>NC_137150.1:113647337-114359837 GCF_951394435.1 Stenella coeruleoalba | reverse complement strand
AATCTATATGTTCAGAGGGCAAATAGTATTCTCTTTGTTAAGCCAGAGAATGGGAAAAAAAAACTATTTCAAGCTACACTAATAAATTTTTAGTGAGTCATTTCAAGTATCTTGCCAAAACATTAGACAGGTTTAGGGGAAAGCTTGGCTGCAAATTAATCCATAATAAATTGATTGATGTCATCACTTGAATATATGCCTTCCATGGTCTGTGATTTAGAATGTACTACAGTGGATATGTGTTTGACCCATCAAGAACTCCTCCTGTGAATTGTTTAATTATAAAAAAGTAAATGGAAAAAAAGATGTAAATGAGAAATACCCATTATAAGAGTACCCAATTTTTGCTAGGTACAACCTCAAATTTTTGTTATGATAATTTTAATAGCACTGAATGTTTTTAATATGCCAAGCACTATTCTTGGCACTTGAGATACTCTAGTAAACAGAACTAGACCCCAAACCAATCACGAGATTGTCACGTTGCTGCTGTAGTTCTGAAAGCAGATAGAATCATATCTGACTTTCTGGAATTATGTGAGCTGGGGTAATGATCCAAAATTTTTGCCTTAAAATTTGTGGAAATGTTGAGTATGTATATACTAGAAGAATCAGAAAATACCATGGTTTTCTACAAAGCAGAATGAAATAAATGCCAAAATACTTTTCTATGAATAGGTAGAAATGCAAATAGAATGGAATCAGAACAAATTATTTAACTACTACAGAAAGCATAAGGTACAAGGTACTATGATGGCAAGTAGAATGAGTCACAGTCCTGCACTCAGGTAGTTCAAAATCCACTCTTCTACTAAGCCAATGCTTCAAGAACACAAGGAGTAAATACCAGTTGTAGCTTTAGGCACCATCTTGGCAAAAGAAATAAAACTGAGGCCCAGTCCAAAGCATTCAAACAGAAGGAACCTCCCACCTTTGTTCTGGAAGCATGAGAAGGGTGAGGCAGGAGGTGTGATTTTGAGACGGTGATTGCCGTATTTCAGGTGGGAAAATAGTGGGCCAGGAAGACCTCCCTTAGAACGAAAAGTGAAGAACTATTTTACCCGCCCCACCTATTTGGAACAGGAGGTACTGTTTGTCTCAACATCTCACAGACTTTGAGAGGCAGAAGCTGGAGCTCATTCCTCATTACTTCTCCCACCCCGCAGGTCTCAATGGACAGGCTTTTGAGCCAGGAGCCTTCCAGAGATCCAGGACTCATTGTAAGGGCCTCACTCTACACAGAGCTTTTGTACAGTGCTATACATTGAGCTGCTACTCTTTTAGTCACTGAGTCTAGGCTTTCCAACTTTCCTAACAGAGTACAAAAGTACCATGTTCTCAATCTTCTCATGATCAGGAATTCATTTTTATCCCCTGGCAAGATAACTCAATAAAATAAAGCTTTGTTTCCTGAAGAACACAGTAACAGTGAGGATGTTTACATTCATTTCTGTTTCTGGCTGTTGCACAGTTGCTTCTGGCATAAAGATCAGAGTATATGGGCTCCATTCCTTCTGGTGCCCCCAGGATTTATATCTTCATCCAGGTATAAAGAGGCTGCTAAGACAGAGACAAAGCTTAACTCACTCAGAGCTATCAAAAATATGAATCATTGCTGGAGACTCAGAGGGAATGGCTCCCTGCCATTTAGCTTCTGAACACCATTATCGTCCTTTCTAAAAATAGATGATAATGTTCCCTCATAATGGTCTACTTCGGAAAGTCAATCTCTGTGATTTAAATTTTACTGTGATTTGCTTTGGAAGGGTACACATGTATGTAAACAGACACATAGTATAACTACAAGTATAGCTAAATTGGTATATGGTACATATGTGAATAATATATATATTATAATAAGCAATAATATATAGTCCCTATTTCATCAAATAGGATCCATCCAAACTCAATGACCTGGAGGAAATGAACATACTGAGAAGAGGAGAACGCTAATAGCTGTAGCTCCTTTTTTGGTTTTCAATCAGCGTTCTTCTGGCTCATTGGCCCAGCTCATTGGCCAGGAATGAGTGAAAAGAGCAAGTAACTAGTGGTAATCATTCTGTTCTGCAAAGTATCATTGGTACATCAGAAAGATTAATTGCAGAAACATTGTGTCCTGTCTACTACTGTGCCAACAGCCTGAAACTAAGCAGTTGCTTCTGAATCACACTGAAAGGATTCTGGCAGCCTGACCCTTCCCCCTGTGCTTCTCCAACTTCAAATGTAAAAGATGAATAAGGAAATGCGACCCCATGAAAAAGTTAAAACTGTAAACATGAAGTTGTATAACCTGGAAGTAGTCCATTTCTTCTTAACATATTGTTCAGCAACCAAAAATGAGGTAAATTGGAAACAATATTATAGGACATGATTGTATTTGACCTTGGAAAACCATTTACTGCTGTCACTTAGGTTCAATCTTCTTTTTCCATGTCTCAATGGATAGAACAGTTAAGAATTTGAACAAAGGTATGTAGACCTTCAAGTTATAATTTCACCTAAACAAGATTTTATCATGTAAACTATAATAGATTTTTTTAAAAGATTTTTTTGATGTGGACCAATTTTTTTTAAGTCTTTATTGAACTTGTTACAATATTGCTTCTGTTTTATATTTTGATTTTTTGGCCACGAGGCATGTGGGATCTTGGCTCCCCAACCAGGGGTCAAACCTGCATCTCCTGCACTGGAAAGTGAAGTCTTAGGCACTGGACCACCAAGGAAGTCCCTAAACTATAATAGACATATATCTATTTCTGTCCCTTAACATTCTATTATGTATTATAGTTGTTTATGTACCTACACTTTCATTTTTACAAACTAAAAGCTACCGAATCCAGAATCCACATTCAATTTATTTTAGTATTCCCCCAGTACATATGGGCCTGCCCGTTGCACAAACCCAGTGAATCACTGAGGCATCATTGTACTTTTACTCAGGGACTTTAGATTTAAAATGCCATAAATTGAGATCCCAACTCAGCCATCTGAGAGTTGTGTCCCCTGTGACACTTACATTCTTAGAGCTCCATTCCTTCCCCTACAAAATGGGAATAGCTCATACCTAGAGGTATTAAAATGATGGAATGAATTTATGTGTGTGAAATACAAAATACAGTGGCTCAATTAAAAAAAAAGTCTAGTTCACTTCTCCTTTTCCAAACCACAGTAAATACTTTTTGGATAATTAAATAAATAAATGACTGTGAAGACCTGATAGGTTCTATTTTGTTCTTGGGTTACCTTATATATATTTGCCCAGTAATAGCCTATCATGGATGTGGAAGCTTTGGAAAAGATTTCTCAAAATTTTACATTTGAATTTGAGTAAAACTAAATATTTCTTAAAGTCAGTTCTGCTAAAATGTCAAGATATTAAATGTCTTCAATATCATAATGTTAACATACCAAAATATTAAAATTAACTCACATATATTTGGGGGAAGGATACTTAACAAAGCAGAAGTATCTATAATTCACTAAAAAGAGTAGAATACTGTTTTCATATTCACAATGTGCTCCTCATATTCATATGTGCTCTTAAGTGCATGATGGAGGAGAGGGAAGAAAAATGAGAAGGGGATGCTGGGAGTGCTGCATGAACCAGAGCAAATCAAATCCCATAAAGAAGAGCCACCTACAAAAGAGAACTAACTGAAATTTCAAAGACCTTATGACTGAAATATGTATCACCAGATCATAGTAGCAATCTTCTTCGATTTATGATGGGGTTTCACCCAATAACGCATTGTACATTGAAAATATCATAAGTGGAAAATGGCTTTAAAACACCTAACCTACCAAGCATTATAGCTTAGCCTAGCCTACCTTAAACATGCTCAGAATACTTACATTAGCCTAAATTGGGCAAAGTAATCTAACACACAATCTATTTTATAATAAAGTGTTGAATAGCTCATGAATTTATTGAATACTGTACTGAAAGTGAAAAACAGAATGGATGTATGGGTACACAATGGTTGTAAGTGTGTGAATTGTTTAACCTCATGATCAAGGGTAAAATGGGAACTGAGGCTCACTGCCACTGCCCAGCATCACGAGAGAATCATACTGCAAATCACCAGCCAGGGAAAAGATCAAAATTCAAAGTACAGTTTCTACTGACTGCATATTGCTTTTGCACCATGGGAAAGTCAAAACATTGTAAGTCGAACGATCACAAGTTGAGGACCATCTGTAGATTCATTCATTTATTCAAAAAAATATTGCATGAGTGCCAACTATGTTCAATAGACTCATAAGGATAAAGCCAGGTCATAAAAAGTCTATATTCCGGGGGCTGGAAGAAGTTGCTGCTGCAGGCAGCTGGGCTTTAGGAAGACCCGATGTCGTCTTGTGCCACTGACCATTGATATGTTCAAGAGACCCTGAGGCCCAGCAGAGTTAGCCGTGTGACTGACAGGGTCTTGGTGCTCTGGCTGGTGTCAGGCCTGAGCCTCTGAGGTGTGAGAGCTGAGTTCAGGACATTGGACCATCAGAGACCTCCCAGTGCCACGTAATATCAGTAGGCGAGAGCTCTCCCAGAGATCTCTGTCTCAACACTAAGACCCAGCTCCACTCAACCACCAGCAAGATCCAGTGCTGGACACCCCATGCCAAACAACTAGCAAGACAGGAATACAACCCTACCCATTAGCAGAGAGCCTGCCTAAAATCATGCTAAGTTCACAGATACCCTAAAACACAGCACCAGACACGGTCCTACCCACCAGAAACACAAGATCCAGCCTTATCCACCAGAACACAGGCACCAGTACCCTCACCAGGAAGCCTACACAACCCACTGAACCAACCTTACCCACTAGAAGAAGACACCAAAACCAACAGGAACTACGAAGCTGCAGCCTGCGAAAAGGAGACCCTCAAACACAGTAAGTTAAACAAAATGAGAAGACAGAGAAATATGCAGCAGAAGAAGGAGCAAGGTAAAAACCCACCAGACCAAACAAATGAAGAAGAAATAAGCAGTCTACTTGAAAAAGAATTCAGAGTAATGATAGGAAACATGATCCAAAATCTTGGAAATAGAATGGCGAAAACACAAGAAACGTTTAACAAGGATCAAGAAGAATAACAGAGCAAACAAACTGATGAACAACACAATAAATGAAATTAAAAATTCTCTAGAAGGAATCAATAGCAGTATAACTGAGGCAGAAGAATGGATAAGTGACCTGGAAGATAAAATAGTGGAAATAACTACCACAGAGCAGAATAAAGAAAAAAGAATGAAAAGAATTGAGGACAGTCCCAGAGACCTCTGGGACAACATTATATGCACCAACATTCGAACTATAGCAGTCCCAGAACAAGAAGAGAAAAAGAAATGGATTGAGAAAATATTTGAACAGATTATAGTTGAAAACTTCCCTAATATGGGAAAGGAAATAGTCAATCAAGTCCAGGAAGCGCAGAGACTCCTATACAGGATAAGTATAAGAAGAAACACAACAAGACGCATATTAATCAAGCCATCAAAAATTAAATACAAAGAAAAAATATTAAAAGCAGCAAGGGAAAAGCAACAAATAATATACAAGGGAATCCCCATAAGGTTAACAGCTGATCTTTCAGCAGAAACTCTGCAAGCCAGAAGGGACTGGCAGGACATATTTAAAGTGATGAAAGGGAAAAACCTACAATCAAGATTACTGTACCCAGCCAGGATCTCATTAAGATTTGATGGAGAAATTAAAACCTTTACAGACAAGCAAAAGTTAAGAGAATTCAGCACCACCAAATCAGCTCTACAACAAATAAGGAACTTCTCTAAGTGGGAAACACAAGAGAAGAAAAACACCTACACAAACAAACCCAAAACAATTAAGAAAATGGTAATAGGAACATATGTATCAATAATTACCTCAAACGTGAATGGATTAAATGCTCCAACTAAAAGACACAGGCTCGCTGAATGGATACAAAAACAAGACCCATGTATATGCTGTCTACAAGAGACCCACTTCAGACCTAGGGACACATACAGACTGAAAGTGAGGGGATGGAAAAAGATATTCCATGCAAATGGAAACCAAAAGAAAGCTGGAGTAGCAATTCTCATATTAGACAAAATAGACTTTAAAATAAAGACTATTACAAGAGACAAAGAAGGACACTACATAATGTTCAAGGAATCGATCCAAGAAGAAGATATAACAATTGTAAATATTTATGTACCCAACATAGGAACACCTCAATACATAAAGCGAATGCTAACAGCCATAAAAGGGAAAATCGACAGTAACACAATCATAGTTGGGGACTTTAACACCCCACTTTCAACAAGGGACTGATCAACCAAAATGAAAATAAATAAGGAAACACAAGCTTTAAATGACATGTTAAACAAGGTGGACTTAACTGATATTTATAAGACATTCCATCCAAAAACAACAGAATACACTTTCTTCTCAAGTGCTCATGGAACATTCTCCAGAATAGATCATATCTTGGGTCACAAATCAAGCCTTGGAAAATTTCAGAAAATTGAAATCTTATCAAGTATCTTTTCCAACCGCAACTCTATGAGACTAGATATCAATTACAGGAAAGAAAAAATACAAACACATGGAGGCTAACAATACACAACTAAATAACCAAGAGATCACTGAAGAAATCAAAGAGGATGAACAAAGAAAACCCGAAGTTAGAAGAAGGAAATAAATCATAAAGATCAGATCAGAAATAAATGAAAACGAAATGAAGGAAACAATAACAAAGACCAGTAAAACTAAAAGCTGGTTCTTTGAGAAGATAAACAAAATTGATAAACCATTAGCCAGACTCACCAAGAAAAAAAGGGAGAAGACTCAAATCAACAGAATTAGGAATCAAAAAGAAGTAACAACTGACATTGCAGTAATACAAAGGATCATGAAGATTACTACAAGCAGCTATATGCTAATAAAATGGACTACCTGGAAGAAACGGACAAATTCTTAGAAAAGTACAACCTTCTGAGACTGAACCAGGAAGAAATAGAAAATACAAACAGACCAATCACAAGCACCGAAATTGAAACTGTGATTAAAACCTTCCAACAAACAAAAGCCCAGGACCAGATGCCTTCTCAAACGCTTCCAAAATATAACAAAGGGAGGGACACACCCACACTCATTCTATGAGGCCACCATCACCCTGATAGCAAAACCAGACAAAGATGTCACAAAAAAAGAAAACTACAGGCCAATATCACGGATGAATATAGATGCAAAAATCCTAAACAAAATACTAGCAAACAGAATCCAACAGCACATTAAACGGATCATGCACCATGATCAAGTGGGGTTTATCCCAGGAATGCAAGGATTCTTCAATATACACAAATCAATCAATATGATACACCATATTAACAAACTGAAGGATAAAAACAATATGATAATCTCAATAGATGCAGTAAAAGCTTTCAACAAAATTCAACACCATTTATGATAAAAACTCTCCAAAAAGGAGGCATAGAGAGAACTGGCCTCAACATAATAAAGGCCATATATGACAAACCCACAGCCAACATCTTTCTCTATAGTGAAAAAAATGAAAGCATTTCCACTAAGATCAGGAACAACACAAGGTTGCCCACTCTCACCACTATTATTCAACATAGTTTTGGAAGTTTTAGCCACAGCAATCAAAGAAGAAAAAGAAATAAAAAATCCAAATAGAAAAAGAAGAAGAAAAGCTGTCACTGTTTGCAGATGACATGATACTATAAATAGAGAATCCTAAAGATACTACCAGAAAACTTCTAGAGCTAATCAGTGAATTTGGTAAAGTTGCAGGATACAAAATTAATGCACAGAAATCTCTTGCATTCCTATACACTAATGATGAAAAATCTGAAAGAGAAATTAAGGAAAAGCTCCCATTTCCCACTGCAACAAAAAGAATGAAGTACCTAGGAATAAACCTACCCAAGGAGACAAAAGACCTGTATGCAGAAAACTATAAGACACTGATGAAAGAAATTGAAGATGATACAAACAGATGGAGAGATATACCATGTTTTGGGATTGGAAGAATCAACCTTGTGAAAAGGACTATACTACCCAAAGCAATCTACACATTCAATACAATCCCTATCAAATTACTAATGGCATTTTTCACAGAACTAGAACAATTTTCACAATTTGTATCAAAACACAAAACACTCGAATAGCCAAAGCAATCTTGAGAAAGAAAAAGAGAGCTGGATAATCAGGCTCCCTGACTTCAGACTATACTACAAAGCTACAGTAATCAAGACAGTATGGTACTGGCACAAAAACAGAAATATAGAGCAATGGAGCAGCATAGAAAGCCCAGAGATAAACCCACACACATATGGTCACTTTAATTTTGATAAAGGAGGCAAGAGTATACAATGGAGAAAAGAGACAGCCTCTTCAATAAGTGGTGCTGGGGAGACTGGACAGCCACATGTAAAAGAATGAACTTAGAACACTCCCTAACACCATACACAAAAATAAGCTCAAAATGGATTAAAGACCTAAATGTAAGACCAGACACTATCAAACTCTTAGAAGAAAACATTGGCAGAACACTCTTATCACATAAATCACAGCAAGATCCTTTATGACCCACCTCCTAGAGAAATGGAAATAAAAACTAAAATAAACAAATGGGACGTAATGAAACTTCAAAGCTTTTGCACAGCAAAGGAAACCATAAACAAGACGAAAAGACAACCCTCAGAATGGGAGAAAATATTTGCAAATGAAGCAACTGACAAAGGGTTATTCTCCAAAATATACAAGCACCTCATGCAGCTCAATATCAAAAAAGCTAAAAACTCAATCCAAAAATGGGCAGAAGACCTAAATAGACATTTCTCCAAAGAAGATATACAGGTTGGCAACAAACACTTGAAAGAATGCTCAATATCACTAATCATTAGAGAAATGCAAATCAAAACTACAATGAGGTATCAACTCATACCAGTCAGAATGGCCATCATCAAAAAATCTAGAAACAATAAATGCTGGCGAGTGTGTGGAGAAAAGGGAGCCCTCTTACACTGTTGGTGGGAATGTGATTTGATACAGACACTATGGAGAACAGTATGGATGTTCCTTAAAAAACTACAAATAGAACTACCATACGACCCAGCAATCCCACTATTGGGCATATACCCTGAGAAAACCATAATTCAAAAAGAGTCATGTACCAAAATGTTCATTGCAGCACTATATACAATAGCCAGGACATGGAAGCAACCTAAGTGTCCATCAACAGATAATGGATAAAGAAGATGTGGCACGTGTATACAATGGAATATTACTCAGCCATAAAAAGAAACAAAACTGAGTTTTTTGTAGTGAGATGGATGGACGTAGAGTCTGTCATACAGAGTGAAGTAAGTCAGAAAGAGAAAAACCATTACTGAATGCTAACACAAACATATGGAATCTAAAAAAAAAAAAAAAAAAGTGTTCTGAAGAACCTAGGGGCAGGACAGGAATAAAGACAGAGACATAGAGAATGGACTTGAGGATATGGGGAGGGGGAAGGATAAGCTGGTATGAAGTGACAGAGTGGCATGGACATATATATACTACTAAATGTAAAATAGATAGCTAGTGGGAAGCAGCTGCATAGCACAGGGAGACCAGCTCGGTGCTTTGTGACCATGTAGAGGGGTGGGAGGCAGACACAAGAGGGAGGGGATATGGGGATATATGTATATGTAGAGCTGATTCACTTTGTTATACAGCAGAAACTAACACAGTGATGTAAAGCAATTACACTTCAATACAGATGTTAAAAAAAAATATGTCTATATTCCTCTGGACAAAGAAACAGTCAAACTTTCCTTCAGAGATGGGGTCAGTGGAATGGTGACAGGGACAGGTCTGGCTTAAATGGCTATCCATTCCTCTTCTGTGGTGATTGTATTAAAAACTACCATGCTACAAATTGGTTGTGGGACAGTATCTTTTGATTTCCATTACAATTAAATCTGGTGCCTTTAATTTTAACTCATATCTGAGAATTTCATGTTTTTCCAGTTTGAGTCTAATTATTTTCCCCTTTCCAGAGTCCTAAAATTGCTGTATCAGAGAAGTATGGCTATGTCTAAATGATGTGAAATTCACAGTCAAATGTGGCTGAATTTCTTGGAGTCCTGTTTTGAATTTCCTCTAGTTATATTAAAATTTCAGCTTCTTGTTGAGCATGGAGATGCCTTAAGCAAAGACATTAACATAAAAAGATAACAGCATTTTGGCAGTATATGAAGAATCAGAGATAACTGATTCTAGGAGCTAATTATGGAAATGTCTTCTTAGAAACTTTCAACTGGAAACGAGGCACCATAGTCATCTACGAATCTCTGTGGGTCTTTTTGGATTTTTGTAAATTTGCCTTGATTTTCCTTTCGAAAAGTCATCAGGATAATGCATTTGAAGTATTTATGGAAGTATATTGTCAATAATAGCGTCACTATTCATTTTATAAAGCTCCCTTTCTCCTGTTTATTTCATATCCATAAGTTAATTCGCTTCACTGAAGTGGATATGTACATACGGGTCTTAATGAGGGAATGTCAACACGTGGTAGTAGGTAACGAGAGAATCTGAGTAGTCTCTTTCAGAGATAGGACTAAATCCTGTAATTCAAAACATAGGAAATTTGATTAGGTTGAAATTGTCAACAGTGTGAACTGTGCTGAAGATCCATCAGTAATAACTACCTCAAGTAATTTTTGAGGACAACCCAGCTCAAAGAAACACTATTGCAACCTCTTCCCTAACTCGTTTCATTTAAAAACTGAAGGAGATGAATCATTTTCAAATATTTGAGGCTCAGCAGCACATAAAGGAAAAAGTAATTATTTTTATACTAAAAAAAATTTACTGTAATAAAATTTCTTGTTACCCAGCCTCCCATTAGATTAAATATTTGCTGAACTTAAGAAATTGCTGAGAATGCAGCAGTATTGATGGGGGCGTTTCCAGACTCTGGGTTGGTATTCCTCATTTTTAAAAAAGTTTCTTTCACATCATACAGAACAGCACTCAATAGATGGTCAAGTAATTGTCATTTGCTTCAAGTGAATAGAACTTTAATATAGCCACAGAAATAGCATTATCAAATATATCTCCATAATGTTGAAAAATTACCCCCTCTCCCCCCAAAAAAACCTTAACCCAAAAAAGTTTTCCCAGTAATTTCTTCCAAATTTCTAAGAACATTTTATGATAATCCCTGTACAATACAAATTATGGTAAACTATACATAGTTTTCTTCCAATTTTCCTAACAGCCTAACAATGGACACAGTTGTACATACATCATTGACATCTCTGATTATTTTCTAATGGTAATTCCTAGAATAAGAATTACTAAAGAAAGTCTTAAATGTTTTGTAAGGTTCTTGCTACATATTGCCAAGTTGCTGTGTGGGAAGGGAATACTATTTTATATAAACAGTGCATAAGAATGCTTTTTTTTTGGTCAAAGAGTCTTTAACTTTGTCAATAAATAAAGAATATAGCTTATTTTTTTAAATAAACATTTCTTCAACAACATAGAGAAATATGGAAACAAATATATTAAAAATTACAATGACCATCTCTGGGTTATGAAATTGCATAAACTATTATTTTCTTTCTAGTTTTGAATCTTCTAAGGAAACAAACTTATTATATACTTTAACCTCTCCCTCCACAACCACTTCATCTCTCCCCACCACCCCCCCGAACAGTTCCCACCTTAGTTTTGCTATTTATGTTATGGAATGACCATGCACTCACTGCCTTCAGGTCATTTGTGTGTTATCATTGAATTTTGTCTTCTATAATTTGTATATCCATTATCATCAAATTCTCTTTTTTTCACTTCACACTATCTAGTTTCCTTTCACAGTTCCTCTCCCATCTAAGCCTTGAATTCCATTTCTAAGCACAGTGATTCTCTTTAAATTATTGTAATTTTGAATGATAAAAATAAAATCTTAACTAGTCTTTATGACTCTGATCTTTTCCTTGCATAATCTATTTTATTTACCATGTTGGACTAATCTTCCAAACAATGCTTTGATCACCTCATTTACTCTTAAGAACCTATAATAAGTCACTATTACTGAATTCCCACTCAGGCTTAAACTGACTTTTTATCTAGGCATATATAAAAAAAAAAACAAAAACTTGCTCTTTTTTTCAGTTATTTTTCCTAACAGAACAAACACTACATTGTGGTCTTATGAAATCACATGTGCATTTTATTAATGTATTACTATTCAATATTTGCCTGCTTATTTAAGATTTTTGTATATCTATGCTCTATCCACCCATATGATGTAAAATGCTAAAGAGCATCATCTTTATATTACCATAGAATCTAGCACTTTACATGAAATATAACAAGTGTTTAGTAAATATTCGTTTTATTTGAAGGCAGAGAATTTTGTCACAGAAGTTAGAAATGTTGAGATTTTTTTTCAGTTTTATTGAGATATAATTGACACATGACATTAGTCCAAAGTGTACAACCTAATAATTTCATATATGTATATATTAGGAAATGATTACCACAATAAGTTAACAGCAATCACCTCACATAGTTACATTTTTTTTTCTTGTGATGAGAACTTTTAAGATATACTCATAAGAGACTTTGTATTGTGTTACACTTCCAGAGATTGGAAGTACAAGACAATTGTTAAGAATATGAGAAATTGTCAGTGCCATACAAAGGAACCCATCTACTGATACTGTAAGAAGCCCAACTCTAAAACTTAGATTCCACATCTTTGTCTCTGTACATCTGTTCTTATTGATTTTGACCCAAGAATGACATAGGTATTTTGTCTCTCATATTTATCTCATTGGACTTTGTTGACCTCTGACAAGATTTTCCTAATAACAGTTCCTAATCATGTTTGCTAACTTTGCTTCTGCCTCACAACCAGTACCTCGCTCTAGTTCTATCATTTCCTTTAAGGCAATCTGCTGGCTTTGGGCTCTTTCCTTACTTCCTCAACACATAACAAAAACCGAACAGTTGCACAGTGTGTCGCAACTTCCACATCATCTACATTTCTAAAGGCAAACTTTTGTGCATTATCCATTTACAACCTAAACTTCTTTTCACATGTCAAATTTAGAATTTTAAACTTCATCTGTTGTATGCACCTCACAATTCTATTTCAAGAGTATAGACACAATTGGTCAAGTTCAAATGTGTAGTTCTGTCTGTTTAAAAAAATTTTATATGAAATGCACTGGTTTGTTTACTTAGCAGAAAGTACTGGGCTTAGTTGAGAAATAAACATGCTGATACTAATAAGAAGAAAAAAGATAATTTCTTATTCAATAGCAAGGCATATTGTCTGTGTAGTAGGCAGAATAACTGCCCGTGGAAAATGTCCATGTCCTAATCCCCAGAACTTGTGAAAATGTTAGTTTTACGTGGCGAAGGAAAATTAAGGTTGCAGAAGGAACTGAGGTTGCTAATCAGCAGACCTTACAATAGGAAGATTATATTGATTAGGCAGTGGGTCCAATGTAATCCCAAGGGTATTTAAAAGAGGAAGAGGAAAGCAGAAGAGAGAGCGGGAGATGTGACAAGCAAAGAATGTTCAGAGATGCGCGATGTTGCTGGTTTTGAAGATAGACAAAGGGGCCCTTAACCCTAACTCTGACCCTCACCCTAACCAAGAATGTGAGTGACCTCTGGACACTACAAAAGGCAAGAGAACACATCCTCCTCCAGAGCCTCCAGAAAGAATTGCAGCCCTGATAACATCTTGACTTTAGCCCAGTAAGACTTGTGTCAGACTTCTGACCAATAGAACTATAAGATAATATATTTCTGCTGATTTAAGCTACTGTTTGTGATAATTTTTATAGCAGCACCAAAAAAATTATACATAACAGCCTTCCAGTTCCTGCCCAAAGAATTTTGGCATATTAGACAGGCTTGTTCAAGGTCCTCAGCAAAGGTCTAAAGGCACCTTCTCTGCCCCCAATTACTCAGTTCCTCCTGTTGTCTGAATGCATCCTTTTAATTTTCTCAGAGGTCTGCCAACAATTCTACCAGCTCAGACTTTCTTCACTAGGCTTCCAAGACACCTCTGCTGGTTTTCTTCCTCTCTATCAGCTGTTCCTTCTCAGTCTTTTTTGCTAGTCTCTCTTCAACTCCTACAGTGTCTCAGGGGAGTCCTTGGACCTCCTGTCCTTCCATCTTCTCTCACCTCCTTGGGGAAGTTATCTGGTCTATTGGCTTTAAATCTATTCAATATTCTGATGATTTACACATCTTTAGGCCATATTTCTTCCTAAATCACACCCCTCAATGGTTAACCCCCAGCTCAGTACCTCAAATGGATGTGCCGTGGACATCTCAAACATGAAACATCCAAAACTGAGCTATTTATTGACTTCTGCCAGGTCTCCATCTCAGTAAGGAGGGACTCCATTCTTCCCAGTGCTTAGGCCAGAAACCTTGGAGTCATTCTCTGTTCCTCTTATGAACAATACCTGTTCTGTCAGCAAATGCTTTTGACACTCCCTTCAAAATATATCCAGAATGCAACCACTTCTCATAACATCCACCACTATCAACCTGGCTTAAGCCACAATCATCTCTCTCCTGGGTCCTTATGGTAGCTTCCCAACTACTTTCCCTGTTTCCATTATTCCCCACCCCCACCCCAGCCTCCTTCAAAATAACCAAGATAACCCCTTAAAAATGTAACTCAGGATATGAAGCACTGCTCTGAACACTACAGTGGGTTCAGATTTCACTCAGAGTAAAAGATAAAACCCTCAATAATAAATGCTGTCCCTTCCATTCTCCTTGGCTTTCTGATGTCATCTCTTATTCATCTTCCTCTCACTCTCTCTACATTGACCTATTTGCTGTTCTTTAAATGTGTCAGACACACTCCCATCTCAGGAAAGATTCCTGCATGAAATACTCCTCACTTTTCTTTGTGCATGGTTCTCCCTCTCTTCCGCAGACCTTTTCTCAAATGTAGCTTCTGAAGTCTTAACTGACCACCATATGCAAAATCACAGCCATTGCTCCAAAACACTTGCTATCCACCTTTCCTGCTTACATTTTTTTAAATTTTATCACAGTCTAACACCGTATATTCTGCTTAATTATCAAGCTTATGGACTCCCCCTCCTTCACTAGAATGTAAGCTCTAAGAGTGTTGAGAATTTTGTCTATCTTTTCACTGCTCTATTCCCAATACTGAGAACAGAACCTGACAAAAAGGTAGGAGCTTCATGAATGAATGAATAAAAGCAAGAGCAAGGACTGTATAAAGGAACGGAGAGGAGGAAAGCTTTCTGTTACTATCTGACAGAACTCAGGGATTTCTAGTTTTGCTGCCACTTTACTTTTTGGTTAAAGTTCAAATGTTATTTAAAATTAAAATTTACTGATTTAGTTATAGTTCAAAGGTTTTGTTTTTTAAAAAACTTTAATTTTAAACCATTATGGTAAAGCTTTAGAATAGCAAAATGAACTAAAATCAATTTGCATTTTTATATTTAAAAATCTATGCCACGCTCTCAGTTTAATTTGCATTTTATTTTACTTAGAAAGTAAAATAGTGAAAGCTACCAGTTTTCATTTGATTTCAGTTCAACCTACACTTACTGCAGGTCAAGCATGCCTTTTTCCCACCCAAGAAAATATATAAAACTTTTGATTCTTTTATTAACTTACACAATTTACTTAAATATTTGCATTACATTTTTAAATATTATACCACCATATATGTATATGCTTTATAAAACACACATGTGCACATATATTAGAGCATTTAGTCTTAAACTGATTATATTGTCAGTGTCATCAGCAGTATTTTTAAATATTTTTTATTAGCCTAATACTCTATTTACAAGGATGTTAAACACGTATTTTAAGCTACATATAAATGCCCAGATCTCCACTGAGAATCATCATGGAAAAGATTTAAAGTAGTTTATATGGTTGTAATGACTCTCAACACCAACTTGTTTTTCAACTTTTATCTGGATTTCTAAACATAGAATACAAATAAAAAATTTAAAGCATCTAAAATATATGAAGTCTAGTCGCAGTCTTGCTTTGGAATCAGTATTCTACTAGAAGACATGAAAAGGAATATAAAATTTTTACCATAAAGGAAAAATAAAAGACTGAAAAATATTATATACATTTGTTTAATATGTTTGATAAATAGCTCAGCATCTTCCTAGTGATTTATAATGAACATTTAGTCTATACCGTGAGAAATTGCCCAAGATAAATAGAAGAAACATTGTATTACCACAAAAAGGGAAAGAGCCTATCTCCTATGTTTCTACACATATATTTAGAAACATACCACACACACACATCCCTGAAAACATAAAGTCTAGGTTGCAACCGTAATCCCCAGTCTACTATGTAATGCCTCCAACTCTTCCTATGCTATAGCTATTTTTTGCTCTTCACTTGAACTACAAAGAATCTTCTGGCCAAAAAAAGAGCAACTCATTTCTGATTATTGCACAAAAGTATACACATGAAAAACATCAATTCAAAAGAAAACAAACCGTTGTTCTAAGATTTCTTGTTTAAGAGAACTACCTAAACAAAAATTACTAAACTTCCAATAAAGTCAGTACTCAGATGGTGTACCTCGAAGAAGACATGGAAAAATTAACCTTTCACATTTCACTTTCAACATAAAATTGAAACCTAGGCATATTCCTAAAACAATCTTCCAAGTCCCTCGAGTTGTGAATTTCATCTACTCTCAGATGTTCACAGAAAGAGGATAAAGATAATGAACCCACCTCCCTGAAAAATCTATTGCCCTTACTATTCAAGACTGAATCGAGAATGATCGTGGACAAACATATTCTGTAATTGTTTCAGGTTACAAGTATTTTGTTAGAATAAAGATATTCTTTTTAAGCCTATACAACTGAAACCAGATTTGGGAAAGTAGATAGGAAGTGAAATGTAAAATAATTGTTATTAAAATAGAAAATACTAAGTAGTCAAGAATGTTATAGTATTAACATAATCACAAAATATGTTATAATTCTTCCCCATTCTTATTGATTTCTTCATATTCCGTATACTGTATAGCCCCCCCAAAGCATTAATCTAAAATGGAAAATAGTTCCACTTAACTTACCATTTGTGATTTTCTATCACAGCAAATTTACTACTCATCCTGTCATCCCAGATAAGTTGTGTTCCTTAAATGAACTAGTTCCAATAACTTCAGCACTTTTTAGGGTTTGATTGTCTTCTGGAAAAGCAATGCCCTACAGAAAATTGCTTTAACTTCATAGAGTTATGTATACATATATATAATTTGCTGATGTCAATAGTTTTAATAATGAATATTGGAGTCAAAATTATGAATGAAACACCTTGAATCAAAACAAAATATATGAAGAACACTAGAATTGATTGATAGTAATTAGTGATCATGACTTGACTGATTAAATTACAGAAGTCATCTTTGTAGCAATATTTCACACTTGGCTAAAAAGCCTTTCCCCCTCTAAGTTTGGACTGTTGAACTCATGCATTATGTATTTACTTTAATGACCCACATAGCCAAGAAATGGCACTTTAAATTGATGAGTGTTATATATTCATATGTAGAACAAATTAGTTTAGGGACAAATGAAGAATAGATGTGCAGTTGAGCTAGCATGAACTGTTACAATTATAGTGATTATTATAACCACAGTCTAATACCTTCCAGACATCAGCTATCATTATATGTGTCTCTATCATAAAAACACAATCCTATCTCTCCTAAAAAATACTTTATTACAGAAATATTATCTGTATAAAAATAGTTTGGATGTTGCCAGTATTTCCACATCAATTGTTGTTTTCAGGAGTTTAATATTCAGTAGGATAAAACTTGCTTTAATGCATATCTAGGATTACAATTCATCCATTTAAAAGCTTTTGCTGTATTGTGTTCTAGAAACTTTGTTTTGGAAAAGTTTATTGAACATAATGACAAGTTAATTCATAGTCAACATAAATTGCTGCCTCATAGCCATATTGTCATACTCCTCGCAACTGACCTGCATATGCCATGAGATAAAGAGTGGGAAAAAATCCACACATTAAACCACCTTTAAAACAAGTTATGGAACAACAGCTTTATAGATTTTAAAGGTCCCCAATCAGAAAATATTTCTTTTAAAATGTGGTGGTTGTATTTTACTGTTTATATATTTTTTGAATATCAGACTTTTGTGACATTTGTGATTTGCTTGATTAAAAAAATAGATGCATGAATAAAATGTTAAATAGTGTCCTAATGACATGGAGAAAATACTTTGACTTCAATTTGGAAGTTCAGAAGGATTACAAAGTATTATTTCACTATTGAAATTTTCTGCAATGCCAAGATTGTTTGCAGGAATTATCAGAATAGTCTTAGTTTTCACAAACATAAAATGAAAATCTCGGCCTCTTGGGCTCAGAATGTGGAATTTATTTTTTACTTTATTTTAAAATAATTTTATACTTAAAAAAATTTGGCAAAATATAGTACCCACTGTTCTTTTATTCCCCCCATCTACTGTCTTCTGTTTACCTAATTACCTACAATTAACAATATTACCATACTATTAACAAACCTAGAGATCTAATTTAAATCTTGCCAATTCTCCTGCTAATGTTCATTTTCTGGCCCAGGATCCAACCTAGGACATTACATTGCATTTAGGTCTCATGTCTTCTTAATCTCCACCAATCTCGGACAGTCTTTCTTTTTTAATTTTTTTCAGCCTTTCTTTATCTTGCATAACCTTGTCATTTTTGAGAGTACTAGCCCATTATTTTTTTTGAATATTCCTCAACTATCCAAGTCTGGGTTTGTCTGAAATTTTCTCATGATTAGATTGAGGTACTGCATTTTAGCATGAACACCACAAAAGTGATTTTATGTCCCTCTCATCACATGATATTACAGGGCATATGATGTCCATCTGGAAAAGAAGGGAGACAAAGATAGAAACTATAGATACAAAGCACACAGGTGACTTTATGCCCTCATTAAAAAGTAGATATATTTTTCAGACCAGAAATCTAAGCTCAGTAAATCATAGATATGTCATAACTTTCCAAAATAATGTGAAAATCTATGTCATAGAAGGGTACTTTGTATATGTCCCCCTCTGACCAGGATTTGTGTATTTATTGTTATATAGAAAATATCCATGTACCCTCTAATGGCATACAAATTTTGAAGTTGTAGAGTTAAATATAAATTACATTTGAAATTGAAAATCATTTTAAATGTCTAAGGATTTCACGTGTCACAACTTTGAAGCAGAAAATGAAAATATTATTGGGGATGGCATTGCCCCTCCAAGTCAGAGAAGGTGTGGACTGAAGTATTTAGGAGGTATTAGAAGTTAACTTTTTGCTGGAGCCAACACATGACAACTAGCACCAACATGTTGACATTAGTAAGTTTTCTTTATAAATGCACATGCCTATTAAATATAAATGACACCAGTTATGAAATTAGAATCATTCTTATAACACTGGATGAGAAAATAGTTTTAAAGAATTCATTTTAATCACAACAGCTGTGGTATTTTTAGACTATATAGCAATTACATTTTGGTGTTTAACTCAATTTTATTTTCTTACTTTCTGCCTTTAGCCTTAGTCCTTTTCCTCTTAATGTAGCAACTTGTTTATATATATATTATATATATATATATATATATATACACATACATACATATATATACCCATCCCTCCTTATCCTCAACCCACCTACATTGATTGATCCTCCATTTTGCTCTTATACTTAGTAAATCCTAAAGTGAAAAGCTACTCTTACTTCACCAGTTGATCTTTATAACACAATATGAGTTTGTGGCAATTAAAATAGACAGTGTCCATGTAAGAGCTAGATAATTTTTCCATTACATAATTATATCTATCTGATTCAAATGTCTACCGTACCCATGCCAGAAAAAACAAACAAACTAGCTCAAGTAAAATGTCAAGGCGGTACTGTGTGCTGTAGGTCAGCATGGAAATACAGAAGCCATAGGAGGGAAGTACAGACAGACCTCATAAAACAGGCATCGGGAAGCTAGTCAGTAATCAAGGAAGGCATCGCGGCAACTTCTCTTTCCTTGAGGCCACACACTCTTTCTTATCTCAGTATCTCTCTACTCTTTTATTGATCTGCTTCCCTCCTCACCTGATTTCCTCTGCTTCATCTCTTAGAGCCCTACAAGGACCACCAGCCTGCACTCCGCTCCTGTCAGCCGATCTTCTCATGTTTGAATTTTTATAGTTCTAGAAATTAGTAGATAGTCAGTTCACATAAGTGACACCACATAGGTGGCTGGCCAGCTAATCCTCCACTCTTTTTCCAACAACTGTTGGCCACATGTAGCTCAATCAATAGTCACCTCTGTACACACACACACTAAAAGCCAGCCTTTTACTCTTTCTCTGAGTAGAAGGCAATGTACAGAACAGTTTAAGCCAGAAGGGGAGGGAGGAAATTGAAAGATGATATGTTATTGATTCAGTATAGTGAGTTAAAGGTGCATGGTTCTGTTTTAGATATTTTATGATAAAAAAATGAAGAACAAAGGAAAGAATTTCCCTATACTTAGTGTACTAATTAGGTTTCAAAATATGTTTATTTTTCCATTAAATTTTCTTGAGGTTATTTAGATATTTCTTGATAAATCTTCATGGTAACATATGTGAAAGCAAACATGTTTTATCTGTGCTTTGGTGGAATGAATTGTCAGAATCCTGGTTTTTAGCATCGGTAAAATTTGTAATGGGTAAAAAATTCTAATAAAAGAGTGAATACCAGTGATGATCCGTAGGATTTTTTTCTTATGAAATTGTCTTTTTCCCTCCAAAATCTTAAGACTGGTGAACACAGAGCAGAGCATTCAATATCCCCATTCTCTGACCATTGTACATACCAAGTTGCACCCCAACCAGTTCTGCAGTTGACTGAATCTGTTATTGGGACTAATTTTAACACTGTGTAAGTTTCTAGACTGGTTTGTATATCAGCATTTAATTTGATGGGGGCCTGGCAGATGAGGGATGGGTCAATAAGAAATTCTGAAACTGCCAAACACTAGAACTACAGACTTTAAAAGGCTTTCTATTCAGCAAAATGGAGAATAAATGGATTTTACCATGTTAATCTTGATTTGCTCAAGTCAGGCCAGCTATTATATTTCTCAGTGAGACAAAAACTCCATTCATCTGCTTGATTCACTGAAATGTTGGATGTATTTTACCAAAATATTTTTTCTTTGATTGTATTCAATTTAGTAGGATAACTTTGTCTTTGTCATTCACACTGCCTCTAATTCATCCCAAGGTTACCACAATGCCCATCAATCTGCAGAGCTCTAGTTACTCAGATTTGAAAAGATATTGAACACCTTCAATAACATTCACACAAAATAGGCATCAGTTTTATATACAGCTGATCTCACTAGTTTCTTACTTCCTTTTTCACTCTTTCGCCAGGTGATGTCCACCATTCCAATGGCTTTAAATCCATTTATAGTTTGATGATGCACAAATTTGCAGTTTTCATCCAAACTCCTTTTATGAGTTTCTGATTGTATTTCCAACCGCCAACTTGTCTTTTGCACTTGGGTTTTTCAAAGATACCTTCAATTTAACATATCCAAACTGAACCCTTGATTTTTCTCCAAATATTTTCATCCTTAACTCTTTTATTTCTCAGCAAATGATATCAGTCGACAAAAATTCAATTAACTAGCAAATTAAGAAGAAAAAAAGGGAATTTTATTTGAGCCAAACTGAGGATCATAACACGTGAAGCAGATTCTCAGAAAGTTCTGAGAACTGTTCTGCCTGTTACAAGTCAAAGGAATAGTCATATACCTTTTTGGAACAACGCATCATACATCAAAATGACATATTGATATTTTACATAAAGTTCACCAAGGATATATAGTTCAGGTAAGCACATCCAAACTGAGCAGGAAGTCACCATGACCCCCTACAGAGGTGGGAAAGAACACTATTTTTTTTAGAAGGTTCACTGCTAGAGTCAGAAGAAAGGAAAAAAAAATTGGTCTTTATGGTTGAGCCGCCACTCCCGTCTTTAAGGAGCTCTGGCTTATGTACAATGCATATGCACGCTGCACATTAGGGAGGGATGGAGGAGGCCCAAACAAACACAGAGAGAGAGTTTTGTGTTTAATTTTTTCTAGTCTTGCCTTAAAATATAAATCTGATTTCATCATACCTTCAACCATGCTTTTCCCAAAGTCTACAGCTTAGGAGTCATCTTCAAAATGTCTCTTACCCCCATCACTAAGTGCTGTCAATTCATCCTCCAAACTGTGTTTCAACTGAGCGCATTCTTCTTGATCTATTTTGCCTCTAGCTTTCTTCAAGTCAATATTACAGTATAGTTTATTTGGCCTCCTTGCTTCCATTCTTGTTCTCTTCTACTACTTTCTCTTCAGAATCAAAAAAAGGAGAATTTTTTAAGTAACTTATGAGGTCATTCCAGTGTTTTAGGTCATTTAAAATGTTTTATGTTACCAGTTTATATTAAATGTTTAGAATATACTCTGCTATAATATATATTCTTCAACCAGATTCACAAGGTCCTTCATGATCTGACTTCTTTCTTCCTCTCCAGAACATTATTATGCCACTTTCTCCCTAACTCTCAAAGTTTCAGCTCCACTGGCCTTATTTTAGAGCCTTAATTAAACCAAGTTCTTTTAAAGCTGAGTTGTCACACATGCTTCTCCCTGTACTTGAAAGGCTCATTCCCCTTTACCTCTCTAACTCTTGAAACTTCTTGTAATCTGTAGTGATAGAAATAATAATCTCTTAGACTAGTAACCTTTTGTAACCATACTGGTCTCCTGGACCCATGCCAGGGTGCTAGCCCAGGCCCAGACCCCTTGTCTCGGCTGAGGAGGTTCTCTTTCTGCTCAAGGCACAGCCAATAGTGAAACCAATGCTGACATTAGAACAGCACAAGCTTCATTCAGTGGCCAAAGAATGGATAAGTGCGCAATCAATCAACCTGACTGGAGCTGAGACACCATCTATATATGCGGATTGAGGTAAAAGGGAGGGAATTGAGTAAAGAGAGAGAGGAATATTCATGACTTATCCAAGAATAGTGGTGTGGTTTGGAGCCAGAACTGAGGAAACACTCCTTTTCAGTCCTTGTATGGGCTCTTCTGATGGGTGTCATGGCAATGGTCAATGGTAGTGGTTTTGGTGGTTGTCTCATTTAACATGCTAGTGCATTACATTGGGCACATAACGAGGCTCAAGGTCTACTAGAGGCCATGTCTTCAGCCATCTTGGGCCTAGCTGGTTCTAACCAATCCTAGTTTCTCTCCTTGCAGCTTCCTCCTTTTGTAATTGGACCTGAAACTCAGATAAGGTCTGTTAGTTTCCATTCGAAGGGACAACAGGAGTATGATTCTGGGGCAACAGTGTGGTAACACTTTCCCTACATAGCACTTACCTCTTTCTGATTATTATGTCTCTCTACTTCTCTGTAATTTTGGGGAGGGCATTGCTGTAGCACCAGAACTTGATCTCTGCTGTATTACTGGAGCATAACCCTGTGCCTGTTACATAATAATTGCCTAATAAACTTTTTTTGACCAACCAGCAAAATTTTAAAATACATGATATTTTAAAATTAGAGAATAGGATCTCTTCCACTTTAGAAAAGGGACTATCTCTCTTAAGATATAATCTGTATGTGATCAGTGAGAAAGTATTAAGTGAATGATATTATTACTAAAAGTTAGCTAAAAGAAAACATATTTACTTGACTTATTTATAATAAAATTATAGATCAATTTCATAGAAAGATGTTGCTACATATTTTATTTCTGAAAGTTATACCAAGTCATTTTAATATGAAAGAAATTCATGCATACAAAAACTATTTGGATTATTATATGGAAAATTATAATTATTTAGAAATTGGAAATTTAAACTTTTTAGTAGTTTCTATTTTAAACGTTTCTTGTTTCTTGTTGAAACTCATTGATTTGTTTTTCTTTTCATCTTTCAACCCAGCAGGTCTAAGTTTGACATTTTTACCACCCCAGTGGAATACCTGGTTTTCATTTGCAAGCACACCTCCTTATTACAAATAAAACAACATTTCATTTTTACTAGTGAAACACCATGGGCTGAGCAGCACCTACAAACCTAATGACCAGCTCAGCTTTATCGTTTTGACTCCCCTTTCCCACAGACTGGGAATACTCATAACATAAAAGTGTTACATAAGTGGAATTCATTTCAATTTAGAAGGGGAAGACTGTCCGCTGAGTTTGCTTTTGATTCTTTGGATGGGAAGCACCTCTGATGTTTAAAGAGTGTTGACCTCACATATCAACATGTCCATGACAGCTGCTTGTGGAAGTGCAGAAGTTCATGTGTGCCTCGGGACATTTTTCTACACGCAGTTCCATTGGCTACACATACCCATCTCCTCCACTCAAGGAGACAAAATAGATACACATCAGTCTGGCTCAGAGAAAACACTGGTCTCTGGGAGTCCAGAAGTCTAGTTTCAGTGCTGGTTCCAACTCCAATTCCCTCTCACACTGAACGGTTCTCTTTTTGTTTTTAATTTTTTAATTTAATTTAATTTAATTTTTTTATACAGCAGGTTCTTATTAGTTACCCATTTTACACATATTAGTCTGTATATGTCAATCCCAATCTCCCAATTCATTACACACACCCCGCCCTGCCGCTTTCCACCATTGGGGTCCATACATTTGTTCTCTACATCTATGTCTTCAATTTCTGCCCTGAAAACTGGTTCATCTGTACCATTTTTCTAGGTTCCACATATATGCATTAATATACAATATTTGTTTTTCTCTTTCTGACTTCTCTCTGTATGACAGTCTCTAGATTCATCCATGTCTCTAAAAATGACCCAACTTCGTTCCTTTTTATGGCTGAGTAATATTCCATTGTATACATGTGCCACATCTTCTTTATCCATTTATCTGTTGATGGACACTTAGTTTGGTTCCATGTCCTGGCTATTGTAAATAGTGCTGCAGTGAACATTGGAGTGCATGTATGTTTTCGAATTATGGTTTTCTCAGGGTATATGCCCAGTAGTGGATTGCTGGATCATATGGTAGTTCTATTTTTAGTTTTTTAAGGAACCTCCATGCTGTTCTCCATAGTGGCTGTATCAATTTACATTCCCACCAACAGTACAAGAGGGTTCCCTTTTCTCCACACCCTCTCAAGCATTTGTTGTTTGTAGATTTTCTGATGATGCCCATTCTAACTGGTGTGAGGTGATACCTCATTGTAGTTTTGATTTACATTTCTCTAATAATTAGTGATGTTGAGAGGCTTTTCATGTGCTTCTTGGCCATCTGTATGTCTTTTTGGAGAAATGTCTATTTAGGTCCTCAGCCCATTTTTTGATTGGGTTGTTTGTTTTCTTAATGTTTAGCTGCATGAGCTGTTTATATATTTTGGAGATTAATCCTTTGTCCATTGATTCATTTGCAAATAATTTCTCCCATTCTGAGGGTTGTCTTTTCATCTTGTTTATGGTTTCGTTTGCTGTGCAAAAGGATTTAAGTTTCATTAGGTCCCATTTGTTTATTTTTGTTTTTATTTCCATTACTATAGGTGGTGGATCAGAAAAGATCTTGCTGTGATTTATGTCAAAAAGTGTTCTTCCTATGTTTTCCTCTAAGATTTTTATAATGTCCGGTCTTACATTTAGTTCTCTAATCCATTTTGAGTTTATTTTTGTGTCTGATGTTAGGGAGTGTTCTAATTACATTCTTTTTTATGTACCTGTCCAGTATTCCCAACACAGCTTATTGAAGAGACTGTCTTTTCTCCATTGTATATCCTTGCCTCCTTTGTCATAGATTAGTTGACCATAGGTGCATGTGTTTTTCTCTGGGCTTTCTATCCTGTTCCATTGATCTATATGTCTGGTTTTGTGCCAGTACCATATTGCCTTGATTATTGTAGCTTTGTAGTATAGTCTGAAGTCAGGGAAACTGATCCCTCCAGCTCCGTTTTTTTCCCTCAAGACTGCTTTGGCTATTCGGGGTCTTTTGTGTCTCCCTAGAAATTTTAAGATTTTTTTTCTAGTTCTGTAAAACATGCCATTGGTAATTTGATAGGAATTGCATTGAATCTGTAGATTGCTTTGGGTAGTGGAGTCATTTTCACAATATTGATTCTTCCAATCCAAGAACATGGCATATCTCTCCATCTGTTTGTATCATCTTTAATTTCTTTCATCAGTGTCTTATAGTTTTCTGCATACATGTCTTTTGTCTCCTTAGGTAGGTTTATTCCTAGGTATTTTATTCTTTTTGTTGCAGTGGTAAATGGGAGTGTTTCCTTAATTTCTCTTTCAGATTTTTCATCATTAGTGTATAGGAATGCAAGAGATTTCTGTGCATTAATTTTGTATCCTGCAACTTTACCAAATTCATTGATTATCTCTAGTAGTTTACTGGTGGCATCTTTAGGATTCTCTCTGTATAGTATCATGTCATCTGCAAACAGTGACAGCTTTACTTCTTCTTTTCTGATTTGGATTCCTTTTATTTCTTTTCCTTCTCTGATTGCCATGGCTAAGACTTCCAAAACTATGTTGAATAATAGTGGTGAGAGTGAACATCCTTGTCTTGTTCCTGATCTTAGAGGAAATGCTTTCAATTTTTCACCATTGAGAATGATGTTTGCTGTGGGTTTGTCATCTATGGCCTTTATTATGTTGAGGTAGGTTCCCTCTGTGCCCACTTTCTGGAGAGTTTTTTAATCATAAATGGGTGTTTAATTTTGTCAGAAACTTTTTCTGCATCTATTGAGATGATCATATGGTTTTTCTTCTTCAGTTTGTAAATATGGTGTATCACATTGATTGATTTGCATATATTGAAGAATCCTTGCATTCCTGGGATGAACCCCACTTGATCATGGTGTATGATGCTTTTAATGTGCTGTTGAATTCTGTTTGCTAGTATTTTGTTGAGTATTTTTGCATCTATATTCATCAGTGATGTTGGTCTGTAATTTTGTTTTTTTGTAATATCTTTGTCTGGTATCAGGGTGATGGTGACCCCATAGAATGAGCTTGGGAGTGTTCCTTCCTCTGAAATTTTCGGGAAGAGTTTGAGATGTGTGAGTGTTAGCTGTTCTCTAAATGTTTGATAGAATTCATCTGTGAAGCCATCTGGTCCTGGACTTTTGTTTGTTGGAAGATTTTTAATCACAGTTTCAATTTCATTACTTGTGATAGGTCTGTTCATGTTTTCTATTTTTTCCTGGTTCAGTTGTCCATTTTATTGGCATAGAGTTGCTTGTAGTAGTCTCTTAGGATGCTTTGTATTTCTGCGTTGTCTGTCATAACTTCTCCTTTTTCATTTCTAATTTTATTGATTTGAGTCCTCTCCCTCTTTTTCTTGATGAGTTTGGCTAATGGTTTATCAATTTTGTTTATCTTCTCAAACAACTAGCTTTTAGTTTTATTGATCTTTGCTATTGTTTTCTTTGTTTCTATTTCATTTATATCTGCTCTGATCTTTATGATTTCTTTCCTTCTGCTGACTTTGGGTTTTGTTTGTTCTTCTTTCTCTAGTTCCTTTAGGTGAAAGGTTAGATTGTTTATTTGAGATTTTTCTTGTTTCTTGAGGTAGGCTTGTACTGCGATAAACTTCCCTCTTAGAACTGCTTTGCTGCATCCCATAGGTTTTGAATCATCGTGTTTTCATTGTCATTTGTCTCTAGGTATTTTTTGATTTCCTCTTTGATTTCTTCAGTGATCTCTTGGTTATTTACTAACGTATTGTTTAGCCTCCTTGTGTTTGTGGGTTTTTTTTTTCCCTGTAATTGATTTCTATTCTCTTAGCGTTGTGGTCAGAAAAGATGCTTGATATGCTTTCAATTTTTCTATATTTACTGAGGCTTGATTTGTGACCCAGGATGTGATCTATCCTGGAGAATGTTCCATGTGCACTTGAGAAGAAAGTGTAATCTGCTGTTTTGGATGGAATGTCCTATAAATATCAATTAAGTCTATCTGGTCTATTGTATCATTTAAAGCTTGTGTTTCCTTATTTATTTTGTTTGGATGATCTGCACATTGGTGTAAGTGAGGTGTTAAAGTCCCCTAGTATTATTGTGTCACTGTCAATTTCATCTTTTATAGCTGTTAGCAGTTGCCTTATGTATTGAGGTGTTCCTATGTTGGGATATATATGCATATATTTATAATTGTTATATCTTCTTCTTGGATTGATCCCTTGATCATTATGTAGTGTCCTTCCTTGTCTCTTGTAACACTCTTTATTTTAATGTCTATTTTATCTGATATGAGTATTGCTACTCCAGCTCTCTTTTGATTTCCATTTGCATGGAATATCTTTTTCCATCCCCTCACTTTCAGTCTGTATATGTTCCTAGGTCTGAAGTGGGTCACTTGTAGACAGCATATATATGGGTCTTGTTTTTTTATCCATTCAGTGAGCCTGTGTCTTTTGGTTGGAGCATTTAATCCATTCACGTTTAAGGTAATTATTGATATGTATGTTCCTATTACCATTTTCTTAATTGTTTTGGGTTTGTTTTTGTAGGTCCTTTCTTCTCTTGTGTTTCCCACTTAGAGAAGTTCCTTATTTGTTGTAGAGCTGGTTTGGTGGTGCTGAATTCTCTTAGCTTTTGCTTGTCTGTAAAGCTTTTGATTTCTCCATCAAATCTGAATGAGATCCTTGCTAGGTAGAGTAATCTTGGTTGTAGGTTTTTCCCTTTCATCACTTTAAATATGTCATGCCACTGCCTTCTGGCTTATAAAGTTTCTGCTGAGAAATCAGCTGTTAACCTTATGGGAGTTCCCTTGTATGTTATTTGTCACTTTTCCCTTGCTGCTTTCAATAATTTTTCTTTGTCTTTAATTTTTGCCAGCATGATTACTATGTGTCTTGGCGTGTTTCTCCTTGGATTTATCCTGTATGGGACTCTCTGTGCTTCCTGGACTTGGGGGGCTATTTCCTTTCCCATGTCAGGGAAGTTTTCGATTGTAATCTCTTCAAATATTTTCTCGGGTCCTTTCTCTCTCTCTTCTCCTTCTGGGACCCCTACAATGTGAATGTTGCTGCGTTTAATGTTGTCCCAGTGGTCTCTTAGGCTGTCTTCAAATCTTTTCATTCTTTTTTCTTTATTCTGTTCCACAGCAGTGAATTCCACCATTCTGTTTTCCAGGTCACTTATCCATTTTTCTGCCTCAGTTATTCTGCTATTGATTCCTTCTAGTGTATTTTTCATTTCAGTTATTGTATTGTTCATCTCTGTTTGTTTGTTCTTTAATTCTTCTAGGTCTTTATTAAACATTTCTTGCATCTTCTCGATCTTTGCCTCCATTCTTTTTCTGATGTCCTGAATCATCTTTACTATCATTATTCTGAATTCTTTTTCTGGAAGGTTGCCTATCTCTATTTAGTTGTTTTTCTTGGGTTTTATCTTGTTCCTTCATCTGGTACATAGCCCTCTGCCTTTTCATCTTGTCTATCTTTCTGTGAATGTGGTTTTTGTTTCACAGGCTGTGGGATTGTAGTTCTTGCCTCTGTTGTCTGCCCTCTGGTGGATGAGGCTATCTAAGTGGCTTGTGCAATTTCCTGATGGAAGGGACTGGTGGTGGGTAGAGCTGGCTGTTGGTCTGGTGGGCAGAGCTCAGTCCTGAATCGTTCTCTTAATTCTCAATTTCAATCCCCTCATCTATAAAATGTGGAGTTTATTGGATGGACTCTAAGTCTGTCAACTCTCACTTTCTGTTACTCTAGTGTTCCATCTTTTAACTGAAAAAAAATAACAGTATTGAAATACTATATTTTATTTTATTAACCAAACTGTGGCTAGAAGTTGGTACTCTTTTTCATTTACACTCCTAAGATATATACATTTATAATCATACATATTTTTGTGAGTTTATTTTATTCTTACCTATCAAAAATATTTGGTAGACACACAGACTTCAATGCAATGCTCCCCTTCAATGTTTGCCTAACTTCATGTGAATTCTTCAGTTGTGCATAGAAAGGTAGGGTATATATTTTAATATGTTAGCAATAAAATGTGGTTTCAAATTTATTTTGGCATTTTTTTCAGTAGATTGACTTTGACTTGGTCATTTCTAGGAAATCTGTATCATGGCCTATTGAAAGAGCTACTCAGAGGACTGGTATTTTATTTTGTAAACTCCCTTCCGTGGTCCTCCGACATTTATCTTGAGGTTTGCATACCACTCATTGCTATCTATGTTAGTATCTGTTTCTGCAGACCTGGCAAAAGCATTTAAAAACCTTTCTTGCTTATTATTAAGGTTGTCATTCGACTATAATGTTCTTCTTGTATTTCCAACCTGGTGTTAGTGATCCCAAACCTCCCAGAGATTGAAATGTTGAACTAGATCTTTAAGGAAGTCAGAAAAGTACATATGAAGTCTGTAAAACCTATGGGAAAGTACCACTTAAAATTACTCCTTCTTTATAGTTGAAGTCAATTACCAAACTAGAAAATCGTGACCATATTTTAAATCTGGGTTTTGCACAGTACATTTTGATAACTAAAGAGCACATTCACAGTTAAATTATGGAGCTATTCTAAGAAGCAAAAAAGAGAGAAGCCACCATGTGTGTCAGTACTTTTTTCTACCTGGTTCCTTAAGAAGTTAGAAAATTTTACTAAGGTTTAGGTTAGTTTTTTGTTTTGTTTTGTTTTGTTTCATCCTTACAATACAATTTTTGCTACAGTGTGCTGAATGCTGTTGGCTGATATTAAGCTGTGTTATTAGTTCCTCAAAAGTACATGTAGGATAGGTAGTATAGCTACTACTTTACAAAAGAGGAGTAAAGTGAAGCTATGGTAACATAGCTAATAAATTGGGAGACAAGAATTCAGGCTGGGCTTAGTTATCTAATTCAAAGATTTTTATTTTTTGTTTAAAGAGTAATATAGACTAATTGGAGAAACACTTTGGTGAACGTATAGAAAGTCAAAATTATTATTTTTAAACACATAGTTTAAAATTTTACAATACATGTAATTAGAATTAACCTAGCAATTAAAGACGTTTTCCAGTTAAAAGGTCTTTTATGTTAAACTCTCAGTTGCCTTATTATAATTACTTTTACAGTCAGTAAGTGTCATTTATAAAATAATGAATTTCTAAGCACCTTGTATACATACTTGGAGTCCTATTATACTTCTACTTTTTTAGCAAATATATTTTTATAGGTGGTGAGAAGACAAATTCTAGCCTTACCATGAATGAATTATCACAAATTTTAAAAGTACAAATGAGCAAGGTTAATTCACTCAAAACAAAATACATTGTTTTGTTTTTGTTTTTTGTTTTTTGTGGGTTTTTTTGCCATACACGGGCCTCTCACTGTTGTGGCCTTTCCCGTTGCGGAGCACAGGGTCCAGACGCACAGGCTCAGCAGCCATGGCTCACGGGCCTAGCCGCTTTGTGGCATGTGGGATCTTCCCAGACCGGGGCACGAACCCGTGTCCCCTGCATCGGCAGGCAGACTCTCAACCACTGCACCACCAGGGAAGCCCTAAAATACATTGTATTCACTTAACTAACAAAGAGAAATATGTGGTATTTTCAGATAATAAACTTTTCTCAACACTCATCTCACACTCCCACAGAACAAATCATACACAATTTTCATGGTTTTACAGAAACAAGAATTTGACATTTTATAAATCCATAGATATTATAGTACTAAATTAAATCTTGAAAGATTTTAGCCATTAATATAAAGCATGTTATGTTTTAGGAAGCTGAAAAAGGAAAAGGAAAATATAAATTTCAGTTATGTTGGTTTTATTGTCCCGTTTATTATATTGTTTTTAAAATACAGTATAATTTAATAGGATATTCTCAAGGCAACATAAAATAAGACAATTGCTTTACAGTGTTATATTAGTTTCTGTTGTATAACAAAGTGAATCAGCTATATATATACATATATCACCATATCCCCTCCCTCTTGCGTCTCCCTCCCACCCTCCTTATCCCACCCCTCTAGGTGGTCGCAAAGCACCCAGCTAATCTTCCTGTGACATGCAGCTGCTTCCCACTAGCTATCTATTTCACATTTGTTAGTGTATATATGTCCATGCCACTCTCTCATTTTGTCCCAGCTTACCCTTCTCCCTCCCCGTGTCCTCAAGTCCGTTCTCTATGTCTTTGTCTTTATTCCTGTCCTGCCCCTAGGTTCATTTCTACATAAGAAGAGGAATTATTTTCTGATAGTTGACTATGTCTACCAAATTCCTGAATATCCTAATACCAAATTCCTCCCAAATCCTAATAGCTGATATGAATATTGCAATGTAGTGTGAACTTATGGAAAGATTAAATATGGCTACATATCTTTAACACTTCTTCCATCAGGAGATGAAAGTCATTGTCTCCCCTTGAACCTGGGTATGTGCTGTGATGATTTTTAGCAATAGAATATGGTAGAAGTGGTGATGTGCCAGTTTAGAAGCTAAGAAATCAGAACTATTTACATATAATAAGCATTAAATGAATGTTAATTATTAATTTTATGATTAATGTTGTTATCACTATACATAACAACAAAAAAACTGAAGACTGAGCTTATTATCCTTCTAATGTTTCTTATGAAATCTGAATTGGAATGCCCTATTACAAATTAGGGCATTTTTTAGGCTGTGAACATATGCTTGAAGTTCATTAAGCTGCTTGGATCTATGAAACTATAGTTTTCATCCAATTTGGAAAAATTTTGCCCATTTATTCATTTAAACATCTATTCTGCTCCAGCTCAAACACACCTCCTCTTTTGGATAAACTACAGTTACATGTATAGTATCAGGCCATTTGAAGTTGTTCCACAGGTTACTGATTGTCTTTTTGTTGTTGTTTTTTAGTCTTTTTTCCCCCTCTATGTTTTGCTTTGAGTACTTTTATTGTTATGTTTTCAAGGTCATTAATCTTTTCTTCTGCAATGTCTTATTCGCTATTAGTCTTATCTCACACATTGTAGTTTCACCTCTACAAGTTCAAATTGATATACTTGTTTACAGCTTTCATGTCTACATTTAACATGTTCAGTCTTTCGTCTGGCTTTTGAATATATGGGATACAGTTCTTATAACTTCTTTAATGTCTTCATCTACTAAGTCTACGATCTATGTCATTTCCAGGTTGATTTTGACAGTTTCCTTTTTGTTTGTTTGTTTGTTTTATACGTTATGGGTTGTATTTTCCTGCTTCTTCCTGTGGCTGCTAATGTTTTATTGGATGCGAGACATTAAGAATTTTAGTTTTTTAGGTGCTAGGTATGTTTATACTCCTAAAAATATCCTTGGGCTATGTTCTGAGATGTGGTTAAGTTCTTGAAAATAACTCAATCCTTTCTGGTCTTGCTTTTAAGCTTTGTTAAGTAGGACTAGAGCAGTATTTGGTCTAGGGCTAATTATTGCCCTAGTGAAGCAAAACTCTTTTTAGTTCTCTACCAAATGCCCCTTGAAATATGAGGTTTTCCACTCAGGCTGGCCAGGTCAGTAACTATTCCTAGCTCTTTGTGAGCCTCAAGGAGTTTTTCCTTGAATTCTTTTGGCTGGTTCTTTGCCCAGTGATGGATATTTGCTCACACATGTGCACTACTCAGCTGAATACCTGAAAAGAACCCTCTGCAGATCTCCCAAATTCTCTCTGTGTGCAGCTCTTTTCTTTCTGGAACTCTGTACTGTGAACTTTAGCCACTAGCCTTCCTAAAATCTCAGTTCCATCACCTCAATTTAAGGAGACTGCTTGGTTCCACCTGCGTCCCCCTCCCTGCATAAAGTCTGCAAACCCTCTCCAGCTGTAAGCTGGGGACAAATATAGGGATCATTTTATTTTTTCCCTCATCTCTCAGGAACTAATGTCTTTCTTTGCCAATGTCTTGAAAATCATTGTTTCATATATTCAGTATGCTGTTTTAATTGTTTCAGGTAGGAGAGTATATCCAGCTCCTGTTACTCCCTCTTAAATTGAGGCAGAGTTTGAAGGCTATTATTCTTATCATTCAAAAATCACCATATGATAAAAAAAATTTCCATATCTTTTGTAGGTTCACTAGTGTATTTAACTCCTTTTTCACAAATCAAGAAAAAAATAATATTTATATTAGGATCTTAGTCCAAGAATAATATCTGTTCAGAAGACATATTACAATGTATTTAGTCCATCTATTTAGTACTTGAATTCTTTCTACAAGAACATATATAAGCAGCCTTATGTGTCATACCTCTAGAGACTAGAAAATTATTCATTTCTGAGGAAGTTCATTTTTTTTTTAGACTAGCCTTGACAAAACAAAAGATTTTCTCTATATTTCAGTGAAATCTGTACTTCATTGTTCCTTGATCTACTACCTAGTAAGATTCAGAATAAAACATAAATGTTCCAGTATGTGACAACATTTATAATTATTTAATGTAGGCTTTATTTTCCCAAAGTTGTATCTTCTCGTAGCTAACAGTTTTAGCAGTTTCAGATTCCCCTGATCAATTTCATATGATGTCGTTTTGTGCTCTGTCACCATTCTCCTCTGAAAGCATTACTTTTTACTTCAAATCCTGTCTTTGTTTTGTTGTTGTTCTGCTGGAGTTTTTAACCTCAAAAGTTAAAAATTTTATAGTCAATATTAGTTTTTATTTTCCCACATGTTTTTCAATATCTGTACTCATCATTATTTACTGCATCTCAGAACTTCCTTATAGGATAATTTCCCTTTATTTTTGAGGAACATTTCTAGGATTTCTTTCCCTGACAGTCTAGTGGTGGTCAACTCTCAGCTGTTACTCATATTGGTTTGTGTTTCTTCATGTGTTTTGAAACTTTGGATTAAGTGTGCTGTATTTTATCAGAATCCTTCAAGGTCTATATTGAAGGTGTGTTTTTTCCAGAGAATTCAAATATTTTTTTTTTCCCCAGCTCTACATCATCCCCAAACCAGTGCTAACAATGAGGACAACTTTCATTAATTTATTGACTTGAAATGTTCTGGATGAAGCAGGAAGAGTAAATTTGAACTCCAAACTAGATGGAAGGCAGGAATGTAATTATGAATTCTCAGAGAGCCTTATTTTTAAGGTTAGGCTGAGTCTGACAGGCTTCCCACCTGTTTCCAATTGTTAGTGGGTGGACTTTTCTTCTAAAGTACTTTTTCACTGAAGATATAGTCCTTTAAGGGTCCTCACTTTAATGGAATCAACTTGTTTACCTTGTGGGGCCCAGCACTTTGCCTCCGGTCAGCAAGATGGTTGTTAAAACATGACACTTTAGGATTCAGAGGTTGTTAAACATTCACAGGGCAGCTGTAACTCCCAGGAAGAGATTTGTAGTCACCTCTCTTGCTGGTACTTTGTTTTTTGTCTTCGAAGACTTCCTTTTCTATCTTATAAGCATTTGGAAATCATGATTACATTATTTTAGTAGATATTTCCAAGGTTTTGTAATGGGAAAGTTTGTGAAGTTTACTAGGTCCAAAATACTGCCCTATCTTCCATAACTTCTTCCAAGTCATTGGGAAACACACTCACTGTGACAAAGATAAAGATGAAGTACCATATGGTATTTAACTGAGAACTCTGTGTTGTTTAATAATAATTACAGAGCTCAATTAGCCATTCTACCAATTTCCCAGTCACTTAATTGTCTTTATGATCAGCCCATATTTCTTCATCTTGTCCCCAGGTATAAACAGATAGGTTTGATGTTCAGATAGACTGGGTGTAAAGTCAGGATTTCAGTTTTAATGATAGAATCCCAAGTCAAACCATCTTAAGCCAGAAATAAGACCTTTTTGGATGATGTACATGAAGAGTCCAGTAGTTAAAATAGCTAATTTCAGGTGTCCTAATGATGTCATCAAAATTCTCTTCATGTCTCAGATCTGCTTTCCTCATATGGTTTCACTTTTTTTCATCAAATTTGGTAGAATGACAACCAGCTTACTCTCACAAATTTGCTGCAGTAGAAGTAGATCTTTTCCAATAATTCCAGGAAAAAAGAAAAATCCCATGTATCACTGTCTTTTGTTTGGGTAAAATGTGTATCCCTGAATCCAGAGTGCAGGGTTATCCCTATCAAAATGATATGAATAAAAGAGGAGGCTGGAAGGCTCCCAAAAGAAGAGTTGAGTCTGTTACTACAATAAGGAATACTGTGCTAGCAAAATCAACAGATCTCACTGCACTGTGTGCCCTCTGTTTTTATTCTCCAACTGTCTAGAAACACTGCAAAGAAAGAAAAAAGACGACTCTAAAACCACTTCTTCTTAGTGAATCATATTGGGAACAGTAATTATTACCTTCTCAATGTGTTCACAAACCATGTCAGTATGATTAGCTGAACTTATTTTCTTCCTATAAAATTTGAATGACCCATACATTTTTGATATCCTTCTTTTTGTCGTGAATTCTCCAAAATCCATCAAATTGGTTTGGTGATTATCTTTTCAATTCCCTAGGTTGCAATTCACAGAGGCTAGTGAATTTATTGAATTTAGAGTCGTGGGGGCCTTCTTTACAATTTCCTAACTTTGGGGGGATTAAAATTCCTTCTATCAATATTTGTTCTATAGTGTTAAATTTGAAGATTATAATCTTTGACAGAGTTAAGAAACAGTTGAGGAATTCTGCAACCACATCAGCTCCTACTCAAAGAGAAAGCCAAAGTTTTCCTTGGTTTTCTTCTTCCTCTAACAGAATCAAATCAGTCTTTATGTTGCTTAGTCTTTTGTAAGCCTTGATTCCCATTTAAGTAACATAATTATACATGAAATCTTCATTTTCTAAGACAGTGGTTCTCATTCTAAAGCTATCTGTGATGGAAAAATTTCAAAAGTTTTATTATTATTATTTATTTCCAATCCATCATGGGTTTTGTAAAATACATTAAAAACGAATTATTATAAAAATGATTACATACTAAGAGGTCACAGCCATTTTGATTGCCATGAAGATTTCTAAACATTTGCTTTCAACTCCTATACGCATCCCATTATGGCAGTGGGTTATAGACCACACTTTGAACAACAGCAATCTGGGGTATGCATTTGACCATACCCAGCTGATGCTCCCATGTTATAATCAACTCTGAGATATGCTTTATTTCTTTGTCACTTTCTTAAGGATATGAGTTGAACATAGATTCACTTAATCACAATATTATTATCATTAAGATAATGAAAGGCAAGAATTTATCAGCTTTTATAGGTGTCTAGAAAGTTAAAACCACCATCAATACTATACTTGGCCTCCGTTCTCTATTGTGATCTAAATCTGAATTCCATAACCCATTCCTTCTTCAATTTTAAGGACTAAACAACTTGTATTTGTACAACTTGTATTCTCTTTCTAATGCATTTCAACTCTCTTTTTTGGGACCTAACACTCTGGTTATATCATCTATCAACATGACAGATTTTTATTTCTTTTAGAGTGTTATAAACTTCAATCATACCATTCCAGTCATTCAACACTATCTAGGTGATATATTTGAAATTATATTTACCTTTCTTCAATATATATGTCACCTTGCAGTAAAGATAATATAGGAAAAATGAACCTGAAATTCTTTGTGTGTATGTGTGTATTTAAGTATGCATTTATATGAAGACAGGAAAAAGAGAAATAGAGGCAAAAACACTGTTTTTAATTACTTTCTTGACTTTTTAAAGTGACACATTATTTTTATTTCCATATCATTATGCTTGCTACCCCCCACAGAACAGAAATTGTGTACTATATATATGAATGTCTTTTCTTTGTTTTTTCTTGGTTAATTAAAATTAATTAAAATTTTCTTTCTTTTAAGAATCATGTTCTTCTACTTCTCCATGAGATTTGAGCCATTCCTAAACTAATATAAACCATGTTCCAAAAAAGTCCACATTTTCATTTTTCCCATGGCCAACCGCTATACCCTTGGATCTTTTTTCTCATTTCCAAAGGCCCAGATAGTACATATAAGTAGCCATTTTTACCTTGAAACTCTTAAGTTCTTCAATTACCTCACCAAGTTTTCACTGGCAGCTTTTTACCAGCTTTGCTCTGCAAGATATAAAATATATTTTTTAGTACACATGATCTATGATTATATAACTTTACTAAGTTATATCTGGTAGTTTATTTTGTCAAGTAGTGTATCCCTCTGAATCAGCATAAGTCAATAACATGTGAGATTGATGAATTTCAGCAGACAGTAGATATATTGTCTGAAAACAGCCTACATTACGATTGACCATGTCTACTAATATTTTTAAGTCATCTCATACAATAGTTGATTACCAATGGACATAAATAATTTCTGCCTCAGGGCATGACAAAAGAACTCTCCTATTATAAGCTACTTTTATATCTAACCTGTGAAATAAGCTTTTTGTAGAGTCAATTGTCATTATCACATATGGCATAATTTTCTTATCCAGACATTTAATATGTGTGCATGTGTGTTTATGTAGATACTTATGTATTAAATATTCAGTTGTTATATTTGTAATAATAAATAATACAAGTTACAAACTACATTTGCTTCCCTCCTAGCTTGTTCAGCAGGGAGAATTTAATTAAACTAAAATTTCAGATTCTATTTTAATTTGTACAGATGTCAGTTTTTTTATTTATTGACTAAAATTTGCACACATTACGTAAACCTCTGCCAAATGGTAGTTGTAATTCTAGCATTTTAATGCAATCAAACGCCAGGGAATTTTGACAGTATTCATCACAAAACCTGTAGAAAATTTTGCCATTCTCTACCATCTTGAAAAAAATCATGACAATGTACTAATGCTGAAATTTTTAACAATTTCTAGAGAGAAAAATCAAATAGAAATGTTATCCAGCCTTTTAAAAATTGCTTCTGAATTAGCATCTCTTCATCCTTGAAAAAATACATTTTACTATAATAGACAAGTTAGTGGAAGATTGACGCTGCTAACTTCAGCTGTCTGCTGCTTGTAAATGCCACCCAGCTGGAAAGTCACAAAAAAACTTTTGGTAAGTGTGCATTTTAGTTTGAAACAAACAGATATGAGTATTGCCATCAAGGAAACTGCATATAATCATTTAGATGTAACAGCTTAATCAAGGGATGAATGTTCAAAACGGCAAGAAAAGGGCAGAAGACGCCATTACTACTGTATCGTAGTGTATGTACCTCGGCTACTTTATGGAGCAAACAGGACTTGAGGATATTTAACTGAAACTTAATTTTATCCTGAATGACAAGGATCAGACTTAAAAAACTGCACATCTACTCTATATACTCAAGGGCACCAATGTCTTGCTGGTATTCTTATAATTCAATATAGTACTTCCAATTCAACAAGCACTCTCCCCCGATAGAGTGTTGAATTTCACTTTGGAGATGAACTTTTACTGCAAAATGGTCCTTTCAATCTGTATTTCTGGTTGAGAAAGTACACTATATATCAAACATCATTTTGTATTATGTTTGGTAGAGAGTATGTTTAGCCATGAGGACATACTGTCTGAGAAGCACACACCATGACACACACAGGCATATACACATGCATGCACACCCTTCCCTCACTCACATATTAATCTCAATAGGTCAACATAAAAGACCATATGCTCCTTTCTTAATTTGTGTGTGTGTGCCACCACTTTACACTTAAAGGGTGGCAATTTCTGTTTCACCAGAGTAAGTCTTTACTCAAGTGCTCCTGTGCTAGAAGGAATTTTTAAAAGCCATATAGCTATAGTCTTAACCTTGACTGTCTTTCATTCTCCAATATCTATTCAGTTATATGTGCTGAGTGACTTACAATGAAGTGAGAGAAAATTCAGTGACTATTTACAGGTCCCAACTGACTCATTTATTTATTCAACAGAGTAAATATTTAGTCAGTAGAATTAAATTGGAAAATGTTTATCAAGTTTGAAACCACCTTTCTTTCAATATATAAAACATAAACCCAGGGGCCCAGGCCTAGGGAAATTTGCCTACAAATGTGCCCTACAGAGAAGGGCACATTTAAATGTCCCAATAGGTCTTCATTAGCCACAAGTTTGTTTTGAAAACGTCTGTCATATTTTAGGACAGTGCTATTGAAATAGCACCTAATAAACCATGATTTACATGTAACTACACTTTATTAATCATTTTGTGTAATCTTACAGTGCAAGAAGTCCTCTGAATGTATTTTCTATTTCAGTCTGAAGGCCTAATATCTGTGTTAGTTGCCACACCTGAAGAGTATATATTTCTCTCATCGTGTGTAACACCATAGCTGTGTCTACACACTAGGGAAGAGACTAGCTAAAAAATGCTTATGGGGGGCTTCCCTGGTGGCATAGTGGTTAAGAATCTGCCTACCAATGTAGGGGACACGGGTTCAAGCCCTGGTCCAGGAAGATCCCACATGCCACGAAGCAGCTAAGCCTGTGCGCCACAACTACTGAGCCTGCATGCCACAACTACTGAAGCCCATGTGCCTAGAGCCTGTGCTCCGCAACAAGAGAAGCCACCGCAATGAGAAGCCCGCGCACTGCAACGAAGAGTAGCCCCCTGCTCGCCGCAACCAGAGAAAGCCCGCGCACAGCAGTGAGCAATGAAGACCCAAGGCAGCCAAAAAAACAAAACGCTTATGACCGTAACCAGAAGACAGAATCTTAAAAAACATGTCTCGGCACAATATCATGATGAAAATAAAGGCTTTAGGTCTCTGCTTATAACAATGTTATATGTATAAGCTAACCAAAGAATATTGTCCAACGTTTCCAATGGTTCTCAGAATGATTTGACTGTCATTAAAGCAATAAAAGCAATAACATTATGCAAATGACCTTTAAAATCTGAGAATACAGTTATATAACATTTTCATGATGGACAAAATAATTACAAGCCTAGCTTTTCCATTGAAATCAGAAAGCACATCACTGCAATTTCCATGGATATATTCAAGGAAAATAATTATATATGTATAACAAAACTTACCATTTTAATCTTTTTTTTTTTTTTTTTTTTTGTGGTATGCAGGCCTCTCACTGTTGTGGCCTCTCCCGTTGCGGAGCACAGGCTCCGGACGCGCAGGCTCAGCGGCCATGGCTCACGGGCCCAGCCGCTCCGCAACGGAGCTTCCCTGGTGGCGCAGTGGTTGAGAGTCCGCCTGCCGATGCAGGGAACGCGGGTTCGTGCCCTGGTCCGGGAAGATCCCACATGCCGCGGAGCAGCTGGGCCCGTGAGCCATGGCTGCTGAGCCTGCGCGTCCAGAGCCTGTGCTCCGCAACGGGAGAGGCCACAACAGTGAGAGGCCCGCGTACCACAAAAAAAAAAAAAAGATAATTAAACATTAGAACACCTCTTAGGTCTTTTACTAGGACATAGAATATTTCTGTAATATTTGGATAACAACATTATCTGTGAGCTTTTCCAGCTAATTCGTAAAGAATCAATAGTAGACAATTAGACAGGTATCCACTGCCTTTGATAGAATCAATCATTTTGGTTAAGAAAGTACTAAAATTTAACTCTGGATGAACTGAAATGAGCCTAAAGACGTTGTGTTCACGACCACAGGGTAGAAGAAAGAGTGGAGCTTATCTACGTGGAAGTCCTCTGAGGGGCTTTGAGACTCAAGTGAAGGAGCTCTCTCTCCTTTTCATTTCTCCTCCCTCTCTTCTTTCCTTATTTCTTCCTGAGAGCTTTCCTTCCAAAGTGGAATTATGGGGGGGAATGTTGCCCTTTAGAATACAAAAGAAAACCCCAAATAATAAATATTAATTTCATTATAACAGTGAATTAAATATTTCAAACTAAAAGCTTTGTCCCAGTGCTGCCACTGTTGTGTGCTAAGGTCTTGAGACGGTCATCTCAATTTGCCTTCTTATCCACTGAATGAAGAGAGGTGGCCTGAGGTTGCTAATTACAATCTGTTTTCTAAGTATTTACATCCCACCTCATATTAAAACAAATAATCTCTCTTCAGAATACAGCGTGTGATTTTTCTCTGTCTGTTCTTCCTCCCTCAGCTTAGGCTTAGGAATTCAATTGCACTGAGTACACACATTTAAAATCCCAATCCAAATGGTGCAACTCTGCTGTAGCAATTCAATCTGGAGTGCTAAATTATACCAGCTTCATATCACCAGTTTCTAGACTTATTTTGCTTGTGGAATCACAACTGTCTCAGAGTTTTGAGAAGGGCATATTTTAACACAACTCTCTGAAGTTGTATTTTACCACAGCCCTACCACGAACCCTGCAGCAGTTGTCAAACTATAGCTTATGCATTTGGAAGGCTTTTTAAAGGTATGTATTCGGTTTAGTGCCAGTTCACATTATAATTGAGTGGTCAAGTTTTATCCCCATGGTCACGTGATGAAGCTAATACAATGCAAGAGGCTACAACCTTCTTTTTGTGCATCATATATTCACATTTGTTTTCTGGAAGTAATTGTGGATAAAAGGTTTACCTTTTCACTACCTTTTCAATTACTGGCATAATTGCTATTCTCCTTTCTTTTAATACAGTTCCCTCCCCACTTCTTCTCTTAGGTCAGACATTTAGTTATCTCCATAGCAACATTTCCATCTAATAGAAAGATACATCTTCTGAATGGCTAGCAATGCAACATTAACTGTTAGAACGTAACATTTTTCATATTGAAAACAACTGGAATTCACAGCCAGTCAGGATGTATAAAAATGTCTTTGGCTCCTTAGCAGTCACCCAAGACTGAGCTTGTTGCTTTATTAGAATTCATTTACAAACAACTCTTCTTAACAAGCAATGTTGCGGAATAAAACTAAGCTTTATTTCAACATCAAAAAAAGGTAAGTGAAGTTGCTTATAAAGACTCAAATCACCCTTTGTGAAAAAGAGCTTATGGCAGATTTGGGCTGTATTACCAACCTATTACTAGTGCACTAATACCTCTATTTATGGGCTGATTATGTCCTCTGGCAAAATTTGGAACTGTCTACTACTCTGGTGCAAACTAATCAGTTTTCAAAATTAGTTATTGATCTCAGACCCATTGTGGTGGACCAATTTAGTGGCTGGTTCATTGAGTACTGGAGTGACACCATTCGTGTAAGTAGCAGAGAAGTCACAGCAAATGTAGTGTTTAAAGACAGTGCTCAAAGGTAGTTTTCTGTTGCAGAGAACTGACAAACACGAGTATTCAAGGATGCTACATTTCTCTCATTAGAGATTAATGGTAGATGCATCCCAGCCAGTTCCATGATTTTAGGCTTTTCATATACACATTTGTCATTCATATCCTGAATTTAAATAAGTAATGGATGATAAAGCATTAAAAACACCACTAAGTAAAAAATTTCCTGCTGATTCTTCAAACTTAATTTTTATTTGAATTTATGTAAAGTTGACTAAAGGGAGTGTTTATTTTACAAGTTTAATGTGATTCTTTGCTGATAAACTTATGACGAAAAATGCTAGAAAAAGTAAACCAGAAATAATGAGTTTGAAATACTTCAGTGCCTAAATTACACTTCATGTTACTCATAATTTATCAATTCTTTTTGTTTCACTGACTGTTTTATATATTTCTTTAAAAAATTTCTTAATGATTTGCTTTCTATATTTTGTTTCAGTCAATGTTAGAGAGAACTGAGATGTGACAGTTTTCTGTGTATCTCAGAGAAACAAAAGTATGGATTATATAACTTGGCTGCCTACATAGATGAAAACTTTTCAAAAATTGTCCTTAAGTTTTCTCATCAATTTGACATTCCTGAAGAGAGGTTAATCTTTGAGATGAGGATGCAAAATTTACACACAAAACCCCAAATAAGATTCACTTATCTTTAGCTATAATTGTTTTTCAATATACAGTCTATATAGGCAATATAAGAATTCACACCCACACAGTGACCATCCTTAATATTGAGAAGAACTAGAAGTGGCTACAGTAGAAATATTTTTTTAATATTTCTTGTTGATGTGGGTTGTTAATCATTTTCTAAACACCTTGATTTTCAACAGTATACTGATTTTTTTCTCTTCTCTGAATCTCCTTATAAATGTGTATGTTTGTATATACAGCATGTAAATTTAGAACATAATCTTCAATAATTGTTTTAGTTTTAAATATATTTAAAATTTACACATTATGTTTCATTTTTGAAGTCTTTAGTTTCAAGAGTTTTGATTATTTTAAGTGAGAAAAAGAAAAAAACCCAAAACGTTTAAATATGTACTTGGAGGTGAAACCTCACACCTAACTGAAATCAACCTTAAATAAAGTTGCTGTGAATTACAAAGGTGTAAACAGCTCTCTAAGGTGTAAAGGTGATACCAACTCTGGTTTACATATTGCCACAGAATTCCATAATTTAAGAAATCCACTTACAGTCCTTTCATTATAATGACCTTTAAAAACCTAAAAAACTGTAGCAGTATTTACACTGCAAAAATATAAAATAACAATATTGGAGGCAAGAGAAAGTAACTAAGAAAACAATGTGGTAAACTTTTTCAGACCTTCATATTATTAAAATCTAAACTTCTACAGGGTAAAATGTATATCACATGTCAAATAATCAGCAGGTTCTCTAAGACAGCAATTTGAACATCCAATGGCGTATTGCATATGAACACTTTTATATGTCGTTAGCACTAGGCACAGTTAACAGATCTAAGAACATTCAGTGAAATTTTAACTTGGTCTAATGTTGGGACCCATTTTAGGCAGACAATTTCTTTAGGACTCTGTCCCTTCAGAGTAAAAAGAATGAACAAGAAAATATGGTTTAGCCTTCAGCTTGAAGGGTGAATATCAGATTAGAGAATTTCTCCCATAAAGGAACAAGTTAAACAGTGAAGTATGACATTGTGGATGGTTGTCAATATTCTTTGGAAATTTTGAGAATCCAGGATTGCTTCTCATATGTGTGGTCATTAAAGAAAAAATGGATAGCACTGAGATTGGCATCACATTGGTTTTAATTCACATGAAGGTTTAAATGATAGGTCAAATGATGACTTTTTGAATTTCATCCACCTCTTAATATACTCCAACTATATCATTCTCATCACCTTAGCTGTCATCTAAGTGAAATAAGATTTGATTAGATGACTGATATAGGTCGTTCTTTCTCTCGGATTCTGTTATTTCCCCTGCAATGATAGTATTTTTTCTACACTGTATCATAGCACAAGTTCTAGTATTTCCAGGGTTTTTTTTGTGTTTTTTTTTTTTTTTGGTGGGGGGCTTTGATTGTTTTTCTGGTGCTCCAGAAAGTGACATAGTGGATAAGACCTAAACTTATGGGCAGCAAGTGGTTCAGACTTATTGTTGATGACTTCTAAGTTTTAGTAACCTAGAAATCAGCTAGTTAGTTGCTAGCTTACCTCTGTAATGACTGGAAAATACTTCCATGGGCCACTTCGTAATTAATTATTATTAAGATATCACATCTGAATGTCTTCGATTCCCCAAATGGACCTTAAGCTTCTTTCTTTTGGTATTCCCAAAAGAGCTCCTGCTGCTATGCATAGCACAAGTTCACATGAGCAAGTGGATGCAAGAGTAAGAAGTAAACACAGTCACTGGGTCAGCAGAAGACATGAGCTGACAGTGAGTTTGGACGAGGACGGTGGGCCAGGAAAGGAAAGGTGAATCAGCTGCTTATTAGGCTGCAGCCACCCGTCTTCTGAGTTACGGTGGAGATACCCCTCAGACCCTCTGCCAGACAAATTGAGATAACTTGAATATCACTGCCATGGGCAGGGGTGACCCATGGTCTAGCAAGCTGCCTTCCGGTATACAAAAAGGGCAAGGTGTGCCTCTAAGCTACACTTTGGAGATCAGTTGCCTCAGCCTTCCTGACTGTCCTTGCCTTCGTAGTTGCGTCGGTTCCACAGACATCTGCAGATATTCCAGCTCTTATTCCTCAGTCATTGCATAGCTATACCACAGAGCGAACTCCCGACAAAGGGGAAATTCCTGTAACTTGTATGGGGAGAAAAGTTGGAGCAGCTTCAGAAACCAAATCCTTGCTTTGACACAGTAGCTGTGTAACCTTAGGCAAGAAGCTAAATTCTCATTTGCTCTTTCACATCTCTAAAAGATGAAAAATAATACTTTGCCGTTATAAGAATTAGAGATGTCTGTAAAGAAACTTTCAGAATGTCATTATGCAAAAGGTAGTTGCTATACCATTATTATTTTAATATTAATTAAACATTATGCTATACATATCTATAAATTTTTCCTACTTGCCCTTTTCTTACATTTATTTACCAGGCAAATCTTTTATTTGACCCATGAAGATGACTTAAAATGTAGACACTCATGATTTATTCACAAAAAGTAATAAATGCTACATAAATAATATTTATTGAGCCTCTAACATGTTCCAGGCACTGTGCTTAGAGATTTACCTGTGTTATTTCATTTTTTCCCATTTACAATGAGAAACTGAGTCATAGTGTAGTTAAGTACCATTTCCCAAGGTCATAAGCTAGAATATGTCAGAGCCAAAGCTTGAGACCAAGTATGCTTTAAATCTTTCTACTATGATGCCTCTTTCTGTGTCTGATGTTGGAGTTTTAAGAATAAGAATAAGGATGCAGAGAAGAGAGAATATGAGCAAATGCATAACTGATGAGTGGAAGCATAAGAAATGAGAAAAGGTTATGGTTTAATAGGTAAGAGCTTAATCACTGCTATTAGACTGGGTTCAAATCCCAGATTTTCACTTGCCATCTATATGATTTCAAGCTAGTTCTTTCACCTCCCCTCAATCTGTGCCTCCATCTTGGGACTCTTGTGAGGATTAAATGAGATAAAGTATCTTGTACACAGTAAACATTCAAACAATATTGAGTATATTTACTGTAAGTCCAAAAATAGGAGGTTTAACATGTAGAGGAAAATTACAATGTGTTCTTGTTCCACTAGCTTCTAGTGAAGGTTAAATCTTGAATATTTCAACTTTTAAAATTGAGGCTAGTATACTATTATATGCAAGTGTTCATCAGGTTTGTATTGTTTGCCAGAAAACCATCATAAATATTATAATTTCATCAATGATTGGTGGATACTGCCAGCTAACTATGTGACATTCTCTGTTGCTATGTAGGTTTTATTCTTTTTACAACAAGGTTTATATTTTAGAATGTTGTTTCAGTGGCTTACATTTTTCAAGAGTTGATATTCCCCATTTAATCCTTTTTAAAAGTTAATTTAGTGACAGCTGCGTAACTGTGTAATCAGTCAGTTTTATTCTACTCAGCATGGATAGCTTTTCATTAATTTATGTTTTAATCTAGGTAATGTATGTCTTGATACTACAGCACTTGGAGACTTACACAGTTATTAAATAAAGACTTGAAGCGAATGAAAGTCATTTCTGTTAACTGTTTGTAAGGTGGGACTATCAACTGGTTCAATGAGCTTTGAAAATAAGTGAAAATAGCAGAATTCAATAAGGTGGCTAGGAGATTTGACTTTACCTATTGCAGATTTTAGAATCAATACATAAACATGTTAATATAGAAAAAAATGTAAAAGTATTCCTTATGGAAAATAATGAAGCTTTAATATTTAATGACTAATTGAAATACAAGGCCCCTTTTGTGTGACTGTGGCTTCTCTCATTATCCTAGACCAGAAATTGAACTGGACTGCAAGGCACATAGAGGGTCTTTGAGAGACTGATCTTCCTTGCAAGAGACTCTCTAAGCTCCAGTAAATCGTTCCAATAACCTAATTTTATTATTTTAGAGAATCTGATGTACTCTGTCTCTAAGTACCAAAGAGCCACAAAACCCAAGACAGTACGTTTGCTGAATCATACAATCAAACTGAGAGGAGATTTGTTAAAAATAATTCTTTTGAAGAATATATTCAGCCTCAATTGTATATCCTCAGCTGGCCACATGCTGCGTTTCTCTCTTGATTTCTACCCTTTCAGCTTTCCCTTTATGTCTTCTTCCTAGATAGAAAGAGAGCATTTCAGACTCTGATAATGACTTGCAAGCTTTATTATAAATTATTGGGGGCTTTGGAGATATGTAACAAAGAGGACTGTTATTTCTTAAGCTGTGATAGCAAATCATATCAGAAAGGCTTTGTGTGTCTCTGTGTGTCTGTGTGTATGTGTCTGTGTGTGTTTGCTAGTTTTAGAATTTTTTGAAGCAGACAGTATTTCTTTGATAATCACTGTATCATTAATTTTTAAGAATATAATTATAGCAAGTGTTATAAGAGTACCTTGCAAATCTCTCCAAAGGGACAAGATAAAGCCAACATAGTTCAAAAGTTCAGGATTCAAAGCTTCAAAGTGTAAGCCTGGAAGAAAGGAAATTCCTCTGAGACCACTATCATTTCTTACATTCCCACCAATGCTTTGCTGGTTTGTTCTGAAGAACCATTCTCCACAGACCCCTCATTACGATTTCTGCTGTGACTGGCCACAGTCACTTGAAACTTGCGTTAAAAGACAAGGTATTTATCCACGTTGTCATTTTGCTTCTCTGTGGCCAGGGGATTAATCGCTTTCTCAAGGGCCTAACTCTACCATTTCCTTTACTTTCGGGAAAGGAGATTTTTAACAAAATGCCACTGTATGACCGCATCTTATTCTTTAGAAAGAAATGTAATATATCATTTAAAGAAAGAAAATTACCAGGAGATAATTTTAGCCAGAGCTCAGTTACTTAATTCATATTTGAGAGATGACCTCACTTCATCGTCAAATCAGAACTAGAAGTACCCTTCTAAATATGATGAAAAACTAATGTCTTCATACGAGTGAGCCCTGGGGCCTGGCTGGGTGACAAGCATTTGGTCGGCTTCCATTTTCACCAGCGTAAATCTACAAGCTGGAAGAGGGCTAAATGGAAAGTGACAGAAGAGTCTTTCCAGGAAACAAAACTGGTTAGAATGCATAAGGACTGGTGCCTGGCTCAGGCCACGAATCTGTGTAGTGAATTTAGTGCTTGTGTTTTAAATGACTCAGTTAGAAGGTTTAATAAACCAATAGGAATTCACTAAAATACACAAATGTCAAAGAGTGAGTATTTAGGACTAGATAATTTCTAAAGAAGAAATTCATCTAAAGAATATTAACACCTCATATGTTTAGGTTCTTTAGATTTAATTAATTATTTTTATTGAATCCCTTCCATTAACCACATAATGTCACATAAATCATATCGTTACTCTTCCTAGAAAGTGTTTGAAATATATGTTATTGCTATTTCCGTTTTATGAACAAGAAAAACTGAGTTGGAAAAGAATTAAGAAACTTTGGCTGACATTACATATTTAATTTGTGACCCGGGATTCACGTTCTCATCTGTCTTATTCTCAGTCTACACTTTTCCCATTACTCCATGAAATTCTGCCTTTGACATTAATATAAATTAATGTATATTCACTTATTTGTATGTAGTTACTTATAGTAATAAACTACTCCAGAGAAATTTCATTTGAGGAAAATATTTTCTATGCATTTAAAATAATGACAAAAGCCCTTTTTTATTTCAAATTTAATCTTTTATGATTATTTGCCCATCATTTTCTCATGAATATTCCCACCTCTCAAACTATAACTGTCATGGATGTGTTGCTTCTACTAATATGGAGATGACTGTAATAGGATTAAAAATCCTTCTATAAAAGAAAAATATGCTAAATATTCCAGAATTTTTTAATCTAAATATATTAAATTTGTAAAAGATTCAATTGCCTAACATCTATACAAATTGAACATATATACCCAGGCCTATTATCAGTTTAGGCACAGTTGAATTAACATCAGTTAGATTTTATATGTGGGTGATGCATTAAAATGTGAAGGGTAAACATGTATATCTGGCAGGAATAAATAGAGAACATAAATGAAAACCATTATATTTATATTTTCGCATGTGGTTTATAGTTCAAAGTGCATATGTCTTTGGAGACAAATGATTGAGCAAAACTAAGAGATACCAGATTCTGTTAAGAACTTATTATCTTGTTTCAACTCAACAAATTGTTGTGCACTAGACCCTCAGCAATAGAGGGAAGCCACGTGGCAGATGGTACAGACATGAGCAGGACCTAACCTGGCAATTCAATCATGAGGCTGATTAACCGGTTCTAATAACGTATTTACTGAACTTTTTTTGGATCACATCTAAATGCAAGCTCTTACAATTTCCCTGTTGAGCATCTGATGCTTAACTTCCCCAAACAACCTTACTAGAGACTATATTTCTATCCTTTTCATCTTTTGCTCAAGAGCCCCACAAGAGTCATGGCTAACACATTAACAAATGCTTTAAAGGAAATTGTTGGAGGAACTGTATTTCTTACTCAATGAGCTGTAAAACAAAAACTTGATAAGTTTCCGGAGTCTCCACAGAAATCTCACTTGCTTGGTTGGGCCCCATTTCTACAAAGTCTTTTGTGTTTGAAGATGAACTACATTTCACTACCTGCCATTCAAGAAAAATCTTTATCTGGGTTGATTTCCTTTGTGGAAATTGGTTGTTGAGAAAAACATTTTTTTAAAGATCTCCTCAATAACCTGAAAAGTACAGTTTTGTTAGTTCTTGCTGATTTTTTTCTAAGTTTCTTTTGAGCATATAGAAAACTCTTAATTATATTTTATTTTTTGCAAGGAGCATGACTCTTGTACACATTCATGAGCATATGTGTATACATTCATATATATTATGGGCATAAATATAATTGATGTTTTCTTACCTTAATGATGACTAACAGCAAAAAAAATAATTATCAACTGCTAAGGAAACTCATCATTCTTTGTTTTTTTTTGCTTTTTTCTTATCCTTAAAGTTTTATTAAGAGCTATTTAGTTGTTTAATATAGAAGCTGTGTTTGTATTAAGTTACAGAACAAATACTCAACTAACATAACCTTGGCCTGTGGACCTAAGAGGCCGCTATAAAGAGAGGGTATTTGTCTCACCTTCAGAAAGATAAGCTGAGACCCAAGTTCAGCTGTGTTGAAGCCTAAAGTTTGTATCTCTCAAGCTTGGGCCTCCTTCCCCCCTTTATTTTTCCAGTTATACCTAAACCCTGGCTAGTCCTAGTGGAAAAATCTTAGGCCAAGTCCTAGCAACTCAATGGGTAACATGCATCAGTACTCCACTGAAAATTACTACTTAGTCTATTACTTGCTTCAGGTGATTATCTATGAATTTTTTGCCTATCCGCTCACCCTGAGAAAAGAAAAGCATTAAAAATACTTTGAAAAAAGAAGTTGTGAAAATTCAAGTCAGTATATATAACATTCTATTAATAAGAATACCACAAAATTAATAATTATAATATTCAGATTATTATTCAATTAATGATTAATGTACAGTCCAAAACCATAACCTCTACTGTAAAGGAAAAGAAATCATCATATCTTATACCTTATCAATAATACTGCCTTCATGTATGATGGACACCATATTTCAACATACCACAAATAATCAACATCTTTATCTAACTATAGGTACAACTACAGGCATGGCATGACTTTTTCTGAACTTTAGACTTCAAATTTCAATGTAATAATGAACACTTACTAAGTTTTAACTATGAATGAGATCTTGTGCTAGGAATAAAAAGAGTAAGATAATAAGAGATAAATTAGACATTGTCCCCAACTCAACCCCATCTCAGGCGTTCCCAGTCTAGCTCAAAATGCAATAGACAATATCATTTTGTAAAGGAGTTTCACTGCATTTGATTAGCTGCAGATCTGAGTAGATTGCAGGGAGGAGGGTATGATAAACTCAGGGAGAAAGAGTATGCCAAAATTATCCTATGAATTTAGGATGAGTTATGGCAATACAAGAAATTTTAAGGCTCTCTTGATCAGATAACAGACAAATAACATTCCATAACACTTTTCTCTTTTTAATTTTGAGGATTCTGTTAACAAATTGCACAATTTTCAATTCTAGAAGAGTCCTTCTTGCGTAGCCTTTTAACATTCATATAGCAAAAGGAAATTTTTATCTAATCGTAATTATATGAAAGACAATAATTCAGTGATATTGAAAAGAAAAAACTGTAATATACTGTCTCCTGTAACATACATTAAAACTAGAGGTAAAGATTTTTGAACTATTTTTTAAGCCTTTCAAACCCGTTCTTTTCTTTATTTTTTTTTTCCTTTTGGTATTCTATTATTTGGTAAAGGAAAAGGGGTTGGTGGACAGCTGGCCAGAAACTGTCAAAAACATGTAAAGTCCCGTGAATTAACAAATTTGATCTTCACAAAATAGGTAATATATTTAACCTGGGCTTACAGATGAGGAAAGGTTGATTATCTAGTAAGTGGAGGAGTCGGAAGGTATGTAATGCCAGTGATCTGGTTACTGAGCTCCTGTTTCTCAAAGGCTTTGTAATTTATTTTAGCTTATTTATTCTTCTCTGACAGGTCCTCTTGTAGTGTCCCAGGAACCGCCCTGATATTGCATTTGTCTTTTATGCCTTCATTGTAAATTTTAGCTTTTAAATCCCTATAAAATCTGTTGATTGAAATGTGCTTATTTCACTTAGTCTTTGGAACCATCTATTCTTAGAAATGTTTTTGGCATCTCTTCCTCAGCTATTGGTAGCTCTTGAAGGGTTTTGTGGGATGGTAATAGTTTGTTACAGTTGGCTGAATAATACCATTCAAAAAAGCAAAAATAGTGCATAGCTTAAAGGCAGCTAAGATATGTCTTAATTTTCCCATCTTCCATAATGGTCCATCCTCACTCTGTAGGAGGATTCTCTTTTAATTTATTATAGTAATACTACTTTATGGGAAATAACAAGATGCTTGGAAGGCAGACATGCTTGTTTTTTAAGTTTATTTATTTTTTTTATATATTTTTATTTTTTGGGCTATACCATAGTGCAGCTTGTGGAACCTTAGTTCTCTGACCAGGAATTGAACGTGGGCTCCAGAAATGAAAGCTTGGAGTCCTAACCATTGGACTACCAGGGAATTCCCCAGACATGCTTTAATATGAATTGATGTCTTATTATGTAACATACAGATGAAAAACAGTAACATATACATGGAAAATCCATCATTCTTTGGTTGACAGTCAGTGCTTGCTGTGCATGTGTGTTCTTGGGTCTAGGCAACAATTTTCAGCACTCCTCCTGTACTTCAAACCGCATGTTGGGAATGACTGATACAGACCACTGTTATACTCCATCTCTTTTTATCATATTGTCTTGGTTTGACGTTCCATGTAACAGCGACGACGATGTTAAAATTGTTTCCTCTATTTTCCCCAAGCTTTCTTTCCTAATTTACTCTTGGAGGAAATTATTACCTTTCCTCACAAAAGTGTCTTCTGATTTATTTTAAAATTTTCTCCTTTAAATTTAACCACAGTCATTTTATCACCGTCATTATCGAAACATCAATAGTTTTTGAAATTCAAGCATATTTTAAATTAAATCCATTCTCTTAACATTTAAAAAATTAGTTTTCCAGACTGTATACCTCCAAAACTCTTTTTACAGACATGCTTTAAACTATATACATATATTGATTATGCAACTGAAAGCACAATTTAACTGTGATACAGATGTAACTAGAAGTCAAATATGATAGATTAATGTCTATGGAATAGACATTCTTAAATTGAGCAAGTAAGAAGTGGGTGTAGAGAGTCTTGTCTGCCACTGAATTTAAGCTCTTAGACCTTTATCAGGGTCGAAATATAGTATTTTTTCATGGTGTTTTGATTAGCAATTCACACAGAATTTAGGCAGGCCATGTGTCTTAAATATCTAAACTAAAGAATCACTTCATAGAAGCTGAAGGAGCAGAGCAGAAGTTTTAAAATGCAGTTAGTCAGTGTGACAGATAACATGCAGAACAGACATTATTCAGGTAGATGAAACATGAAACTATTACTATATTGAGCTAAGGACTTTCTACATGGTATTTTAGAGGTTATATCCCAATGTCCCATAATGTTGGATCATTATTATTTTACAATAATATAAAAGCCTTTTACAGATTAAAGAACATTTTCACATAAGCTCATAGACGTACACTCCGTTAACATAATTTTTGTTGGTTAGTTTGCTTGTTTTAATCATATAACGGGAAGCATGGAACTTTCTCTAAATCATATGGAAATGACATAGCAGTGACTGGTGTTTTCCATTTAATCTTTAGATTAAGTTTTTAGTATGTTCACTGAAAATATTACACAGAATGGCCGGTAAGCAAGTTTGCATGTGACATAAATGGTGACATTTTATAACAGTTAGTAACCTTGTCTATACAACATAACACACCTGTCTTCCCGCCCCTGCCTGGAGCAGGACCCGTATTGGTTCTCTATGTTAACTTCTGTTGAGTCACATGTGCTGTCCCACCTTGCAAGCTGTTTGAATGAAATGATTCATCTGAGAATATGAGGGAATGTTTAGAAAAGTTAATACATGAAGGCAAACCAAAATATTTTTTGTTTTATAAATCCCATTGCTAGGAGGAATTTCATACCAGGCCAAGCAAAATATGTGAACACCATGTAGAACCTGAGTAAAAAGTGATTAGTGACTTCACCTTACGGTATTGCTGAAAACGAAATTATACCAAATAATTCAGTCAGAATATAAATTCAGTGTTCACTTTAGTAATATATGATTCACCTTTGCTACTGAGCAACACACTTGCTTTTCCAGATAGCTTTATTTGCTATTCATGCTGGAAATGACATTCCTAGGTAAATGTTTCCATGCAAATTTGAAAGTGAAGCCAAATACCAGAAAGGAGAGTAAGCAGTGAAGGAATTAATAAGGGTTAAACTATCCTAGTTAATCTCATACAAAGAAGTCCTGTGCAATGCAACAATTTGGTCAGCTCACCATAGAGATATTTAGTTTCCCCAACAGTTTCAAGTTTACTGTCCGTTATGGATTGCATTACAACAAACATTTTAAATGAAAACTTTACGGGGAGGAAAGTGTTTCAATGAGGAGTCACAGTGAACATTTGTTACGATTTCTGAAAATTCTAATTGATCTTGTGGGAGGGTTGATGGTCAATTTTTTATAATGCCTAAAAACATTATCAATAAATTGTGGAAAATGAGGGTATTTTCCAATATATGTTGATGTAAATAAAATGATTTTATGGAAAGCTGTACTAAACTTGGCAGTAATGCAAAGAAAAATTTTGTAATGGATTGTAAGGTATTGTTTTCAAGTATTTAGAAATAAAGATAGTACTCACTAGGAGCAAGTTTTGATTCACTTAAAAGTCAAGACAACTAACTTCATATTTTTTAAATTCATTATTAAATTTCTAATAAGGGGAAAACTATAATGTGACTAGATTTTAGCCAAGCATTTGAAGAACTCTTCAGTTGCTGAATACTGCAGTTAAATTGATTCATATCTCGCATGCTTGTTTGGTGTAAAGCATTTGACAGTCACATAGAACTAGGATCAAATTTAGTATCTTTCTAAAGACAGTACATTGTAAAGATTGGAAAATAATCTGTAAATTTCAGATTATAGTAATATATCCTCATCAGAGAATAAATATATGTGCAATAATGAACATGTTTAACAAAGACCAGATTATATTTCAGAGTTACCCTAGCAAATTCTTTGGTGATATTCTCAAATGTATGAATTTCTGTGCATCCATTCAAATCCCGAGATTCCAAATCCTACCATTCTTCCATTTGAGTATGAACTTGCAAGTTTGAATTACATATGGCCCTGGAAATACTCTTGGTGATTCCTATGGTTAATTTTCAAACCCTGTTAAAAATTAATTACATTGGTAAAGTGATTAACAATCCAAACCTAAATAAAACAGGTCTTCTAGCTCCGGATACTGATAGCACACATTCAAGACCCTGATTCAGGTTTCTATTTTACGTTATAAGCCTATTTGGTGGGGGTGGGGTGGGGGGTGGGGGGTGATGAGTAATTGAAATGTAATAAAGGTTACTTTAGGCATCAGATTTATGCTCAGTCTCAGAATGAAAATACTCATTTTACATGAAACAAAGCACTCTTTTCTATATTTTCCTGACAAAATACATATTGACATCTTTTTTATTTGGAAGAAAGAATATCAAGAGTGCTCTTAATGACCTGAGGTCTGTAGGAATGTATTTGAGTGTCTTTTAAAAATGAATAAATGCTACGGATTCTTCTAAATTGCTCAGTTTAGCTCTCTGTTGCCAGGTGGAAACTATATTGCTCACAAAATCAAAATGAATAACTAGAGAAATCAATACTTCTCAGACTTAAAACATGAAAGCAACATTATAGAGAATATTCTCAAGGTTCTGAAAAAAGGGAGTTGTCTATGCCTCAGAAAAATAAATAAGTGACCAGATGCTTGACTAATTTTGAAAAGAGGAACTGCTGCCTTATAATCAATAGCGGAAATAAAGAATGTTTTCACCCTACTGAGGTCACCCACACAAATACACTAAATGTGCACTCATGATTGTTAAAGGGAATTGCCCAAGTAAAGGCTTAGAACGGTATTTCAGAGTTCTGAGGGCTCTTTTAGGTTTCTGTTTTATTTTGATTTTTTTCACTATACTGGAAAAGTGAACAACTTCATCCAATTACTTTTCTTACATAAGCAAACACACACACACACGCACACGCACTCACACACACATATTTTAAGGTCTTCACTTTCCCATGTATTGTGTTATCTACCTAATGTTCTCTTTTATTGAGTAAAAACTCACTGCTTTCCAGTCCGAGGAGATTCCTGAAAACAAGACTTGGAAACTTTCATAAGATCAAGGACTAAATAAGAATCAATTATAGTCACGGACAAATAAAGGACCTCCTACTCCGAAACGTGACATGGAGACAGAGTAGAAAATTTGTCTCTGCTGAATTGTTCCCTAAGGTTATGAAGGAAGTAAACTGCAATATTTAGAGATGATGCTTGGCAGACAGACATCTGGTCCCATACTCCAAGAAATAACTTACTTTGTTTCATGAGAAGGGGTGAAGCTCAAGAAACATCACACATAAAACTCTGCAAATGGAAGGATTTTATTTTTTTCCATTGCTAGCTCTTGGCTGACTTTTGGTTTTCAAAGTTGTTCTATGTGACATATCCTGAGCTTGATCTCAAGGGCGTTCTTTCTCCATGGGTCTCTAAACCACATTAGCCTATGTAATCAAAGGGTAGAAATAGCACTGCCTATCACCCTTTAGCCTACTGAATCCATGCTGGCTTTCTAAGTCTATAAAAAAACAGTTCAAGAATGTAGCTTAGAAAGCATCAGCTACTTTATGAAGGAAAGTGTGTGCTGAATAGAAGGAAGTTGGAAAATTAACTTTTTTATCCTCCCCCTTTATGCTAGGAGATTCAAAGCAGAATACTACAGTTCATGTTAATGTGATGCATAAATAACAAAACATTTTTATTCAATAAAAGTGAAAAATGGAATAAATGCCTGTTCTCCCAACAGCCATACTGGAAAACAGTATGGAGTTTTCTCAGAAAGCTAAAAATAGAACTACCATATGACCCAGCAATTCCACTCCTGGTTATATATCCAAAAACAACAACAACAACAAAAAACTAATTTGAAAAGATACACTCACCAAAATGTTCATAGCAGCATTATTTACAATGGCCAAGATATCGAAGCAACTTCAGTGTCAATCAACAATTGAATGGGTAAAGAAGACATGGTATATATATACAATGGAATACTACTCAGCCATAAAAAATATTTTTTATTGTTATTGCTTTTGGTTTGGGATCATATCTAAGAAACTACCAAACCCAAGTTCACCGAAATTTACCCCTTTGTTTTCTCTCTATGTTTTAGCTTTTATGTTTAGGTCTTTGATCCATTTCAAGTTCGTTTTGTATATGGTATGAAGTAGATATTCAATTTTGTTCTTTTTTGTGTTGATTACAAAATGTTCTAGCATCAGTTGTTAAAAAATGATTCTTTTCCAATTAAGCATTATTACACCATTATTGAAAATCAATTTCCTGCATATATGAAGGTTTCTGTGTCCTCTCAGATATTTTCCATTTATCTATATGTTTATTCTAATGCCAGTAATTACATTCTTTTTTGGCTATTATTTCCATCACTTATTTTTTCCAGCTTTATTGAGATATAATTAACTGCTAACATTGCATAAGTTTAAGGTATACGACATGATGATTTGGTACACCTATGTATTACTAAATGATTACAACGATAAGATTAATTAACACATTCATCACCTCACATAATTACACTTTTGTGTGTGTGGTGAGAACACAGAAAAAAAGTTGTGCTACTCTCTTAGCAACTTTCAAGTATATAATACAATATTTAACTATAATCGCCATGCTGTACATTAGATTCCCAGAACTGATTCATCTCATAGCTGGAAGTTTGTACCCTTTAACCAACATCTCCCCATTTCCTTTACTCCTAGCCCCTGGTAACCACCATTCCACTGTCTGTTTTTATGAGTTTGACTCTTTTAGATTCCCCATATACATGATAACATAGTATAGATAGTATTTGTCTTTCTCTGACTTATTTCACTTAGCATAATGGCCTCAAGGCCCATTCATGTTTTTGCAGGTGGCAGGATTTGCACCAACTTACATTCCTATCAACAGTGAACAAGTGTTCCCTTTTCTCTACATCCTCACCAGCACTTGTTATCTCTTATCTTTTTTGATAATAGCCATTTTATGAAGTAACGTATGAAGTAACGTCTCATTGTGGTTTTAATTTGCATTTCCCTGATGATTAGTGATGTTGAGTACCTTTTCATGTACCTGGCCATTTGCATGTCTTCTTTGGGAAAATGTCTATTAAGTCCTCTGTGGTGCAGAAGTACACTGTCTTGATTAGTGTAACTTTGTACTAAGTTTTGTAATTGGCAAGTGTGTCCTACAACTTTGTTTTTCTTTTTCAAGCATGTTTTGGCTATCCTGGGTCCCTTGATTCTCCATATGAATTTTAAGATAAGCTAGTCAATTTTTACTAAAGTACATTTTTATTACATGAAGACATATTATGAAATAAAACAAAATGAAACAAACCGTGAGGAAGGGGTTACATCCTGTTAATTTATACCTATTTATTTTGTGATTGCACATAAGTAATCTCAAGTATAATTTTTAGATATGACTTTTCTTTTTTTTTAATTTCTTTATTTTTGGCTGCATTGGGTCGGGGTTGCTGCACGCGGGCTTTCTCTAGTTGCGGCGAGCGGGGGCTACTCTTCGTTGCGGTGCGCAGGCTTCTCGTCGTGATGGCTGCTCTTGTTGAGGAGCACGAGCTCTAGGCGCACGGCCTTCAGTAGTTGTGGCACACAGTCTCAGTAGTTGTGGCTCACGGGCTCCAGAGCGCAGGCTCAGCAGTTGTGGCACACGGGCTTATTTGCTCTGCAGCATGTGGGATCTTCCTGGACCAGGGCTCGAACCCATGTACCCTGCATTGACAGGCGGATTCTTAACCACTGCGCCACCAAGGAAGCCCTAGATAGGAATTTTCTATGCACTGCCAAAATATAATAGAAATTTGTATTGAAAATGGTGTTTTACATTAGGAACACCAACAAATGAATCTATATTTTGTTCCATTTCATAACACTGCATTAGGAGGTTTCTCTAAAAATCAATGCTCCTTAGAATTCTTTTTATTCATTTGACTTAAAAAATCATACCCAAGCAACAAAATATTCAGGTTTAATAATTTTTAAGTAATTAAAGGAAACAGCATTGCTGTTTATCTCAATTTGGTATTTATGAAATGTATGTATTTAATATTTATAAGAGTGAATAAGAATCAGGAAGTCAACAATTTACAAATTTTCTCAAGGATTTGAAAGGGATATGCTACATTTTTTAGACAACAAATGATTTAGTACATACATTTATCTAAACAAAATATAAACTCAAAGGATAAATTATACCTATTAATAAAATGCATCCATGAATTCTATTGGTAATGTCCATATTGATTTCTTTGATGCCTTTCTTTCACCAAATATTAGAGTCTGGTCTTATGTTAGAAGAAATACCCAAAGTAACTACTTTGACAAGAATACTGATTGGTTAAGTAGATTTGACTGGATTTTATTTAAAGATTTTTTAAATATTTATTGAGTATGTATTATGTAGTAGACAATAGAGAAAGTGGCTTCACATTCATGATCATATTTAATTCACCTTATCCAGATAATATATAATATGTTCTCCATATATATATTTTTTTAATGTGGAAAGTGAGTTCCTATAAGTTTAAGTGACTTGGCCAAGATCAGCCACTGGTAGAGTAGGGATTCATACTCAGGTTATTAGACTCCAAATCTGGGTTTCTTTACATTTATCATCTTGTCTCTTCTCTAATTCCTTTCTCTTAACTTGAACTACTAAACATACACCAGCTATTTTGACTCCCTACTTATTGGAGCTCAGCCTTCTTCAAAGACCCAATGTAACAGGAGATCAAACCATGTAGAAACAGAGAGTTTAAGACAGGTTAGAAAAAACACAAAAGAAGCAAAGTCAGATCCATTACCTGCACCAAGCTTACAGTTCTTCAAGAGTCCAACCACAAGAATATCCATATTCTGTCAGACTCATAAGTGTGGTTTGGCTCCAGAGAAGACAGATGCTTTTACCATAATCCAGAGACAGTTTGGACCCTTTTGCTTTCAGTTAACCATTCCGCTAAAAAAAATGTTTGAAAAATGCATGGAAAAGTTGTGGGAAGGGAAAGATGTAAAAGCAAAAATTATATTCATAAAATATGAAAAGAAGATACAATTCTGACTCACATCAAATGACTATATTGGGATCAGGATGGTACAAGAAGAATAAAAAAAGAAAATTGATGGGAGGAGTAATGGAGTAGTAGATGAAGGGACAAAAAATGAACAATAAATAATTTTATACTACTATAATTTAAAGTGAAATTTGTTTAACACAAAGAGATACATTCTTTCTAATTTTTTCAATTTCACACAAAAATACATATGTATATGTTGGAACTAGTTTACTGTAATAATATATATATTAGTATAATTTAACTCCAAAATAAAATAAGAAATTCCAAATTATTAATCAGTATAGAATTAGAGTTAAACAATAATATTATAATTATTAGTCAATGTAGCATTATGTGAATAATTTTAGTTTATATTGAAACATACCTTTCTACTGCTTTGATTTCTTTGTTCTTTTGTTCAACTTCATAAAGTTGCAGAAAGCCTAATACACTGAATTCATTGGGCTCAGCATTTTCCATTTTAAGCTTCTAATTAACAGTTGTAATTAATCAGAATTTTATTAAACATTGAAAATCATCAAAAGTATATATGGGTTATACTGAATGACTTTAAAATATCTGTTTGAGGAAAATTTGGCTAGGAAAACTGTAAAATGAAGATAATTTATATTTGTGTAGAAATTAGAGCAGTTCATTTCTCTCTAGGGGGACATAATCAATTTGATAATTATTGCTAGTACTAGCTAATGTCCTTCAGGACTTTTTCCATTGCATATTCAACTTGAACTCAACAGGTGGGGTATAACTCAAGCAGCAATGAAGGAACAAAGTGGAACTCTTGGCTATATATAGTTTCAACAATAACATATATGATGCCAGTATTTCCTGAGGATTAATGATCAACTGGAAGAGCCTGTGGTTCTAGGGCCATTAACTCCGTGTAGTCATTAATTTTGTCTGAAATATCTTACAACAAGGACATTTGTAACAATTACTTCCCTTATCTTAACACAATTTTTGGGCAGAACTTTTAAAATCTTTTCATTTTTTGAAGATGCACCTTTGTTACACACTGACCATGAAAAAATATCAGTGACTTTATGATAAGCATTTGAAGCAGATTCTGTTTATGGTAGTTCGTGTGCATGTGTATTTTGGCATTGTTTTCTTTCTTTTAATACCACAATGGCAAAGATGTATTGCATCCTCATGAATCAAATGGCTCCAAGTAATTAAAGCCGAAGCATCTATTTAAATGGTTTGCTGTACAGTATGCATTGGCCGATGATGAAATTCACAAAAGTCCAAGTTACAAAGTGTAGAGTATTTATCTTCAGGGCTGTTTCCTATAGATTAGACTTCTGAGGAGTTGCCAGTGCTTTAAAATTTTACGTTATTCCTTTCAAGACTCAGGTCAAATTCATGGTAGGGTTCTGGTACCTAGCCTTATTTGGGTTTTGTAAGGCATGATTTCGACCAAAAATATTTTTTCAGTTATTTAATAACAGGAAACAGTGCCTAATTTCCTGTGACTTATTACCATAATGCCCATGAAAATACTAATGTTCTAGTATAAATTAAATTTCTTTATTCTCAGAGATAAGAAAATTATTTTTAGTTATTACTAAAATAACATAGGAATATGAGCAATTCTTTAAAAAAATAGAACCTATTTCAATAATATCGTAAATTTAATGTGCATTTGTATGAAAATACTAATATCATTCATAGAAAAATATTAAAAAATGTATAATTGCACTTGGTTATGCTATTTGCATTATAGTATGGAACTCAGTATATTAGCAATTTTTATATTACACATGTATAGATAACTAACTTCCATCTTTAATTGTTATATATTATTAAAAACATCAGGAAATATAATAAGTAAACCCCTAGCTGAGACAAGATGCAAAAGCAACTGTAAAGACCATGCCAAATTAAGGCAGAATGAATCCCACACTGCCTAAAATGAACATGATGTTATCAACAACTGATGTCACATCTTATTGACAATAAAAGTGCCAAAAGCATACATGTTAGATTAGAGCTAACCTAATGGGAGGATGTGGGATGTTTGAAGTACAGTAATAGAAACAGGCACTAATCTCTGTCATGATACGCTGTGTCACCACTACTTGAAATTCCATTGGGCAATATTAATTCAAGCAGAGGTCTGAGCTACTAATAAATGAGGCAAATTGAGTCAATTACTAATTTCATGCTTTTATGATTTGGAGTTTAGCTAGATAATATCTGCAATTTAATACACTGGCCTCTAGAGATCTTGACCATTTACAAAGAACATGCTTTTACAGACCTGTTTGCTCTATTCGTTTTGTTTAAGTTCCACACTGCTGGGGTGATGGGGGATGGGCAGAGAAGGGGGCTGTTAGGCCACAAGGATATTTTCCTTCTCAGGGCTATAGTCTATGTGTGACTTCCCTTTGATTGAAATCTTCATCAGGGTTCATAGCTGAATTCCTTGCCTTCTAGCAGTATTTACTTGGCCTTATTTCTCTTTGGGGAAAAGTAGTCACAAAAGATGAGACAAAACCTATATATTAATATATTGTACTGGGATACTGCAAGGGGTTTTATGCCATAAAGAATTCATGCACTTTTAAAAAACTGGCTTGATCTTCTAGTTTCTCAAAAAGCCAGTTTTATTTTGCGTTCAAATCAGTAATTCTAAATTCCTCTCTTCTACACCCCACCCCTAAAATGATATACCAGTTCTCACATATTCTTTGTATCACTGCTGATCCCCTAGTTAATTTGTGCATAAATAGGTATCTCCCTGAGAATAGTTTACATTGAAGTTCTCCCACATGTGCATTTCATTTAGTGTACAATAATTTTCCCCCCATGGCAAACATCTGATGAATTAAGTGTGTTTATTAATATTTAAAAGTTTTAACTCTGCTACAAATAGACAATGAGAATCAAAAACATAACAGTATTAATCTATAAAGATCATTTGTCAGCATATATGCTTTTAGTTTTAAAAATCATACATTTCTTACTTTAAAAATATAGCATATAGGCTATACTTTACTTGGCTGAAAGGTAATTACAAGACAAACTAAAATTTGATGCAACCTATTTATTGATATGATCATTATAGCATTGCTCATCGTAATTCCTGTTAGAAAAGCAGACTTTTGAAATCATCTTATGAAGCGCTCATTTGTACCAAATCCAAAGGTAGGGCTATTAAGCCTGTTTTTTTCCAGTTTCACCAAGGACCAAATAAAAATACAGTTTATATCAACCCTTTCCATCTGTGGTTAACCTGCTTAGGAAGAGGTCAGTAGGGGAATGGATGGTTGCCAAAAATCCTCTTTGCCCACATCCTCACCACCAGAGTGAAGTACTAAATTGAGAATTGAGTTAATTATGTGAATAAGTCAGGCTAAAAAGCACTTTCCAAAGAACTCTATCAATAATTTACCTCAATTGTGTTGTGGGAGTTTGGGCCATGATGAAGGTCAGAAACCTAGAAAAGAATAGAATATTCGTTTTTTTCTTTTCTTTTCTTTTGGCCTCTCCATGCAGCAGTTCCCTGACCTTCCCTGACCAGGGATTGAACCCAGGCCTTCGGCAGTGAGAGCCCAGAGTCCTAACCACTGGACTGCCAGGGAAGTCAAGAATAGAATATTCTTATTCTCTCTCCCCTCCCTCCCTTCCTCCCTCCCTCCTTCCCTTCCTTCCTTCCTTCCTTCCTTCATTTCTTCCTCTCTTTCTTCCTTCCTTCTTTTCTTCTAAGTTATCTTGATAAATGTCTTATTTTCCACTTCATTCTGCTGGTGTGGGCCTTACTTCCAATACCCTGTTATTCCCAGTGGAGTAATTTTCTTTGTTTCAGTAGAACTGAGGCACGCATGCTTCTAATTCTTTGTTCTAACTGACAACAAAGCCTAAAACAACTTTCTTTCTGAACTGCAATTTGTGTTCTGTGATCAAGAAGTGAATAGATAGTAGCAAAAATGAACCTCACGCTGCATTTGAATAGATTTAGTCTAGAAAAGAAATGGTTATCCCCAGTCCTATCATGATGCCGCTCATTCAGCGATCCACTCCAATGAGAAACTTGAAATTTCCCGACTGTGCTATTTAGAAAATTAATGTACCTAGCTTAAAATATTATGCCATAATTCAGGATTCCTAGAAGAGATATTAGTCCTGTCTCTTCATATTTATTAGCTCCCCAAGGTCCTTATTAACATGATAATTACACACTCACTGAATACCAATACTTTTCCATACTAATTTTCACTGACCACCAAAAAAAATTGATAGTTTTAACAACAAAAAATCATTTAATGTGAAACTGCTAAAATATTAATAAAATAAGTCACATAGAGTGGATAATAGTAGGTAGTTTTTTTTAGGACCTATATAAACTTGTCATATTCTAAGCACTTTACATGAGATATTATGTTCATTTCATGAATTAGGAAACTGAGGTACAGAAAAGCTACCTAAACTGGCTAATGAAACAAAGTAGCTTTTGAATCTGTGCAGGCTGAATCCACTCTTAACCACTCTTTTGTAATCTGGTGAATATAAACAACATATAATATGGTAAGACTAAAAATGCCAATTTCTATTTCCCATTAGTAAGTAGATTGGGAGTGATTTTGTTTTAAAGTTGGTCCATATTTTAAGCAACATTTGAACTGAAATGTTTGCTATTAACATGCCATTATTTTTTAGAATAACATTTGAAAAAAATTTTAAAAATTGAGTGTTATCCTACTAAAACAAAATTTAATTTAATTCTTTAATTTAAATGTTTAAATTATTCCTTGTTGGGAGAATGTTTCCTCTTATGCCCTCTTATTTTCCACCTTACTACCATCCCAATATTTTAATAAGACTTGGCATTTGGTACTGGAACACTGATATAAGTAAGACGGTGGAGAGAAATCTGGCAGGATATTTGGGACAAAACATTTCAGGGAGCTCTAATGGTAGATGAAATAAAATTTTCTTACATAGTGTATGTGTGTGTTTGTAGACACGTGCACATAGGCACGGGGGCATACATGAACAAGGACACCCTTGTGTTTCTTTTACACCTAACAGACATTATTTACCTTTCTTCCACCAGAATCCTATTATTAGCATTAAACCTAAGGATTTAAATTAACGAATGGTTTGAATTTAAACCCTTTTATCTTTTGAGATCTAATAGATCTCAGAATGGCAACACTATTTTTTTCCTTCCCAGCCCCAGTAACTTACTTTATTACTTTATTCAGTAAGTCTCATATTACTTTCTGAATAAAGAATTTTGTTTTAATTTCCCCTTTTATCCCCCTACTTATTTAAGAAGTAAAATAAGATGTAAAAATGTAATAGGGAAGCTTAGGGTACCTATTACCAACTCTATGGGGTTCATCTTGATTTAGTTTCTTCTTCATCTCTCTTAAAATTACCATTCTGAAAGTCTTAGCCAGAGGTTTTCTTTCTTCAACATAATCAGGTAGCTCTCTTGCCCATATATTTCCAGTTAGGACATATGCACACAAGAATGCATCTGCAAAATCATTAATAATAGAAACAGAGAACTTTTGAAATAATGAAACTATCTATATTTAAAGTTTGTCATGAATGTAAAAATTTAGGAAATCAACATATTAAGGTTAATAAATACTAGCTCCACCCAACGTGGACAATTTTTTTTAAAACATGATATTCAGCATATAACTCAATACTATTAACATTGTCAAATAACAGCCATGGAAACTTATGGTTATTTATTCCTATGGGAGATGATGGCTACCAGTTAATTCAAACCATTGTGTAATATGCAGTATTGCAACATTCTAAATCATATAAGTAATTAATCTAAATGCAATATCATCCCACAGTATGCATTGTTTTCTAGTTTTCGCTTTCTGTGTGTAGTTTGAAGTCATCGATACCAATTACAATGAAATGTAGCTCGTATTTTTATAACCACCATGAGCTAGGATCTCTGTGTTTGTTCAAGGGAGCTGTATAAATCATGGTTCCACAATGCTGTTTTGTTTTGTTTTATCATGGGATTTATTATTTTGAGGATTTTTGAAGAGATAATAAATTCACAATCCAAAGAAAAGAAAAATAATCTTCTTCACCATAGAAAATATAGATAAAGGCCTAATATTAGATTAACATGCAATGCTTTTAGTGTATTAATATGCAGAGCATGAATATCCTGACATTTATTGATTTGCAATAAGAAACCAAGTGAATAGATCGTTAGTGGGAGTAGAAAGGCTTTAACTATCAGAGAAAATAGAGTATGGCAGAGTTCAAAAAGCTCTGAATTCGTGTTTTTCATTCCAGTAAGGCTAATGACCCCAGTGTGGTGGACATATATCCTCAAAAGCACGGTTATTTGAAAGCTTTTAATCAGATATTCACTCTGCTGTACGTATGGAAAACTATATAAATTTAAAGGGGTTGCTCCTTATAAATTTCCGTGACCAAACAGGGCTTCCAGGTCTTCAATGCTGATGCTTGGTTTTTTTTAATGAGTGTGAAATGTATGCCACCCAGAGAATAAACCTTCCTGTCCCAAGAAAAATTACTTAGTATCCAACAGTGTAAGCAAAATACATTGTTAGAAATAGATCTACCCTCCCACAGAATTATACATTCTCTGCCAAAAGTAAGTCAGACGAGGGACATATAGGACAGAGAAGGCATGGAACCAGTGACATTAATATATTTTCACTCTTAAGATCATTGTCTCCAATACTCTTGCATATCCTATCAACCTTTCTAAAGGAACCATCTATATCAACATATTAGTAAATATATATTTTAAATTTAACTTTAATTTTAAAAGCTATGAATGAATTTAAAGCTCTGTTCTCCTAAATAACAGATTATACATCACCATTGCTAAGACACATCAATGAAGAAGACTTACCACCCTGGTAAAAATAGCAGTGGGTTATTAAATATCACGCATTCTGAGACATATGATGAGAAATACAATGTGCTTGGACCAATTTTTCATGAGAGAGAATTGTATGAAATCTTGGTATAACATCAAATTTTTCCAAAAATATGAGAAACAGTTTTTTTTCATACACAGGGCTTGATATCCCTGTCACTGAATAGATCTGAAACACAAAAAATGATATAGTGTACAGGTCTGGTCTTCAATTTTTAAAGAGACCCATTTTATACTGTGATTATTCTAAAAAATAAGAACTCAAAGGTTATTTTGGCTAGAAAATTTTTTGAGAAAAATCAAAGTATTTCTTGATTTCAAAACTTCTGACTTACAGTCAATCTCCTGTTCATCAATTTTTGTTCTACCTACCTTCTAAAAAGAGCTACGAATATCATTTCAATGTGCAGTATTATTTTTTTTAATAATACAATTAGATAAAATTAACAACTTGGACTCTTCACAACTCTGGTGTGAAAAATGAAAGAATAAAGATTTGTGAAATTCAAAGGTATCTTCGAGGAAATGATCCTAAAATATCACATACAAATCATTAAAAATAAACTTTTTTTAATCTTAGTTAACTGCCCCAAAATGTCTTCACTTACTTTATCTATTTCTTTTTTTAACATTATTTTGAAATAGTGCTTGAAATTCTTTCAACTAATGTTTACTTTGGTTAATGACCTGTTTAAAAAAAAACAAACAAAAAATGCAAATCTCTCTCTTGAATTTTGTTAAAAGGCTTTCAGTCATTTACACCTCAGTGTGAATTGGTTTAATTAGCATGTTTCCATCCTAATTGCTCTCTTTAAACAGGAAGAGGAAAGAAAGGTAAGTTACATGCCACACTTTGATGGGTAGGGCTCCTGAGACTTCTTGGGGCCTTAAAGTAAGAGAAAACTTAAAAAAAAAAAAAAAAACTGATAAATGAGCCCCAAATACAATCTGTGTACATCTTGAAATGTTAACATTGGACAACCGTGTATAAGAAAAGGAGAGAAAGTATTTTTCTTGCTGCTCTGTATGCCCATCAATTATCACAACTTGGAACTTAGACTTGTTACATTAGTAACATAATTTAGGTATGTTAATGATCAAATAGGAATTTGTGTTCTGGCCTGGGAACCTAATTATTTCTAATGTTGTTCCCATGGAAAAAGCACATTTGGAGTTCCCAAACACAAACTCTAAAATTTGAATGCGTGGTGTGAACTGGAAACTACTTTCATTTGTCATAATTTTCTTTCATAATTCTAAGTGATTGACACTAAAATGATTGCAAAGATGATAACAACAGTGCAATAATAATAAAAAAAACTTGTCATATAACTTTCCCTGAAATTCTAATATGAAGCCTAATTAGTGACAGAGTCAAAATAGCCAGTAAGAAATTGTTTATTATATCTTTTAGCAAATCTTTATCAAGGGCGCATTATGTTCCAGGTAGTATGCAAGGCTCTATAAGATACCATACTAAGAAATAGGTAACTTGATACCTGCCTTAGAGATATACTCTTATGAAACTATATCTCAGTATTCCAGAGAAACCTATGTTAATACTTTGTCCTCATCCTCCAACAAACCACAGAAATGTGCTAGAAATTTCCACATTTCATCAACTAAGTGAATTATTACAGTGAACAGTATAATAAAAACATACCTAAGTCCACAAAACCTTATGTTAATAAATGAGTCCCATTTTTAAAAAAATTTGAAAATGTTACTGGAAAATCTATCCCAGATGTTAATATTGGTAAAGTTTTAATTAATTTAGAATTAGGAATAATTTGAGCATAAGCTTGAAGTTTACTGTTACACTAGATATAAATAAATGAGCAAAATTAGTAATCAAAATGATAATTATGTATAACAGTCTTTGAAGGAGACACCATAAGATATATTTGACCACATTCTGAATTTCTGTACGTACTTGAAAATAATCTCTTTGAAAATAATTTGTAATCAGCCATTGTTAATTCAGATTGACAGTAGATTTTTATTGAGTATTTTCATATAGAACTTTGGTGGATCATGAAAGAGAGTTTAACAAAGTAATCCAGACCTTCCTTATTTTATTCTACTAGTCATGCATAAGTATTCACTTTTGGTGGGCGTCTTGGCTTGACGTTACTGTATGATTGAAAAAAGCAACACCAACAGTCTCTACCATCATTATTATCAGATACACGGTCTAATATGTGACTGCCAGTGTGTCTACCCCAGTATTACAGATCTTCTTATTGTCTTTTTTTTTTTAATTAAGATTGTATTTTTTAAAGCAGTTTTAGGTTCATGGCAACATTAAGGGGAAGGTACAGAGATTTCCTATATATCCCCTGCCCCCATACAAGCATATCCTCCCACATTCTTATTGTCTTTTTGTGAATAAGTCAATAAGATGAGAAAAAACAAATATGAAGATATAATATATATGTACAAGTTATTTTGTTTTTATACAATCGTCGTTCTGCTTATTTAGACATAAGATATTTCAGCCTTTTTAAATTCCATACTTATATCTATTCCATGTTTTTATAGAAATTTTTGTTTGGTAGCATAAATTTTTAAACAAGTACTGTTTTTAAGTATATATGAAAAACACATCTGTCATATATATCTTTCAATTTAAAATGTGAATACTTATAATATACGTGAATGAATATGTTAAAGCACCTGAAACATTTGATCTGATAGTAGAATCGATAATTTTATACTTTATTATGAATTTTTATTTCTCTTATTATTGTATTTTCCTGCTAAAGAATAGTGCTTCTTGAATACTGTCTGTCCCTCTGTGGTTTCTCATCATCCAGGAAGCTAGTCAGGGCTTATTCACATTTTGGTGCACGATTCCAAGAGAGTGCACAGAAGAATGTAAGGTCTCTTGAATCCTGGGTTTGGAAGGGGTTCTACGTCACTTCCACTACATTCATTGGTCAAAACCATCATGGAGGTCTAATGATCCTTAATATGTTTATCAATGACTTTGCTCACTAATTGAGAACGTGCTCGCTCTAGATATCCCTAAGTCTAAGGGTTTTTTAATATCTGAGAGCACATGAAGACAGTTCCAATGATCTTCAAAGATTAGAGAAGTGTTTTCTGATAACAATGTCATTATAATGGGACAAGTGAAAATAAATACTGGTAGTAAGAAAAATAAAAGAAAAATACCAGAGCAAGAATGACATGAGAGAGATTTTATGATTTGGGCTTTTGATGTCTCAGTTCTGTATAACCTGTCATCAGTAGGGGTATCAGTTCATTTTTGCTGCATAACTATTGGTAAATAAATTTAGTGGCTCAAAAATAACCATTTTATTTTGTTCATGATTCTGTGGATAAGCAATTTGGATTGCTGGGTGGTTTCTGTGAGGTAGGCAGGGCTTACTCATGCACTGTTGGCAGCCGCATTGTAGGCTGGGAAATAGCATAAAATGGATGCAACTGGGAGGGCTTATCTCTTTATCCAGGAGGCTAATCAGGACTTATATACATTTCAGTGCAGGTTTCCAAGAGGGAGCACAAAGTAAAGTAAGGCCTCTTGAGTCCTAAGCTCAGAATGGTTTCAACGTCAATTCCGCTACATTCTATTCGTAAAAGCAAGTCACAGGACCAGTTCAGATGCAAGGGGTGAAGAGATTCCATCTTTTTATGGGAGATTCTAAAAAGAATTGTAGTCGGTTTTACAATCTGGCACAATAAACATGTATATACTGGCCTACATATTAAGGACTGTTGAGAGTTGCTTATTTTAGGAGGACAAGTTGATTAATACTTGCAATCATGTGTTATAAATAATGAAGATAAAGACATAGGGGAAGAAAAAGAAAGGATAGAAGGAAGGAAGGAGGAGACGGAGAAAGGGAGGGAGGGAGGAAGGGAAGGAAGAAAGGAGACAGAGTGAGTCAGGTAGATTGTATAAAAATTAACCCAAGATGAAAAGAAGAGCAAGAGAAATTGAGGATACTTCTCAAAAAATCTTTACTGAAAATTTGAAGACAAAGGTCATAGTCTCAGCTAATATTAACAACAATGCTTATTCAATACATACAGTACTTTTTAGAGTTTTAAAAGAAACTTCCACATATATTTAATCCTCATGACAAAAATAATATACATGTAATCCTCATAATAATCAGTGGGACAAATATTACAATTTACAGGTAGGGAAACAGAGGCTCATAACATACTGTGCACAGTAGTCATTTTGAATATAGTGGTATTTACTTTTTTAAAAAATAAATTTATTTATTTGTTTATATTTGGCTGCGTTGGGTCTTCGTTGCTGCGCGCGGGCTTTCTCTAGTTGCAGTGAGCGGAGGCTACCCTTCGTTGCGGTGCGCGGGCTTCTCACCGCGGTGACTTCTCTTGTTGTGGAGCACGGGCTCTAGGCGCGTAGTCTTCAGTAGTTGTGACACGAGGGCTCAGTAGTGGTGGCTCGCGGGCTCTAGAGCGCAGGCTCAGTAGTTGTGGCGCACGGGCTTAGCTGCTCCGCGGCATGTGGGATCTTCCCGGACCAGGGCTCGAACCTGTAGTGGTATTTACTTTTCAGGAAGAAGTTATACAGGTAATTGAGTATAAAAACGCTTCAGATCTTGGTACTCTCAAGTGAGTGCACAACTAGCCTATCACTAATTTTCCTGCCCAGGGGAATTAGGTGATTAATGAAGCCAACAGGCTGGCAGTTCTCTGGAAGGGTTGAATTCAGTGCACCTTCTCACACACACTGCAGAATGTTTTGCCAGGTATACTGAGGGTGTAAGTCTGACTGCAGGAAACATTTTTATTTGCTTCATAAAACAGTTTTTAAAGGAACTTAATAAACTTATCTATTTATTGAAGTAATCCCAGCAAGATTTCAACTTATAAGTATTAAATTAGCTCTTAGTTCAAATTAATATTTATATTCAAAATCAATAAAATTATATTAAAGTTCATATTGGCCTTCCTCCAAATTAGTCCAAATCCACAAGGTTTTCTGTGTTTAGGCTTACTGCGGACTAGTGATGTTGCATCTAGAGTACATTTTTAATCATCTACTGATGGAAAGGCCAATATATTTTTACATAAACTAGATAATGATCCCAAATGGCTATTTGTTGTGAAATGTCCTCTTGTTTTCTCCACTTAGTCTCAGGATTAGTACTGTCACCTATAGCCTGGGCGGCTCTCAGTCTGAGCTTGTGTGAGCAGGAGAGTATACTCCACATCATCGCAAATAATGGCAATAACCCTTTTGTAGATAACTGGGGGTACCTTTAAGACCCTTACCCCAGATTACAGGGCCCTTTAACTTAAAGTGAAAACTGTCCAATGTGTCCACTGTTACTTACATGTTTTTTTTTTTAACCTGCGTCTTTACAGCTCAACAGAGCCAAATGCTCTTGTCGAAGGGCTCCGTGTTACAATAACATTAGGTCGTTTAGAAATGTCATTCTTCTTTTACCCCCTGGAGAAACTGTATTTTAGTTAATGGTATTCCCTCTAGTAATAATTACAGGAATTCCAATTCTTGACTAAAACCAGAAAAGACCCACATTTGAGAAAGAAATGTGTGTCAAGACTGATAACATACATGAGAAGCCCCTGGGATTTGTATAAAATACATTTTTTAAGAGTTTTACACTTTCTGCCAGTGTGAAAGCTCCTAATACAGGCCTTATTCCACAGTCCTGAGCTGCAGCATTTTAAGTATGTGCTTTCCAGTTCACTATGGAAACATACATAGCTGTGTGTTCTCTATTTCATGTGTTTTCTTTTTGATTTGGTAAGCTTGACAATACAGATGCATTTCACCTCTTTTGTATCCTCCACTGCAACTAGCACAATACATGGTACATGGTAGGCGCTCAGCATAAACTTCCTGGTGAGTTTCTGGCAACCTGTACTCTGTAACTCCCCGCATTTTCAGACTTATTTTATTCCTCCTTTATATTACTCTTCTACCTGGGACAAGATGGCCTAATTAATGTCCACTGAGAGCTGAGAGAGAGGGAAAGAGAGAGAGAGAGAGAGAGAGAGAGAGAGAGAATCAATCCTTGATTTGGGCTAAAACTATTACCCCAGAACTTTAAGAACCCTCCCATTAGAAAGAGACCACGGAGGAAGGGTGATTTCACAGATGAACTATGGTTAGATGTAGATGGACTCTCTCAAAGTCATGGGAGTTGATGACTCACTCCCATCTATACTGGGCATGACATGATTCAGTGTTCTTGGTAGGTCACTGAAGGTCTTCGCATCCTACAAAATTATATAAAACATCAAATATTAAATGTCAAGGTCCAACCAAAAACACACCAACCTCCAGAATTTCCCTTTGCCAGTCTCTCAGTTTGAACAGCCTTTCCTCTATTTCTCTGCTCAGTCAAGATCCTGCCCCTCCAGTTAATTTCCATGTAAGCTAAGCCTTTGCCGGTCATTTCAGGCCACAGTGGTCGTTCTGTCCTCTGAACCCTTTCAATATTAATATTTGCATACACTCACTGGAAACGTATTTATGGGTAGCTGATATTTTGGGGCTACTTTTTCTCTAGGCATGGCCTCATCAAATGTCTGAAAACTCCCTGAACCAGATGTTTGGGGGAAAGGGGAGATAAATAGGCTGAGCACAAAGGATTATTAGGACAGTTTAAATATTCTATATGGTACTATAATGGAGAATACATGTCATGATACATTTGGCAAATATACAATACATAGAAGATAAAACACCAAGAGTGAACCCTAATATAAACTATGCACTTGGGTGAAAAGGAAAAAAAATAAAACACTCCTTAAGGACAGGGATAATGTCTTATGTTTTAAAGAGGGATCTTCCCGGACCAGGGCACGAACACGCGTCCCCTGCATCGGCAGGCGGACTCTCAACCACTGCGCCACCAGGGAAGCCCCTTATGTGTTTTTATATGCACAGTTCTTAAACCAGAACTTTGAATATAGCAGGTAATTGATAAACATTTGTTAATGACAATACTGATCTATTGGGGAAAAGTATCTTGAATGTAAGGAAGTAGAATGGGAGATGGAAACTACATATACAAAATAATATGAAAATAAAGTAAAAAAAACTTTCATATCTAGAATGCTTCTTAGTTTAAACAAATATTCCCAGGTACTATCTCATTTGTTACAACGTTAGTAATATCTGAATAATGAATTGCTTTCCACACAGAGGTACCTCCTAAAACCTGCCCTGCCATGCCACGCCATGGGTGTTAATATATCCAAGTTAGCACCATCTATTTAAAAGGCAGTTTTGACAAGCTTACTCAATAGACATTGCTTGTGTGCCTACTAAGTTTCCAGAAATAAGCACAAAGTCTAAAATAGAGAATGCTGGCTTTACCTAAGAACAAGGAAGCAACCAACAGTGCAGCCTCACTTCTTTTTCCTCCTAAAATGATGTTCCATAAATGAAATCTGATACTACTTTGAGCAAAAGTAGGGCAAGAACAGAGTTATTACTTTAGAACAGACTGATTGTCAAGCAGAAATCCAAATTGGAATGTCGGCTAATGCCAGTAGTAGCAGGGTTTTGGCTACAAAAAAATCAGTTTACAGACTTATTAACAGTTCATAAAATGTATGGCATTCTTCTGGTTCTTGTCACTGGTGAACATGTGCTCTGAATTTGCAACAGACTGAAGCACCATCCCATAAATATTAAAAATAGTTGTGAGCATCACAATGGAAATATCTCAAACAACAGTAGAAACATGATTCTTATTCAAAGAGCAGCAGATCTTTTCAGATATGGTCAATGATGGATAACACTGCCAACACATGTGGAGGGGGGTTTGAAAGGGGGTTTTGAATGGAGATTTTCGAGGTTTTCTAAAGAGCAAAAATTATAACGTCTCCATCTCATAGGGATATGTTAAACACCATCCTGTGTCAAATCTATGATTGTTCTATGGTGGTGGGATGAACTGGGAGATTGGGATTGACATATATACACTGATATGTATAAAATAGATAACTAATAAGTACCTGCTGTATAAAAAATAAATAAAATAAAATTCAAATATTCAAGAAAAAATAAAAAATAAAGAAGATGAAATGCAAACTTCTAAAAAAAAAAATCTATGATTGTTCTAGACCAGAACTCTGAATTGGCTAGTGGTACCAAGATTCCTGTGGGTGGGAAAAGTAGTCCTCTTAAAAGCAAACTCAAGCAATAACTATGAACATCTTTCTAATCCTAAGTGAGCTAACAGTTTTACAACTGTATAAATTTACTCTTGCCTTTTTGCTCCAAAAAATAGTTGTACTTAATATATTATGTTGCACACATGTGGGTGACTACCTTCCTGTTTAGAACATGAGCTACCCGGTGTTATGGATCCTGTCTTCTTTGTGTATCCTCTCCACCTACTTAATCGATCCTCACAAAGCATCTAACACAATGTCTAGCCCCAAACTGAACATCAATAAGTATAGTTTAAATGAATGAAAGAATTTTCAAATCTATTATATCATTGGAGAGAGTATGGTAAATATATCTGTAGAAATAAACATCCTATTTTACTAATTATCATGCATGAATATATCTTTTAAAATGAATTTTACCTTTCAACCACACTGAAGTATGGTTTCTAAATTTCTTAGTATTTAAGTTAATGTTTTATTTTATTTGTCCCTAGATTACCACTTTCAAACTCTTGGAAAGACCATTATGTTCCATATTGGGACTTGATAAATTAATTCTAAGTTTATTAATGTAATTATTATTTACATTAATTTACACATCAAATAAAATGTTTTCTTCTCTCAACATTTTATCTTACAACTCCATATCTTCAAAATATAAATTTTAATGGCTCTGACTCTTATTAAAGACATAAATTATATTGATAATATATTATTCTGTATTAAAATGATTGCAATATTCTAGCATCTGTTTTATAGGTTGAAGATAATTATTTGAAATTCTAAAACTGGTGGTTTATTAAAGTATCTCAGAAGATTCAAAAGTCCAATTAATACTAGAAAAAAATACTAGAATAATAAGATAGTTGTGATTCTTCCAGTAACACAGTAGTAACATTTTTATTTACTAAGAAGACCTAACAGACAAATATAAGAATTCATTTCAGCTTTGAAGTTTCTAGTCTTGTTTAAACATTGGCAGAGGATTTCAATTTGGATTTTAGTTTTCAATGATAACTTTTTTGTCTCAGTCTCTAAATCCAAGCCATAGATAATTATTAATTTAGTTGCGGTTTGTGTTACCTTTTTATGTTTTTCTTTTTGATCTGGCATACCCACGAAAGCCAGAGAAATAGTACAATAATATTTACTTAGTACAGGTCCAGAATACATATTAAAGGAGGAGGGAAATACCTACTCAAACATTCATGTATAATGACAAGATCAAAGCATTTTGACGACAGACCATATGTCCAGACATACAGTGTAATTAAGGTAGAAGAACAGAAATATCCCCTATGACTCTTTTGTTGCATAACCACAAGGAAAAATAAAAGGAAAAAGCAAGCTGTCTTTTGAGCATATTTACTATATTATTCTCTACTTTTTATCTCCCTTCAGAGAGTATCTAATATTTTTCCCAACAAATCTGTGAATATGGTGGGTGCTTCATAAATGTTCTTTGTTACATAGCATCTTTATAGCTCCTTAACTTGCTTGGAATTAATAACCTCTATGAAATAAGAATTAGCACATCAATTCTATTGTTCCAGAAGCACATCAATGCCATGATACTTACTGTTGCTACAGCTGGAGAAAAGATAGGACCAAGAGATGTTCATATTCAGGAGTAATTCAGAGGTGGCAATAAAAATAAGACATTTCTTTCAGAGGAACACTGTAATGATATCACATAAGTCATAGTGCTGTGAGGATACATGAGACAATACTTGTTAAAGAGTTAGAAAACAGTACGTTGTACATACTACTCAACAAAAAGAACAATTATTATCACCATCAGTCTTTGTTCCTTTTCAAGCTATTCTCTACCCAGTTAGACTGAATACAGAGCAGGTTTTACAGAGATGGAGATTCTTTAATCAGATCTAGTGGAGCTTTCCTGGAAAAGTTGTGAAATGCATCTTCTCTCAGCCTAGAATTTATCTAGTTGGCTGGTCCACTAGCCACTCATTGTGAACTTGGCAGCCTCAGAATATATAGCCAAACCTAAAAATGTGTTCTTACGTAGAAATTCATGTTCACTTCTTTAATTGTGTTTCAGTTGATAAATCAGCTTTAAAAAAAAACAGCTTTGAAATATTTAAATTCTTATCTGTGTCAAAGATACTTAATTTTGAGATGTTTATAGTAAGGTCCTCTATAATAAACTCTGGGCACTTTAAAAATGTACATCAATACCAAGTGTTCATTGCAGCACTATTTACAATAGCCAGGACATGGAAATAACCTAAATGTCCATCAACAGATGAATGGATAAAGAAGATGTGATATATGTATATCACATATATATATGTGATATATATATATAATGGACCATTACTCAGCCATAAAAAGGAATGAAACTGGGTCATTTGTAGAGATGTGGATGGACTTAGAGTCTGTCACATAGAGTGAAGTAAGTCAGAAAGAGAAAAACAAATATCATATATTAACACATATATGTGGAATCTAGAAAAATGGTACAGATGAACCTATTTGCAGGTCAGGAAAAGAGACACAGACATAGAGAATGGATGTGTGGACACATAGGGGGAAGGAAAGGGTGGGATGAATTGGGAGATTAGGTTTGACATAAATACACTATCATGTGTAAAATAGATAGCTAGTGGGAACCTGCAGTATAGCACAGGAAGCTCAGCTTGGTGCTCTGTGATTACCTAGGTGGGTGGGATGGGAGGGGCGGGTAGGTCCAAGAGGGAGGGGATGTATGTATACATATAGCTGATTCACTTCATTGTACAGCAGAAACTAACACAACATGGTAAAGCAACTATACTCTAATAAAAATAAAGAAATAAAAATAAAAATGTGCTTCGATAACAGAATTATTTTGTTGTCATGTTAAACTTTTTAGAAACCTCAGGATTTAATGGCTATTGACATTAATAAAATCTTCATAGTTCTTTTGGTTGACTTCTCAAATATAAGAACAAGCTTTGTGGCTTGTAATTCTGCCAATGGTATTAAAAAAAAAAGAAAAAGATATAAAGAAAATCCATAGGCAACAACGTTTTCAGTTTTTTATTTCTTTGTTCCTTGCCGGCAACTGGTTGCGTAATAGTTCAGAACTGAAAGTAGAAGGAGAGATTGTAATTGAAGCTACGCCTACCCTCACATTTTACTCCCTCAGAAAATAGGAACCCCTGTTAGGTCAATCACTTGCCAAGAGCTATACAGCATTCATGGTATTTCTAATTTATGCAGGGAAGCAATCTAAACCAAATGTCTGAATTCAGTTGAAAGTTGCTTATCAAGAAAGTTCTCATTCATGCTTTTGGGACCAGACTGATTATTGAGAGAACTATGGCAGAGTCAGAAGAAAGTGCCGTTTATAGGCTTTTTGCCTTCAGTAAAATGTTTTGGTACTGGTATTTGTTTCTTCAGATATTTTGCAACTGATTATCTAAAGTAATATGATGGTGACGACATAAACTTTTCTTTTTATAGAATCCAACTATCTCAGCAGCTGTACCATGCAATCCCCATCTTGTACATTTCAGAGGCAATATTCCCCCGAAATGCCATGTCTTTTGCATAGACTTTTCCCACTGACTACAACTTCTTCCCGCTGCCCAGATGTTGGCACACCTCTATCCATACAAATGACACCACCAGTGGGAAGCATTTCCTAACTCCCATGGCCCCTTGCCCTTCTTTGTTGCCTGGTCCTGCATTTTAAGTACCTGGTAACATAGTATCCTTCCAACCTCTTCAGGAGCTTCCTGAGGGCAGAGACCATGTCTTTACATTTGTAGTGACAGCACCAAGCACAGTTTCTAGAACAGATTTGATACTCCCTATTATCCTAAGTGACAGTAGTGTATTATTTGTTTGGCATGACAGTAATGTATTATTTGTTTAGCATACGATTCCTTATATTTGTTATTCAATATATTTTATAAGTAAAATGGGCTTATGCTGAAAAGGCAAGTATCATTCGATACTGATGAAATAATTTCATTTCTGGTTCAAAATGGACTTTATATTTTGATAATATTAATGAGCCAGGTGGAAAGGAAAGGAGTTTGTTGAAGGTCTTGGTACACATATACATGCTCTGTGAGGACTAATAAACGTGTACTTTATAGAGTAAAGGAAACTAAAAAAGAATGACAAATGACAGCCGAAGGCTAAGAGGAGACAAGGGTAGCAACTAAGGTATTGTCAGGCTGACTTTGTTGATTCTGTCAGGACAGTGAATTATTTACGGTTTGTGTATATGACTCTTAGGAAACTTGACCAAGAGTGTGAATTTGGTTTCTGTAGCTGTCCTACCCTCATATTCTTAAAGCAGATTATGCCATAAAAAAGGACACAGTCATTTTTATTCTACTTGGAAATTGCTGGCACCAGAACCTGACACTCTCCACAAATACTCTGTTTCTTTGTCTGTCAAAGAATTCATTGGTTTTCTGAATTTTTTTAATAAGTTGATTATTAGACTAAGCGCTTTCTTAGAGAACTTAATTTAGTGATAACCTTTGTCGACTAAGAAAAATGCACAGTTGTGAGTTACGTTTTATTTGGGGCAAAAGGAGGACTATAGCCTGGGAGACAGCATCTCAGATAGCTCTGGGAAACTGCTCTGAAAAGGTAAGGGGAGAGGTCAGTATACATGTGATTTTAGTGAAGGGGTTACACGCGGTCCAGCACACATTTTGGCAGAAGGTTGCTGCCGGTCACAAGGAGCAGATGTCTCCGTTAATGACTTTGGTGCTTTTTTAGATGTGAGGAGATGCAAGAACAGGGCTCATAAAATCTTCTCCTGAAAATATCTATCTAAAGGCCTGTTCTGCCAGTTTTCCCCAGAGCACAGAGTGCCTCATTCCTGGTCTCCACCCTGATCTCCTTTCAGGGGGTGTTGAAGGTGAGCAGCTGTAGTGGCTAGTGACCTAATCCTTGTAGAGGCAGATGACAAGTGCCAGTTTTTAGCTGGCACCTTCTACTATACCTTATGTAAGAAAAGCAGAATAGTTTCCCTTGGGCTGTAAATATATTTACTTGCAAACTTTTCTCAGGTTCTTTTGACTATCAGTTAATCTTTACCACACAAAGTGTGAAGATAGTCACTCTCTAGTCACCCAGACTTGAGCGGTCTGTGCAAGTTGTTAACCGTTATTACCAAAGATCAGCCCACAACATTTCTAGGCACTGAAGTATAGTAATTAATAAAACACATAAAATCCGTACCCATAATCTCTAAGAATATAAACTGTAGGAAAGCCTATTCTGGAAAATAATGACAACAGAATAGCTGAAACAACATAAACCATAGAAAAGTTGCTCACGGTTTTAGAAAAACACTTGTTGCTTTTAATTTTTCAGTCTGTCAGATCTAGGCTAGAGATATAGAATTGGAAAATATCTGTGGAGATAGTTATAAATATTAGAGTCTTGTATCAGATTTATGTGAAATCATCCAGAAGGGAAACATAGAATAAAAACTAATCAGAAAATTTAAAGGACCTGAAATAGGGAAGAGTCACAAAAGTTGAGATTTTTTTTTTCTGGTTTTGTTCACTACTTTATCCCTAGCACCCCGAATTATGTATACCACAATGTAGAAATCCAATAACTATTTTCCAAGTAGATGTGTAAACTATTGTTCATTTACTTGTATCCTTTGCTTTGGATGTTAACCCATTAAAAAGTCATGATAAATACATATAATAAAATTAGCAGTAGGGACACGGAAGCATATTGCTGTATGGTCAGTTCTCTCATTCCAGTGAGAATAAATTAACACTTACTTCAAAAGTAGGATTAAACCAGATAATCTGTCTAAAGGACCTTGCCTAGAAACTGATTCTATTATGAATATTCTATTAAGCACGGTAATGGTAGCTATTTTTATTATTATTAGTGTTAAACTGTGGACTGACAGTTCAGAGTTCTTGAGTAGTTGTCCTCACTCTAGCAATAATTTTACTTAAATACTGAGAAAATTCTTTGAGGGTTTGAACTGATTTTTCCCTTTGAGTAAATCACTGTTAACCAAACTAACTTATTTAAAATTTAGGATACTCTTTTTTAAACAAGAAATCAAACCCAATTTTTAAACAATTAAAAATAAAAACTCTAATCCAATGTATTTATATTCTTGATAATTTTCATTACCTCTCTGCATAAGAATTGTATTTAAAATACCAAGCTATTTCAGAAGCAATATTTAAATACTATATTATGGTAATGACACTTGGTCTCATCTGGTCTTGACAATTTAGTTTTGTTTCGCTAACAAACCCAAAGGATAAAACCATTTTAAGAAAAGATTTATTCTACAGTACACACCTTTAACAAACAATTACTCATAAAAAAACAGACTTATAACAAAATTAGATCTTGGTTTACAGATGTATTCAGCTTTTAATTGGCATAAATTCAGAATCTGATTAATTTGATTGCCATAAACTGTTTATGCAAGAAGAATCAGAAAGCTTACTGAAAGATCAGTTTTTAGATTTGATCCTATGTTATTTTCACTAAACTTGGTTGATTTCAGAAACCAGAAGTGAGGGAGTTTGATCATTCAAAATTCTTATTAGTAGTTCAATTTCAATAAAAATTGAAATACACGTGGAGGAATAAGCTACAATCCAGAATCTGTTCTCACTATCTCCACCTACCACCAGTACACACTACTATGATCTTTAGCCTAGACTACCGCAATAGTTTTATAACCCGATTCCTGCTTGCCTACACAAAGGAAGATTAAACAGAGCAATATTTTTAAAAGCTCAAGTTAAATCACAACTCTCCTTCTTTAAAACTTCCAAAGATGTCTCTACTTTATAGTGAAAGAAACACTCTTCATAATAAACCATAATTCCTTGCACGAGCAGACCACGTGTTGCCACTCCCACCTCAACTCTCATCAGACTCCCCTATCTTACTGACTTCCTCTTGGCCCTTTGTTTTCTTCCTTGAATACACCAAGTGTCTTCCAGTCTCAGAATCTTTGCACTTGCTGTTTCTTCTTTGTAAGATGTTCTTCTTCAGATTATCCTGTGACTGGCTTCTCTCAGTTCTTGTGTGTTTCACAAAGATCTTCCTTGAACTCTTAACTAAAACACCACCACGGATACCCATGCCCCAGTCACTCTTTATCCTTCAAACTGCACTGTTTTCTTTACAAAACTTATAGCACCTAAAATTCATTCTCTCTCTCTTTACCTGTTTATATACAGAATGAAAGCCCTATGAATATAAGGATATTGTGTGTTTCGTTCACTATTATATCTTTCATGCCTCTCGCAGAGCCTCACGCATAGTAGGTACTCAATAAATATTTGTCAAATGAATGAATGACTATTTTTACATGCAAATCCAAATAGATATACATGTTAGTAGCATCAAAAGGATTTGTTCCCTGTGGTGGGTATCTTTATGCTTACTCTTCAAGATCCACCACCACCCTTCACCCTGCTCTGTGCCCGGGGAGACTGACCATTTGGACAATATCAACAGCCTGACTTCTCCTTGAGTTTGGCCAATGGGGACAGTTGCAAGTGATTGTAAAGCAGGGAGAGGTGAACTTGGGAATTTTTTACCAGACTCTCTTCCCACTATATTGAACTGAGTTGGCTGCATCCCTTCAGCCCTCTACAAAAGGCCACAGTCCTATCAGATGGACATCTTCATACAGCTACTTTTTTCAGGCCTAGGGGTGGTAATAACTCCTCCTCGTGACTAGACCTAGGGTAATTTTCTTTAAACTTTGCATTAACTTTTGTAAATAGTTCCTTTATTAGACTTAAAATATCAGAGTGTGCCATCTGTTTCCTGCTAAAACCTTCTTTTGAAATTTCAATCAAAAGGTTTTTCACCCAGATTTCAAAAATAATGAATGAATTCATCATTTGGTAGCATGGTATAAAAACAAGAGCTATGAGCACCCAACGTAAAGCAACTTAGTCTAGGCTTGACATTTTTTTGAAATATATTCTTCTTCCTCTCTAATCTAAGAATGAATATATATATATATATTTATACATATATGTTCATTATATATTCTTTTTTTAACATCTTTATTGGAGTATAATTGCTTTACAATGGTGTGTTTGTTAGTTTCTGCTGTATAACAAAGTGAATCAGCTATACATATACATATATCCCCATATCTCCTCCCTCTTGTGTCTCCCTCCCATCCTCTCTATCCCACCCCTCTAGGTGGACACAAAGCACCGATTATATAAGAATATTCTTATCCACATGACCATGTGAAGGCTATAGAAATATGAAATATTTTACTTTATGAGATATTGGGGTTTATTATAATATAAATAAATAAATAAGATATAAATAAACTTGATACTTCAGGAATATGCACAGTTTACACTGTGGTTTTCTGTACCTCAGTGTCTACTACTGCATATCTTATAATCACTCATGGTCCATTTTGAAATATATGACTTCAGAGCATAGAAATAACCCAAAAATGGAAATTTGCAAGTTTGTTTTGGGGATGTTACCTCTTTTGTTGACTTTCTATTTTAAGGCTTCATGAAGTTTCCTGCATGAAAATTGGCTCCCCTGATATCAAGTTCATGTTAACAAACAACAAATGTTGTTGTTAACAAACAACAAATGTTAAATGATTCTAAGACACTATCAAACAAACTTGAATAACATATATGAATTTAGTCCCCTGGAAATTGTATATCTGCTTTGTTGTAACTTGAAGACTCGAGTCATGTCATAATAGGAATTTCAGTTATGTGGGTGGATAGAAAGATAACAATTGGGTGAGAAGCTTTTATTGTCAAAATTGATTCTATGGAAGCTTAGAAATCAATGATTACCAAATTTTCTGATTATCAGAATTACCTGATAAACTTTTTAAAATATAGGTTCTCAGCGTGAGCCCAGAAATACTGAATTCAAATGCCCAGGAGTTGACCTGGTAATCTTTATTTCAATCAACCCAGGTTCTTCTGATGATCAGCTACTGTAGATTATTTTTTGTGGCATCTTCCTAAATCCAGTTCAGCTCTATTTCCCTTTGCATGGGCAGATTTCTAGTAACTCCACTTTTGCATTTGCAGATTTCTGTTACTACCTGTTTCAATTTCTTAAATAGCACCACCTTTTTTTAGAAGTGTTTCTAGTTTAATTTCAGGTGTTAAAGTAAGAATTAGAAAATGCAGTTGACTAAAGCTATATTCATTTAAGAAAAAGAAATAAAAATTTCTTTAAAAATCCTTTTATCTTTAAGCATTAACCAACATTAGTGTCTTAATACAATTTGCAATCACTAGGCTTCACATCACTAATCTAATAAGAATTGAAATATTTTTAAAGGAAAGTAGAAAAATAATGATAAAATAAATTAGGTTATAGGTGCACCTTAATTTATAAGATAGATGTGTTTCTGAAAGATTGGCTGTTGAGGTAATTTCTATTAACTAAATTATATTTTCTCATTGATTTGGGCTTATAATTGCAAAGGCATGATTCTTAAGAGTGGGGTGCAAAGGAGAATGTGGTCTTGTGGCTAAAAGAGAAAGAAAACATAATTTTAATGTAAAGTTATTTTTGAAATCATATATTTAAACATAAATTATAGCTGTTGATAAAATAATAATACTTGAAGAGGTCAAGAAATAGTATACCTCAACCCCATGCATTTAAGGCTGTAGACATAAGTGAAGAATATGAAACCTATAAGGAGAAGCAGATTAGATAAAGCACATTGTTGCTTCCTTCCTGTTGAGTTAATATATTATCTTTGTATCCCTAGTAAGTATGGACTTTTTAAAGATCCTAAACTTAAAACAAATTTTAATTAACACTGATGCCTTAATTGTATATTGGACTGTGATATACAAGACTATGGGGATTGAGGGGGTGTACTTAGGAACAGTGTTTCTAAAAGCTGAATTTTTTAATACATTTCCTGTAACCTAGAACATTTTGTAATATAAGTTACTGAGGTTTAGTATTTTGATAAACATTAGTTTCTCTCTGGTTAATTTCCTTTCAGTGAGGTCCGCCCAAACACTTGCAGGGTAATTATAGTTGTGTGAAATCTCATTTTCTTTATTTTTGAGCCTCAATTTTAGTCGGTATAAACATTTGGTCTGACAGACTCTAAACTTTTAATGCATTAAACTTTTATAATGGCTGCTAAATTGGCCCTGTCTCTTATTCAACATTCCCCACACAGCCACCTAATGGATTACTTTTTCATTTGACGTTCTTTCCTTCCAAGCAACTTAGGTGATTTGTCCAGGCGAAGGAAGACCTTGGTAAATCTCTGATTCAGCTCACAGTAACAAACAATGGAATTCAGTCCTTCTCCAGCGAGAGCTGTGCTTGAATAGGGAGCTGACTGAGCTACTCACAAGGTGAACTGCATATGAGGGCTAGGCTCCAAATGGGGCTACAACCCTGTGATACAGATTCCAGCAGTTTTCACACTCACTTTCTAAGATGTGAAACCCCTGAGAACAGGACAGTGGGTAGGCAGTTTTCAACATCATTCTCCTCTAGCTCTATTTAAACCGTGGAGTAGCCAGTTCAATTGAAATGTGAGGTGCTATATCAGGCAAGACCTGGTTTTGTTAAGGGAGTGAACAATCAGGAGCTGCCGGAGACTGGGGGTGGTCAAAAGACCACCTAAGTTTTATTCTACTGTCACAGAGAAGCAAAGGAATTGTGGGTTGATGGTGGCCATTTGAAAGATGAGGGGGGCCGGGGAAGCCCAAAGGAACAAGCAGAGCCTTATGCAACATTTGTGTGCCTTTTTTCTTAGACTTTTGCTGAATAATGAATCTTTCAACCTATTCCCTACGTTTCTATTATTAAATGTGTCCTGTTTGTATTATTAAAAAATTATAGATTATAATCATAAATAGTGAATTCTAATAAACTTATCTTTAAAGATAGATAGTTGCTTCTCAATTGTATCATTCCTACATATTAAAAGTTCACCTTTAAAAAAAGTCTCTTAAAAAAGAAAGTATTCTTTTAAGGAAAAAAGGAAATATATTTCTAGTCAGTATTTCAGGAGAAATCTTGTCATTTCCTTCCAGTGCAGCTCATCATAAAAGCTCTAAGGAAATAGTGTTTAAAATCAATTAACCAAGAAGACCAAAATCAATTTAACAAGAGTTAGCTAATGTTTTACTAAAGCGAACTCTCTTTTATTTAAACATGATTAATATCATTTAGGGGTTGTTATTAGTGGTGTCACTTCTAAAAAGTGTGACCAGTTTGTAATAAAAGAGCCTTTGTGTACACGTATGGGATTTATGGGAAGCCAGAAATTTAATGCGGTATTAGTGATTACGTCTTTTCCTTGCCTTTGATATTTTAAGAGAACACTCCATTTTTACTCTGTCTCCTTGGAATGTCTCCCCAAAGGTCACTGAAGGATCAAGAAATACTTAACCTATAACCATCCAGGATTAAAACAACTCTATGCAAATTATACTCTAGGATGACATTTAACAATGTTGATATTAAGTAGAATCATAAAAATCAATGGCTTGTAGAGTAAGAAGGGGCTAAACAATACAGCCCAGTAATTTTCAAACAATTTATACCAGCATACTTCTTGTAAGGGCCCCAATACATACAAATGCTTAAAAATGCACCTTGCTATGACTGGAGGGATGGGTTACCTAAACTGAGCCTACTGCATTTCTGCAGAATCACAACTGCTCACCCACAGCCCAGAGACTGTAGGCTGAAAACCATACGATGATCTCTTATCTCTGCATAACAAGAAACTGAACCTGAATGTGTTCAATGCTTGTCTATGTCAGCACTGTGCATTCACACATTTGAAACATAGCCTGACCCATATCTGGTATTAATACTACAGTTTATTTATTTATGTTGCCTTTCACTATCCATCTTTTAATATGTTGTTTTTACCTACAGAGTTTTACACTTTATATTAATTTGCTTTCTCAGATCATGGTGCTACTGCAAATTGGATCCACACATAAATTTATGTCTCTTCTTTAAAAAAAACAAAAGTATAAAACGAACTGAAAATGTTTTACTGTTGGTTGTCAATAGCACACTTTTCACCATCTTTATATACATATAAGACTCCCCGCCGCCAAAAACTACATCATGCTTATCTTTGCAAGTCCAGGTCCTGGTAATAGCAATGCTAATACCAATAGTCATCAAGGGACTGGAGATCGTATCTTCATATACGTTAGGTTGAATCATATAAAATCGCTAATATTTGAACGTTTTAATCTAGAAAAACATGTTCATGTGACTTAACCTACTACAACCAGTACTACTTCCAATAGCCCTGTAATGTGACTGTTATCTCCATTCTCTAGGTGAGGAACCCGAGGTTCACAGATGGGATCCTTGCCCAGGGTGACACTGCCAGGAATATTAGAGCGGGGATTGGGCATACACATCTCTCCAAATCTCATGCCTGTTACTCTTGCACCAAGCTGCTCTACATGCTCAGACCATATGGATGTATAAAGAGAGCAAATTTGTTCAAAGTATAGTTTGGTTCCATGAGTTCCGGAAAAGGGAAACAATTTTCAAGCGGAATATATTTCTTTATGAACTAAGCTAAGCTTCATATATTATAATAATATTTACTAAAACTGTGATCAGCTATCAGTAATACAGATTATCTTTTCGGCTACCTCTTAAGCCCACCGCTACATCAATCAACCGTCAGTCTTATTTAGTTTACTCTAGTTCTTATGCACAATAATACTTCCTCATCTTATTATCTGACCAGGAAATCTTTATTTTGTCTAGAATGCTGAACTAAAATATAAACATATTAGACCAAAAAACAAGAGAGCAAGGCTATTAAAATGTGAGAATGTTGCCTTGGAATTTGTATCTAATTTCAGAAACTGTTAGGTGGAAAAATAATCAGACTTTGTGTCTATGAACTTTCATCTTTTAAATTCAAAGGAAATGAGTTCAAAACAAAAAACCACGACAGAAAACCTTCTACTGTAAAAGGAAGATAAAGTAAATAGATGAGGGAAGTAATGCTGATGTATGAAAAGATTATTTGACTCCGTCAGGGATAACATCAAATGGCTATTGAGACTGACCCAAGAAATTAAAGTGTATATGAAGTAGATTGGCCATGGTTTTCTTTCACAATCATTCCAGAGTATTAGTCCAATAAAAGTACACAAGTGTTGCTTAAGCTGAAAACAATTTGAGAATTTTTTAACATTTATAACATTTAGTTCTATCCTTAGAAAAAGCCACTTAGACCTCTTATATAAATTATATACTTAAAAAGGAAAGGCAAAATTAAAAATGAGACACATCAGGAAAAAACATAAACCTTGGAAGATTCTCATAGTATTTGTTATATTGTTTGCATACTTTTATTTATTTTATCACTTTTTGTGGACATATATCTGAAGAGCCCAATATTATTTTAAAATAGATGCTGTGATTCACTCAATTTTTTTTTTTTTTTTTTTTTTTTTTTTTGCGGTACACGGGCCTCTCACCGTTGTGGCCTCTCCCATTGCGGAGCACAGGCTCCGGACACGCAGACTCAGCGGCCATGGCTCACGGGCCCAGCCGCTCTGCGGCATGTGGCATCTTCCCGGACCGGGGCACGAACCCGTGTCCCCTGCATCGGTAGGCGGAGTTTCAACCACTGCACCACCAGGGAAGCCCACCACTCAATTTTTAAAAGATAATTTTTTCAATTTCTTCTTGACTTACACTCTAATTGATAATAAAAAATACTATGGGCGTAAGACTACATTTCTAACAGTTTGTTTTTGTTTTAAATTTATATTAATAGAACATTGATAGCCTACCCCAAAACCTTTATATTGCCTTCCTATAGAAAAGGTCATGAACATGATGTATATGATAAGGGAAAGATCTTCTCAGTTTAGAACAATATTTTAAATATATTCTACTACTGACATGTATAAACTCAACAGAGATTTTTTTAAAAAAATCAATAGGATGTAAGGGATGTAAGGGTAATCTGGCTGCACCTCCTGTCATGAAACAGTTGTCACAGTTGATTCTGCCGCTCTGGATTACCAAGAAAAAACAGCCCAACCTGCCTCTGATCCAGGGGCATCCTTTCCCATGTGGGTAGTGGGCCAAAAGGGCATTCTTCCAAAACAGAACATCTTTCTTCTATCAGTGATCTGACATAGCAATAGTCCTTTGTTTGGACCTCAAAGAGCTTAGGATAAACTTCAGATGAGAGCTCCCCAAAATAAGTATTAAAAAGGGGAAAGAGTTGTCTCTGGCTAAAGAACTCAGGAAATTCTTCATGAAAAAATGTGCCTGGAAGGGAATGGAAGGGAGAAGGTAAATAGAAAAGGAAGGGAATTCCAGAAAAGGAAATGTCACATGGAGTAAAATAGAGTCAGGAATACCCAAATGGACCTTGCTCTTTCAGGAGTTTATCTCTTTCACTTTAAAGGATTTTTGAGTGACCCTTTCATCTGCAAGTATTTGTAACTTTGCTAAGAAGTCCTTTGCTTCAACATTCTGTGGAAAACTGAAAAACAAGACTAAAGAGACTGGTTGGTTTCTTCAAAATGATGATTCTACATGGCCTCTTGATGTTTAAGACTTTGGGTCATATATTCAGACAGATTTGTATCTGAACCACAACTCTGCCACTTCTAGCTAGTTAATTTGGTAAAGAGGATTTAGGGTAATGTGAGGACCAAGTGGGGACTTAGTAATGGGAATCCAAAGGATCATCACCAAGTTCATGTATGTAAAATGTTCAGCAGAGCAAACATAAAGCACAGTCATTGATTCTGGTCAGTATCATTTTCACTATATTGCTAGAACTATTGAAAGGGAACTTGCTGCTTTTAAATAGTAAGAACAGGAAAAACTATAAATAAATGAAAATTGAATAGGTTTTGGGAAAAATAATTTAGATATTCACCTCACCGTATACTAAAATAGAAAATACATCTTGATTTTTATAGTTAAATGTAAAAATAAACCCACAAACAAAGCAGTAAAAACTGAGAACTGAATAATTTATCAAATATCCGGTTGGGGGGAACTCTCTATATAAAAGCATTAGTGAGATAGACACTCTTATTCATGGCTGGTATACTGTAAATGTTTTTTTTGTTTTTCTCAGAAATATTTTTACAATGCATATTAAAACCCTTAAAAATGTTCATGTCCTTTGAGTCAGCAAGTCAATCTATTTAAGCAAACACTTATATTGTAATAAATAAAAAAGGTACACGATGGCTTACAGAAAAATATGTTCAAGACAGTGTTGTTCCTAAAGGGAAACAAAGAATATTATGGACTATGTCCAAAATAATTCTGGAAATAAACTAAATGTCCTATAATAAGAGAATATATTAAATAAATGTGGCATATCCAAACTATATAACATCACAAGCCATAAAAATTATGTTTATAAGTTTAATGATACAGGAACGTTTTATTTTTCAACACTAAGCTAAAGAAAAGCAGGATACAGAATCATAAACAGTAAGCTTGCAACTATAAAGCAGTATATGGAGAAAAATGGAAACACATGAAAAAAGTGTTTATTTCTCGAATGGTAAGGTCATGACTTGTTGAATTTTTTCTTTATACATTTTAGTATTTGAACATTTTCTATAATAAACAGTGCATGAGCTACTTTAAAAAGACAACATGCAAATTAATATTTTTAATCATTAAAATATAAAATGTACCACAAAATTAAATCTTTTCGATGACATAAAATTTACCATTTTAACCATTTAAAAATGTACTCTTCAGTGTATTAAGTTAATTCACATTACTGTACAATCACCATCAATCACCACCCATCTCCAGAACTTTTTTCACTTCCAAAACTGAAACACTGTACCCATTAAGTAATAACTCCCCAATCTCTCCTTCCCTCAGGCCCTGGCAACCACCATTCTACTTTCTGTCTGATGATTCTGACTACTCTAGGAACCTTGTATAGTAGAATCTTACAGTGTTTGTCATTTTGTGACTAGCCTGAGGATTAATATTTTTGAAAACCCTTTTTTTCTCTCTCCAGGAAAGTACTAGAAAGCAAATCAAATAGTGGATAAGGAAATAAAATCATAAAAGGCCAAACAGGCTCCAAAAACTTGTAAAATTGTTGAGCTATATTATGATTGGAGTGATGTATAATAATTTTAATAACCATTTGTATGTCAAAAGTTTTAGTATTTTTAGAGTTCAAGGAATTTAGACACTGTTGAAAGGATACAGCCTCTTAGGGGCAGGCATGAAAAGAAACCTAATTACCCTCTTATCAACACAGAATTATGTTATAATATTTCTTTCAAACATGAACTAGACAGAAAAAAAATCAGCCTATACTAGTGAAATTCTTATGCCAAAGTACTGGCTTCTTATTTTGATGGGTCTACAGCCTATAATTTCTACAGCCAAAGTAGTTTTTAGTAACATTCTGATTATACTTAAATTATAAAATATATATAAAATGACACAGTAATTACTAAGTTTCATATCTATATTTTTGAAAATTAAGAATATCTATAGTATGTTTTATAGTTACAGTTAGCCACCTTAATATAACAGCTTGAAGTACAAAAACGTGGTATTTGATTTGACGTTTTCTTCAGGTCTAATAATTGAGATGCTCTGTATATCAGGTACACTTATAACCAAACACACACACATCAGTTCTGCATACAGGGAGCACACAGACTGACGTGGATTCACTTAGTTGTCATACGTTCTCCACATTGCTCCAAAGTAAAACTTTATTGATAAGTTTAGTGTGTCCCTACCCAGTTAAACTTCTGAAGTTAGGTGAGGCATCATATTGTGTGACTATTTCAGCATAGATGGAATTATTACCTCAGAAATCTTTAAGAGGGGATTAGATGGAAAAGGAAGCTGGATGGGCAAGTTTGAGTCCCAAGAACATCCCTGTATGTTTTTTGTTCTGAATATTAGTTTCAGTGCAGAACCTGATCTGGCACTGAGAGAAACTGTGTGGGAAGTGAGACAGTAAAACGGGCAGCTTCAGGGTCTGATGGAGAGGAAGAGGGATCAATTAAACAGAGAGTGATATCAGCTACAAAAGGAAATTGTGTATACTATTAACACAAACATTTATGATACTCCGATCTAGTGTTCAGAGACAGTGGTATACTTAGAGTAAAAGCTGGAATTGAATCTGTAGACTCTGTACTGACAGGAATAACTAAGAGATGGAAATGCTGAATTCTGCACTGAGAGAAATAACTGAAGGTTGGAGATACCAAGACTCTGTACATACCAGTTGTTATGGATTTTGTTTTGAATAATAATAAAGCAAAAGAGGAGGGAAAAGAAATCTGAAATTTGCTTTTATAACATGAATCTTGGCATCACCATTTTGGAGCATTTTCTTATGTTAACTATTGTTTCAAACGTGCATATCTTTCTTTTGAATTTGTGACTTAATACTGTACTGGAAGAGGAAAATACATGATTTGAAATATATGAATAGCATGAAGTGAAGACATGGAAGCATTAGTGAACTGACCACTAGTTTGACCTTTTCTTGTTTTATTTTGTCTTTTTTCTTTTGGACTTTTTCGAAAAGACAGAAGGTCTGTCCTTTGGCAATAACTTAATTTAGGGTGCCTCCTTTAAAAAGCAGGGGACAGGGTGGCTAGCTCCTCCCTTTAGAGTGGATGATGGTCATGTGGAAAGGAAGTGGTAATAAACCCCTAACACAAAATACTTAACTGTAATAAAAAAATATTTCTTTCAACTTTTGCTATGAGGTATTTTAGGTCAATTAAATGTCATTTTCATTCCAAGTCTTAGTTATTATTTTGGACTTTACAAATGACTGTTTAAACCTGCCGTCAGCTCATAAGCCTCCTCCAAAATTGTTTTCCTTTTCTTTAGGATTCTGTTACGACGTTGTGCCTTGAAAACAAAATATAATCAAACATGTACAAGTGACTTCAATAATTACACTTGTGGAAGCTTTCCAGTTTGCTTGCTATAACAAATTCAAGTATAAATTTATTGCTGAGGGCAAAATCAAAGTAATGTCTTGCAGTGACTTGGAAATTTAGTTAACATGATAACTAACAAAAGTTTCTGAAAGAATAGACAAATTGCTCCCAACTGAACATAAAAGGGGATGACATAAGGTTAGACAAAAGATTCATGATTTGAGTGCATTTCTTTTGAAATGCAAAAATCTTTACAGCTCTCCTTGGAAAAAATCTTCTGGGTGGTATCATTTGTGTTGAGGGGATCCTAGAATGGGCTGGTAGGGTGCTAATGGAAAGTACTACAGTCTTGGTGTTTGGAGATTAACATGTGGAAATCCCTGCAGCAGTTGCTGAAGGTGCCCACATAAATCGCTGCCTTACTGCTTGAGAGGCATTTTACTTGTTGCTGCTCGTAGCTTGATGTTTTACGCAGTTTTATTGTTTAAGAGGTATCTAACAAAGAAAGAGCCTCGACTATCTACTGGCAGACACAGTTCTACTATGAGCACCTCGACGTTTCCATTTATTTATTTTAAAAATGCCTTCGCCAGGATCGCTGCAACCACCATCAGCTCAACAGTCAAAACTAAGTGGTCATCACAAGAAGATATCCAAGTGACTTGTAAAAAGTCTGTATGCTCATATGCTTGGTTTTAAATCTCTGAGGTTTTTTTTAGATTATTTTTTATGTGGACCGTTTTTAAGGTCTGTATTGAATTTGTTACAATATTGATACTCTTTTTTATGTTTTGGTTTTTTGTCAGTGAGGCATGTGGGATCTTAGCTCCCCGACCGGGGATGGAACCCCCCTGGCATAGGAAGGCAAAGTCTTAACCACTGGACCACCAGGGAAGTCCCTGTCTTTTGTTTTAATGTTGAGAGCCTACTGTAGTCTCCTTCAGTCCTGTAGGTTTCTAATAATAAAACTTCATGGAATCCCTCCAGACCACTTAACATCCAGGGTTAAACTTTGACCTTTATGATAGCCATATCTGTATCATCATAAGCTGTGCTATATCAGGGATGCTAGTATCCTTTTTTATTTTAATAGAGGGTTGTGATATTAGAATAAAGCAGGTACTTTATACATATGTAATGTCACAGAGATGAGCCAGCTACCAGGAATGTCCATAACTTTTCAGTCTACACTTGGCCCTGAAGAACAACTGCTAACATTCTAACAGCTTCCCATAAATACAAGCATGATGGATTAGACCAGATGTGCCAATGGAAGACTATCAAAATAAACACCACTTCATATCATAGCTTTCAAAGTAACTTTGTGTCACAGAATCTGAAACTTGAGGCAGTGATTCTTTATCTTTTGCAAAGGGCTCAGGCCCGATTATTGCTACAAGAGCTGAAATCCATGCTTTCTACATGAGCAAAATAAGTAATAGAATGTCTGCTCTTAAGGAGACTAGTCTGAGACAGACATTTCTGTTATAGGATGGCATGTAACAGCACTCAATAAAAATTTGTTGAGTGATTTGAATGAATCCTTTTCCCCCCAATCTTTTTTATTTTAATTAGTGCACCTCATCATATCTAGGTGACCTATCCAGAAATATGTGCGAGCATGTTGACTAACATGATATATTTTGGGGTTTGTCTTTGATGTAAAAGCTAGTATTATAAAGCAACGGCTTTTTAAGGGTGAGGTTAATGGATTTGTAACTAGAAGAATAGAGTCAAACTGCTACTTATCAAGCATTCAGATAAAAAAGCAAATTACATCAGCCATAAAAAGTCATGTAGCTCAAACATCAATTCTAATTTATAAGCGTTTCTGGAGACAGGGCAATATATAATTGTATTTTTCAGTTGAAGCAATACTATTTCAAGGAAAATTAATATAGAAGTCTGAAAAACAATAATGTTAACAAATCCCTCTATATGTCTTTCTGATGACAATAGTGATGACAACATCATATTACAAAAAAAAAAAAGAAAATCTCAGTCTGAGGGAAACAGGTAGAAGAATCCCACTGAAGCCCCTAATGCAGTTAGCTCTCTTGTCAGGCTCATGGACCAAACACTCAGAAAGTGACATCTCCGGAGACTGGCATTGTGTACGTTAGAGGGGCTGATACTAAATCGCTCAACCACTGCTTCCAAAGCTCATGCAAAGCATACACAGACATTTCTAGTTTGGACACCCCAGAGAGCATATATAGCAGCAACAGTCAATTGGACAATAAATGCAAAACCAAATTGTGAATAGGAAATTGCTACATGCACTGCCTAAGTTTAACTCTTCCAAGGTCATATAAAAGGAACTGTTAACAACCATCTTTGACAGCGTGGTACTTTATTAAACTACAGCAGTTAGCATAGTCCTCTAAGCACTGAGAGCTAGCTTAAGGACCAGACAGGGTCAAACTCAGAACTCTAGTAAGGGTATTAGTCAAGCACTACTCTCTAACCCACTTTGCATATTTAATTAAGTGGAGGGGGAAACATGACGGCTAAGCTGGCTCAAAAGTTCTGTGGTGTGCACAAATGAGGCTACATCTCAGTTTTCTTACAAGACAAAAGTCAAGTGGGTAGAAAGAAATCAGAAAGAATACTTAATAAGAGCTGCAAAGCAAAATTAAAAGCCCAAAGAATATCAAATCACATGGCTTTCTCTAGGTATTTTTTTTTTTTTTAGTGAAACCAAGCTTATCAAACACTCCTCTCTCCTTCCTTACCCTCCTGTTTTTCTGTCCTCTCACCGTTGTTTTCCTTTTCTTCTATTTCATTTCATTACTCCTTTTCATAACTGATTGAGGCAAACAAACAAGGAACTGCTCCTGAAATCCCCTAGTTCACTAATTGCCAACGCTTCTCTCAAGTTAAAAATGTTCAGCACACCCTCTCTATAGCCAGAAAGCAATGATTAACATTAAATTAGTTAACACGGTTTAGTGGAAATGAAATAGATTCTGATGTCAGTCAGGTCTCAGCGCTCATTTATTTTTGTACTCTTTTGTCAAAGTTACTTAATTTCTCAGAGCCTCAATTTTTTTGTTGTTCATAGCGAACAGTCTTTTCTTTGTCTCTCATCTAAGTCCTCCGAGAACTTTACAAGACCATCTGACATCTCTTGTCTACTTTTATCTTGATTCTATGCACCTGAGGCTTCTCACTTACCTCCACCTCTGGCTCCATGCTACCATAAATGGGACTCAATATATGTGGAATATTGTCTTCCTTTCCAAAATCTTCTAACATCTGACTTCCCTGTTTCATTGCTTTGGTGTCTATAAGACATCCGATAATTTCTCTCTCCTTTCTAGCACCTCTCTTTCACCCTGAGGTTTCAGTACAACACATAGCATGGAGTGTAGTGCAAAGTTTCATTGATTTACAGCATGTCTATTTATGAATTTAGTTCAGAAGTTGGTCTTGATTTCATATATGTTTCTCTATATGAATATAGCTTGTGATATGTTTCAATCTTTGTTATGGATGTTGCTTTAGATTGAAAGTTAATAGACCGATGAGACTGTATTCCTTCAACTTGATGTAAGAGGCCCAGCATGTGAGTGTGCGTGTGTTACTGCTTGTTAGTAATTTTGGTGACTGGCTGGCTTCTGTTGGGGCTAATGTACATATGAAAAAGTTGCCAAAAATCATGTTTCATAATTTGGGGAGCTTCTAAGTTTAGAGAGTATTTTCTTTTTTGAATTAAAAAAAATTGAATATAGAAGAAAACTGGTGTGGGAAGTGGACTAGTGACATAGAAATTGAGATTTGGCTAATTCTTTTCTTTATTTTAAAACAGAAAAGCTGTACAAAGATGAGAATTAAGCCTTCCCTCTAAGACAATATTATAATAATCAACAGAGGAAATGACTTAAGTCTTCTATTTATTGCCATAGGCAGTTGTGTAAATCTGGTTCTGAGATAATCTTTACTACATTTTGCAATAGGCATTCTGTAATAAACATTAATAAGACCAGGATCGAATATTTTTATTTAGTATTTTTGTATACTATAGTTATTTAGTATTTCTTCTAACATTTTTATGGTATAGAGTTATTTTTAAATTTTGATATATTTTAACTATACAAAGATTTTTAAATGGACTAATATGTATAAATTAAATTTTAATCAGGAAATCACTGGTAGTTGTAATAACAATTAACAAAAGACAATATCTAAACTCAAAAATTCTAAGTTAAATTAATATAATTTTTTAAAAACTAATTTATGAGTAAGATAAGGTATCTATTATAATTTAAATTGGCCTCCCATCCTTGAGATATATAATGAGATTATAATAGATGATCTTAAGGCTATCATTCAATTCTGAACTTCTAAAATGGATCATTTAAAGTAAAGTTTTTAAATTTTAATTTTTCTCTCTGTTTAGTCTTCTTTGTGTTAGACATACATGTGTCTGTTTGACTATATATATGATAAACTTTTTTTTTTTTTTTTGCTGTACGCGGGCCTCTCACTGTTGTGGCCTCTCCCGTTGCGGAGCACAGGCTCCGGACGTGCAGGCTCGGTGGCCATGGCTCACAGGCCCAGCCTCTCCGCGGTACGTGGGATCTTCCCGGACCGGGGCACGAACCCGTGTCTCCTGGATCGGCAGGCAGACTCTCAACCATTGCGCCACCAGGGAAGCCCTATGATAAACTTTTGATTTAAATAGGCTTAGAATGCATATTACCAATGTTTCCCAAGATTTCTACTAATCTATCATTCATCTACTTGGCTTTTAATAAACAAAAAGTTATTTTCCTAGTTTGAATTTATTAAAACTTGTAATGGTTATATTAATTTCTTAGGGCTACAATAACAGGTACCACAGACTTGTTGGCTTAAACAACAGAAATTTATTCTCTCACAGTTCCAGAGGCTAGAAAATCAGAACCATGTTCTGAAGGCTCTAGGGAAGAATCCCTTCTGACTTCTTTCAGAGTCTGGTGGCTCCAAGCATTCCTTGGTGTAGAGCAGCATAACGCCAATCTCTGCCATTGCCTTCACATAGCTATCTTCTCCCTTTGACTTCCGTGTCTGTGTCAAAATTTTCCTCTTGTCTTAAGGACCCTAGTCATTGGATTAGGGCCCATCCTAATCTAGCATAAATTCATTTTAACTTGAGTAAATTTGCAAAGACCCTATTTCCAAACAAGGACACATTCTGAGGTTTTGGGCGGACACTACTCAACCCAGTACCAAAACATATAGTAATAAATTAGAGTTTCTCTTTAGCCTGCAATAACCTATACTGCCATAATGAATTTAAATAATTCCTTCCAAAAGCAAGGAAGTCTGCAGGGGGTGGATATGTGGGATGGTAAATAGAGCTGATCAACGAATATTTCCAGCGTCTTCGCATCCATAAAGGGGGAGTGGGGTGGATACTTTTTCTTGTTTGGGCAACAAAATAGAAATAGTGTAATTCGTCCCCAACCAAGGAATTTAACAGCCATATTCTGCTTTTCCATTTGTTCAGAAAGAGAGCACTCCAGCAACCTAGATCCTGGAACGAGGATGATGTAGAACAGTCTCCAATAGACTCACAATATAGCAAGAAATAAACCTTATTGCTTAAGACTTTGGAATTGTTTGTATTTGTAGAATATGCATCCTCAATGGCAGTGATGTAAAATTGGTTTTGGAGGGCAAACAAAATCTTACTCTTTTTATGTATAAAGTACATACATACATGCAGTGCATAAACATATGTACTGTATCTGTGGTATTAAATTCCATGGGGAGCTGATTAGGACAAAAATACCTAAAAATGCATCTTAGAGTAACCGTGAGAAAAAGGTTGAGAAACTCTGCCATAGAAAAACCTAGTCTATCCTGCGTGATACCATAGGTTTGTTGACACTGAATATGAGTTAGTTTCAAATTATGACACTTTCAAAGTTTTTTCAATTTGAGCTTTCATTAACTACTCTGAACTGTGGGGCTAAAAATAACATTACCCTCATATGCTTTGTGATATTAAATAAGACAATCAATATAAAAGTCTTATTGAAGTGCTTGCCACATAGTTTTTAAAAGTTAGGTATTTTTCTAACATTAATCATGGTTCAATGTCCTGTGAAGAAATAAATACCACATTTCCATTTAAACTTTAGGCGATATTCAAAATAGCTTATTATATTTGTCAGAATAGGCTAAGTGCTAAAACAAAGAATACAAAAACTTCAATAATTTATTAAGTATAATCATAATTATAAGTTATTTTTTTGTCCAACTCAATGAAAAACATTCAGGAGAGAGTGTGATCATTCGCTCTACATACTTATTCTGGGACTCATTTATTCCATCTGGTGGTTTGGTGTTTTCTACAGGGTTTGGCCATCCAATGAATGATAGAATAAAGTGTCTGGGGTGCTATGGGAGGTATCTTAGAGGCCAGTCCCAGAAGTGCCTGCATTGGCCACATCTCAGTCACATGATATCTACCCGCAAGGGAGCTGGGATATTTAACCAAGCTCTCAGTAGAAGAAGGAAAGAAAATAATTCGAAGTTGCCATACAGCATTGTCTCTGCCGTCATGAAGGAGATTCATTAATACACTCCAACACCCTCAGTGTTGGAAACCAGTTAAGATGTTCACTGTGCAAGTTCTTTAAAACCATCATTCATACACCCATCTGAGTAGGCACTATTTTAATCTTTTTTTTTATGGTTGAGACAATTGTAAGATCACACTGTAAGTGGTATAACCAAAGTTAGATCTGCTTGTTCCAGAGCTCCAGCTCTTAGCCAGCATGCTCTATAATTTCCCCAATTAGGCATTCATTCATCATTCCGTCTCCTCCCAGGGATAATGAAGTAGAAATGCTACTTCACAGTTAGATTGGAGAAGAATAAAATTTTCCCAATGATGAGTGAATGGTTTACTTAAGAATATTGTGAAATTCCTGGAAGTCTTAAAATAAAATGTTTTCATCTCTTTTTTGATAATTTAAGCATGATTCAGAAAAAAAGCCTGGAAAATAGACTACCAATACACCTATAAAGTTTTGCTCCACCTTTGTGACATAATGTCTTTTTAATGTGTGTGCTTGGTGGGAAGTAGAGAAGGGAGGAACAAAATAATAGGTAAGTAATAACCTGAACTTAAGCCAGATGTAGAGACAAGCTAAAGAAAGAAAAATCCCACAGTGCTCATCATGCTATATAATTTTCATTGACCCTGTCTATAGCAATCCGTGCTTCAAACACTCATGATTGCTAGATTGCCGAAGGAAAGGATCATAGATTAGTAGTCTTTGAAAAATTAAAGAATAGAAAGTTGGTGAAACATTTCTCTCATTGCTAAAAATTTTAAGTTAATTTTTAGATGCTCAATATAGCTTACATTAGATAAACCTTTAAATTGTGTACTCCTACTAAATATAAAGAGCTAGTCATTGAAAATAAAGTATATTAAAAATTAAAACAAGCCAATTTGATAGGAGGACCATACCGTTTGTATGAAATTGTCAAAAACTACACTAGCATTTTTCAATTTTAATGATTTGATTTTTCGATCTTTTTACATTAGTATTAGTATATAATGGAAAAGCCAAAAGTACTCAGAAAACAAAAGTCACTTATACCTATACTGCTTTTTAGTAAATGATGAATCACTAGAAACTGCTTAAGAGAGACTTTTTATCCAAATTGAAATATTTTGATCTGAAGTACTTTATATGTCATATTTATTATTCCTTCATTTGTAGTTTTGTTTCTAAACTTGTACCATGACAACTTTTCCAGATATTTCACTTTTTAAAAAAAGATTTGTTTTTGATGTGGACCATTTTAAGTCTTTATTGAGTTTGTTACAATATTGCTTCTCTTTTTTATGTTTTGGGTTTTTTGGCCACGAGGCATGTGGGATCTTAGCTGCCCCACCAGGGATTGAACGCACACTGCCTGCACTGGAAGGTGAAGTCTTAACCATTGGACCCCAGGGAAGTCCCCAGATATTTCACTTTATCACTTTAGTAAGAGAATGTGTATTTACATCTCTCACTTTTTAAAGCAAAATTATATTACCTAGCCTCCCTGCTGGTATCTAACAACTGAAAACGTAGTACTCGTTGTAGAAGGACTTCAAGAACTCTGCAGGCAGCCAGAAGTTATTTTATCAGGCAGAAATAAGATAATTTGGATATTGGAAGAAAATCAGAATTTGCTCCCGAGCAGATTAGTTCTTCTGTATGACAGAACCATAGGCAGTTCAATTGGATTACATGTGCCCTTGGATTAATTCCATGATATTATTGTTAAGAGAGAGTAAGCAACTTCTTTTGAATTTGAAGAATCCATTGTTAAATAGTCTAAAAGACAACTCAGTGAGCAGATAACTAAAAATTTTGGCCTATAGGTATGATGAATCTTTTCCTAAATCTTTGACAATCCCTTCTTCTTAAGAACACCAAAAATTCTGTTTTGGATTTTTAGAGAAACCTTCTTATTAGGATTACAGTTGTGTTGCTAAAATTCAATTATACAAAGCCCAGGTTGGAGCAGATGGACTTGGAATAGTTTGGCAAAAAATCAAAGGGATTTTCTTGGGTTCATTATGTTGTGATATAAAAATAGCAAAAAGTGTATTATTTAACATCATTGGAATTAGGCTGTATACTAAAATTAGAACTCGAGAGCTTTAAATAGAGATGATAAAATAACCAGCAGTAAAAGACTATGCAGGGATAGGAAGCCTAGCCTGTTATGGTCAGAGGCATCATAGACGGAGGTGCACCTGTAAATAATTTCTATCTTGGCAAGACTGACAATTCTGCTTATTTCTAAGAACGCTTTCCTAATCTAGATGAAAGGTTGTCTTCCCCACCAAAGAGCTGCTTTTTAATTTATGGGCTGAGGTTGCGGTTTCATAGATCACTTAAACGGAGGGAAGGGGGTAACGGACAACCTCAGAATGAGGAGTACTGACCTTAAGGAGATAAAATCTCATTGATGAACTCTGAAATAGCTTTATGTGTTTTAAAAAATTCTAAATTTTAAGGTATACACACTTAGAGAAATTATGCCTCGATATTATTTATTATTAACACTTAATGTAATATTTTATTTAATCAAAAGCTATGTTAAGTTTGGAAGTATCACTGAAGTTTTCAATCAAGATAGAAAATAATTTTCCAAATTGATTTTAATTCTAAAAAAAAGAAAAATTCTTCTTGACCACAAATGACGGTATTTGGTAGAAAATACTTTGTTTTTGTGATATATTGCTACATTTCAGTCAACTTAAATCTCAGATCTCTAAGAATGGAATATTTTAATAACTCCATGTAATGTACCAAAAGTACTAATCATAGATAGGCAGACTGATTACATACAGAGTATTAGTGAATATTGAAAATGAATTGACTGAAATCAGATACTTAGAACATATTTCAGAAGAACAAAATGCAATTTATCTTGGCTTCCTCAAATCGTTTTGCAACAAGTTGGAGTGTAATAAAAAGAAGAAGAACCTAAGAGCACATGAGTCATTCTTCTCTGATCTGGATTTTTAATGCTTCACTTATTTTAATTGTCCTGTGTTCTTTTGTAGATAGTAACCTATACGTTTCATGTAAATGTGTTGTTTCTGCATAGTATGGTAAGACAATCTTATATAGAAAAATTCAAACTGAACTGATAACAAATGGTCTTCTGGCTGTAAAAAATATTCTTCAATTTTGGTAACAAAAACCGATTATGTATTTCTATATGTTTTGATGTACCAGATCTTAAATTAATCAATCAAAGCAATTTATTAAAGTGTTACAGTGTTTCTACAATGTGGAAGATATTTTAAAACCCTTAGGAGCATAGATTTTGTAGAGAGATCTGGATTCAAAGGAAGATTGCACTTTTTATTAATTTGGGTTAGATATCTAAACTTCAGTTTTCTCATATGTACAATGGGAATAATATCAACCACATAAGGCTCTCATAGGATTTAAATGATTTAATGAATTTGTAAAAACTAGAACAATTCCTGACATATAGCAAGTGCTCACCACTTCATAGTAGATATTAAAATTATTATCAGGGATCAGTTAATTTACCTATGTATACCACCTTGCAACTATAATGAGGGCATGATGGAAAGAGTAAAAAATAAATAGATTGGGGTTTTTCAAATTATACCACATCCTTTGGGAATCTGGTATGGAAAAGAAATATTTAATATTTTATATCTTATGTTGTGCAGATTGGCTTCAGATGAGTATTTTATGTTTCTCCAGGAATGCCAACTCAGAAGTGCAATCACAGAGAAGATCATTTGATCACCTTACCCCAATTAGGGTTAATTATAGTCTCCTACACATAGATGTCTTTAGATATCTTAAAATTTATATTTATCTGGTAGGCACATTTTGAGCACATAATAATACCATTCCAGGTTTTACATAGATTTCCGTGTACATTTTCTACTTAGCAGCTTGTTTAGAGAAGAAAAAAAAAAAAGTTGATATTTGGGAAGATATTATAGCTAAGTGCCCATTTAATTTTATGTATCTTAAACCTTCTAATCTGGCGATGCGGGTGCTTCATTGTTCTAAGCTATTTCTGGCTTTGTCTTAATGAAAACCTAAAAAAAATTTTTTTAGCTAAAGCGCTACTAAAATTGAATTTCCAACTTCTACTAGAATGTTCAGGTTTTAAAGATTTTCCTTTTAGAAAAACCAAGTGAGGAATCCATTTCTTCTATAGACACTGCTCACTAAAAGTGTGTTAAATTTAATAGAAATGTAAACTTTTCTCTAATACAGATCTTATCAAACCTCCCAGAAGGTAGTGTCTTTGTTCCCCTTGGACTTATTGTTGTCCATATTACATTTCTGTCTGTAGACTCTTACAGTAACTGTTAGTGTTGAGAGTTTTGGTCATAATCTTGAACCATCACTTGGTATGAGAGTCATATGTAAAGTTATCAGTTTTCCTTGGTCACATTTTATGTCAAATGAGACTGACAGAGTATTCTTTTTAAACATCATTTATGAACTTACCTTCAAGAAAAATCACAAAACATAGACCCCTAAATTCCTTTGTTACAGACATTATTAAATAATGTAGGTAATGTATTGCAAAAAGATGGCACCAGACTGAAATCAATGGTGTGTTTTGTCACCTTTAGTAAGTAAAGTATGAATGCAAAATGATGATGCTTGGTCCAAAATGCCAAATAAATGTAACCAAAGGAATGTCTCTTAAATAAATCTTTTCTCTGTGTGAGGTCATTTGTCATACTCTATACAAGGACAACTTTCTGTGAGATGTGAGGTAACATTTTTCTGCCCTAGGGAACAAAAGCAATTGCTAGGTCATTCTCCTTCAAACTACCCTCCTCCAACTTCCCACGCACACCCTTTCTGCCTCTGAGTGACTTTATAGATCACCTAAGTAAAGGCATTTGTAGATGGTTGAGTGTAACATATATGAAGTCAAATCTACCTTCTTCCCTCCAGATGAATAGCCATGACAAAACTCTTCAAGATGAAATGTCCCAGTATCTTCCTTTCTGAGATCTATCTTAAAATTAAAGAGCTTTAAGTCTATATGATTTGTTAATTTCTGCATTATTATTAGGGAGACTTTACTTTCAGAATATTTTCTGTTGTACCCATGTAGGGAAATTTGAAATAGAGATTGGGGGGTGGTGGTGGTGGTGGTGCATTAGAGGAATAAAGTAGGCTTTGTAATCCCTGATTTTAAATCTAATCAGAATGTTTAAAATGAAAAATTTAAAGAATTATAAATTATTTGGCAACATTAAAGATAGATAAGAGAGATATTAATCCAACAAATTTTGTCATTTTCCATGACCACCATATCATCTAAGTTAGACTTGGCCCTTTGGGTTAAAAAAAAAAAAAAAAAGGCATGTGAACTTGTCTCGCCCTCCCCTCCCCACTTCTTTTCTTAGAGTGGTAAAAGAATAATACATTTAGAAATCATTACTGTGAGAATTCAAGTGATTTAACTTCAGCACGCTAATGCACTTTTTTAAAACAACTAAATAATGTATATAAAAATTGTGCTGAAATTACTCTTAATGCTTCACAAGAAGAGTGGCTTGTTTTATTCTTCTGCAAGACTATTTCATTACCATAATTTTCAAGCATGCAGAGGTGCCATAAAAACTCTCCTAATTACTTGTGTGTCACTGACCATTTTTTTTTTGAAACACACAATATCACATCCATAAGAGGCAAGGGAGCGCTAAATTGAGTGGCAACACCAAAATGTACCACCAGACAAAGGCTCTTCTTCAAACTGCTTCACAAGGCCACGAACAGAAAGAATCTTTTCTAATATTTTCCAGTAGGGGGAACTAAAGACTCACCATCCAGCTTTTAGCTCGGCTCGGGAACCTGCGCGAGTTCTTATAACCCGCCTTGTAATCATCCGAACTAGCATCAAACAACTACCAGCGAGCCTGTGATCACACGTGGGCCGGGCTCCACCGGCCACACCAGTGGCACCCCAGACACTAGCATCCCTTTGATCTAATGTGGGCTGCCTTAATCTTCCCGGTCCTGAATGGCATTCACTTGGTGGGTTCTGCCTTAATTTTCAGGATTTTGTCATCTTTGGGCTGCAATTCAGCTGTTTTTGAGCTTCGTTAGCTCAGTTGGGTTTTCAGGTTTTCCGAACTTCCTTTCAGAGGTGATAGTCTCTGGAGGGTAATAACTTCGGGTACCGGTCCCCCGCACCCAAGCTCCCTGATCTCCTTTCTCCATCCTAAGCGTTTTCTGAACTCCCTGGCATCCCTCAGCCCCGCGTCAAATTCATCTTTGAGGGGGTCATAAGGCAACTGAGTAACAGAAGAGGGGATGCCACCCCTTCCCCTCCCCCCCCCCACCCGGGATTCCTCAGGGGGCCATAGATCTTGGCTAAAACAAGCCAGTGGAGACTACGGATTTCTGTACATCTCCCTCCCCCCTTTTTTGTGCCTTTTTAACGACGGAGAAAGCACCCCGACACAACCTTTCCGCTCCAAGAGGTGGTTATATTGTTTCCTTTCCTTTTCTCCCTCCCGCTCAGCTTCTTATTTTGCTAAAAGGTGAAGAGTGAATGTTTGTGTGATTTTAACGGGTAATGAGGCTGCACCCGGGGTCCTGGACGGATGATCTTTTTCCAGAAAGCGTGTGCATCTCCGTGCATCTCCGGCAGACGGAGGGATGAATAATTAGGAAGGGCTTCCATGAAATCGCTCACCGAGAAAATTACCTGCCCATTAAACGGGACGCGGCGAAGGGCAGGAGGCTAGAGCCCACCTATCCCCTCCCGAGGCGGGAAGCAGGGGGGGACGACGAGGCGCAGAGAAGGGGAAGGAGTTGACCGGTAGCCTCGGCTCCGAATTTGTTAATTTCTGTCCCACTAGGACTCTAGGCTTTCCAGCTCCCCCTTCCCCCACTGCCCAGTGGGCTGGCGCCCCCTGTGCGGGCGGGTGGCGGAGCGTGGAAGTGGAGGCTCCGTGCACCCCCTCATCACCCCCCGCCCCCCTCCCCGGGGCAGACTCCAAGCAGCTTTCATTCCTCCCCTCCCCTCCCGCCTCCTCGCCTTCCCTCTAAGTCCTTCCACCCGCGGCAGCTGCAGGAGGAGGCGGACGCTCTGCTGCGGGGCCGCGGGAGCAGCGGCAGCGGCGGCGGCGGCCGTACCAGGTGGACTGGCGGCTAGACCCGGGCGGGCGGCTGGACCGCGCGCTCCCCTGCTCTCCCGCTCCTGGGCCCCTGGGCTCACCCGCCCCGCTCCGCACCCGCCCGCCGCCTGCCGCCGCCCGGGTTCACAGCCGCTCGGAGGCGGCACCGCGGGGGGGTGGCAGCAGCCTCAGCCCTGCCCCTCTATCCCTCCCGCCTTCCCTCCCTCCCTGCAGCCCCACCACGTAGGAGTTCGGATTCTCCACCCGCCTCGTCCCTATTTCCCTTTGCCTCTCTTTCGGGAACGAGAGAGGTGGAGGGAGGCAACGAGGTTGCAAAGGAGAGGGCCGCCAAATCGGCCCGCCTGCAAAGTGTTGCTTTGACACATCCTTATTATGGAAGTTTAGTGAAAAAACTCTGGACGTGGAGCTGCTACCCAGACGGAGACCGGGGGAAAGGAAACCAGTGGGCAGGCCAATGTTTTTTTTCGGCAGCGCGCTGGCAAGTTTGTGGAACACTTTCTAGGAATTAGGTCTTTTTCCTCTCCCGTCATCTTCTTGACTTCTGAAGAACGAACTTGGCTTTGGATTGCCATGAAGCCTGAGGAGAGGGGGTTAGACACACTTGAATAATCCCTCCGGCTGGGCTGAATTCGTGGGAATTTAGGAAGCCACAGTGAGGAAATACAGCAGCCTTGGGAGTGCTCTCTGTTAATTTGGATGGATCTAAATGTGCCCCATTCAAGACCTCTCCACTAACCCCTTCTGATCTTGCCATTTGCTCTTCTTGACTTAATTAGCAGCTAGAAAAGTCTAAACTTTGGACCTACCTCTTTTTTTGATACTTATTTTTGTACTTTTGCTCTCTGGGATTGGTTTCTTAAACAATCTGGATCCTTTTTAATATGTCAAAATGAGTCGGCTGATGTTTACACAACTACTGCTCTGTGGATTTTTATATGTTCGGGTTGATGGTAAGTTAAAATGTTTCTATCCTGTCCCTCCCCCCCCCCAAAAAAAACCCCAACATTTCTTTCTGAGTTGGATGTGGGCTATAAATAAAATGACATTATATCCTTTGGTCCCTTTTGGCCAGGCATGGGGGCTTTGGGGGAAGCAGAGGTTTTAAGTCTTTTGTTTCTAAACTGCTGCAGATGGAACGTGTTAGGAGTCACCTATTGTTGTAATTTACTTAATTAATTGAGGAGTTGGGTAATAAATGATGGGCTCTCAGTTTTGTTAGAAAAAGAAATATGAAAGTAAGTCTCATGAACGAGTCTAATACTCTTGTGCTTGTTCTCCATTTGGGGTTTGTTCTTGTATCTGAACTTTGGCTTAGAAATTCAAGTGAAGTAAGTAATAGATACCCCAGTGAAGGTGCAGTAGGTTAGGAATTTGAGTCAGGGATCTCAGGGATCAATGTGTATCACCTGCGTGCTGGTAAGTGCTCTCCTAGCGTGATATCAGAATGAAGATTTAGATCATAGGGAGAAAACTGTCAAAAGTAAGACAGGGCGAGGCTCCAGGAAGGGGGAAGCAGAAGCTGTGGGCTGGCTGTGGGTACGGAACGCTCAGCTCAGTCCCTAGTGGCAAACACAATGGGGATCTGAAACAGGTGCTGTAGGTGTCTCCCTCTAGGTTGAGTCAGTCTGTCAAGCAGACAGCATTCTGCCTCTGATTCTCCTGTCTTTTGTTCAGATTTGGTTTCCTGGGGTATTTTCATAGGATGTCAGTTTCCTGTGGGAGGATTGCAAAATCCTTTTTTGTAGCTCTTTTGAATGATGAGTGGAAGGAATCGTTAACATGCTTTTTTGTTTGTTTGTTCCAAAGAAGAAAGTCAAAAGAACAATTTGGTATTAACCTAGCGACTTTAATTTTCACATCAATGGAAATAATTGGTCTAAAGAGAAGATTAGAGCATGATATTTTTGCCTGCATGTGTGGATTGTAGTACTTTAGATTTTTAATTACTGTACTTATAAATAATCTGAGGTGTATTGGTCCAGATACTTGAGCCATTATAGTAGCTTGTTGCTACATAAACTTTCCTCCAGTATTTGCATTGTGGACGAAGTCATTATTTGGGACACTGCCTATTTTTGCCCGCCTGTAGGAGCTAACTTTGTTCCTGGCAGCGGCTGTTGCACAGAGCCCCATGTATCAGACTCAAAAAGGAAGCCCTTCTATAAACATGAGGCAAGAAGGATGAGTTTACCTTCAGTCAAGTGGCTGTTTTCAATCCTGGACTACATAAGTACCCATGCCCCCCAGCGATAGTAGGCGAGCGTTCATGTGGGCACACTGCTTTTTTCTTTTTTCCCTTCTAAGTAGTAGATGTATAGGAGTAAATCACTGTGAATTCTACTGTGGCAATATCTCTAATCATATCTAATCATTCACCAGACATTTTCTTCTTCAATACATTTACCTTTGTAATACATTTAGATGACAATCACAAAAAGGTTTTGTCCCAAGTGTTTTGATAGTCACAATAAGACTTTAATATAACTTTTTGGATATGTCCTCACAAACCATGAATTTATATACTGCAATGCCAGAAATGCATTATAAACTATATATTAGATTACAGAACTATCACCAAGTTGTTGTTTTTTTTTTCAGTCGTTGTGTAGCTAGCTGGAATACAATTAAATTGCTCAGTGGAAGTGACAGAGGGAATCAGAAGAGCTTGGTGTTACAGAATGTAATTAATGTACCAGAGTGTTTGGAGATATATGAAACAAATGCAATTAACCACCTTGCTGCTGGAACAGCAGTAGCAAGACATCATTTCTCCCCTTCCCTCCCTCCTTCGTATCCTAGCTCCCTCCCTTCTTTCCCGCTCTCCACTCACCTTGCCCTTCCTGTCCCACAGATACACCTAGGACCTTTGTTCTGTTTTAACATTATAGGATAAGGGGGTAATTTGTGTCTGGGCCATAACTGTGCAGCAACGTTCATAGTAATGTAGTGAAAAATGCCCAAGATTGAGGAGTTGAAAAGGTAGTATTAAATTCTTGTGTGTGTGAAACTAGTTTTTGTATTTAGCATCTACTATGTCCAAAGCAATGGAAACTGTGGACACTTACTGAATTAGTATGCAAGTCATATGTTTGACATTGGATTGCCCTTGGTTTACCCCCTAATGATGACAGCCCCTCCATGGGGATTGTTAAAAATTTGGGATGTAGACAACACTGCCCTCTAGGCTATTTCAACACACTGGGATTGTGTGTTTACATATATAATGAGGGGGTTGTTTGTAGGATCTCTAAGCCTTCTTACTTTTCCAGGGTTCTATGATTTCTAGTTACTTATTATCCTTCTTAGAAGTGTGTGCTTATTCTCCCCATGAATTTCAAATTTAGAGAAGCTTGTACCATTTGAAAGATATACTGACTCTCCTTGTGCTAGACACAGAAATTAATTTTATTCAGTGACAAATGATACATAGATTTGCATTGAAATTTGCTTGGTGGGTTATTTATATGTGCATTTTTATAGTATATGAAAAATGTTAGAGTTTTGCATCCTCATGAAAGTTATGTGCCATTATTATTTATGATTTTTCTGTATCTTGTGTCTGTAGGAATCTGTAGAGAATAAATATTAAGTTAATTGAGAACTACAGGCAAACTTTTCTATTTGGGATGTAAATAAAGATTATCTCATTCGATACAGATTAATTAACCAAATGCAGATTTTTCCTTACTATTATGTATGAGAATATGTATTGAATTTAGCCTTTGTTCTCCAGATTTTCTTTATTTTTAAATAAGAATATGGTTTTGTAATCATTTACAGGGAACTAATATGAACTGTCACAAGACTGTTGGATTACATCTATATTAAATACATTGTGTCAGTTCAATAATTTTACAATACTGGTGAAAAGATGTTTTGCCTCTCACTGCTGTGGCCTCTCCCGTTGCGGAGCATGGGCTCCGGACGCGCAGGCTCAGCGGCCATGGCTCACGGGCCCAGCCACTCCGTGGCATGTGGGATCTTCCCGGACCGGGGCACGAACCCGTGTCCCCTGCATTGGCAGGTGGACTCTCAATCACTGCACCACCAGGGAAGCCCGAAAAGATGTTTTTAAGATGAAAATATTTCTTGTCTTTAATCCTTAACTGTTCTAAAATGAAAATGGCACTTGTGATATTTGGAGAGATAAAGATGATACGTGTGCATGGTGCAGATATATAATCTCATATAGGTTTATAGGTTTTGCTAAAGTGCTTCTTTCAGTAATGGACTCATTACTGTAGCCGTATGTAGTCCATTTCAGAACTTAAATTGCATATAAGTAACCTGAAATTTCTTCTTGCAACTATACACTAATACCACGTTTGAATTGGCTTTGTTTGAATAACCTTTGATTCTAGGCAACATGTGGACCATAAACCAAAAAGATTTCTTAATACATAGAGAAAAGAGTATCTTAAAGAAAAAAAAGGTCATGATTATACCAAAAAAAAAAAATTCTAGTTATTGCATCCTTGAGCAACCTGTATAAAATAGCATCTTTGCTAATAAAAATATGGATATGTAAGAACATTGCCTACATTTGGATACATATATAGTAATGAAGGGAGCTTACGTATGTAGGATGTGTGTGTTCAGTAATATCTGCTTCAGTAGCTCCTGCAGTCCATAGGAGTTATTTATTTATTTACTTCCTATGTGCAATTTGATTTTTGAAGAGTTAGAAAAAACAGATTTTCCTTTTTTTTTTTTTTTTCCCCGGTACGCAGGCCCCTCACTGTTGTGGCCTCTCCCGTTGCGGAGCGCAGGCTCCGGACGCGCAGGCCCAGCGGCCCTGGCTCACGGGCCCAGCCGCTCCGCGGCATGTGAGATCCTCCTGGACCGGGGTACGAACCCGTGTCCCCTGCATCAGCAGGCGAACTCTCAATCACTGCGCCATCAGGGAAGCCCAGATTTTCCTTTTACTTATTTCTATTCCTAGCTCTCCTCCTACTCCTCCTGTACCACCTCTTTCTCTTCCGCCTTCATTTCTTCCTTCCCCTCCTTCTTTTTTGGACCCAGTGGAAGGAATTAAAGAAATATTTGAAGAATGAAGAAAATAGGTGAGAGGTTTCTTGGATAACAATTTAGAAAATCTGCATTTAAAGGAGATATGTTAATAATATTTTAACTTTGGATATACCCAGTTGGGGTCTTGACTCATCATTTTTCTTTTACAATCCTGTAGAGCTTGATGCAAACTTATATAGTTCTTTTTCCAGTTTAGGCAGACAGACGTCTACAGACCTGAGTTCTAGCAGAAAGTTATAGAGTGCTATATTAGAGATTTATTTTCAAAGAGAAGTATTGTTATGCTTCTTACAGTGTTTCCAGGTATAGCCCTGCCAACCTAAATCAATACATTGATGTTGTTAATGATTTTCTTCTTTTTTAAATTATTGAGTGAAGCATGAATGAATGATGACATAAAGTCTTTTAAGGGGAAATTTCCATAAACTCTGGCAATGTTTCAGCATAGCAGAAATCTAATATAGCATCTAAAGTGCAGCATATTCACCCAAAAAACCTGTCTCTAACCAAACAACATTGGAGTGATCTAGGCCTCAATCCTTAGTGTTTTTTCCTCCATTTGCACCTAATCCTTAATGTCTTTCATCTGGTCGCATGGGTTTTAAATACTTCTTTATTCTGATACTTCTCAAATTGCCCTAATCACTTGTGGAAGAATGTAAATTCCATGAGATTACAACTTGGCTCTTCTATTTACCATGGTATCTCCAGCGCCCGTACATTACTTAACATATCCAGCTGACTACATGACATCTTTGCTTGATATCTAAGAAGAATATATCAGACTTGGATAGTAACTAGATTTGTTGTGGTGATCATTTCCCAATGTATACAAATAGCGAGTCATTGTGTTCTACACCTGAAACTAATATAATGTTGTATGTCAATTATACCTCAATAAAATAATTTTTAAAATGAATATACCAAACTCAAGCCAGGGATAGAATTGGCTTCTCCTTCCAGTCATCTCCAGCTCAGTGAATGGCATCACTATTCACAGTTTTATCATGACCCAAAACTAGGAATCATTTTTGACTTGTTCTCACAGCCCATATCTGACTTGTTAGTAAATCCTTTGAAATATACCCTGATACCTAAAATTTTATGCGTGTGTTTGTGAGTGTTTCCCCAACATTTTAATATAAGCATTTTCAAACATGCAACATAGCTGAATTTTACAGTGAACACTCATATTGCCATGTAGATTCTACCGTTTCTTACTATACTTGATTACCACATATCTATCCGTTTACCCATTCCTCTAGGCATCCATTAATTCATCTTCTTGTTTTGATGCATTTTCAAATAGATTCCAAATGTTTCTTACTAATTCAACCACTACCATCCTGGTCAAAACCTGGACTATTGGAATAATCTGATAAATGATCATCCTGCTTCCATTTCTGTTCTTCCTATCCCCACACCTTACCTCCAACCAGTTAGTTCTCCGCCCAGTAGCCACAGGGACCTTTCAAAAGCATGTAAATAAGATAATGGCAGCACCTTGCTCAGAAGCTTCTAATGGCTTCCACTGATAACTCTTCGCAGTAGTTTACAGGACTCTTCAAATTCAGGTCCCTCACTGCCTCTCTGACCTCATCTGTTCACACTCCCTACTGGAACCTAGGTTTAGACCTTGCTTTTTGATGTTTTGTTCCTGACTCAGGGCTTTTGCATTTGTTCTTTCTTTCACCTGAAATGTGCTTCCCCTGATCATTGCATGGGTTTTTTTCAATTGGTTTAATGAGTCCCTATCCAATATCATCTCTTCAGATATATGGACCACCTAATGTAAAAATGCTCCCCTCAAAACACTATTGGACTACCCCCCTTACCTATCTTAATATTTTTCTGAGCTCTTATCACCTTCTTAAAGTTTATGTGGGTGTGTGAGCACGTGTCCACACGCACATGCACGTGTTTGTATAAACAACCTTGAAGGCACCCACATTGTACCCTACTTGCGAGCTAAGAAGTTAGACTGCTACAACTTCATGAATGCTGGCAAAGGACATGAAACTCCTGGGTCACAGGTGGTAGATTTCATTAGTTATGTCACAGCAAGCAGCATGACTTCATGTGTGTATAGATTTACCTTTCCCCTGAAGACCCTTAGGGGCAAGGCAGTGGGGGCCAGGTAGATGGTGCACACACAAAGCTGACGAGCCCTGAGCTTGGGAACCAGGATATTTTATAGTGGACGATAAGGAAATCTGCCTAACCTTTGGCCTGGAGGGAAACATTGTCTTGACTATATTAGACAGTAAGCAAATCTTGACTATATTAGACAGTAAGCCTTCTGTTCTGAAGGGAGACCGTCTAGAGTTTAGAAGACTGTTAGCTGTATGCATATGTTAGTATGATTATTGTCTGCTTCTTCTACTGAGCTCCTAGGGCATGGACTTTCCTTGTCTATTTGTTTACCTGTGTTCCTCCAGTGCCTAGAGCACAGGATGACACATAGTAGAATCAAGTATTTGTTGAATAAATGAAAATGTGCTTATGGAGTGCTTTTGAGATGTTTATTTTCATGCCCTAGCCCAACATGTGAAACGTTTACCATTTGAACTAGGTTTATTTATTTATTTGGGGGTGTGTATTTGTGTTTGTCTCTCATTCTCTCTCTCTCTCTTTAGAGAGAGAGAGTTATCAAACATGCATATTTTGACATAAATGACATCATGATTTCTGATGATTTAGTAGTCCACCTTTCACCTGGCAGGAGATATAGAATTGACTGTTTGCTTTGATATGTCTCTTTTCTAACCAAGAGTATTTTCAACAATGGTGTGACTTACATGGTCACTCCCAATCTCCATACTAACACTGTTGGATGCTTCAGCACACTGTTGAGTGGTGTATATATTTTGACAGGGCACTCCTTCAAATGATTCTAATGTACCTTAATAGGACCACATACACTCTTATCTGACTAAGGCATTTTGACTTATACAATGATATCTAGTCCAAAAAGTGAGACTTTTCTTCACCTTTGGGGCAACTTTTCATTTAAGCATTAGCAACAGATAAAAATGATTACTTTAGTTCAGGCATAGAATTAAAAAGAATACTTTAAAAATTGGTCTCCAATTATATAGCTCACTAATACTTGAAAAAGAAGAGGAAGATTAAAATACCTGCAGCAACTGGAATTACCCTACCCTATCTACTGTTATAATCATCATGTCTAGGACCCTATTTACCATCACTGATACTAAACTGAGATATACCCAGGAATTTGGCAGGTAGGACCCTCTTTATAGACCTACTTTTGATTTTAAGAAAATAACTCAAAGGAATCTTACCGGAAAATTTATTTTTTAAAACTGAGATAAAGCAAACATAGACATTCTCTAAATTTTGCTGCTTAAATATTTTCCCCCAACAACTTCACTGAAATGATTGAAATATAATTCACATTATATTTCACAAACAAGTTACTCATGTAAAGTGTACAATTCAGTGGTTTTTAGTGTATTCAGAGAATTGTGCAACCATAACTACAATCCAATTTTAGAACGTTTTTGTCATCCAAAAAAAGAAGCCAAGTGTTCTGCTCCTTATCTGCCATCCCTTCCCCAGCCTGAGGAAGCCACTAGTCAACTTTCTGTCTCTGTAGATTTGTCTATTTTGGACATTTCATGCAAATAGAATCTTACAATATATGGTCTTTTGTGACTGGCTTCTTTCCCTTCATCTAATGTTTTCAAGGGTCATCCATGTTGTAGTGTATATCAGTACTTCATTCTTTTTTATTGCTGAATAGTATTCCACATCATTTATTCTTTGAATTATCAGTTCATGGACATTTAGGTTGTTTCCACTTTGGGTCTATTATAAAGATCGTTGCTATGAACATTTGTGTATTAATCTTTGTGAACACGTATGTTTTCATGTCTCTTGGGTGTATAACCGGAGTGGACTTGCTGGTTCATGTGGTAATTCTGTGTTTAACCTTTTGAGGAACTGCAAGACTGTTTTCCAAAGCAACTATACCATTTTACGTTCCCACTCGCAATGTATGAGGTAAATATATTCTTTCAATTCACCATGGAAAGAAAATGTTGAACGGCCTTTACAAGTTGGATATAAGTTTGTAGTGAGACAATTTTATATGATAATAATATGCTTTAAGTTTCCAGTAGTCCTAATTTCTTTCTTTTTTTTAAAATTATTTATTTATTTTTATTTTTGGCTGGTTGGGTCTTCCTTGCTGCACGTGAGCTTTCTCTATTTGGAGTGAGTGGGGGCTACTCTTGTTTGCAGTGTGCAGGCTTCTCATTGTGGTGGCTTCTCTTGTTGAGGAGCACAGCCTCTAGGTGTGCAGGCTTCAGTAGCTGTGGCACACAGGCTCAGTAGTTGTGGCTCGCGGGCTCTAGAGTGCAGGCTCGGTAGTTGTGGCGCACGGGCTTAGTTGCTCTGCGGCACGTGGGATCTTCCCGGAACAGGGCTTGAACCCGTGTCCCCTTGCATGGGCAGGCAGATTCTTAACCACTGCGCCACCAGGGAAGTCCAGTCCTAATTTCTAATCCCTTCAGTGATTATCTTCTCAATGTTCTTCAGTTGTCCTGTAAAGTTTTACAAATGAAATTAACCCAAATTGAAATTGTCACTTTTAGCAGAGACTTCAACAATATTAAATGTAAATCACAGAATGATAACATCTCAGAGCTAGAAGAAGTTTTCGCAGTTTTGTGGTACAATTCTCTTGTTGGTTGGACAGATGGAGAATGAAGCTCAGAGGTTTTTTTAAATTAATTTTTATTGGAGTATAGTTGCTTTACAATTTTGTGTTAGTTTCTACTGTACAGCAAAGTAAATCAGCTGTATGCATACATATATCCCCTCTCTTTTGGATTTCCTTCCCATTTAGGTCACCACAAAGCATTAGTAGAGTTCCCTGAGCTATACAGTATGTTCTCATTAGTTATCTATTTTATACATAGTATCAATAGTGTATCTATGTCAATCCCAATAACCCAATTAATCCCACCCTCCCCTTCCCCCCTTGGTGACCATACATTTGTTCTCTACGTCTGTGTCTCTATTTCTGCTTTGCAAATAAGATCATCTATACCATTTTTCTAGAGTCCACGTATATGCATTAACATACGATATTTGTTTTTCTCTTTCTGACTTACTTCACCCTGTATGACAGTCTCTAGGTCCATCCACATCTCTAAAAATGACCCAATTTCATTCCTTTTTATGGCTGAGTAATATTCCATTGTATATATGTACCACATCTTCTTTATCCATTCCTCTGTCGATGGACATTTAGGTTGCTTCCATGTCCTGGTTATTGTAAATAGTGCTGCAGTGAACATTGGGGTGCATGTGTGAAGCTCAGAGTTTTTATGTGCCTTGTCACATAGCCTATTGCTGCTTAGTAGTAGAGCTGAAACTAGAGTCCAGGGATGTTTTTTATCTCTATACCACACTTCTCTCAAAAGACTATTTCCAGCTTCTCAACCCTGGAACTCCTTAACAAGAGTTCCAGGCTCTTGTAACTAACCGAAAATGGCCAGCTGTTTTCCGAACATGTCAACAAGGGAATTAGCTTGAGATACCTTGAGGTTATTCATTTGATTCAGCACATGCTTATTGAGCACCTATTTATAAACAAAGCACCTTGCTGAGGGCTCTGTGAGGGACATAATGAAGTTAAATAGTTCCCACCTTCAAGGAGATGATTCTTTAGTAGGGAAGATAACAAATATTCAAGTCACTAAAATAATAGTATCCGGTAATAGCAGGGAGCAGGGTGTGGGGTTGAAGGAACACACAACATAGTCTGGGAACTCAGAGAACGAATAGATGATTTCCAGCTAGTGCAATCTGGGAAGAGTCAACACCAAATGGGTCACTTAATGTGGGCCTTAGAAGAAGAGTGAACTTTTTTTTTTTTTTTTTTTGCGGTACGCGGGCCTCTCACTGTTGTGGCCTCTCCCGTTGCAGAGCACAGTCTCCGGACGCGCAGGCTCAGCGGCCATGGCTCACGGGGCCAGCCGCTCCGCGGCATGTGTGGGATCTTGCCGGACCGGGGCACGAACCCGTGTCCGCTGCATCGGCAGGAGGACTCTCAACCACTGCGCCACCAGGGAAGCCCAAGAGTGAACTTTTAATAGACAGAAAGATTGGAAATTGCATTCCAGCAAAAGGAATAGCAGGAGGAATGGCATGGAGATGACAAAGGTGTGCTAGGGGAAAGGCAAGGAGTCTAGTTTAATTGTAACATAGTTGTATGGAGGGGCAGTGTGAGATAATTACTGAAAGGCAGTCAACAAACACTACTGAGTGAATAAGAGCAAATAATTTAACCATTCTGAGTGTACTTATCTTTAAAATTGGCATTATAATAGTGTCTTCTCAAATAGCTGATATGAGGAATAGATGAATATATATTAATCACACACACACACACATATATATATACCCATGTATGTATATACATGTATATGGAACATATGTGTGCATATATATTGATATGTTATCATATATGGAATTAGATGTGTATATATATGTAATATACATCTGTATGTTACATATATATGTTATATGTGTAGAAATTATATTAAAATGCTTTGAACAGTGCCTGGTACTTACTAAACCCCAATTAAGTGTTATTTATTATTATTTTTTAGTAGTAGTAGTATTTTTATTCTATTGGTATTCCTTTCCTAGTATGGAGTAGAAGTAAATTTAAGAGGACTTTTTCTATCAGGCTAATCATGAACTACATTTGAGATGCGTTTCGCGAAGATTTTCATATAACCTTTCAAGCATGAGTCTTCAGGTGACTAAATAAGAACTTCTGTTGCCTCTTAAGGGGACTCATCTGTGTCCACACCTATGCAACCGTGACAAACGTGCTATGACATGTATGTTTCCATTGCATCATGTGCTGATTACAGAGCAAATGGGATTCCCAAGTGAGTGGTATTATGAATGAAAGGAATAAACAAGAGAGGCATACTACAAATAGAAATTTGTTAACAAACAGAACATGCTAGTAAAACCCTGCGTTTTGGTTCACATTTACTGATTTACATCTTTTACTTGGTGCTTTTGATATAAAGTATCATGAAGATAAATCTTTTAAGAGACAAAGCTTACTGAATTCCAAGTAAACACTTCTAGTACAGAAAATATTTAAAAATTAACATTGTCTCCACTCAACATTTTTTTCCTGAATAGCCCACTTATCTTTCTTACATCTAGTATAGACATCATTGATTCTAATACTTTTTACAATTATCCATTAACCAGATTTGCATATTGAGTGGTTGTGTATATATCAAGGATAACCTGACTAAAGCAAAATCATTGCTATTGTGGAAGGGATACACCATGGGTGTCCAGAAGCTGTGGACTCCAGTTTAAGCTTTACCACTAATTAATGGTAGGACTTAAGATTCTTATATAAAAAAATAGATATTTGACCGTGTACTCTTCAACGTCTCAGGCTTAAGTTCTCTTACTGTAAGTCATTTTGTTAAATGTCCTATCATTTGCATTATGTTTGAGTACAATTAAAGGGGAAAATTTATCCTGGAAAAAAATTATCCCAAACCATAAATATCCATCTTTGAAAATAATGAGTTATTGTGCAGTCTGCATGGGGGCTGTATTTTGATATGGGCTTAATGATTTGATTATGGATAATAGTCAAAATCCACTAGCCTTATGATTCACATCCACTTTCATTCGTTAATGACCAATGGTACTTACTGTTTCTTTATAAATAAATGGGATTCAAAAATTAAATACTAAAATAACAATAGTCTTAAGCCAATGTACTTACTAGTTTATGGCCACTGTGACTAGAACTGTATGTGATATCGCAGTCTTAGCTCAGGAGAGGGGTTAACAGCCACTTTTTTTTTTTTTTTTTTTTTTTTTTTTTGCGGTATGCGGGCCTCTCACTGTTGTGGCCTCTCCCGTTGCGGAGCACAGGCTCCGGACGCGCAGGCTCAGCGGCCATGGCACACGGGCCCAGCTGCTCTGTGGCATGTGGGATCTTCCCGGACCGGGGCACGAACCCGTGTCCCCTGCATCGGCAGGCGGACTCTCAACCACTGCGCCACCTGGGAAGCCCAACAGCCACTTTTTAATTTCTGTTGTAAGGATTGATGTGGGATCTCTTCCCCTAGTTTTTGGTCCCAAGCCTTTTTGGAAATGAACTGGAGAACATGGAATATAACTCAACTGTTTCATTACACTGCTTTTCAAGCTTAAGCAAAGAACAAGGAAACAATTTGGTATTTAAAGGATTTGTCCAAAACCTGTGCAACGGTTATAACCAATTTAAATGTTCATAAGTAAGAACAAAAAAGGGAGAACTTTTGACTTTCAAAAAAATTAAGTCAAGAGGTTTTCTTTATAAAGAAAAGGTTATAAATTTTATAAATCAACGTTATAGCCATACTTTAAAGTTTAACAATATATACTTACAAATACTAGCAAATGCTCGAATACAGGACACTAATTTGTTAAGGTACATCTGATAATTATAAAACGTAGTTTTCAAGGTTACAGTAAATTAAGGGAAATTCAGGATGAACCTAGCAATAGGCATTCTAAGTTGAGTTTTGTATCTCTTTATTTTAAAGTGAACTTTAATGTGTGGTCAAATAATGAGTAGTTATTGAAAACTGAGTTAATTGTTGATCTATTAAAACTAGAGCAGGCATTTCAGCTTCCCCACCTTAAATATGCATTCTAAAACACCTTTGCATGTCAACGACTACAAGATGCCTTCATCCAAATGCAAATTATGCGAACCCCTCCCTAACTGCATCTGCATCATTGATTAGAGGAGATACAGAGTAAGAAGAATGTTACCTTTCAAAAAGAAAGTGCCCGGTAACTTAACATACCTCAGCATTTTTTTCATTCAAAATGGGCTGTGAGGATACTTTTCTTCGAAGCAGTGATAATCTCAAGAGTTAAAAACTAACAATGAAAATGTATTTCCATGGTACCTGAGCCCTGTACTCACAAATCTTCAAGCTGTTATTCAGTTGAGGTTTGCAGCCTCCTTTTCTTCTCACAAATGCTGTTGAATAACTTCATCAGAAAAGAAAGTGCTAACAGAGTTCACAGGGGAGTTCCTCACTGGCTATCCTGAAAACTTGTAGGTGATTCTGCAGCTAAGTACAAAAGTCTTTAAGTGTTTCAATTCGCCTTTGTGATTTGAAAGCCTGGATAATGCGAGCTTGTAATACAAAATGAAAGAATAAAGAATGGGAAAAATATGTACACCTTTGGGTACAGATTTTGGGCAGACATACCTCTTATCCCCCCCTGCCCCATACACACATGACTGTAAGATATGAATAAACTTCTGAGTTGTTTGATACCTGCCCTCTACTCACAATCCATCAGACAACTGTTATTTTATGAAGAACATTTCCTGGGCTATGAATTATTATTGTACTTTTCTGTTAAACTGTAACACCTGTGATGTTCACCAGTTGGATCTTATGAAACTCCCCAGATTTTTGAGCTGCTCAGTAAAAGCGTCTCATCATGTTAAATTTAAATTCCAAGTTCGTGTAACTTTTCTTTTCAGAAAGTGGTTTTTATCTTTCTAAGCAGCAACTAAGCATGGCATGCAAATAAGACAACTAGGCAATTGCTTTTATAGTCTATCTTTCTCAGGGTGCCATTCAAAGCTTTCTGAACTTGGGGTGTTACAGGAGTTTATGTGTGACCTTTGCATTTGAAATAGTCCAGGAAGTGCAAGGATATACCTGGGAGAGGCAGTCTCTATGAACAATGAGGAGTGAGGGGGTGTTGGAAAAGTGAAAAACGGAACATTTGAACGAAATGAATCGGACCAGCATTTGAAACTCTGCTATATAGCAAGCGGACAAGCTGATATTTAGTTCTATGGATTGTTAACATTCACATAAAACAGAATTATTTAGCATTTACTGAATCCTTTTTGATAATCAATTTGGGATCAGATGCAAAAGAACATGTGTCTGGCTTTGTATGACCCCAAATTCTTCCGTTTTCCCTTTGAGCAGATGACATGGCTTCTTTGCTGTCTGATATTGGTTGCTAGGAGAAGTGCACTGGTCTGGTCCCCTCTTATCCAGCAGTAAAACTAAAGAGTGTATTGAATAAGAAAAAGAGAGGCGGAACACAGTACAGGCCATGAATCATGACTTGTCTCCAATATGTCCACTTTGCTCCCATTTTTTTCCCCTTTAAACACTTTTGTTTTTACCAATGATGCTTTCTTTCAGCTGCTATCTATAATCCTTTTGGAGCCCGAGGGGAAGAGGGTTGCTAAAGGGAGGCTGTGCTGCTAAGAAGTCCACTCAGCCCTAATAAAAGCCTTGAGAGTTATTCATGGGGCCACATTAGTGAGAATGCCCTACTCAGTGAATAGCATCAGTCAGCTGCCTTTGAAATCCAGTGATTAATACCTTCTGTTTTTAAGGGGGGGGGGGAAGGCAGACAGGAAAGGTCTTCATACTACTTTGGCTCTTTTGCAAATTAGATCTTATATATTGTCAATGCTTTTGAAAAAGAAGTTGCTAAATTTTCAATACCACCAGTAGTCGTTAAAAAAAATAGTGTTTCATGAACTGTTAATAGTGGCTATTGTCAGATACAACTGAAATGGTAAAAATGTCCCAAATGAACGCTTATAGGAAAATCAGTTAGCCATTCTTATATTTTGGCAATGTTTTATGATGACCATCAAACTAAAAGCATGATGTTAAGTGATTATATTCAAAATGTTGTCTACACCGATCTATTTCACAGCATCAAAATCACGTTTTTGTTTGTTTGATAAAGAAACTAATTACAATACACTTGAGATTTTAGAGAAACATCTAATGAGAAAATGTTAAGGGTGGCAGGTGTTTGTTTCCCGTGAACACTTGGATATAAGGGGCAGTCAATGATTTACAAAGAAGTTCTTATATATTGATACGTATATATATATATATGTATACATATATATATATACATATATATGTTTATATCTATAGGCTAGTTTAGCATAAGGGATTTGGGATGTTATCATTATAATCCATCCCTATGACCTCTCTTTATATATTTTGATTGCATTGAGTACATGGCACAGTTCAAATAAAGTTGTGTAAGGTTTAGAAAGCTTGCCTATCATCTGAGGTGCATAGATAGAAAAGCTTCTGGTTTTGGTGCCCTGTGTAGGCAACTAGAAAATGTAAGGTGGTGCTTCTTCATACTGTTTTTCAGCATGATTCTAATGTCATCCAGGCTGTTATTATTTAGATGGTAATTTAAGCCAAGCCTCAGTGTTCTTTTAAAATTATTCTAATTCTTCTGTTCATTTTACATTTATTTTTGATGTAGCAGCTTAGTCTGGCTCTTCAATATGTACTCATGTTCATTAAAAAGGCTTCACTGGAGTCTGAATATGAGAACAAACAACATTTAAAGAACTCGGCATGATGCCTCCTGTAACCTGTTTGTGACTCTCTGGAAGTGAAATATCTTGTTAAGAGGTGGTAATACCCAAGGGCAATCAGAGATAAAAATGTAACGACTTGGTGGGTGATGTCTAGAGATCAGCTTTGAGTGAGGTCTGATTTAACATCTTTATTAGTGACATAAAGGAGAGGACAAAATGATAAAGAAATTGACATATTTCAACATTAGAAAGCTATCGGTAACTTCTTCCCCCACCAGCTACCCATACCCCCTAATGAACATAGAAATGATTTAGGAAACTTTAGGCAGCAAAAATTGTTAGCAGATTATGAACTAATGCCTTATTCCATATATAAATGTAAAATAATTCTTCAGGGAAATAATCAGAAACCTAGATATCTAACTAGAGAGAGAAGCCAGCAAAGCAATAAAACTGAAAGGGCCCAGGGGATAAATATGGGAGTGGAGACCAGGAGAAAATGCGATTCAGATTAGGAGTGTTATGTCCCAGTTTTAAAGGTCAGGGGATTATAGTGCCCATTTAGGGAGTATTGCATCACTGACTGTGGAGATTCTCTTTCAGTGAGCGTGGCTTAAGTGCAGTTGAAATACTTCTTTCATTTTGCACTTCATTGCCAGAACATGAGTGTGGGAGAGAGATATTGGCAGAATAGAAGCAGGAGTGAGTAACAAAGACAGATTCTTTTGGAAGATGTCTGTCCACTTAAAACTAGAGAAGGATGTACTTATTGCCTCTGTATATCCTGACCTATAGAGATGAGAAACAGTATTGAGATGGATCCCATTAAACTTTTTCAAATATTGAGGGGAAAGATTGGCAAAATGTAACCACGTTTAAAGTATTTCACCAACCACTTTTCATAACTAAATCAGAAAAACTTGGAAGCAATGAGTTATGCTCAGGGAGAAAACACTCATATTTTAACATTTTTGTTGATTTAATGATAGGAGATGCTTAATGCGAAGTTGCATCGTATTTCAAAGGAAGGATAATAAACAATGAGTCCACTATGTAAATAGACAAGAATTGTAATCAGACTCATTGGCTGAGCAGGATCCAGAACATAATCTACTTTCAAATTAGTGAGGTCTTATTAGACATGCACCCTTTGGGGCTATACAGTTTAAGAGAAATGTGAAATACTTGATAGTCTCTGTTCTGTAGAGAACTGCAAGATGATAGCAGGAGTGGAAAATACTGTGTAAGATTGGCTTCATGAGTTGGCATTCTTTTTTTGTGTTTTTCCTCTGGTCTCAATATTTTGAATAAATTATTTGGAGGGGGCAGAACAATATCCTGTCATTGGTTTTAAAAATCACCTTTCTTGGTTTCAGACATTTTCAGTTGTTTGATAGGCATCATATACAAGCTAGTACCTGAGCTTGGTGATTATTTTATATCATTAATGATAAGCCCAAGAGAACAGAAAGAATGCAGAGTTGACTGCCAAGGCTGATCAACGCCATCCTGATCTAACAGTCTTCTGGTACCTGTGCTAAGAAAGGGAGCATGATGCTGTGAACTGGGGTGCCTTAGAACTTCAAGAGCCAGGTAGTGACTATTTCTGGCTTTGCTGGCCATAAGGCATCCTTTGTCACAACTACTCAACTCTGCCTTTTGAATGGAGAAGGTGGCCATAGACAATATGCAAATGAATGGCAGAGTTTTGTTCCAGTAAAACTTTATTCACAGACACAGAATTTTTAATTTTTTAAATAATTTTTTCATCTCACAAAATAACATTTTTCTTTTGACTATGGTTTTTTTCCCCTATGGTTTTTTCCCTATGGTTTAGAAATGAAAAAAAAAAAAAAATTCTTACCCACAGGTCATAGAAAAACAAGGGGTGGGCCAGCTTTGGCCTAAGGGTTATAGTTTGCTGTAGAATATAAATCATTGCTTTTTCTTTAGAGGAGTAGAAGAAAGAATGTGGTGGGATGGGGCAAGACGCAGATGGAGCCAGAAAATGAACCCCCCACACACACTGCCCATATTATTTCTCCCACTTCATCACTCTTCATCCATCCTTTCAGCACGTGTTCAGAGTGCACCTACTATGTGCAGTGGATTGAGCTCTTTAGATCCCAAGCGCCGACTTAAATACTGTCACTGCCCTCAAGTCCTGCTGCAGTTGAGGTATTTGTACATTGCGCTGAGAACCCCATGCAAGGCTGCCTAGAGAAAGAGAAAGCTTCCTTACTGATTCTCCCAAATCGGTCCCCAGCAAGGGTCCTCCTGCCTGGTGTTGCTCATGCCAGTAGTTCAGAAGCAAAGTAAAGCTTTATTCTTTGATCAGAGACTGGAGAGGCGGGCTCTCGCTCTAGAGTACACAGCTCTACTGACAGGCCGTGGGCGGGGCTGCTTTATAGCGATCCCACCTGCCGGCGTGAGGCGGGGCCTGGTTCTCTCGGGGAAGTCGCAGCTGCTCTGCTCAGCCTCCAGATGGCGCAGCGTCTCTGCGCACGGCTCGCCGCCGCCATCTTGGATTGAGTGTTGTGCGTGGCTTCTGCGCACGGTCCCCGAGCTGAGGTGTCAGCGCAGCAGTTTCTCAGGAGGAACTCTGGTCTGGAGGCCTTGAGGCAAGACCTCTGCACGGGGCACCCTATGAGCAAGTGAGACTAGGCTACGCATCAAGGAAGAGGTTAGACCTTGTCTTATCGCCTAGATTCTATCTTATTTTCCCCCGGGAACCTAATGGGCTTTGCAGGTGACAGCTTCACACCTGTCAGGTAACTTGAGCAGAGTCTTAGAAAGAAAAGGAGTGTTGCGAACAAGCGGTTGTGGAGCTCGGGGATAGGGCGGAAGGTATTTAAGGCATGAGATTACTTGATATGGTGTTTCTGGTTGAAGTATAGGTGCAGAGAGGAGATTCCTCACTGGGAAATGGTGTTGGAGAGTTTCTTGAGAAAGGCTCAGTCATGGAAGGAAGGCAATGAAAAACTCACCTAGAGGTTTTAAGGTTGGTTAATGTTGTTCAAAAATGCAATATGGGCTTCCCTGGTGGCGCAATGGTTGAGAGTCCGCCTGCCGATGCAGGGGACACGGGTTCGTGCCCCGGTCCGGGAAGATCCCACTTGCCGCGGAGCGGTTGGGCCCGTGAGCCATGGCCGCTGAGCCTGCGCGTCCGGAGCCTGTGCTCCGCAGCGGGAGAGGCCACAACAGTGAGAGGCCCACGTACCGCAAAAAAATAAAAAATAAAAAAAAAAATGCAATATGTGACCTCTATGAGGGTGGTGTTAAAGGTGCAAAGACCAAAGGCAGAGAAAGCCCTTTAAGGCTAAAATGGTGAAGGCATAAACAAATTGTCAGGAGATATGAAACAAACTATATTGTCAGTGTATGTGAAATGGATTAAAAAACTATTGAGGTAGATTTGACAGAATTGGACTGGCGGTGGGAGAACAAAGGAAAGAAAGAAAGTTCAGGAGAAAGTATTTTTAGAAGTTTAAGTTCAAATTGGGAATTTGAGAAGGTGAGTCAGAATTAAGACACCTCCAATTCTATTTGTTTTAATTGTCTTTCAGATTAAACAAGAAATATTTTTCTTCATATCCTTTTTTGCTGCTCCTCTAAAGTTGAAAAGTTGGTAGTTCTTTTGCTAGGTGTGATTTCTTCACGCTCTACTGTTTTGGGCTGGTGTAAATTTGAATTCAGCTTTAGATTTGCGAGTAATTTAGAGGTATGACATCAACTCCTATGTACATGCTTTCAATTAAAAATTTGTAGTTCCATTTATATAGAGAATATAGCATCTTCAAAATCAAGAAGAGATTCACGAAGCTTTCCAAGAAATCTCTACTGCTTGTCAGTATATAGCAAGGCCCATGTTTGCATGTCCATTTTATACCTGCTGAATTGTACAAAGTAGGGCTCAATGTTAGATGAATTAAATTTGTCCTTTATAGACAGCATGTTATGCAGAAGCCAATAGAGGTTATATGGTGGTTTATGTGGTTTATATAGGTGGTTTATGGCACCTGACCCCAAATGTTCAAGAATAAAACTTCCTGTTGAAGTCAAGGATCTAGCTTTCTTCCAGTAAAAGAGGAAAGTATTGCATGGAGTGTAGCAAGTCTGGACAGTGGCTCTTCAAACTAAGTATATTCCCTGTACCAATGTGGTAGTTAATTAACTACTCGGCTGGACGATAAAGGGCTGGGAGGTTGTATAAGTGAGATTCTATGCTTGCTGTACAATTATGTGCTGGCTCCTTTCCCCCAGTCCATAGAATTCTCTGTATTTGTCGTTCCTGATGTAAAAGGGTGATAGATAGAAATAGGATGGATCCAGTATCTCAGTAATTTAAAAGTAAAAAATAAGATGGACGGTGAGGTGATGAGGGCCAATTCCTAGAGTTACAAATTGGCTTTATTTTTTCAATTTTATGTTACTGTCATGCTATGGGGCCATATCATAGCTAACATTTGAAAGCATATGGGCATTGTGCCATAACATCTGCAACCAGTGATGGAAAGAGGCTAACTCTGTACAGTTTCATCAATATGTATGTGTTTTATATCTATATCTGTCTATCTATCTATCTATATCTGTTAAAAGTGTAATATATCAATAATGAGATAAGAGTCCCAATAATTAAGTACCTACATGTTAAATTTGGAGGTATGGTACAGGATAGAGAGGCAGTCATTAATATTTAGAAATAACATACAAAAAAGTATTCACCTGGAACTCACCCTTGTATGATTGTATGCTACTTTTATAGTTTGATTTTTTTTTTTTTTTTAGATTTTTCTCTGTTATCCAACTTCCTTGGCCTCTTCCCATTAACATCAAACACTTTTGTAGTAGTATGATGTAGTATTCATCATTCTGTAACACAGAGCATATAATATTGAAAAAGATGCTCTTGGTGTTAGGGGGTCTCTGCGTAAAATTCATTCTCCTGGTGGTGTTATTAGGCCAGTAAATTGCATATTGTATTGATGAAGGGACTTTCATTCTCATAATAGTCTGTGAACTCAGGAGGGACGAGTTTGCTGACAGGGTGTATATAAATGACTAGAACTATAGAAAGTCTCATAGTGAATCTAGAATAGAAATATAGATGCTGTAAAAGAAAATACAGTTGACTCATTTGGGGCATACATAAATGACTAGAACTATAGAAGGTCTCATAATAAATCTGGAATAGAAATATAGATGCTGCAAAAGAAAATACACTAGGCTCATTCTACTTTTTATTCTCTTCATTGTGATCTCCTAACCTGTTATCCTATCACGATATTTCTCAGTACCTTCAATTTCCATTCCATGTAACGCTTATAAAGAATTCTCCAAATATATATATATGGAGAGCTCATTTAAGTACAATATATTCAAATGAAACCTAATATAAATCGGTTTGGACTATAACTTGTGTAATATAAATATAACTAAACTACATTTTTGTACCCCGAGGAACTAATCAAAACCAGTAGGGTAACTTTATTATACCCAATACCAATCAATTTATTTCTATAAATTTATATAACTGCCAGATCATTTTTTACTTTTTCCCCCTCTAATTTCAAGTTTTAAAAGTAGGGTCAAGTTAACCAAAAGAAGGTTTGTGAGGTGAACTTGGTTTGGCAAAATGGTGATTGTTATAACCCAGCCATTTTAAGTAGCGTGAATGCATTAAATAAAAAAGAAGTAAATAGAGTGGTTGAACTGTCCTTATAAATGAGTGCACAGTACTAATAATATCTTTTGGGAGAGGATTTAGGACATATTTTGTAGGTATTTATCTCACAATAAGAGGAAAGTTTCCTTCAGAGAGAAAACATTAGATCACAGGAAGGCCTGAAATATGTGAGTAACAAGTTTGTGAAGCCACACTCAGTCTAAACAAGTTCTGGCAAGATAAAGTACTCAGAATAAGACAGAGAATGGCCACAAAGACCTACTACTGTTTCCCAGCTCTTTTCTGTAATGTAGCTAAGACTCTCTTTGATGAAGTCATCCTTTCTCTATTCATTTGTGTAAAAACACATTCTCCCCCTTACTTTTTTCAAAGGAGGTTGTATTTAGTAAATTTGGTAGAGCTTATGAAGACCTAATTTTGTTTGATGAGATTCACTCGGATTAGCCAATAAAAGTAAAGGTGTATATTTGTAAATGAAAGATCCTCTAGCTTATTATTAATATCTTAATTCAAGATGTACTTTTATTCACCAGAACACTTGAGAACTGTGTAAAATTTTATTTTGGATTGTGAGAAACTAGCAGTCTTTCATTTCTTGAAATTATATGGGCAGTTTGAAAAATTAAAGACTGAAATACTGGGAACTGAGCATATAGGAAAAAAATATATAGTATATTGAGTGTAATTTTCACAGCTCTAAATATATAGGTAACTCAAAGCTTAGATACAAGATATACATTTCTTTGGCAATTACATTAAGGATTGTAGATACAATAACATAAAAATAACTTTTTTTCAAATATATTGCTTAATATTTCTAACATAAAATGGTTGAATTGAAGCCATAATCATAATCCATAACACACACAATGTGTTTTGTAGATTAAGGAATATACATGTACAAGTATATATGTAATATATGCGTATATAGACATGCGCATATGTGCACACATATACACACAAATGCATGCATGCACACATATACAGATATACTTACAGTGTAGTTAAAAATTTATACAACCAAGTTGAAAGGCTTTGGCACTTCTATCGTTTTGTCTTAACATACATGTGAATTAGTTACTGGCATGCAAGCCATCCTTTCTTGCTTTGAATTTTATAGTGTTTCTGTTTAATATGAACTTGGATTGGGATTATGATTGAATTTTGTCATTATGTGTGTGTGTGTGTGTGTGTGTGTGTGTGTGTGTTGTTTTTACCATCAGAAAAAGGAATAATTACAAATTTGCTATTAAGAAAACTCTATTAAAATATTGGGGTAAGAAATGTCTTTAATGTCTTTTGTTAAGTTTTCAAATATCATGTGAATAGAATGTGAATAAAAACCTTTGAGCATAGATGCTTTTATAGATGCTTTTAGCTTAATAGCAAACTAGGTTTATTCAGTTGCCTTGAGACAAAGTTCATGAAAATTAAAACTACAATACTCTAATATTTAGTTACCTGAAAGTTCCAACCAAATGTAAGTAATATCCACAGTGACCTTGTTATTGTAATTTAAAAAGACAAATTGTGTGCTATCTGGTACATCCTGCCCTCTGTTCCATAACATCCCTGAGAATGAATCTGTAACTCCTCTTAGGGCTAGTGAAGACCTCAAGTGATATTGTTAATACTCTTGAAAAAATAAAGGAAAACAATGGGTCTGTGGGATATGGCACTTAGGGATAAATTGTTATTTTAAAAAAATTGCATCTTGCTTAGCTATTTCCAAGTTTATGACTATTATTACTAGTTTAGATGATGGTGCAGATGCACATTTTTTCATTAGTTCTCTCAGAAAATATTTACTGAGCAATTGCATTGTGCTGGGTGCTTGGAATCGGGTGCTGAGCTTTCAGTTTAAGCTACAAAACATCTACAAAATTTAGTTTGTTGGGCCTGGAGGCTTTTGGGGAAGTTATATTTATGCTGAGGACTGTGGGATTAAAGATAGTCACGTGAGGGGTGGGATCTGGGAAGAACATTTCAGACTGAGAGAAGGTCCTGAAGAGGGTGGGAGGGGGAAACCTGTCACCTTTGAAAACCTAGAAGAAAAGTAGAGGGGGAAATTGCAAGCCAAGGAAAAGTAGAAGAAGGCTGGGTTTAATGGTGCAGATTATATGGATAAGGGTTCTAAACTTTATCCTAAGACAATGGGAAGACACTGAGAAGACACTGGAGCGTAGTTTTGCTCCTAGGGGCATTTCCAGGCTGGTAGAAGAGGTCCAGTGGTAAATCGGAGTACTATAGAGTGCAGTTAGCTGTTAGCTGTGGTTAGTTGTTAGCTGGAGGTGGCCTCAGGAGGCTATGAAAGCATAATGACCCAAACCATTCTTGCGGGGAGGGTTGAGCTAAGGATTCTGAGGGGGATACCTTGGGCTGAGTCCAGACTAAGAGTTAGCTAGAAGCATCGCCAAGCCCTCACCCCAGACCAGTTACATTAAAAAGGCTGGGACAGGAGGCTGGGTGTCAGTTTTCTAAAAGCTCTCTTAATGATTCTTCACACTCATCCAGTATGGACAGTGAGAAGGTGGTAAGGAATAACACAGGAAGAGGTTGCTGAGGAACTGGAAGTCAGTCGGTGAGACTGGAGCAAAATGGACGATGAGGGGATGAGTTAGAGAGATACCTAGGAGTTTGGTCAAAACAACTAAAGAAATATATAAATAAAATAAGTTTCAATTATGCTGCAATGAGGGATGCAAATAATGATTGACAGGATCTCCTGTCCCATCAACTCCCATGACTCTTTCTTCATCTCCCTGGATTGCATCTTATTTTACTTGAATTGTAATAATTTATGTATAAGCTTTATGAGTCACACTTATGTTAGGCTACTTCATGTCAGGAGCTGTTTCCACCTTACTTGCTATCGCTTGTTGTGGGTAGCAGAGAACTGTACATTTATAAAGTGTTCAGTTGAATTAAATTAAAATGGTCCACTTCATTTAAGTCTTCTTTGTCCTTACTTGTTCTAGACTAAGCAAAAGCTACTCTTTTCCCTTGGTTTTGCTGAATTCATCAATGGTGTGTGCAAATTCAAAATGATCTATTCATCACAATATTTTCCTGAATATACACAACTTACGTATTCTGAATTTGGGCTATCTCCTATCTATATCTGTGTGGTTAAATCCAATTTATCATTTAAGAATATTCATAATGTACACTTTGTATTGTAATTGTTAGTTTACTTACCTGGATGGAAGGAAAATCTGTTTTCTTCATGTTAATTTAAAAGTCTGCAGAAAAATTAATGTGCTTATATTACTGTTGTTAAGCTTTCCTCTCATGAAATTTTCATGTTTTATGTTTCATTTTTTTTCATTAATTTTCATAGTTTTGGTTGTAAAGAGTTGACTTTACTTAAAAAATTACCTTAAGGGAATCCTCTGGCAGTTCAGTGGTTAGGACTCCGTGCTTTCACTGCCAACAGCCGGTTTCAATCCCTGGTTGGGGAACTAAGATCCCACAAGCTGTGTGGCGTCAACCAAAATAAAAAAAAATTACCTTAAAAAGCAAATATATTAAATTATGTCAGTTTATTCCTTTCAAAGAAAGAAGATTAAAGTACAATATAAAGATTAGTTTATAAGAGTTTGTAAAACAAAGTCCAAGCATATGAAAAATTTGTAGTAAAAATATATTTATGTAAGTTGCAATTTTATATTATACATATTTTAATAAAATAAATAGTTGAATACTAATGATATTTCAAAATATAATAAAAACACATATTATTCTAGAGGAAGAAGTGCAGAAGTTTGTAACAGTTTAAAAAATTGTGATGTTTAACTACTTGAATCAGAAATATCACAATTTATGTAATAATAATTTGTGCTTTTTCATTCAAATATTTTTCTTTTTTTTCCTGAGGGAAAATGGAGGGTGAATTATTTTCTATGATAAAATATTTTCAATAATGATTCCTTGATGTTCTCATTTCCCATTTTTCTGTTAGTTTGATGACCACCAGGGGGATATGGAAGTCTTGATAGCATTAATGCTTCAGGCAAGAAATAGTTTTCTGGAAAGTGACCAGAATTATGTATCTCCCAGATTTGGGAGGCAGGGGTACTCACAGAGTATTTTTATTCAATGATTTAAATGCAGGGTGGGTCTAGCTTAATCAAGGCCACTACATTAATTTAGGAAAAAAATTTTTGCAAGAACTGCATATAAAATAATAATAATAACAATAGTGTTTAATAATATCATCACAGTCTTTCCCTAAGGAGCTTCAAGCGCTTGGCTATTGTCTCACTAATTCTCAGAAGCTCCCTGGGAAGGAGTAGGGCAATAAATCACATGTTGAAGAGAAGATGATTTTAATCGGCTATTAGAAATAGTTGCATTCTTAGTATGTATAGATTGGTCAACAAAAGTTGCAACTCATTTTTATGGAAATACACTTACTCTCTTTCATTATAAGAAATGAATGACCAAACAAAAACTTTCTTCAAAATTAATTGTGAAATATAGCTCATTGTTTCCCTTTGTATTTTCATTTAATCCCAATTACCTGTCATTCCTATGACCTATTTTCAAAATTCCATTAAAGTCAGTGAGTAACAAGATTCTTAGCAATCTTTAGTCAGGTGTCATTTGACCATCGGTGATCAAGATTGAGAGCACCTTAAATGAGGAGTTTCAATCAATGGCCATCATCCATAGTATTGATTAAACACTTTGTTACCTTAGTAATGATCCAAATTTTAGACATTTAGAATTGATTAATTTTAAGATACAATTAAAATAATAAGATAATGTCACTGCATAATTAATTGAAAAATTAATGGAATGTGAAGGTAAATATATATGTTTCTCTTTGAAAATAGTGCCTTGTGCACTATTGGATATACAGATGACCTTTCCACTCTGAGGTCAGAGTTCAAATTAAGCCTTGGGTCCTAAGTAAATTGAGATGAATGGTTTGGCCTCTGTCCCTCGTGTGAAACTAGTCCATATCACAGAATCACCATACATCTGTTTTTGCAAAATTGGCGTAATTGGCATTCTCCTAAGATTTTGTTGGCAATGAAGCTGAAGCTATTTCTTATTACAAAGGAAGATTCTTGTATAATCATGGCTTTTTAAAAAATGTCTGTAAAAATGGCCTAGAATAGGTCTGTTCCTTTTTGAGAAGGGAGGATTATGTCTCATCATCATCAATTTGGTAATTGATAATAGCACAATAACACTTTTACTAAGTGTACATTTACTAAGATAGGAACACCTATGGGAAATGACATAGTAAAAAAATTGAAATAATTTTGAAGAGGCCACCTTCTTGATCTTACTAGTAGTTTTATAACTATCTTCATATTGAGAAAAATAAAGATTGTTTTTATATTCTAATGACTTGAAAGTTATTCGTATTTATCATAAACTTTAAAATTTAAATGCATAGCTATGATATTAGATGTCAAAAGACATTTGGCAATAATAATTCTGACAATATTAACTGCAGGTGGAAAAAATCTTTTCAAAATCAGCTCTTTGTTCCATAGGTTCCTCTGTTAATAATAATCTACATAATTTCTCATGTATATTAATAGCATGTCAATTTAAAAAATAACCTTAGCCATTCACCCTATGGCTTTTTTTTGTATACACATAAACGATGTGTATACAATAAACTAAAGGACTAAGAGTGGGCAAAATAAGTTAATGTATACATATATAATATACTCTATATAATAAGGTCTGTGTATACATTAACTTATTTTAATGTATACATAGTCCTTATTATATAGTGATGTATACGTTAATGTTAAAGATGTCCATATTTCAATTACATAATTTATCTACATTTTAGGGGGATGATTGTTTTTATTTTTTAATAGTTTTTGATAGTACAAACAAGCAACCTAAAGAATTTTTAAGGAATGTTTACTTAGTGCTGAGTATTGCAAGATTGTATTAAAACATAGAACAGTTATCCGCATTATCCACATGTTTACTCAAAATAAAACACACAAATCTTTAGTAGACTTGCAGTAAGTTTTAAAATGAACACTCATGTTCAGGTTAGCAAATTTTAGACTCTTCATTTGCTTTTGGATTAAATATCATTTTAAGAAAAAGACCCTCTTCCCTCCTCCCCCACTCATACAACATAATGCATACCCCAAAACAAAATTACAAAACAGTTTGTAGTTGTTGGTAGGCCTTAGCAAGTTTTCCAAAGATTTCAAGAATTGTCTCTAGTTCATTTTTCGTGACCACCAAAGTTGTAGTAATGGTTTAACCAAAGCCATCATTCCCTTTGCGAATCATACTGACTGAAGCCAGAGTCCCTTCAAACATACACAGCTCATGGGGTCATTCCCAGTGTGGTGGGCGTTAGTGCTCCTATCAGTTGAATGGTATACTCAGTAAGTCTCAGTTCTGCTCTCTCAAACTTTTTTTTTTTTTGCTATTTGTACTCAGTATTTTCATTATCATCTTTATTTATCAAAAGTTAAGCCAGAGGACAACTGTGAGTACAAAAAAGCAGGAATTTTATTCATATATACCAAACTGAAAAGAATGAGTATATATGTATCTACCATAAACAGCTTTTGAGTTGGATATGGGTAACAGACAAAAGGTTGGGGAAGATGTCATGGGATCGTTATGCGAATGTTAACTGAGATGACACATGAAAACCAACTAGCGCCATGCTTGGCACAGAGCCAGTGCTGATTTGAGTATTTGTTCCTTCTTTTCATAAAGTGTTTGATGAAGGGCATCTGTTCTTTACTGACATATTATCATTAGCCTCAGAGGATACATACCTTTAGTAGGAAGTACGTGAGAAAATCAAGACTGCTGTTGGTATGAAATTCCTGGGAATTAATCCTACATGTCATGTTTCCATTCACAGTTACCAGAGTAGCTCAGTTTTTAAAGAGGATGTAGATGATGCTTCAAAACACTTTTTTTCTTTTTCATTTTATTGATGACAACTTCATATATTGATTTTTAAAATCATCAACACTAATTCGTACACAGTAGACCACTTTAAGATCTATTCTTCAACTCTAAACAATCATGTCTAAAACTGCTCTATTTGTTTCTCTTTGTGCTTTTTTTCTTTTTCTTTTTTTTTTGTTCTTGGAACCTTTTTAGTTGTTCTCAAAATAATTACAAGTGTATATTTGCAAAAATTTCCAAAGAGACACCATTAGCCTTTGTTGTTTTAAAGTCATAATTAGAGGGAACGGCCTGTCTTATTTTTGAAGTTCCACTTCCCTCTCACCACTGAGAATGCACAGGCTTCTTGGTTGATATTTATGCTAAGGGTGTGAACCTTAATTTGATATGAGAAAACATATTTTTGTGGTGAGAGAAAGCTGTCAGTCTTATGTGTTGGAAACAAAGAATAAAATTAAGACAGCATTTGCAAAGATGTTTCCTTCTGCTGTGCCATCATTTCCCAAGGGAAGCAATAGAAGCCATTCTGTTTTGACTTTTTAAAATGAGAATAAACAAATCACCCTATTGAGAATAATCTTTGTTTAAACGAACATTGTACACATTAAAGCATAATCATTTTTTTCCATTGCTAATATCCAAAACCTCCTACCAACCAGTCACTTAACAGCCCCATTTAATATTCACTCTAAAGAAAAACATATCTTGAAAACATAATTCAAGCACATTATTCATTTGTAGGAGAGGATGAATGGCATCGAAACAGCATGAGAGAAGGTGGAATTGGAAGTAGACCATGTGCATTAAGACTTCAGTGATTTTGTGAACAATTAAATTCAATGTAGTTGCACAGTACTGGCAGCCCAGTCCCACATGCTACTGTTTTCCTAGGCTTCATTATAGAACACATGATCTGAAATAGACATGGGCTCCCTGCAGCCTGTGGGCCAAATTCAGTCTGCCACCTGTTTTTGTGTGACCCACAAAGTACTATATTTCTTTTTTTTTACATTTTGAAATAGTTGACTAAAAATCAAAAGCAGAATAATATTTCATGATAGGTGAACATTTTATTCAATCTGATTTTCTTGTCCACAAATAGTTTCACTGGAACCTGGCCGTGCTCATTTATTCACACACAGTCCATGGCTACTTTCCTACTACAAAGGCAGAGTTAAGTTGCTGTGACAGACAGGGTATGACTCACAAACCTGAAAATATTAACTGTCCTGCTCTTTAAAAAAAGTTTGTTGATCTTTGACTTAAAATAAAAGGGGTGATCCTTGTACTCTAGCGTGTGTTCTTAGACCACATACGAAAGTGCTAAATTTTAAGACAGAAATAGACAAATTGGAATTAATGTAAGGAGATCACTTAGGAGACAGGAGGAGGATTGAGGTGGGTTTTAAAACATGATATGAGAAATGGTTGAAAGAATGATGTTGCTTTGCCAGAAAAAGCAGTTGATTGGGATCACAGTTATCTTTAAATATCTGTTATCACATGGGAAAATGACTAGTCTCATTATATTTAACACAAAGGGGTAAAGTTGGAGTTAGGAGCAGTAGGTGGGAATTTTCCTGAAAGGTATGTTGGTTCAATGTGGGGAAAAAAATAATATACTAATAGAATTATACTGTTAAAATGGAATATTTTTTTCTTGTGTGTCATTGACTTCTAGTACTTTGCTTATCCAGCCATGGGCTATTTAAACCCTTGGTCAAAATGTCTGGAAGAGGTTGGATTGAATGACTTTCTTATTTTCTCATTAATTAATTTAGCAAATAGGCATTGAAACCTCTTTCAGGCACTGAGATTATAGTGGTAAGCATAGACCAAGGCCTGCTCCTCTAGAGCTGACAGGCTGGAGTCCTTGAGGTGGAGAGAGACAAAGTGCAAGGAATCAAACCAGTTGCTAGATAATTTTAAAAGACAAATTGATGTTGTGAGGATACAGTTTAGTGTTATGACTGTGCCAGGCGGGCCAGGCATTCTTAGGTAGAGTCATCAGGAGAAGTCTTCTTAGGAGGAAATGTTTGAGCTAAGACCAGGATAAGGGCCAGCCTTACAAAGATCTGCAGGAAAAGCATTCCAGGAGAGAGAAGGGCCCATGCAAACCCCTAAAGTGGAAAAGAACTTGCTGTGTTAAAGAACCAGAGAGGAGGGCTTCCCTGGTGGCGCAGTGGTTGAGAGTCCGCCTGCCGATGCAGGGGACACGGGTTTGTGCCCCGGTCCGGGAGGATCCCACATGCCGCGGAGCGGCTGGGCCCGTGAGCCATGGCCGCTGAGCCTGCGCGTCCGGAGCCTGTGCTCTGCAACGGGAGAGGCCACGGCAGTGAGAGGCCCGCATACCACAAACAAACAAACAAACAAACAAACAAACAAAAAAAGAACCAGAGAGGAAACTGGTGTATTCGCTTCCTAGGGTTGATGTGACAAATAACCACAAACTTCCTGGCTTACAAATAATAGAAATCTTGGCTTTTGATAGTAGCATCGGAAAAATGTCTGGAAAACGAACAAGTGAACAAAGAAAACTCATCGTCTCATAGTTCTGGAGGCTGGAAGTCCAAAATCAAAGTGTAGGAAGAATCCTTCTGATATGGATTGAATTGTGACCTCCAAAAAGATTTGTCAAAATTCTAAGTCTCAGTACCTCAGAATGTGATCTGTTTTGGATATAGGGTCTTTACAGAGATAGTTAAATTAAAATGAGGTCATTAAGGTGGCCCGTATCCAATAGGACTAATGTCCTTATAAAAAGGGGAAACTTGGACACAGAGATACAAGGAGAATCCATATGAAGATGAAGGCTGAGATTGGGGTAATTTACAAGCCAAGGAATGCCAAAGATTGCCAGCAAACCGCCAGAAGCTAGGAGAGGGGGCAGGAACAGATTCTTTTTTTATAGCCCTCAGAAGGAATCATCCTACGGCCATCTTGGATTTGGACTTTTAGCTTCCAGAACTATTAGATAATATGTTTCTGTTATTTACACCACCCCATTTGTGATACTTTAATATGACTGCCCTAGGAAACTAATACATGTTCCTTACCTCTTCCAGCTCCTGGTGGCTCCACATATTTCTTGGTTTATAGCAGCATAACTCCAGTCTCTGCCTCCATCTTTACATGGACTTGTCTCTTACATCTCTGTGTGTCTTTTTCTATCTCTTATAAGGATATTCTCATTGGATTTAGAGACCATTGTAATCCAGTATGACCATATCTTCATTCTTACCTTAATTACTTCTGCAATGACCCTATTCCCAATAAGGTCACATCTTGGGGTTATGGGTGGCCGTGAATTTTTGGGGATGCTAGTCAACCCACTACGGCTGATGTACCTAGAGAGTTGTCAGCAAAGGGGACAAGGTGGTACAAAAAGAAGGTAGAGAAGACAATGGATTGGTTACGTAGGTTATTGTAGATCCTGGTGAGGAGTCTAGATTTTATTTTAAATATAAAGAAAATCCCTTGGATGGTTTTAAGCACACAAGTAGAATAATTTGTCTGTATTTTAGAGAGGTATCTTTCGCTGTGGTGTAGAGGATAGACTCTGATGGGAAAAAAAGTGGAAACAAGGAGAATCATGTTTGGCCTTTGTGGAGAGGTGTACCAGGGGCTCAGCAGAAATGGAAAGAAATGTGGCCAGGTTTGAAAGATGTGCTGGTGGAATGAACATAAACCAAAATGTTTATGAGTGATGTGATACAGAGTGGGGAGAAATCCTGGGTGGTTTTCTTACTGTTTGTTTGCTTGTTTATTTTTAATAGTAATAGCAGACTGTAAATCTTTCGAAAGCTCCAGAAAGTTATACTGTGAGAAGAAAGTCTCCCACCTGCTACTGTCTCCCAGTCTCTGCTCTAGGAGCAAACGCCAGATTTATCTGTATTCTTCTGAGAAAATAATCTATGTAGAATCTTCTCTTTCTAAGGTGACATATATCTCTTTCTAAACTAAGAGTTATTCTTTTTCTGTAAAATCCAGTTAATGAGCAAGTTTCCAGACTAGAAAACTTACTTTTTAGAAACAGCTGTTCATTCAGTAAAAAAAAAAAAAAAAATCAGTAAATTCTAAAATAAGATGAAATTAAAATAAAACTAGTAGTTTTAGTGTAAATGTCCCTTATGATATTTGTATAATGAATTCTTGTGAAGTTACCTAAGACTTCATAGCCTAGGCCTTTTGCCTAGAAATAAGAAAAGCACCTCTCCCCCAGTTGCAAAAATCATAAATGAAAAATGAAATGGTTTCTCTCTTCCATTGTTTCTCCTCTCACTCCTTGGAAATGAGTGATGATGTTTTAGAAAACATGGTCCTTAAGCAGCTTGCCCAAGGGGCATGGGGAGTCCCTGGAAGAGTCCATTTGAGGTGAAGCCTGGGGTTGGTGGTATGTCTAGATGTTCTCTCCTGTGAGGTACTGCTGCCTTTCTGCTTGTTTCAGCGTGTTTCTAGGCCATTTAAAAAGTAATTAGGAAATCATCAGCTTCCTGTGATAAAAGCATTGAACATAAGAAAGTTTCCTTGCTACCATGAAGCAGAGCTATGTTCTGCTGATTTTGTCTCCTATATAAATAACAAATCTGCTTACTTCTCCCCATACTCACAAGTCACCATCATTTCTTATCTGGGTTGTTCCAAGAGTTTCCTGGAGTCTTAGAGAAGGCAGGGCAGTTTTTGAAAATGTGAACCAGATGATGTTAGCTTCCTGAGATGTTTAAAATATCTCTATGCTTTCTGTTGCACTTATGATAGGATTGTAATCATGGATATGGCCTTATAAGTTCCTACATAATCTTGGTCTCACTACCTACTTTTTAAACTTTATTCCACTATTCTTTCCCTTACCATATATTCCAGCCACATTGGTGTTATTTCAGTTTCTAGAACATGCCAAGGTCATTCATTCCCATTTAAGAGACTGCTTATGTTGGATACTCTGCCAGGAATGTTCTTTTCCAGTTCTTACTTTAGCTAACTCCATTTATCTTTCAAGTCTCTGCTTAAGAGTCACTTACTTAGAGAAGACTTTCTTGCCCAATAATCCAAATTGGTTCTTTTTACTACATCCTTCTTTATAGCATTTTCCACAATTAAAAAAAAAATTATATGCTATGTACTTATATACAACCAGATAGCAATCTCTGTGTGTCTCTGCTTTGTTCATTCGTGTGTACCCAGTGTCAGCTGGTAATAAGTACTCAGCATATATATTTGTGAATGAACGTATTTTATGTTTAATATGTAGTAGAGATTATAAACATTTGTCATCCCTAAAGTTTGTGTGCTTCGAGTCTGTGTCCCACATTAATCTGTTTTTATTTAAATTCAGGATTGCATTTATATTTATTTGCTATAAATATAACAGTGAAGCTCATTTTTTCATGGAAGGACTGTAAGGCCATTATGATTTAATTCAATGCAATGATTACTAGAAGTCAAAAGGGAAATCATTTAAAACACATGAATAGGAAATGAATCAGCTAAGCCTTTATTATGTTTGTAATATTGCCGCTTTTGAATGGTTTTGTAGGTAGGTTTTGAGTAAAATGCTTAATAGATATGAAAACAATTGCCCTTTAAAAATTACAGCAAATGAGTATTTAATCCAAAGGGGGTTAATAAATTGCTCAAGGGAAAAGGGTTATAATTATATTTAATCACTGTCATTAAAAATAGTCTGTAACAGGTTGAATGCTTTTAACTCAGCATTTTGAATACCAGGTAAACATTGACCATTATTTTTCTAATGTTTACTTTGTCATAAAAAGTGAGCAGAGTGTGAGAGGGACACATTTTTATTTGCTAAGAGAAAAAAAGGAAAAAGCATGCTGTTTCTGAAATCACCTGTAGGGTGAAGTAAATATGAGAGGGACTATTCCTTATAATTGTTTAAAATTCACTGAAAAGCGTGCTTTTCTGTACGAAAAAGGAGAAAAGGTTGTGAGAAGCACATTACAGAAAACAAAGATCAATGGGACAATATGATTAATTTGAAGTAAAAGTAAGGAAGGTCTCTCATTTGTCACCCAGTGCCAATTTGCAGTAAACCTTAGCATTTCATCAAAGGGTTGCTGTGAACTACTTTAAAGCAATCAACTTTCCTGGAACTGGAACCTAGGGCCTTCTTGATTCCTCTTTGAGAGCACAAAGTCCCCATGATTAATCTTCTCTTCTGTCAACATGAATATTAAGTGATTTCCTCCCTGGTGCATTATTAAGTTGTCTTATTTAATGCTACTTTCTGGGGACTACACAGCTTGACCCTCACACTCAGGGTGAACAGATAGAATTGTCCTATGGGTGTGGTGTTCTCCTTAAATGTGAAATTATGCAGATTCATGTGGCTTTAGGCCTAGTTGGAGATTGTGCCCTGAAAATATACACAAAGAAAGGGAGTAAATGAAGTTCGTTAACTAGATCATACATTTTATCTTAAAAAGTGGCTTTTTTGATAACCATTTTTGATATATTGCTAAATACAAAAGTGTATGACATTTACATTACAAATTAAAATCCTGTTTCGTGCAAATGAATGCATACAAATGCATTCGTACAAAATGTCGTATAAACGCATGAAACAGATAATGTTAATATTTCTTTTTTATCACTAGCACTATGAACATTGATGAATTACAAATGCAGATTCAGATTTTGATGTGGCATAAATATTCACTTATGCTCTGTTATTTTACTAACATTAATATGTGATGTAATTGTATTTTCTGTTCTCCACACCTGTGAAGGCTATCTCTAAAATGTCAAAATATCATTCTCACTTACTTTCTTTCATCTTTCTTTTCTGTAAAGTTCAGTTTTAAAATATGTCCCCTTCCACCTGTATGATAATTCCAGGACATAAAAGAAGTAGTTAGAAACAGATGATGTTTTCTGTGTCTTGTTTCCTTGCAGATGTTTACTAAGGCAATTAGTTACATGCCTGAGAGGGTCTTTGTATTTATTATATTTTGAACAAATCAAGTCATACTCTTAAAACACATTAGGGTGTTTATTAGTTCAGCTGGTTCGCTGACAGATGTTTCCTTTAGGATTGAAGAAGAACTAATACAGCTAGTTCAATTAAAAAAAAAAAGTCACGCCCTTGGTGAGTTCATAACTTTGTATTTCTGTCCAATTTTTAGAGCAACTCTTCCTGGAGAAAGCATCTCCTTTATTGTTTTTTGTTCCTGCTGTGAAGTGTATTAGTCACTGGAACATTACCTATAAATAAACAAATAAATGATGAATGGGTGAATGAATTCAATCCTTTGAAGAAATAATGTTATTTCAGCACAGCATAAATGTCCCTAAGGGCAGGGTGAGATGACAGTGTAGCAATCTTTTGCACCAAGGGAAGTATTCTTTCATGAATATTTAAAGCACTATATTTTTCCGTACCCAATCTTGAGAGGAAAGACTTAAGAATGTCCAACTTTGTATTTTCACTGTTCTCAAGTAAAGGTTTCTGTTGTTATGCTCCTGTCACATCACTTAAATTTTCATAAATGGAAAGTTGAGTACATTAATACCTGACTTATGGAAAATGGATCATAAGTAGAAAGGGAGAAGTCACTTTGCTGTGGTCAGTATGAATACACACAAATAAATGTACATAAAGTGAATCTCTTTACATGTGAGCATTATAATTTATATGTTAGCATTCTTTATTAGCATTATAATGCTATAGAGTGACCAACCAGGTTTATTAGCAGCCATATCTTTCTTTTCTAATTTCAGTTGAGAATTTTGGGGGGTCATATCTGTATCTGAAGGTACAGTATATAGAATGCCATGCAGTTGTCCCTCAGTATCTGTGGGAGTTTGGTTCCAGGACCCTCATGAATACTAAAATCCGGGATGTTCAAGCCCCTTATATAAAATGGCATAGTGCAGTCGACCATCCATATCCAGGGGTCCTGCATTCACAGATTCAATCAACCACGGACTGACCCACAGTTGGGAGCACTTATGTAGACATAGCAATACCTCAGATGAACGTACTGATGAATTTTACTAATAAAAGAAATTGAGAACACCAGTAAGATTTTAAAGTTAAGAGTAATGTTTTCCCTCTCTCACCGAGGCTGGGCAGGCTTTTGAGATGATTTGGGATTCCTGTCCTTGTATTTGTTAAAGACTTGGAGGTGAGTAGGGGAGGGGTACCCAAAAGTAGTCGCTGTGTCAGGGTTGGGCCTATCTCTGTTTCCTTTCATCAGTAAACTCCTGATGAGAGTAACTAACAGAAAAAGTAACTTTGTTTTGCATTTTTATGTTAATATATACACCAAAATATTGTCGACATATTTCCTGTAGGAGGGGTGCTTTAATTATTTACTATTATTTCTTCTGGCACACTAATGGGACTTAAAATTACTTTGCTGAGGTCAGGAAATAGTAATAGCTTGAAAACAGTTTGAAAAGTTCAAGCATATTTTGCTGTCTTGCAGTTTTATTTAGAAGGACATTTTCCCCATAATTTTCCTCTTGATTGTATCATAAGATCTAATATATAAATTCTACGTTCTTTTCTCCTACACTGTGGTACTGATTTTATTGTGCTTTCTTGTGCTTCCTGGTTTGTCTTATTAACACATTTTAACTTTTTAGGGATTAAATTAGACTGGTTCTTAAAAACACACCTAATTTAAGTGTTTAGAACTTAAACACTAGGGAATGTTAGAAGGGATATTTTTTTTTAATAAATTTATTTATTTATTTTTGGCTGTGTTGGGTCTTCGATGCTGTGTACGAGCTTTCTTTAGTTGTGGTGAGTGGGGGCTACTCTTCGTTGCGGTGCATGGGCTTCTTATTGTCGTGGCTTCTCGTCGTGGAGCACGGGCTCTAGGCCCGCAGGCTTCAGTAGTTGTGGCACGTGGGCTCAGTAGTTGTGGCTTGCGGGCTCTAGAGCTCAGGCTCAGTAGTTGTGGCACCCGGGCTTAGTTGCTCCACGCATGTAGGATCTTCCCAGGCCAGGGCTCGAACCCATGTCCCTTGCATTGGCAGGCAGATTCTTAACCACTGTGCCACCAGGGAAGCCCAGAAGGGATATGTTTTAACATATATGGTACAAAAATGTCTGACAACAATTTGTGTTTCTGGATTTTTTTGCTTAAAGTTTGCTTTTTTAAGTGATAGAGATTTTGAAAGGTAAAGAGAACAAGTAAAACTGGAGAGAAGACAAGGTGGTCTTTCTTCTCTTAATTAAACTATATTTCACCAACCACCTATAAATTATTTCAAGATGAAACTGTATGAAATCTTTATGAAGGGTTGCCTTAAAATTAATAAAACTTTAAAAATAAATATTAGTTATATTTTCTAATGTAAATAATGTAGCACTTTGCATCGTATACAACTCAGTATCATGTACAGAAAATCTATATGAAGCATTAATAATTTGCCTCAATTAAAACTATAGGTTTGGCATTTATGGAAAATTTTGAGTTTTGAATGTGTTTATTCTACAAAAAAGAACTCAAAATTATGAGCTTTCAGTTTTGCCTTAAAGATTTCAGCAAACTAAAACTGATCAGTGCAAATTTTGTGATGGCCTCTAAAGGGGAGGACAAATATCTTTTCCTTCTACCCTTCTAATTTCTTGACTGGGGTTTCCATAATAAAACACAGATTAACAAGAGAAAAGCTACACATTTATTTAAGTTTTACATGACACAGGAGACTTCATAAGGAAATGAAAACCCAAAAAGTGGTTAAACCTAAGTGTCTTTATACTGGGTTTGATGAAGAAGGGAAGGTCTTGGGAAAATGTGATAGGACAAAGGGTATGAGGTAAGTTTAGTAAACGGGGGAAAATGTAGCAAGGCCTGTTCCTTCACATCTATGTTTCTCCTTATTCCTTTCAGTGTCCCTTAGTCTTTGGAGGTAAGGATGCTCCTTTCTTCCAGGTATAAGGAGGTCACCTGTCACATGAGCGTCTTATGACTGTTTCAGGGGAAGGTCACAAAGTTGTTCTTACACCTACCATTCCTCAAATTCCTTTAGCTTAAAAAATTCAGTATACAAAGGTGCCCTATTTGGGGGAAGCATGTTCTGAACCCCGTTAACTATTTAAAACTGATGATGCTAATGTTTTTAAGGAAATGATTTGATGACGGGGGGCTTCAAAGATGGTGCTGAAACAGCTCACTTAAACAAACCAGGACTCTTTCCTGATAAATGAACTGTCTCCTAAATCTTGGGCAAAAACTGCACAATAACACAGCACATTTAAAATATATCTTCTTGCCTTTTGAAAAATAGGGCACAAAATTTTCTATTATGTTTTGATAATCTTGAGTTCTGTGGATATGAATCTATACAAGCTATTTAAATTCTTGGATTTCTCACCTGTAAAACAAGGATAATTATACAAAGGTTGTACTGAGAATGAAATAAAAGAGTCTTTGTTGCCAAAAGTTTGACAAAGTGTAGCTATATTGATAATGTTTTGTTATTGAATATTAGAATTACTGAAAATGAGTTAATGTTTGTTACATATGTGATATACTAGGGTACCATGCCAGGCAGCAAAAATACTAAGTTAAAACTTGCAGCAGAAATAAGATTTATATACATAACTAAAATGATAGAATCACAATTGAGAAAATACTTCTGGTACACTTGTGTGCAAATTGCTGGCAAGCCTGGTCAATTATGGATTCCGTTTGGGTGAATGATTGCTGGGGAGGGGCTTGACACTGAGAGGTCATTGGTAAAAGGTTAGACGAGAAATGATTGGAATCAGCTAGGACTGTGGTTAACACAGAGGAAGCTGGAGCTGTGTTCCTTCATCCACTGGACCTTCCAATTTTCTCGAGATTTTCAAGGCTTTTTTCTTCAGAGTAACATCTGGCCCCCTAGGTTATTCTTCTATAATACATATGTGTGTGTGTGTATGTATGTGCATATATATATATATATATATATAGAGAGAGAGAGAGAGAGAGAGAGAGAGAGAGAGAGAAGGAGTACATATACATACATATCAAGCATATATATGTGTATATATATATACACACACACACACTAATACTTACATTTACATACATATTATTATCCATCAAAGGCCATTCTTTGCCTTACCAGAGGTGGGGCACAGGTAGTCTTTGAGTGTGTGGGTGGCTCATCCAAGTATAGAATCATTCCCATATGTTCTAGAATTCGTACCCATTTATATTTCTACTTTAGTTTTAAGGCCAGGATTATGGAAGTGGGCTTTTGACTAATACTTTTACAATTCTGAGTCAGTTTTGTGAATATCGGCATTCAAGGAAGCACGTGACACGTCTGCTTCAGATATTCTACTTCCAAGAGTGGGAAAAGGGTTTAATCAAAGTGCCAGGGCAGAAGACTCTGAATTCCTTGAGGGTGGGACTCCCTCCCTCTAGCACAATGCCTGGCACATGGTATACAGTACCTGTTTATTTCAGTAACTAATAAAATTACTGATACCATTGAGGTCACTGTTTTCATATGAAAGCCAATCAAAAGTACAATATAAACCATATTTTTCTTTCCACTCTATAGATAGACCTCATTGCAGCACTTGAAACAGTTATATCCTTACAAGTTAGTTCGCCTCTATTATTGAAAAGAAGAATGCAATTGAGAAAATAGACACTACCTTCAGCTGCTGAACTGTTACTGCACCTCTAGATTAACTTGAGAACTTGCCATAGAAAGACAAATTTCTTAGCTTTTATCCTTTACCTGACATTTATGTTTTCATGAGATACTTTGTTCTAGCTACTCATCTAGACATATTACCTTCGTCAATTCTTTTTTTTCTTGTAACATGGGATAGGAGCTATTATTATCACTATTTTACATTGAAGTACTGAGAAGTTAGTAATTTATCTGAAGTTAACCTAACTGTAAGTCTGGATCTCAAATTTGAGTCCAGAGTCCATGTTTTTAAATGGCCTTGCTCTGGGGTCTTACATTTATTTATATAGTGCCTTAGAATTCAAAATTGGTACTTTACATGAATGATCTCAGTTCATCCTTAATACAGTGGATAAAAGCAGACATAATTTTCAGTCCACTTTGCAGGTGAAACAACTGAGGCTTAGAGCATCAAATCTGTGACTGAACTAGGTCCAGAAGTGCTTGGTTTTATTCACTGAGTGGTTGCATGTCACCTACTATCTTCGTGCTGAGATAGAAAGATGGACCAATGTCTCTCACCGTGCCCCCAGTTCCCCAGTCCTGCCATTTTCCCAGAAGATCCAATGCTGTTGCCCTCTGATTTCTCCACCTGGGTTTCTCTGGTTATTTTGGACACCCAGTGACCCAGCCACAAGAGGCCTTACCTTTTATATCTTGCTCTAGTCAAAATTATAGAAATAGATTCTACATTCAATTGTTTAATCCAACTGTTTATGCTTTATGTTATGCTTTATGAAGGCATTTTGACATTTTTTTGTTTCATAATGTTAATGAGGCTGACTTATCAAGAATTCTTCACTCTAAGATTATGTTATAGATTTAATGATTTTCTATGCTAATTTTTCAAGTTTTTCTAATAGCGAAAGGCTTCCTGAGAATAAATCCTTATGTGGGCACATGGAACACTTTAGTATTTCTATTTATGATACCTTGAAATTTGAAAAAAATATTTCAAAATATTATCGAGATACACTGTGTGTGTAAGTATGACTGTAAATTAATGAAACCAAGTCTCCTATGAAAAATGGTTCCACTTCAGTTCAGTATAGTGTTTGTCTTTATATGTCTTGGGTCCTTTTATTTATTTACATTTTTGTTAATTACTGTGTCTCCAGAATGGTGTTTATTCCACAGGTAGTGCTGCCAGCTTTCTCATAGGGGATGTTTAATTTGTGGTGTTAATTATGGATCACAGTGGAACTTCCGTGGGAGTGGAAGTCAGTGCTAGCCAGGGGCTTTACTGTTTATATGACATATGCTCCGGTGAATAAATTGGTGCATAGCTCCAAAATTCAGAAGCATATTTTAAGAATATGTTTGTTAACCAAAGGTAGGTCTCAGTATGACTTTGTGATGACTAGACAAAACTCCCCTAATACCATATCCTGCAGAGGGTAGGTAGCTTTTTAGACCATGCAATATTAAATAGTATTCTCACCCCATGTTTGTTAACCTAAAGAGAAGACAGATTGAACTGTAAAGCTCATTTGAGAAATGAGCGCATTTTGCTTTCTTCCTGTAGTTTTCTTCTCTTGGCTTTTGTGTCCAGTGCTTCTTCCCAAGCAGTGTTATGCAAATGAACCAATTAATGACATATTAAATGGTCTTCCTACCTCACAGATTTTGTAACTGGAAGGGCAACACCGCAAGTCACGTACCTATTCAGCGGGTTCTATAGGCCACTGCGAGGGTCTGATTAGCTTGACTGTGGAAGACAATCGCAGAGGCATCTGCTCGGTTAATTTTGAGAGAAAATTTACCAGATGGAGGCTGAAGATTTAAGTGATTAGAAGGTAGTAGATTGGAATACAAATTGGATTAAAAGAAATTAGATTGATATAAATCGAATTGAGTCACAACAGTTTGTGTTGTTTGTACCAAGGGGCAGTGGATTATGGGAGAAGCAGATGCTCCAATGAGATAGGAATTAATGTGGCTTTGACCGTCCATCTGCGAAGATCTGAATATCGAGTACATCCCTAATCTCTCTCTCCATTTATCAATGCCATAATGTTAATTAGTACTTCATTCATTAAGTTACTTACAGAAGAAAAAATCTCACCCCTATCCCCTCTCTGCTTGAGAATCTGTTATTCTGCCAAGAATCGGAAAGGTCTCTTCAGCTGAGCTAGCTACAGTTGACTCTGGGGGTAGACCCGTGTCCTTTGCCTCATGTGTACAACTAAGTGCCTTTGGCAGGAGTGCAGTAAGCTTGAAAATCTTTGCTCATATATTTCTGTTCATAAATACATAGTTATTTGAAGTTTTACGTTAATGACTAGACACGGTTCCACTAAAAATGAGTGGCTATATTAATTTGATTATAAAATTATATATATTCTACATTCTGTTTTTATAAGATATCCATTGGAGTTATATGTTTTGCTTAATGACTCAAATATTTGACATTAATGTTGAGTGGCAGACTCCTCCTTGAAGGGAAGAATGAGAAAAATTTTGTTCCCATAATTCTGTGACTGTGTTTATACCTGTGTGTGTGTGTGTGTGTGTGTGTGTGTGTGTGTGTGTGTGTGTGTGATGTCTCTATGCTAGTTTATGGGAAATTTCAAGTTATTGACTGTTATGCATTTTGGTGTATAATATTGGACCTGATCCTGAAAGAAAAAAGTTGAATGACATGAAATTAAAAGAAACACATCATTTTAAATGCCTGTGCTTATATTGGAAATACGACCCTTGAAAATCCAAGGTGTATTGACATGGGAACCTCATTATTACACCACTGGCCACAGCAGTGAAATTCAGCATAAGGCAGTTCTGTCTTGGATCCCGTCCAAGGGAACAGAGCCAGTGGAGATCCAAAGGTGATCTTACTTCTGAGGCAGCCCAAGTGTGTGGGCTCTAAGGACAGCCATGCAGAAATGCCCCTGTGTATTAATAATAATCAGGCAAATGCAACTTCTGGAGACTAAAGCAATGAGATGGACAAAAGTGGAACATCGAATCCTGTGATGCAAGAAGCATATCATTAAAGGTTGTGCCACATCTTTCAGAAATAATCCTAGTACAGGCAAATGTGGGATGCCGGCTGGTGTACAAACAGAAAGACTTTCTTTTTTTATGTGGGGGAAGGCAGTGGCTTGTGTAAAAGTGTGTTAAGTGTTTGAAAATTTTTGGTTTTTTGAAGAAAATTCTGTGGGCAATGATCTCTTCAGGCAATATTCTTGATGTGGGAATAAGATATATGTATGGATATATGTGTGTGTGTGTGTGTGTGTGTGTGTGTGTGTGTGTGTGTGTGTATGTATGGATATGATATATATTTCCTATGTGTCTCCTATTTATATGATATATTTACAAAAATGGCCACTCCTCCCCCAGGCTGACCTGGGGCTTCTCCTCAATCCTTATTGGATGGACCCCAGTACTAAAATAGCTTTAGTCACTCTAAATATTGGCTAAATAATGTGACACTCGTATCTTCTACTTAAGAAATAACCTGCCCTCTAGGAGCCAGAACTAAACCTGAGGCCTGTCTAAATCCAGAATCTATGAACTATCTGCTTAGATCCTATGTTTAAATATTGTTTGTGGCCCATCTTTCTAATTGTATGTTCATTGATACAAGTTAATCATAATGAAATAGTGTATCAGGCTAGATTCCAGCAAAATTTAGAAGAGTGAAAAGAAAGCTAACATGTAAACCTGCAAAATGTAAAGTGTAAAGCAGAATTCCTCGTTGTAGTGAAGAGCAACCCCTAAAATCTGTCTTTTGCTGTTGTGAGACGTTAAATGCCACCTAAAAATAATTTAGTATTCAGGGGTCAGTCCCTTGTTCCTGTTTTGACACTTTAGTTTTCAAGCTAATTGTCAGTTGTCTAATTGGTGGCGGTTGTCTTCATTAAGAACCATCAGTACATCAAGGTGGTGCTCATTGAGCCTGGCAAAGTCAGACATTGTGCTCTTATTCATGCCTTTGTTTCCGTGACTGATCATTGGGTGTTTAATACCTTGTTGAGCCCATTGAGGATAATTAAAGAAATCACTTGGTTGTAAACTAATGACAACGGATATACAACCTCCTCCATTTCCTGATTGTTGATAGACTTTAGACAGTGGGTGTATTTTCACTGTGAATTGTTTTTGTACATTTGAGTTCAAACTTCACGTAGTAGACATATAAATACTGAGGTTGGTGAATGCGTGTTAACTACATTGAAGCTACTACAGTCTTTTTTTTTCTTATTTTTTTTGCTAATTATCTCACGGGGAGTGTTTAGAAATTAAATTAAGGTGCTTATTTACTAAGTGGTATTTCTTTATTTTATATTTAAAGGTACTCATGAGTAAAATAGAAAAAAAATCAGCCTGATTTTATCAATGCCTGCATCATCATTTCAGGATTCACGTGACGAAGCTGTTCTATAGGCCTGATTTCAGTGTGGGCAGTTTAGATACATTTATCAGGTATAAGCTACCTCAGTAAGTAAGGGTTCTGCATCTCATTTTTTCCCCTGCAGTCAACATATTTTTTTCAAATGTGCAGTGAACTCAGAAAATGGAGAAACACAGCCAAGCTTTAATACAGTAAATGATGTTCTGGCACCTTTGACTATAAATCAGTGTTGCAAAGACATCGTGGCAGCATGAGTAAATGCTGTCCAAATAAATGCCGAGCCTTGGCATGACGGTTCAGAGTTTTGTGCTTCATCGTAAAACTCACAAGGCAATTTGCTTAATCCTGGCTGCATAAGCTGGACTTAGAAGAGTGCAATTTGTAACTCAGCTGGCTGAATAGATGGAGTTTTACTGGCCAAGGGAGTGAAAAGAATTTAGAGCACTCTGTGCAAGTTTGAAAAGATTTAGCTGGCTAACCTACTTCTTTGTTTGCTTAAAGGAAAGTTACACCTAGCTCTCTAAAATCCGAATATATTTTTCTAGGTATAGAATGATGAGGGAAAAGAATAAGAATGTACTTGGAACTGAGAAACTCTGAGGCTTTTGGAATAATGATATTGTGAAATTGAGCCTAGAGAGGGATGGAAGTGAGCAGTAGACATAAAGGGAGAAAAAGAAGGAAGAATCCACAGGAATCTATGCCTAAGTGGATATGAAAGAGTTTGAGGGGTTAAACCCTACAACTAAGACTTTTAGTATTAGGGACTTGAAGAAAGGTGGAAGTATGTCAGGAAGAAGAGAAGGATGAGGTATGGGACAGGAGAGAGGCGAGGGATCCATTTTGAGAGACACAGAATTTGAGGTTATGAATGAGCATTCCGCAGGCACCTGAAACAAGCCTAGAGCTTTCCTTAACTGGAGATACTAAACTAGAGATTTGGCTCTTGTTGTCATAGAAACGATACCTGACACAGTGAGAGGGAATGAGTCCCCATACACTGAAGAGAAGAGCTGAGGTCTTAGGACTCCTTAACTATTGAGTCAGAAATTATTTGACTTAATTCAAACTTCTAGTTTAGTATTTTACATGTAACTCAAAGATTTTTTCTCCCTAGTGATAGAAATTGATAACAAAAGTACCCAGTAACAGTGTTCTTTATTTTTTAAATGTCAACAACAGTTTGCATATCTCATACAAAAAAAAACCCAATACAGTTATTATTGCCTCTTTTGAAAGTAGTATACCTACCTGGAATATTAAGCAAACATCATTATACTCTTTTAAAATTCATACACCTTTCATTTTCTTCCAGATTTTCAGTTGTTGCTTTTTTATAAAATCCAACTTGTCAGAGTTTGATGTATTGAGTACTTGACTGTAAAAGCAACTTCCTACATTTAAAAAAATAACCACCCTATTCTAAGCTATTGTTATTCTTGTCTTTCACAATTACGATAACTCTATACTTTTTTATTCCTCTGCCTGTCTTTTCTTCCCTTCAACATAATCCAGAATAATTCTTTGTGTTCCACTTCTTTTGCTTTGCGACAAGAAAGCATTGCATTTTGAGAGTGGCTGGATGGAGGTTAATTCCGTGTCCTTATGGTAATAACCTGGGAAAACCTGGGGATGATCGGTTTCATTTGATCCCTCATCTGATAAGGCTTCAAAGTAAATGAAATGAGTGGAAAATAACACTTTTCATAAGTTCTCTAGAAACTGCAGCCGTTTTTTGAGAGACCCAAGGAATTGAGTCTCTGATGTATTTTAGTGAAACATAATTCAAGCAGAAAAAGATCATTTAAAAATATTTATAGCACTCCCATTTGCTGCTTTTCTCCATCCAGCAGAAAAACAAGCTCGTTTTTCTCTATGCAGACAAGCTCTTTTAACTGAAAACTACACTCAGTATTCCTGTTGCAGCAATGATGTTATCTGGTGGTCATTTCACTCTGAAACAGAAGACATCCCTTGAAAGGAAATTTAAAGTTTTATTAAATCACTCATTTTTTAAAGGCATCAACAGATAGCATAAATAAACAAAAATGAAGAGAAAGTAGATCCCCAAGTGAAAAGTATCCTGATAATTAAGGTAACTCATATTCTTTATCTGCTAGGCTAAAGCTACTCTGATTTTCAGTCTAAATGTAACTAACCATTTGTACGCCTTACGACAGAAGTTATATCAGAATCATTGTGATTTACTAAGTCAATCTTTTTTTCTTAGAGACTAACTTAGATTTACATTTATTTATTTATTATTTTAATGCAATGCATAAAGCGAAGGACAAAATGACACCTTTGAAATTTTTCGACAGCATGCTAAAGATTTGAAAACATTCAATTCCAAGCCTAAGAACTGTTTGCAACTGATTAAACATGGCTTCTTTTTCAACCTCTTCTGGATCAAAATCTTGTTCAAGGTGTTTGTAGTGGAATAAACACTTCAACAGTGAATTTAGGTGCCTATATTGCAAATACCTCCACAGAAATGTGATGCTGTCACTTCCATTCGGTTTGGTCAACTGTGAAAGCTCATTCACTCTGAGCTTGATCGTCAAAGACAAAGCAATAAGTATCAGTTGTATTCAGATACCTTTATAAACCTCCTTTACTCTCCAAGGTATAGGCTTCAGAAAAAGAATTACAACATTGTACAACATCAGTCCATTGTACAATATGGCTGTTCCTACTATGCAAGAGAAAATCTTTTCATCTTTGGGATTGCTGTACCCACCTTTGACTTGTCTTTTTATTTTATTTTTTAATCGCAAGAGATCTTAGCCTTATTTTAAGGATACGTAATTTCACAGAACTGTAATTTAGAGACTTCAAGGAAGAAATATGTTACTTTAAAAGTGAGAAGATGGTTTTATCACCACCGCTTTAAACTACTGGTAAGGGTTAATTTCAGACAGTGTTCTGATAATACTCCCATTCCTGTTTTTCATTTAACTTCAGTCATGTTATTGTGCCCTCGAAAAGATTCTTTTGATAGTCCTTAATTCTCGTTAAATTTATAATGGAAAAGTCACCAAAAAATAGATCCTTCCCATGTATTAATCACGCAGTGGTTTCAAGATTTACATAAAGAAAAATCATCAGTATTGGTATAACCTATTTCAATAAAATATTTAAGGACACACAAAGAATTATTAAACATTGATATTTGATTAAATTCCAATGAATATAATTTGTAGGTAATTTCTTCAGCATGCCTAGACAGTAATGCCTGGTACTAAAGTCTCACACATCCAATTTGTCATGAACTACAGTAGAAGTATTCTTTAGTTGCTATAGCTCCACGGAAAGAATAGCAAAAGTGATATATTTATTCATGCATTTATATATAAGATTGATTGAGCACCTAATATTTTCATCTTTAGAACTTGATAGTGTTTGTGACAAACCTAAGGTGCAGAGTTGTTGAAAACATGGAGCCTTTAGGGAAATGTAGGTAAGGTATATTATTCAGAATGACCTTTGATTTGGTAGGTAAGAACAGGCAGTAGTAGAAAATCACAATAGAGAGATAGGCAGAAACTGTATTTTTTTTTTTTTTTTTTGCGGTACGCGGGCCTCTCACTGTTGTGGCCTCTCCCGTTGCGGAGCATAGGCTCAGCGACCATGGCTCACGGGCCCAGCTGCTCCGCAGCATGTGGGATCTTCCTGGACCAGGGCACGAACCCGCATCCCCTGCGTCGGCAGGCGGACTCTCAACCACTGCGCCACCAGGGAAGCCTCGACTATATTTTATAGATGGTAGTCTTTAGCTTTATGGGATCACAAATTCCTTTGAGTATAGTGATAAAGGTTATACTAATAAAAGAATTATACATTATAGTAACACTAATAGTAGTGAACATTCACTGAGTGCTTACTGTGTGCTCAGCACATGGAAAAATCTCATGTAGTCTTCACAACGATATTAGGTTGGTACTGCTATGTTTTATAGATATGGAAACCAAAGTGTGGAGAGGGTAGGAAACTTGCCTGATTTCATACTCCTGTCTCACACTTGGACAAGAGCAATTGCAAGTCAGAGTCTTCTTAAAGACAGAAAATCTATATCAGCTGTCAAAGATCTGCTTTGTTATTTCTTAAAAACGTGCATGCAAACAAAATTTTACCCCCAATATCTGAGATGTCATCCTCTATTCCATGTTTTACCTCTATTCCACATAAGGTAATCCCTGGTTTAAGAACCATATTTAAAAAGATAATGGTGTAACGCAATGCGATTTCATATGTTAGGCCAAATTGCAGTTGGATGTCCGTTGGAAATGAACAAGTCTAAAACCAGTCATTGTGTGTATGACTTGGAGACGATGCAGCTAATACATTTGGCTTATGACAGCTATAATTTTGGGGGTAATGACTTAGCCATTATTCTTTAAAGAAAGTTTCTGGATTGTATTAACATTCTCAGTTCTGTTTAAAAAAGCCTTAGTTACTATATAGTAAATGATGTTTGCAATTTTAACTAGGGTTATTGAATCTCAATTTAAATTTATAATAAAACATTTCAGATTAGAGGAAAATATGTCGAGTTTTAGGCAAATTTATCAGAAACTAAATATTTAACAGAGCTTATTAGCACAGGTGTAAAGTATCAGTGCTAGTAGGAATGGTGTTTTCTGACACTGACCCTGGGACCTTTGACTCTGCAGTTACTAAGATTAATGCTACTGCCACAGCATTTTCAGAATATATTGCTTAGGAAGTAGAATAGAAAGCCAAAATGTTATCAGTCCATTAGGAGTTTATGTAAGGAGAATGCCCTTTTCTGGAAACCCATTCATAGTCTCCACCAAATAAATATTGATAGTTTTTAGAAAATTAAACATTATTAAACAATTGAATGAGGTTGGAGATTGTTTCATTGCATCATCTTTTGCAAAGCCAAATGCAATTTTAAAACCACATCAAAATATTATAAATACGACAGTAAGAAGCTAAATTTCAAAGATATCTTCCTGGAATACAGATTGTTTTTGTCACCATAAGGCAAATCTGCATAACCCATGAAAACCTCTGATTTGGTGGCAAATCACTCTTTAAAGAATGACTTCAACCATGGTAAGATGAAGCAAATTGATTTGAAATAGTTTTGGATGAGTGTCCAGGTTAATACGTTGGCTCCGCACTGAATTGTTGGAAAATGAATTTATAAAGTAGGAAATTAATTTTTTATTTCTCAGGAGTAAATCACTACTAAAAACTTACTGGAAACTTAGAGACTGGTGGTTTCGAAATTTCTCTTCAGTTTTATATAGATATTCTCATGTGTTTAACCCCTGTTTTTGATTGCTTTCTGCGACTGGTTTTAACTTGCCCAAACCAGTCCTGCCTTCCGTCTGGATGTGTTCCGTCTGGTGTTCTGTGACCTAGGCCCACCTGCTCACAAGAGGTCAGTGGCTCACTGCACTGGATACAGGCAGCCAGAAAATGAATTACTGTGTTAAGCAATTAAAAACTTATGTAACAAGGGTACTGAATAACATGAGGTGGTGGGGAAACAAAGAGGGAAAATGTGTTCCACTTTCAATATTTTCAGTAATTTCTGCTAAGGATACACTGATAAAGACCTGAAATACAGTTGTGAAATTCAGAGAAAAGTTTTATGAAAGCTGCCTTAGTTACCTTATCCTGAAATAGCAGCTACTCACCCTGAGTAAGGAAGGAAATTTTAATATCTTTGACTAAGATTATATTATAAATAATTGATGGTTTATATTTTAAATAAACAATTTACTTTTAAGATAAGTATCTATGTTTTACCGGTTGGTGTTTGGTTTAAATGATTTGTAGCACCATGTATTTATTGGCAATGTAAGTAAATTTAACAATAAATTTAAGAATAAATTCTTAATTTAGAATTTAAGAATAAATTCTAAGTTACACGAGCTGCTTTTTAAACAAAAGCTTTTAAATCATTGTTAACCTTTGGAGGGTGCTCTAAGAAGGTATTTTGGCAACCACTGCTTTTTGATAGTAGACATAAGACCTATCAAGGGCAAACCTTTCTAATCTCTACTTATATTAAAAATATGAACATTAATCTATAGTGTATATCTTTAAAAATTTGCTCTGTGGTAATAAATTTAACTTGCTCCCTATTATCTTTTCCTATGGCTATGTCCATTATGATGTGACAGCCATAAAAAGTGTATCATGTTATAAAACGATGAACCTGTAGCAACTTACTCTTCTAGTTGCCTCAGTTTGGGGATGAAGAAATGGTACCATGAGGAAGTTTAGGTAACTTGCTTAAGGTTACACACCTAACAAACAATGCCCAAGGAAAAAAGAAGCCAAACCAAAACAAACAAAAAAACCCAATAACTGAAATCTAGTACTTGGGACTTTCTATTTTAGACTTACCCAAAATATGGGTAAGAAGGAGGAGAGACAGAGAAGAAAAAGTTATCCTGGAAATGGACTCCCAGCTAAGGCAAAGTGTTCTAGTCTCAGCTTTGGGGAAAGAAACTTCAATTATTTGCTTCTCTTTTTCTTTCTCCTTCTCAACTCTAAAATGGGGTTTGGGACAAGAGGGTCTTCTCGTAGCTCAGTGTTTTGCCTGTTGGACCTGGAAGACTGTATACATAGGGACAATACTAGATGCCATATTGTACAACTGAAACTTACAGAATTAAGGCTGCCAAGTTTGACAAGAAATGTCTTTAATCTTTGTCATTTTCCTTTCACACCCTTTAGTTTTATGACATTAAAAAGCCAGTTAGCACCAAAATAAGGATTAATCTCCAAAATATACAAATAGCTCATGCAGCTCAATATCAAAAAAAAAAAAATCAAAAATGGGCAGAAGATCTAAATAGATGTGTCTCCAAAGAAGCCATACAGATGGCCAAAAAGCACATGAAAGATGCTCAACATCACTAATTATTACAGAAATGCAAATCAAAACTGCAGTGAGATATCACCTCACACCAGTCAGAATGGCCATCATCAAAAAATCTACAAACAATAAATTCTGGAGATGGTGTGGAGAAAAGGGAACCCTCCTACACTCTTGGTGGGAATGTAAATTGGTATAGCCACTATGGAGAACAGTATGGACGTTCCTTAAAAAACAAAAAATAGAACTACCGTATAACCCAGCGGTCCTACTCCTGGGCATAACCCAGAGTAAACCATAATTCAAAAAGATACATGCACCCCAATGTTCATTGCAACACTACAATAGCCAAGACATAGAGGCAACCTAAATGTTCATCAACAGACGAATAGATAAAGAAGATGCGGTACATAGATATAATGGAATATTACTAAGTCATAAAAAGAAACAAAATTAGGTCATTTGTAGAGATGTGGATAGACCTAGAGATTATCATAGTGAGTGAAGTAAGTCAGACACAGAAATACAAATGTCATATGATATTGCTTATATGTGGAATCTAAAAATAGGGTACAGATGAATTTATTTACAAAACAGAAGTAGAGTCACGGATGTAGAAAACAATCTTATGGTCACTAGGGGATGGGGAGTGGATAAATTGGGAGATTGCGACTGACATATATACACTACTATGTATAAAATAGATAACTAATAAGAGCCTGCTGTATAGCACAGTGAACTCTACTCAGTACTCAGTAATGGCCTACATGGGAAAAGAATCTAAAAAAAAAAGCCATTTAGAATTTTTGTAATAAGTAGTATTTCAGGCCTCAATTTAATTTTGATGTCCTCTCTAATTTAAACTTATTTTTAACACTGCTGTGCTTCCAGAAGAAATGAGAATCTTACAAATGTATTTAGTTCATTGCTAAATTAGATCATCTCCTGAGAGAATTTCAGTAAGGTTCAAATGGATAAAACAGTCTTTTTCTCACCACATCTTATCGCATCATAGGACTCCTAGGAAAAAGAAGTTTCTTGTATCCCTCTTCTATTTCCCCCACTGATAAGGGAAGTACACTGGAACTTAATCATTATGAAGAATTCAAGGATGGAACAGTTCTAAGGACAGACTTGATGGAGTTATTAATTAACTCCATTGCATTACAAATTACATTAGCTCACTAATAAATGTGGACAGCATTAGTAGTGGCACTGAGATATGTTTCTTTCTATGGAGAAATTTTGAATAGGATTTATTCTGGTAAAATGGAAAGCAGTAACGGCTTTAATCCTTTTGAAATCTAGTGTAAAGCAATCAGCATGGTCTAGCTAAAATTTACCATGCAGAAAAAATTAATACAAGAATGACCTCAAAAAGGAGAAACTTGTTAGTGTGATTCGTTTTAAGGGGCAAATTTTGGAAGGAATATATATATATATATATATATATATATATATATATATATATATATATTTTTTTTTTTTTTTTTTTGCGGTACGCGGGCCTCTCACTGTTGTGGCCTCTCCCGTTGCGGAGCACAGGCTCCGGACGTGCAGGCTCAGTGGCCATGGCTCACGGGCCCAGCCGCTCCGCGGCATGTGGGATCTTCCCGGACCCGGGCACGAACCCGCATCCCCTGCATCGGCAGGCGGACTCTCAACCACTGCGCCACCAGGGAAGCCCTGGAAAGAATATTTGTAATAGATTATAGACGGGAAGTATCAGGTACACTGGATGCTTACCACATGTCCTGGTGATCTATATATATGATTTCTTTTAATCATCTAAACCAACTCTTGAGATATTGGTGTTCTGATTTGTACCTGGTAAAAGTGAGGCATAAATATTTGCTGGTCAGTAACCCATTCCTTTATTCCTACCACACCACCTCTTTTTTGTGATGGGTCATCCAGCCTTCACTTTTTCATGTTGCACTAGGTACCTCTCGAACTGGGGGAGGGATAACTTCAGGAAGAATCTCTGGTCACACTCAGATCTGGAGTAATCATAGAATATCTCGCTGGCTTTATTTTACTAAATTTTTTGGAAAATATTTTGTTAAAACAAACATACTTATTATGAACTAGGACACAATGTATATTACATACGTTTTTAAGAAAAAGAAAAACAGACACTGCATAGAAATTTTGCTGGAGGGAAAATTCAGAGAAGTTTGAAATGTGTTGCTTAGCTAGATATGCTATCTAGTATGTGAATGAAAAATAAAGCTTAGTCCAAGGAAATATTATATTCCAACTGAATAAGGAGACAGAAGAAGTTTACTTTCAAATATGTGAAATGAAATCAACAGGTGTTCTCAGTGCGTTATCCTCCTTTATTATATTATGTAATTGAAATCACTTCTGAAAACAGCAGTTCTGTAGCACTCACTGCAAATGAGTGGTTATTGACTAAATAAAACTAAATTTAAATATATTCACAAATTATGATTTTATACTTCACCTCCAATTCTTTAAAGTTTCAAGCACTAATAAACCATTCAATTTGTTTTTTATTAAATATTTTACTAAAATCATTACAAAATCATTGTTTGAGAGTCTCTGAGAAGTGGAAATAATCCATTATGTAAATTTGGGTGCTTAGAACATTATTCAAAGATGCATCTTCATTCAGCTCACTAATTTGGTATTTCTGTGGCATGCTTACATCTAGCCAGATATAAGTGCATGCCCTTCTCCTGGTAGGCATGCTATAACTGCAGCTTCTTAGATCCTTCCACTTGTAACTTCTGATGCATTCTGTTCAATGTGGAACCAAGAATCTTCATTAAAAAAAATATCCCAGGTGATTTTGATGCCGGTACTTTAAGAATCACACTTGGAAAAAACAAGGAAGATGTTTTCTGATTTTATTACGACTAGAGGCATTAAATTGACTTATTTTATTGAAATCAATTTTAGAAGGGGTTTTGTAATTAGTCTCATTGTAGTGTGCATTCTTTACTTAAGCTTCCAGCATTTTCAGAAGCCTAGTACATTATGGATGAAAGGCCTTGAGTTCTAATTCTGCCTCTACTAGCTGTTCAGTTATGGACAAATCACTTGACTGTTTTATAGCTTACTTTCTTGGACAGTAAAAATAAACATTTGGATATTCACCTATAGTACCCTATGACTAATTTACATTGTTTCTTTATAATAGCTAAAGACAGTTGAATAAAATGTTTTAGATTAAACTTGACTATTTTATTGCACAATTCATAATTGAGATATAAAATAATGTCCAGACTTGCTATTAGCTGCAAGCAAAGTTAGAATTGCAGATAGTAATTCTGATACAGTGCTTAGTGCATCTGACCAAATAGAGATCCTGAATATTTCCCATTACATGAGCAAAATATTATTTTCCTGCTGTTGACATATTGTTTCATCTGAAATCTGGAGAAAAAAGTTCTGTGGTCCTATATAAAAAAATAAACAAATAAACTAAAGTTATTAATGGAAATTGATAAACAGGTGCTCTAAAGCAGAATTGGCAGACTTTTTCTGCAGAGGATCAGATTACAGTATTTCAAGCTTTGTGGACAATATACAGTCTCATTCTTCCTTCACCTTCTGCTTCTTTTATTCTTCTTCCTCCTCTTTTTTTAACAACATGCTAAAAATGTTAAACCATCCTTAGCTCAAGGTTATACTAAAACTGTTTAAAGCAGTGTTTCTCAAACTTTAATGCACATATGCATTGCCAGGGAATCTTGTTAAGATGCGGATTCTGATTCTGTAGGTCTGGGGTTGGGCTGGGGACCCTGTATTTCTTATTTGCCCTTGGATATCAAAGCTTTTGAAGTTAAACTGTTTCATGTCTTTTCACGTGATGAACAGCCCCCTCTACTGTTGGGTTTTGAATCCCCAGTGACTTTGGCTGACAACTCAGCTATCTTTTTTGTTTTTGTTTTTTAACCAAATAATGGGGTTGTTTTGATCCTAGTACTTTAGTGGCCCTTCATAATTTTAAAGCCTCAGACCTCTTTGGAAATTTGATGAAATCTGTAGCCCCTCTTGCTACTACTCCCTCCTGTCCACACAAGAATGCCCATTTTTATACACAATTTCAAAGAATTCACGAACCTGTCTAAGGCTTACCCATCTTAAGGGTCACTGCTATAGTTGTGTAATGTCTGAATTTAAGGGAGTTCTAAATTAATTCCCTCACTTTTAATAACATCTTAAAATTTAGATTGCAGCTATGTTTTTGCATATCTCCATATCATTCTATCTATCTGTCTACCTACCTATATGACTATCAATCATCTATCTGACTGGTACAACCTTTTAACTTTATTTTATGCCCTATTGGCCATTGCTGGCCTGATGATTACATTTAAACTGAAAACTATGAATGAGGAAAATAACCTAACTATTGGTCAGAATGAACATGAATTGTTACAATGCCTTGTATTAAATTTGTTCACAGTGCCTTTACTTATGACTTTTAAAAAACTACTTTATTAACATTAATTCATACATACTTTACTCATTTAAAGTGTACAATATAATAGTTTTTATTATTTTCATGGAGTTGTACAACCATCACCATAAATAATTTTAGAATATTTTCATCACCCCCAAAAGATTCTCCAGTCCCCCTTCACCTCTCACCCCCATTACCTACCCTAGACAACTGAAAATCTATTTTTTTGTCTATGAATTTAACTATTCTGGACATTTCTATGTAAGTGGAATCATGTTGTGACTAGCTTCTTTCACTTAGCATAATATTTTCAGTCTTCACTTATGTTATAGTGTGTATCGGTGCTTCATTCGTTTTTATTGCTGAATAATATTCCATTATGTGGATATATAACATTCATTTATGCATTCATCAGTTAATGGACATTTGGGTTCTTTCCATTTAAAAAAATTATTATGAATAATGCTGCTATCAATGTTACAGTTTTTGTGGGGACATAAGATTTCATTCCTCTTGGGTATATACCAGGCAGTGGAATCGCTGGGTCATATGTTAATTCCAAAACTTTTTGAGGAACTCCAGATAGTTTTCCAAAGTGGCTGTACCATTTTACATTCCCACCAGCAATGTATGAGGCTCTCAATTTTTCAACGTCCCAGACAATACTTGTTATTTCACACTTTTTGGATTATTGCCATCCTAGTGGATGAGAAGTATATCTCGTGGTCTTGATTTGCATTGTCCTGATAGCTAATGATGTTGAGAAGCTTTTCATGTGCTTACTGACCTTTTGTCTAACTTTTTTGGATAAATGTCTATTCAAATCCTTGGCCCATTTTTAAATTCAGTTATTTGTACTTTTATTTAGTTGTAAGGGTTCTTTATATGTTCTAGATATAAGTCCTCTATCAGATATATGATTTGCAATTTTTTTCTGATTCTGTGGGTTGTTTTTCCTTTTGTAATGTTTTTTTCAAGAACAAATATATTTCTTGCATGTGATTTTGGTGTCATATTCATGAAGGTTTTGACTAACTCAAGATCATAAAAATATGCTCCTGTAATTTCTTTTAATTGTTTGATAATTTTACCTCTTACATTTAGGTTGTAGATATTCTTTTGAATTTTTTATAACAGCGGAGTAAAACTACTACAAGAATATCCAAATGCAACAGCACTAGGATAATTTACATATGTTATAGTCATAAGTGAGTAAAATTCTCTGAGTGCTATTGGACATGTTAGATTCTAAATCTTATTGCTAAATAGTTTAGATGTTTTGCATCTAATTCTCTTATTAGTCTATTATTTTATATTTTATTTAATAAGTGTTAGTGTATTTCAGGTCCTGTTCAGGCCTTATTCAGGCCAAACTGCCTAATAAGGCAGAGAACTTTTTGATGTAGAAAATAGCACTCTAAAAACATGGACAGTTAACTTGCTTAGTTTTAATAATAGAACAACTTTGGCATTAGGGAGAATGTAGATGATTGCATATGGGAGATTAGAGAAGAGCAAGGAAGGTACCCAAACAAGAGGATTGTGGCTACCGTATGTCTGTTACATGAAAAGTGACATATAACTCTTGGTGCATTTTAGTATCAGTTTCTATGGCTATGTGTCCAGACCTTTACATTTGGGAATATGCTACTGATTTGCAAGCTATGATTAGTTATTCATATTTAAGTACTTGGGATCTCATTTATTACTTTTTAAAGTAATTCTTACTTTTTATATTCTATAAGTTCCTCATTTGTGTTAGGGCCTCAGTACTTACAATATATAACCTTCTTTATTACTGTGATGCAGGTTGTGGTTTTCTGTCCATATTTAAATGCTTTGGGTCTCTTTAGTTCTTTTCTTAAAATTTTGACCTGTGTAGTGTAAATTACTCTTGCTTTAGGTACCTAGCACTTGTAATGTATAAGTTCCTTCTTGCATCTGATGAGCTAACAAATGGTAATCAGCAACCTTTAAAAGTTAATCCTCTTCAGAAAAGGTTCATTCACTACCAAATTAAATTCCCTTTATTAAATTCAAATAGAAATTTTAAATTAATATTGAAAGTTAACTGGAATAACATTGATGAGTAAATATTACTTCTGTTTATTGAACAGAAATGTGCCAATATTGGGTGATTGGTTGGAAAATTGTAAGAGCTTTTAAAAGCTCGTATGTAGATTATCATTATGTCTCCAGACAGAGTTCTCTCAGCCGTCTCCTTTAGAATTATTTGCAGCAGCTGGTAGGACCTTTCCACAAATAATGGCTTCTGACACTTCATAAATTAAAATATTCAAAACAGTACATTATGCAAAATTTTCATCTTAAAATACCAAACAGGTCCTTCTCTTCCTATTTCTTCTAACTTTTAATGGCCCCATTTTCATTGTAGCCACAGGAAAGTTATTGGTACCTGTCACTCTTCCTTACTGTATGGAATACCAAATTCTGTCAAGTGTTTATTTTACTGTATAACTTATATCTTCCTTCTTTTTTCTACCTTAAGTGTTTCAAGGTCAGGTTCTTTTTATTGTTCTCTGGGATATAGAAGTAACTCTCACCTGTCTTTTTTGCCTCCATCACTATCTATGTTTTACTGTACAGACCAAAAGAACCTTTCTAATACACAGATGGTCATATCACTGCTCCCTCAAAATCAGTTAGCCATATGGAATAAAAGTCACACTCCTTAGCGTGGTATTTTAAGCCCTTTTGTCTCCGGCTATAAGACTGCTTTTTACCCTCACCTGCCATGTTAACTTCCTCCCTGATTATGAAATGTTTTATACATATATTGTCATTTCTCTGTCCTTTTGCTCATGCTATTTCTTCATTCTGAATGTCTTTCTCCTTCTGTTGACATATTATTTTCATTCTTTACAACTCAATTTAAATGCTACCTTTTTTGGGGAAGCCTCTCACTGTGCTCTAGTTAGAGTTGACATTACTTTTCCCGATCTTTTCCTGTAATACATTTCTTGGACCTCCGTGCAACACTTATTTCAACATAGTGATTTAACCTGAGTTCCTCAGTCAGACATACCTGGATTCAAATCCTGCCTCTACTGCTTACTTCTTCCACAGTCCTGGACAATATATGTCATTAAACTTCTTCCTCATCTGTTAAATTGAGTTACTATTTGTACATAATGTTCGGGTCTTTTTTTGTGTTGACTCTGATAGCACAGTGCCAGCATGATAAACGTTTTCTATATGTGTATTTTAGGCACTTGGCTTTCTCCCCTAGTACATAGTAAGCACTTTGAAGACAGGAAATTAACCTTACTCATCTTAGTACCCATTGCAACTTACTGGTTCCAAAAGAAAATTTCATGCTTATTTTTATTTGTCCTGACTCATGGAACATGTTAAAACTAACTCATTAGAATTAACATATTAATTTACTACTATATTGTCTTGTTCCAAAAGGGACTTGGAATGACTTACGAGATGCATAAAGAACAAAAGACTGAAACATAAATAAAATAGTAGTAAGTACAGTTTGAATGATTGAATAGTTTAATTTTATCAGTGTGAACCTAAGTGAAACAAAAGCTATAGATAAGGAATGTTAAAGCTTGTCTTCATTCTGTCACATTTTGTAGGATCTCGTCTTCGCCAGGAAGACTTTCCCCCGCGGATTGTGGAGCACCCTTCCGATGTCATTGTCTCTAAGGGAGAGCCCACCACGTTGAACTGCAAGGCCGAGGGCCGGCCAACGCCCACCATTGAGTGGTACAAGGATGGCGAGCGGGTGGAGACTGACAAGGATGATCCCCGGTCCCACAGGATGCTTCTGCCCAGCGGTTCCTTATTCTTCTTGCGCATTGTGCATGGGCGCAGAAGTAAACCTGATGAAGGAAGCTACGTGTGTGTTGCAAGGAACTATCTTGGTGAAGCAGTGAGTCGAAATGCATCTCTGGAAGTGGCATGTAAGTAAACGTAATGAATCTCATAAATGGCATGCGCTTTTACTTTGATTTTTTTTTAATAAGCTTTGATTTGTTCTCATAGATGCTTAATACCTATAGAATACAACAATCGATACTCTCTGCATAATTTTACTTTGCCTTCTGCAAAGAAGGCTTGTCAAAATAATGTATAGCCAAGGTGTTGCAGTAAATTTATTTATATTGAAGCAATGTGGGTATTATGATATTATATTAAAGCAAGGCGGTGATGATGCTGGTCGTATTTAAAATTTGAATTATTAATGAGAGATATAATAAAATATTAAGGTTGGCGATGTTAAAATAAAAAGTTTATGTGTAACATGGGATCAAATATAAGGTATAAATTCATTATTGTACCTATTCCTGTTACTTATTTATATATAACTAATATATTATATATACATGTATATATTTTTTAAATCTAAGTTTTATTGGGCAACTTTAAAAAGAATATACTCTTTAGGTTATATTAACTCTTTTACTTCCAGGTTAAATTCAGGGATCATTACCCTAGGCATGCAGGGGAAAATATACCAACAACAGCAACTATATTTTTTTATCAAAAAATTCATCAGAGAAGAGAACTGATTTCTGTTTAGGGACAAAGTGTGCATATAGAGGAAGGTCTTGCTCAGTTTTGGTAATCAGCAGTACCTAAGGATTTGTCCTGCCCTTGCCACTTAAAAATATATTTATTTATTAATCAGGTAGCCCAAATAGCACTAGTAAATCAAGGCATCAAGGCTTTGCATCTATTTGATCATTGAGTCCATAACTTTGTTTTTCTGGATGGTTTTCCAGAACAAATTTCAAAATATGTTAGATTTGTTTTCTGGTTTATAAGTGAGGATTTGGTGTCATAATTATTTTGGTATTCTCTATTTTGAAGGAATACTTTATCAAGAATTATTTGTGAATAGGATGGCAATAACTGAGCTTAAAAAAAGTTTGTGCTCTTCAACTTTCTGCTTGTACCAGTAGGTGTTCATACGTAAGAGAATTGAAATAGTTCAGGATGCATGAGTCTTTTTTTTATAGCTGGGATGAGAGTGCCGGATAATAGTTCATGGTCTATGTCTGCAATTAACTTTGATACTTATACTCACATGCTATATGGTATCACACTAAATTATAAAACTTGTGTATATGTGTATTGAAATTCTCACAGTGTATCATTACCTTTATACATGAAAACATCTTTTAGTAACAAAATCATACAATTTCTTATTCAGCTATCACAATGAAAGCTTTTGCTTTTACGCATCCAGTCTTTTGATTTATGCTTTTGTACCAAGAAATCTGGAACCCAGTCCATGCTTGAAATATGTAAGTCCAATAGGAAAAAACTACAGGAATCCTAAAACCCAAATTTTTAAATCAATGAGCTTTGAGAAATTTATTATGTGAAGTACTTTGAGATACAAGCATTAGAACTTTTGCTAGCAATGCCATTTTGTGCCAGTTGCTAGGTAATTTCATTTTTATAACTTACTTCAAAAAGCAGTTAGATTAAATGCAGTTTAGTGAGATTTGAAATATATACACAGAACCTCAAGAATACAAATATTGCTGTCCATTTTTATTTTGAAATATCTTATTTCTGGAACATTTCAAACATACTGAAATATTTCAATGTCAATTCGATTGATTGTTTTCCCCACCAGATCCCTTTACAGTAAATATAACATGCATTATTCTTTCTTTTTATAGATAAAATGAAACCCATGATGGTTAGGTGACCAAGACTAAGGCAATAAATTAATGGGGAATTCAAGATCAGACCATGATTGTTCCAATTTTTAGTTTGAGAGAATTGTACCATATTTCGAAAAACGCTCAAATGAAACCAGGCTCATCTTATATAAATAAAAATAAAGAACTTTTAATTAAAAGTTTTTCTTCTATCCACTCAGCAGCAAATAACTTTTTTTATTTTTTAAATTGAGGTATAGTTGTTGTATAATATAAACTTATCTTTATTCTGCTCCTTAGCATTGTTAAAATTGCTCCCAACACACATGTATCTTGTACTTTGATTTAACATAAAGGATTTCTCTCTTTCTTAATTGCATCATTAATAATTAATCAAACTGTTTTAGAGGGAAAATTTTAAACCACAATTTTTTTTCAATGTACTATGACAGTTACATTTTTCTTTATTTTTAAATCAGTGAGCTTTGAGAAATGCTAAAAAAATACTTCTGACCTAGAGAGGAAAACAAGAAGAGTTCTAAATTGGATTTAGCTAGTGAATAAAATTCTTTCTTCTAATGCCCTGTCAACAGTTCATGCCATTTGAGGCAACAGAAGATCAAATAGTATCCATTTATATGTTGCTCATCCCTTTCGCATTAGCTCATCAGTCTTCTCCATTTCCTCATGTGTTTCATAAAATGTGTTAATATGGAAATTTAGGTCAAAGCATTGTGATTTGTCAATCCTATTGGTAACCAAGGTGTATTTTTATAAAATGATAGGAACCGCTGTGGGTCATATAAATGTCTGGCCTTCATATTTTAGGACACTCAACATAATTGCTCAATTATGGCATATCCATTTCTTCATTTGTTAAAGGAAAGAATGGAAACCTAAAAACACTATGTATTTGGAGAGCTGCAGGTAGCTTGATAATGAGGTTGGTGGGCAGTGTAAGTTAGAAAGATAGGCATGTGCTGAATCATAAAATCTAGACTTTTTGTTATGTAAAAGGAGAGTTTTTCCTTTCAATTTTGAAAGAAAATTGAAGATAGGGTTAAAGGAATGATGATTGAAATTGAGCGGAGTTAAGAAGCTGTGAAATCATTCAGAAAAGAGTATATGTTAGATTTTAAACTGAACAAAGCAGTGCGGATTAAAAGAAGGAAATAGTTTGAACCGTATTTAGAAATTATATCACTTTGTGGTTGGTTTGGGGAATAGAGGGTGATTCCCAGATGTTTTTTGGTGGAGTGACTGTGTATATTATGATACCTACCATCCAAAGGGATGGCAGATACAGGAGAAATAACTCTAGTGAGAACAGGAAAGTGAAGTCAGCTTGGTTGTATTGTTTGACATGCCAATGAAATATCAAGGTAAAAATATGCCATATTCCATTAAGGAAAGAGCTTCTGGAATTGAGAAGTCTTTCCCAGATGGAGGTTGAAGCCAGGGGAGTAGATAGACATAGATGTGATTGTCCAGGCAAGCTGTGTATAGGGCTGTGATCACTCCCATTGTTTGGAAAAAATATTTAATGTTGGGCAAAGGAAAGTCTAGTTCAGGAGGCTCAGAGGAGGTATTGGAGTGATAGAACATGGGAAGTGGAGTGACAAGAAAAATAAGGAAATAATTTTAAGAAAGAAAAAGTGGTTGGCAATGCAAATGCTACGTGGTGGTCTAAATAAAAAGTATCTGTGGTCTCTAGGGGTGAAAAGAAAGCACAGCAGCTGAAGAATGAGTTGGTAGTGAGTTGGAGTGGCAAGTGCTGCCTGTTCTTTCAAGAACTCAGGGGCGGTCAAAATCGGTTGCGAATTGATTTAGGTGTATATAGGAATATCTAGGTGGTATGGATAAGTAGCAAACAACCTTGTTATAACTTTTATTGTGAAATAATTATTGATAAAAAATCTGGAATTTTTGACTCTGCTTCATCTTGATTTTCATTTTTAATTTCAACAATCTTGCTTTCTGCTGTCATATGATATGAGCAGTTTTATTGATAACCGTCTGTCTTGACTGATTGTATAGAAGTTAGCCTGTTTTTATCATACTCTATTCATTCTCTTTTTGTTTTATTAAACACAGAGTTCACTTTTATGTAACGGAACAACATAATTGAGGAAAAAACTATTCAGGGCCAGTCCCTGCAGTGGAGATTTGAATCACTTACCACATATTTGCTTTTTTCCCCTCTTGGTTTGGAAAAAAAAGGCAATCCAGAATGTACTTTTTAGATCACTTTAACTCAAGGAAGGTATTTAGGCAAAAAAGTGATTTTTACATATTTAGAAAACAGAATTGCAGGTTCTACAAGTAAGGCACTTGGCACTGAAGAATTTAATACATAGTTGTCCAATGGGACCACCAAGAGAGCTGAGACGTAGCTGGTGCAGATAAGATTTCAGTTTGAACTCCAGGGCTCCCTGTGTTTGGAGCAGAAGGAGCACAGGGGTCCTCACGCAGACTGTGGCTGCCTGTGCTGCAGCCTGAGTCAGTGGCAGTGCCTAGAGATGGCAGCTGTAGCCCCAGGTGGTAAATATATGACAGCAGCTTGATCTATCGACCAGGGTAAGAGGGGGATGTGGCCTAAATGAAAATTCATGAAAAATTGATGAAGTCCCCAGATTATTTTTTCCGTTTCCTTTTCTCTGTACTACGCCAGTGCAGAGAGGGGAGATTAAATGAAGTGATGAACGCTTTAGTGGCAAGGAGGTTGTGGTTCAAAGGTCAAGGGTCACTTAGAAACCGGTCTTTTTTTTCCCCTTTCCTTACTTATAAATCAAAACTAAAACACAAGAACTTTTCAGATTACCTATGATTTAGCTTTGCTTTGAGAAAAATAAAATAAAATGGCTAAATGTTTGAAAGTTGGCTTTTGATGCAACTACAAAAGAGAACAGATGTGGTTCATAATTCAGTTGGGGAACTAGAAATAGATTGAATTCCATGACTGCAGGGTGATTTCTTTTCTTTTCTTCATCCTTTTTTTCCTTTTTGTTTCCACGTATGAAGACCGATGCCTCAAGAAAGTCATTTAGAGAAGGAAAAGGTGTTGCATTATTTATGTCACAGATTGCTAGAACAGCAAAGCTATGGAACACTCTACAGACATAATGATCCTGCTTTAAATCCCAAACTAAATTGATGTTTTATCTGTACAAGGAAGAGAGGTTATAGAAGTAGACTGACTTTAGTAACAGAGGTCACAGGTGGCATTAAAAATGAACACAAGGTGAATTGTTTCATTGATATTTCCAAGTTAATAAATATGTAATTTTTTTTCCTTTTTTTACTTTCGGCTGTAAATGAATGTTATCCAGGCAAAATACCTTTATGCTCCAAAAACACAGAGATAAATTAAATTGCAGAAAAGCCTAAGCCATGGAGAGCTTTTTTAAAAAAATTACTTTATTGAGGTATGGTTCACATATAATTTACCCATTTAAAGTGTATAATTTAATGTTTTTTAGTGTATTCACAGGGTTGTGCAACCAACACCACAATCTAATTTGAACATTTTTGTCACTTATAAAGAAAACTGTATACCCATTAGCAGCCAATTCCCATTCTCCTGGAACCCTTCTGCTACATCCCTAAGCAAACACTAGTCTACTATCTTGTCTCTATATATTTGCCTATTCTAGACATGTCATGTAAATGGAATCATACAATACATGGTCTTTTTTGACTAGCTTCTTTTCCTGAGTATAATGTTTTCAGGGGTAATCTTTGTTGTAGCATGTATCAGTATTTCATTTCTTTACACTGCTGAATAATATTCTATTGTGTGGATATACCACATTTTATCCATTCACTCATATGTTGATGGAAATTTGGGTTGTTTCCATTTTTTGTCTTTTACGAATAATGCTGCTATGAATATTCTTGTACAAGTTTTTGTGTGACATATGGTTTCATTTGGGTATTCTCTTGGGTATATATCTAAGAGTGGAGTTGCTTAGTTATATGGTAACTCAACTTTTTAAGGGACTTATAGGTAACTTTTAGGTGTAGATAAAAATATTTATTAGTGTTATTGAATTAACTGTATCCAACTCCCCTCTTAGTACAAGGCACAGCTAGAAACATTGCCAGTATTTGATAAATATTATTGACTGCTGGCATGTTATACTTCCTTGGGTTATATGTCCATATTTTAAGATAAGATTTAATTAATTAAAAATATAAAATAATTAACTCTGTAAAGCCACTGAATGGTCATGAACTTTCTTTTTCTCTGACCTAGTTATTTAATTCAAGTAGTATGAATTGATGAAATAAATTCTGAAATCACTTCCCCTTATAAAACTTCTTACCAAACCATGTTGACTTTGGCCCCAATTAAGTTGGATAGTCTTGCTTTTTGAACCTTACTTCACTTTCTGCCACATTTTTATTTGTCCTGGAAGAGGACAGTATTCTGGTTTCCCAGGAGATGACATTATCTTTTCTGAGAATAATTGACATAACCTTTCCTGTTCCCAGGTTATTTTTCCTTTCAAAGGTCTTAACATTTGTTTGTTTTTCTTTCATTTACTAGGAAGGTTTAGAATAAGAAATTAATGGTGATTATAATAGAAGTTGATTAAGTAATTCCAGGAGTAGGGAAAAAAAGAGCTGCTATCATGACTCAACTTTCCTAAAACAAACGAATGTATCTATTTAAATGCGTAAGAGGCAACTAGTCAATTGGAACTGATATTCATAGATTTTGACTAAGAAGAATATAAGAGCTACTGGCTTTTTCGTGATTCCTCTGTTTGTATTTCTACAAATTTCAAGAGAGAATGCCGAGAATTTGGGGGGAGAGTATACAGACAACCACTCATACCTTAATGTACTTCGGCCATGTTATGTGCTAAATTGTATCCCCTCCAAATTCATATATTGAAGCTCTAATCCCTAGTACCTCAGAATCTGACTGTGTTGGTAGATTGGGTCTTTAAAGGAGTAAATAAAATACAGTTGTTAGGGTGGGTCCTAATCTATACTAACTGGTGGCCTTATAAGAAGAGGGCATTTGGACACATAGACACCAGAGAGGCACATGCACAGAGGAAAGACCATATGGGGACACAGTGAGAACGTGGCCATCTGCAAGCAAGGGGAGAAACCTCAGAAGAAATTAAAACCGCCAACACCTTAATCATGGATTTTAGCCTCCAGAACTGTGAGAAAATAAATTTCTGCTGTTTAAGCCACACAGACTATGGTATTTTGTGATGGCAACCCTAGCAAATTAATACAGGCCATTTGTCTTACAGCAAGAGTAACCACTGGTAAGAGACCATAAAAAAAAAAAAAAAAAACCATAGTGATTTGAATCAAATATTGTTTGTGCTCTGTGGATTTGTACTGCCCTGCATCCACAATGTTGGCCCGAGGCTGTTTTGAAAGAAATCTGTAAACTCAATTGAAAGTATTATAAACTGTGAATGTATGGGCATAGGGGAATCAATCTAAAACATCTTTAACTAGAAAGAAAAGACAATAGCAAATGTTTTGGTATTTTTTTGGTATTAGAGAACAGTGTTAGAAGGTACATGAGTGTGCACACGCACACATCTGTGTTACTTGGGCTGTTTTGTCTGTGTACCTTTTAATTGTGTAATACTCCATCAGATTCTTTCATATACAGATCTCTCCTTTAATCTTCACAAATGGAGGTGTGAAATTGCTATGCCTGGAGTACATGTTTGAGCTTATGAACTATTTAAATATGTGTAATGCTGTATTTTGATATCAGGTTTCTGTTAACTGTATTAACTGTATTCAACCCCTCTCCCTTTACAAGTCTCAAGTTGCCGTTCACTAAAATTAGCCTGAATTAACTCTGATTCCAAGGAAAGCACATAAATAAGAGAAAGAGGAATCTTGATGTTCTCTTCTTTTCCAAAGACTATTTCCCAAAACAGTTTAATCCTGAACTCTGCCAATATGAAAATCCTATCCATGGAATGATAGCCCAACATATTCATAGTGATACTAAGGTGTATTTAAGACAAAACTTGTTGAGTTCAGCTCTTGTTTTCAATCTCAGAATTTTTTTTTAGATAAAAGTAAGAAAAGACTATTTGTGGTTTGGAGGGTTTCCCACCTATAAACCTTCAATTTATTCGATTTCAGCTGGTTTGTAAATATAAATTGATTCTACTGAAAATGTATATAGGTTGACACTGTAGTTAGGAAATGTAATTTTGTGCAGCAACGTGTATGCTTTTCTCTCAAGATATGTGTTTCATCAGAAAGACAGGTCTCCAATTTTCCTTCGTTAGGTTGAATTTGTTTCTGATAATTATAATACACATTGTTTAATTCTGAAGCAGCTCCCACAAGGTTTCTATAATTACATAAAGGGGGTTGCACTTTTTTCATGCATGAGTCAGTATATGTGTTAAGCTCTTTAGAGGAGTACAGAAGTAAAAACGACAGGTGAAATTTTGTTCAACTCTGGAAATTTCTTCTTCTTTAGAAGTCTGTAACAGCCTGTGACTTAACTGCTAAAGGATGAGAGGTTCAATTGAGGAATCAACATATTCTTTACACTCTAAATCATTGGAATTGGTTTTCCTCTTAGGAGATTTTCAAATACAAACACAACATTTTCAACCACCTCTTTCTTAATTAGGAGATATGCATACATTTTTGTCAATAGGGTATACGTTTTACAAGAAGTAATCTAGGAAAACAATATTGGGCCCCTGTTTAGGATTTCTGTAAACTCTCTGAAGTTCCCTAGCACTACCCTTCTAGGGCTGCTCAGACATCAGTAGTGTCTCTGACCCTTGGAGAGAAGTCAGGCAAGGATTGTAAGAGAGGCAGGTGCTTTGAGGATGTGACAGACAGATATATAGGCCCAGAATCTGGTGAATTCCAATAAGTTTTTGTATGTTTATTTTGTCTTGCTTTTTTGTTTTTGCAGAAATTCTACCACCCAAAATAGCCCATGGTCACTTACTCACTGGTTAGCCTAAGCCTGTTAAAAAGTTGATCCTCACAAAGCCTGCAAGCAAGGGTGTCAGCCTGGGTTACAGGCAGCAATGGCCTACGCCATTGGCCCTTTAAGTAGCATCACAAGTAGGGCCTAGAAACTGAGTGTAAAGTAACATCTAAGAAGAAAAGGGCTCTTTCTATCACATATACCTTTTTCTGATAATCAGGCCATTTTCCAGTTATACAAGTACTTATTATTTATAAAGACAATCATTAAGTTTTTTATGTGGTTATCTAACATCTAAGTCTGTACAAAGACTTTGGCACAAACTTTGCAGTTTTTATATATAAACTGTAAAATTATGGAAAGGTAACATGACTATTTTACTTTCATAATGTCGTATTCAATATAGACTGTTATGTATACATATATATATATCAACCTGCTTCACTCTCCTCCTACTTGCTTTTTCTGCTTATCCACATTGAATGAGGATGTTCAGTGTTTTTCCTTAAATCTATTCAAAGGTCTTTACTGGCTTTCTTAGGCATTAGGAGTAAAAAGCAGCTTAAGAGATCCATGCCTTCAATGGTGCTTGTGTTATAAGTGAGAAGCCTGGGAAACCTCATCAAGTAACAGCTCACCTTCCACTGTGGTGTGGGGTAAAGGCCCTCAGACAGGACATGCCACAGGCATTAGAAGAAGAAGTGACATCAAATGCTTCTGGATGAATATGAATGGAAAGTGGCCTTAGAAAACTGGAGAGAAGTGTAAAAGCAAAGACCTGAGGCTGTGTGTGATTGGCCAGTGTGGGGAGTAATTACTGTATTGTTGAATTGGAGAACGTATGTAGGAGAGTAGAGGGAGATAATTTAAATAGGAAAGTAGAGATTGGTCATAATTAAACGAACTAAGGAGCTTGCACATTATCCTAGAAGACCTGAGGGAGCCTTCAATGTTTTTTTGATTTGGGAATGTTACTTGTAAGGTATGAAAGGGGATATGTTAAAGGCAGTATAAGGTGGATTAGAACATGGAAGAGTGTGAAGGTAGGAGATCTATTACAAATTAAGGTATGGTAAGAAGAAGGTTGAATTACTTTGATGAATTAAATTGATACCTGAAAGATAGGAGATGGCATTTCAAAGGAGAGTTGATACAAATTTAAGAAATGAGTTTGTGGTCCAAGGGATGATATAAATTTAGTTTGCTACATTTTTGGACAGTACTTTCTAATTGCTAGGTACTCAGCTAGGTGCTGAAGATACTGATATTTAAAACAAGAGTTGTTTACTAAGTATAGAGTTTCAGTTTTGCAAGATGAAAAAGTCCTGGATATCTCTTGCACAGCAATGTGAATATACTTAGCACTACTGAACTGTACACTTAAAAATGATTGAGATGGTATATTTTATGTTACCTATGGTTTTTTTTACCTCAGAAACAAAAAACAGAACAAGAGATGACTCATTCCATCAAAGAGTGTTCAAGATGGTATAAAATGTAAATCCTAGAGTAAAGAACACCTGAACATGTGGGAATTCAGAGGAAGAAAATACTGATTTTGCCAAGAGAAATATGGACCAGGTTAAATGATTTCTATAAGTGGAAAGTCAGTAAAAATAATCACTAAATGCCAGGATTTTTTCCTAAGTGTTTTATATTTATAATTTACTTTGAGTATAATTCTCAAAACAACTTATTATTTTCTCTCTATTATATCTGAGGCCAAATCTTTGTTAACTTAGCAATTTTTGCACAGTAAGAAGAGTCAGGATATGAACCCAGACAGCCTTTGCCTAGAGTTTGCTTTCTTAACTACCATGCTAAGTGGTCTCATTGATTCATTTAAACAAACAAAACCATTTGACACTTAGAAGAAATCATTAACATTTATTTTAGGTATTCTATCCAGAAATGGTTATCCAGTTGTATACATACAATGAGAATGCTGGACTACATGAAGTCTAAAGCTTCATTTTGGTGCTAAAATTCTGTGATTCATGGGGTACTAAAGGAAACAAACAACAGAAAGAGTAAGCTTTTCTTTTTTTTAATTTAGTTATATATTGACATTTAAGAGCTCATTAGTTTATTCAAGTAATTTGATTTTCTCTGTACAGTTCCTAGTTGTCAAATATCAGTATCAGGAAGATCCATCACTTTCAGGTCTTACTGACATGTTTGCAGGCCAAAGCAGCTTGGAGCTTAAGAATCAAATTTATAAGAAGAGTTATCTATCATTTAATATCTAAAGATAACTTGACTAAGTTTTATATTAAAAAAAAGGGAGTATGCTAATAGCAATGATACCCTTACAGTATTTTCTCGAGTTCTTTAGAAGTTATTAACATATTAACATGCATTATCTCATGGCCATATTTGTAGAAATTTGCTAACTTTGATAGTTTCTTTCTAAGTTCAGTACTTAATGTTAACAATGGTCAGTTTGACTTTCAAATAACTCCAGTTTTAATTTAAAAATTGATTAAAGGAGGAAGAATTGTTTTTTCAATAAATGGTAACTTAGAGCAATTGGATATTCAAAGGCAATAAAAGAAGCTCAAGTTACAGTTCAAACATTATACAAAAATGAATTAAAAATGGATTAAATATTTAAATGTAAATCATAAAATTTATAAAACTTTTAGAAAATAGGACAAAAATCTTTGATACCTTGGGCTTGGTAAAGAGTTCTTAGACATGATACCAAAGCACAAACCAAAAAGGTAAAATAAATAAATTTGACATCATTATGATGAGAAATTTTTATTCTCTGAAAGATCTTGTCAAGAGGATAAAAAGACAAGTTAAATACGAGGAGAACATACTTTCGAACAACATATATCTGACCAAAGATTCATACCTAAAATGTATAAAGATCTCTCAAAGCTCAACATTAAATAAAACAAATAATCCAGTTAGCAAAAAGGGCATAAGACATAAAGAGACATTTCACCAAGAGGATGTATGGCAGGGAAATAAGCACTTGAAGAGACGTTAAAAATCACTAGCCTTAGGGGAATGCACATTAAAAGAGACTATGATGAACAATCACTACCTACCATTTAGAACAGCCAAAATACAAAATCGTGATCTCTCATTCATTACTGGTAGGAGTGTGAAATTGTACAGTCACTCTTCAAAATAGTTTGACAATTTCTTAAAACACTGAATGTACATTTACCATACATTTGCACTCCTGGGCACTTAGCTAAGAGAAATGATAACTTAATCTGCACAAAAACCTGTACACAACTTTAAAGCAGTTTTATTTGTAAAAGCAAAAAAAAAATGGAAACAACAATTAAAATGTCTCTCAATAGGTGAATGGTTAAATAAACCATGTTATATATATACCACGGAATACTACTCAACAATAAACAGGAATGAATTATTGATATGCACAGTGACTTAGAGAGATCTTGAGGGCATTATGCTGAGTGAAGAAAGCCATTTCAAAAGGCTACATACTGTATGCTTCCATCTATATAACCTCCTCATAATGACAAATTGATAGTGATGGAAAAGAGATTACTGGTTGCCAAGGGTTAGGGATGGTGGGGAGAGAGCCATGGGTGTGTTTATGAGGGGAGAGCAAGAGGGTGATCTTTGTAATGATGAAACAGTTGTGTATCTTGGTTGTGATAATGGTTACACAAATATACATGTGATAAAATGACATAGAAGCACATGCATTGTATCAATGTCAATTCCTGTTTTTGGTATCATTATGTAAGATGTAACCGCTGAGGGGAAACTGGGTAAAGGGTACAGGGGACATCTCTGTACTATATTTACAACTTCCTGTGAATTTATAATTATTTCAAAATAAAAGTTTAAAACAAATAAGCTAACTACCTTAAGTAAACATAAGTATATAAAAATGTCTTATTAAAAACTAATAATTTATTTTATGACTTTTAAATGTTAAGTGTTTTGCTTAAACTTTGATGAATTCAGATTTTTCCAAATTTCTTTAAAATTCACTTATTCAGATTCACTGTTTGAAATTAATTAAATACAACTTGTGGTATGTTCTACATACAGTTCTGTGAATTTCTTTTTCTATTTTTGATTTTTGCTCCATCATGGTTTTTGAGTTTAATTATAGGATTTTTTTTATTGGGGGGGAAAGAAGTGGGGGTGTTAAAGTAAGAGGGGAGTGGTTGTTCCTAAGAATAAAGAGTCCCCAGTACTTGACCTAATGAACAGGGTCTCTTATTGTATAAAGCTGCCAAAAAAGTCTCTTACTCTAAACTGCATTAATAGTTCAGATTAAGAAATGTGATCCAGCTTGATTTTTTTCCTGCTAAAACTATGGGTTGAATATTGTTAATAGTTCTGAGTACCAGTTTAAATTTACCATTAAAAATGGAATACCACTAGAAGAGAAAGAGTAAGGATTTAAGACTGTTACAAGCAGAAAAAGCGGAAGGAATTGGGATTATTATTGAGGAACAATGAAGACATGGGTAGGGCCAGTAGTTCTCACCAAGCACATCAAGAGCTGTCATCCCAAAGAGAGAATATATTTGTTCCATGTGACCCTTGAGGAAAGAAAAGGACCAGTGTATGGAAGCTGCAGGTTTTGCCTCATGATGCCAGACAATAATTATGGTGTATGTGTTCTTTCTTGGGATTGTTAGGGAATTATAGGCAAACCAAGGCCAATATGATGGTGTAGTCAGAAGAGAACCTAAAAAATTACGTACAACTATATATTTTCTTATAGCTTTACCTTATGTTTTACCTCAAAGGAAAAATCAGTCTTCATAATAATGAAACAAGATAACAAAACTAAGTACTGGTGACTTATTTAGTCTCATCACTTTATTATTCACAAGGAATTCCATAAAGTAGAAATGATTTCCTTAAATTTAGTATTATCATGTTTCATGAAAAGTCCTTGGAAAAATCTCACTTACGCATATGTCTTACACATCTTATCTTGAAATCCCTTGAGATTATAAGCAATTAAATTAATTGCATTTTGTAGTCCAACCCCTCGTTTATAACATATAATTCCCCAGGACCCACATGTACAGATTCAAGAGTAGCTTGATAGAAAGACTGATTTATTTTTGTTTTCTTCCTGGATCTGCTTTGAATATTCTTAAAAGAAGGAGGAAGATGCTGTGTTTAATATTCATATAAGATTTTCTTTTAAAAGCAGCTTCTCTCAAAAGCCTGTTGTTAAACAGGACTACCTAGAAAGGGGTCAACTTGCAAAATCCTTCCTAACTACTTGTTTGGTTCTTTAGGATTGATGGATAAGCTGATAGAATCTAATCTTCATATGTGTCTGTCATTAATAGAGATGTAAGAATTTACATCTCTCAATTTACTTTGTCTTTCTTTTTTCTGTCACATCATAAGGAAAAGCTTTACTAATGAAGTACCCAATGGTAATAACCCATTATATGCTAGGATCTCTCTTTATATCAGATGACATGCAAATGAACTGTTCTATTTCTATGGAGAAAGAAAGACAAGGAGTGGTGTAGTTAATCATGCTTGAGGGCTGCCATAGTGTCTTCTGGGAAATATTATCATTATTCATTCTTATTTAAGGGTCCTTATCCTGTGCATAAGAAAATCTCCCATTCATTCCATTTGGGTTTGATGTTAATTACAGGGGCATTAATGGAAGCTTTCTCATAAGAAATGGATGTAGGACTAAATCAGAAAAAAGAAAAAAAAAGCAACCTTTGGGTGAATCGGGTCATCAAAAAAACCGTGCATGAAGAAGCTGGCAGGTTGGAGGAACCTTAGAGATCATCAGTCCCCTTGTTGTTCAGATGTAGAAACTGAGGCCTTGAGACATGAACTGACTTAACCAAAGCCCCCAGTTGATGAGAGGCAGGCCTCAGATGACAAATGAGGGAGCCAATTTCATCAGACAGCAATGGAGAGGAAAGATAATTTGGGGAATTTCTTTTCCCAGAAAGGACCAGGTTCTGGCCCTGTTCTCCTATTAACTAGTTCTATAATTTTGGCAAAGCTTTTAACCTCTCTGGGTCTCTTTTCTTGAATTTAAGGTGAGGGGATTAGACTAGATCATTCGTCCTCCAGAAAAGTGGAAATCTAACTGAGCTACTATAGACGGTTTGCATGCGACTACTGGACAAAGTTCATTGAAAAAAGATATTTCCAACAGATCATGTATGTTTGGATTCCAGAAACTGACAGGAGCCAACCTTGGATATCAAGTAATTGAGCAGTAGTCTTTTTTTTTTTTTATTAATTAATTAATTTATTTTTGGCTGTGTTGGGTCTTTGTTTCTGTGCGAGGGCTCTCTCTAGTTGCGGCAACCGGGGGCCACTCTTCATCGCGGTGCGCAGGCCTTTCACTATCAGGGCCTCTCTTGTTGCGGAGCACAGGCTCCCAACGCACAGGCTCAGTAGTCGTGGCTCACGAGCCCAGTTGCTCCGCGGCATGTGGGATCTTCCCAGACCAGGGCTCAAACCTGTGACCCCTGCATCGGCAGGCAGATTCTCAACCTCTGTGCCACCAGGGAAGCCCGAGCAGTAGTCCTTTTAACTGGCCATTCCCGCAGTCTGTGAAAAAAACCTTTTTTCGTATCTCAGATAATATTATTTTTTTCTTTCTTTTTCACCATTTCTTCAAGCAAATTCTGGTCGACAACAAGTAATTGATAATATTGCTGATAAAATGAAGATTTTCCTTAATCTTCTAGTCTTTTGAGGATTTAACTGATCATGGATCCACATCTATGCAGTCCCTAGTCACCTTGTCACCACGTAATTAAGTCATTTTTCTTTTAGGCATTCAGATCTAAGGTAAATTTTTTTTGCAAAAGTATGTATATTCTGGATCAGTGTTTCTAGTCTCTTGAAGTTTAATGTAAACAAATATAAATTTCTAGTATATAAATTGGATTTTGTTTTGTTTCTCTAAAAGAAGTATATGAAGCAAAGCAGCTAATTTTTGAGATGTATTTGACTTACACGTAGTGTATAAAATATTTTATTAGGTAAAATGCATGTTTGTCTTTTACTGAAATATTTTCATAATTATATGAAATTAATTTCATAATTATACACATAAGCAGGCATATATTAGACCAACATAACATTGCTCTTCTTTCTGGACCCATGTTATCTAAATTACTAAAAAAAACCCTTTCTACTGTGTGTGTCTTTTTGTTTGTTTCTTTGTTTTATTTTTCCTTATTTTGTCTTTTATATTTCTACTTTTTTTTCTGATTATAAATACTTTTTTTTTATTGGAGTATAGTTGCTTTACGATATTGTGTTAGTTTATAATGTACAACAAAGTGAATCAGCTATACATATACATATATCCCGTCTTTTTTGGATTTCCTTCTCATTTAGGTCACCACAGAGAACTGAGTAGAGTTCCCTGTGCTGTACAGTAGGTTCTCATTAGTTATCTATTTTACACATAGTATCAGTAATGTATATATGTCAATCCCAATCTCCAAATTCATCCCACCCCACTTTCCCCCTTGGTATCTGTACGTTTGTTCTCTACATCTGTGTCTCTATTTCTGCTTTGTAAATAAGATCGTCTATACCAATTCTTTTAGATTCCACATAAATGCGTTAATATACCATATTTGTTTTTCTCTTTCTGACTTACTTCACTGTGTATGGCAGACTCTAGTTCCATCTACATCTCTACAAATGACCTAATTTCATTTCTTTTTATGGCTGAGTAATATTCCACTGTATATATGTACCATATCTTCTTTATCTATTCATTCTTTGTCCATCTGTTGATGGACATTTAGGTTGCTTCCATGTCTTGGCTATTGTAAATAGTGCTGCAGTGAACATTGGGGTGCATGTATCTTTTTGAATTATGGTTTTCTCAGGGTATATGCCCAGTAGTGGGATTGCTGGGTCATATGGTAGTTCTATTTTTAGTTTTTTAAGGAATCTCCATACTGTTCTCCATAGTGGCTGTATCAATTTACATTCCCACCAACAGTGCCAAAGGGTTCCCTTTTCTCCACGCCCTCTCCAACATTTATTATTTGCAGATTTTTTGATGATGACCATTCTGACCGATGTGAGGTGATACTTCGTTGTAATTTTGATTTGCATTTCTCTAATAATTAGTGATGTTGAGCATCTTTTCATGTGCCTCTTGGCCATCTGTATGTCTTCTTTGGTGAAATGTCTATTTAGGTCTTTTGCCCATTTTTTAATTGGGTTGTTTGTTTTCTTGATATTGAGCTCCATGAGTTGTTTGTATATTTTGGAGATTAATCCTTTGTCCATTGCTTCATTTGCAAATATTTTCTCCCATTCTGAGGGTTGTCTTTTCATCTTAGAAATGTTGGAAACTACAGAAAACTAAAGAAAAAAATTACCACCAGAAATAAACATCATTATTTCCACTGTGTTTTTTTTTTCTTTATCAACACTATCACTTTAATAATAGACAATCTGTGAAATGGATTCAGTTTTAATACTTCAGTAAAATAAAAGATGAAAATACTATACATGTCAATAAATATATCTATAATTTGGTCAAATTGGATAAGTTGTAACATAAGTTGTCTATATTTCTTCAAAGAACATTTAGAAATCTTATAATAATGGTTTACACATACACTAAGGAAATAGGAATAATCTAAATTGCAAACATATTTAATAAGTCGTTACAAATTCTAACATTGTGGTTTTTTGGAAGAGTTTTCATATCACAGTCTTACTGCCAAATATTTTATATCATCTCTGTAAAATAAGTTATAATCATTTATTTTTCTGTCACGAAAAAAGTTGTCTTTCAGCTTTCTAACTGTGGTGATACCTTTGTGAATACTAGTCCTTCTTCCACCTTTTTTAAACTAATTACCATATATAACAGGCCAAATTTTACTTGGTAAAGATCAACAGAATAATTTTCAGTGCAGGGACTAACTATGCTTTTATGGGCCCTTTAAAAATATTTATGTATATTTTGCTTGGGATTTTAGAGGTAGTTTATTCTTCATTTCTTAAAACTATTTATTTTAATAAATAGATATATTTGGGACTAGAAAGCAAATTGAGAATAGTTTTGTTTTCGTATGTGATGTCAGTTCTAAGAAAAATTTGTTTATTTCATCCACCTAGTTTTCTTTTACCTATACCCTAGTCCTCAGTTGGAGTGACATTTGGAGTGACTGGTGTCTTGAGTGATGTAGTTAATGAGATCTAGCGACATCATGACCCTGACCCCTCTGTGGCCCTGGCTCCTCTCATCCATCTTCTTAACCCCACAGGCTGAATCAGTGTGTAGAATCAGGATTAAACAAGTGTGCATAAACAAGTTCAAGAGTTTTCTGTTATGGCTGCCAGTGCATGGAATTGGCAAAGTAAGACATAGAGAACTTAATGCTGAGAATGCTCTTTGTGCACCTCCACAAATCCTGTTGGAGAAATCACTAGTGTTTGTGGTCACTGCAGTGCACCTAATCTCAGTTTGCTCCATTCCTGGACAGTGGTGGCGGTTGGCCCTTATAATCACAGAGCTGTTGGCACATTCAATGAAAGGATGGCTGATCTATCACTTACCTAGTGTCACATGTTACTAAGGCTTTTATCTCATTAACTATGATTAATGTTTGTGTGGAATGGGCTTGTCATGTAACTGTTCACATTCAGCAATTTTCAATTCCTTAGCTTACTTGAACAGATGAGAGCTTTATCTTAGGCACTGAGCACCCTTATTTGCAATCGCTATTGTGATGTGGCATGGTAACTGCGTGATGTAGCTCTTCCTTGACTCTTGCCCATTATCAGTGTTCAGTGTGTTACTTGTCATTGAACTTGGGATGTCTTTATATAACTGTAGTCAGATTGAAACCTATGAACAGTTTGGCTTACGTAGAAAAGAATAGAAGAAATGCAGTAGAACTGTAATGAAATATTTTTCTGTTATTTCTTAACCTAAAAGTTGTTTTCCTAATATGATTTCCACTTAAGTCTATTTTCTCAAAGTGAGATGGAAACGGGTAGAGATTAAGGATGCCTGTTATTTTCTTGCCTTTGGCTGTGGTTCTTGCTTTATCTGTTCCACATTTGACAAGTCTTTCCCCTTAGCTCAGGGCACCATTTGATAAGTTGACCAGTCAGTGATTAAACATATTTATTTAGTTCAATGGGTCAGAGCTATTGCGACAGATAGAAAATTACTGATGGATTATCAATTTCAGCACCTCTGACATCTGGCCTCAATGTAGTCCATCATCTGAGGACTCATAACACATTTGCTTGGACAATAACATGCTCAGCTACCTGTGTGATCACAGAGCTGGATATTGGAAATATTTTGTGCAGAATTAATAACACAGAAATCACAGAAACTAGACGAGCTCTGCACCTACACTTGAAAAGTAAAAACACCCAAGAGTTTACACTGTTTAAGGCTGGAATGAAAGCTGACTTGTAGTTTTGATATGCTTTGCTGATTTGGGTAATGTTTTTATAATTTCTTTAACAAGCACATTTTGGAATTGCTGAAATAGATGTTTGGAAATACTTTGGAAACTATAATACATGTAAAAAACTACTTGGGTCAAAATGTTGTATTTAAAAATTGTAATGAAATAAAAAATGGGCTTAAGTTTTGGTCTACTGAAGTTATGGAATTTCCAAAATAAACCCCCAAGTCAAATACTTACCATTATAATTCTTTTTAATTATAAACAAGATTTCAAATAGGATTTGTAAAAACCTTTCTTCTTTTTATTGTTACTGTTGAGTGATCCTTTTATCCTAAGTGAATTCTAATAATAAAGAATGAGTCTTGTAGCAAATGCTAATCTAACATGGAAATAATTCTACTCCTCTGTCCATTTGACTAAACTTTATTCCAGTACAATCTTCTTCACATCCTTATTTCAAATTTTCATATAAAATTAAAAATAATCTTGTGATTAGTTTTTTCAAACAAATATGATTCAGGCTAGCAGTTTGTTTTAAGGTATGTTCGTATCTTTTAAAAACTGGTCACACTTGTTAAGAAATTAATAGATCACGACAGATAATAAGATCTAAGTTTTATTTCAGCTTTATTCTCATTTGTAAATATTTCATGTGATTATCTCTATATCCTTATATCCAATGTCTCTAATGCCCTACTTTTCAGTGATTCTACATTTAATATTTATGTGTTCTGTCATAAAAGTATTTGTGAAGCTGAAAATGATTCTTAATCTTCAAAGGGCTCATTTTCACACATTCTCTTGAATCTACAAACTGGTAAGAACTTAGATAAAGATTGAACTCATTGACATTATAATTTACATTTATTCACTAAATCCACATCAGAGCTATTTGCCATAAAATTGATAGGCCCTTTGGAATGTCCAGCACAATGTGTAATAACTTGGCAATATTACAGGTCATAATAGGTCATTATTTATTGCTACAGACTTCCTGATTTGTCTTGAAATTAAATGAGGTTTCTTCTATAATTTTGTGAAAACGTTTAGTAGTTGACTATAGCATTTAATCAACTCATCTCTCCTTAGATGCCTCTGAGTTGGTTTGGAAAATTCTTAGATGAATTCTAGTTGTAGGATCCTCTCTGGAATCAAGGTGTGTGGTCATTTAGACTGTCATGGATGTTTAGATCAGACACAATTTAAAAATGAGGGTGGTCAGATTAGGATATCTGGATTTGAAGGGTTGTTTTGAGCAGTCACAGGGAAGCCGTTGCAACATCTTCCTTAAAGACCAACCCTTCTAAATATCAGAACATTTCACATCTGTCATTTGCTTTAAGTCCTTAAATATGATGCCTAGTACTTAATGCTTCTTAAGATTTGTGCTTTTAAAATTAGGAGTGCTCACTATGTTCTCCATATTTTGACTCACTTTTACCTGCCTAAGTTTGCCTTTGACTTTTATTCTACACCACCTACTTCTCTCCAAAATAACATTTTTTTTTTCATTTGCAATTTCTGGCATATGAACTGTATTTAAGTTACCAGGAGCAGGTCAACAGATATTTCCATGTACAACAAGCAAACAGCAATGGAAAAATGATACACATTATTTTGGAACAAAGATCCATTACATGGAAATGTGATTTAATCAAAATGAAGCAACTTAATTCATTAACATAAATTATGTGTCAAAGTTTCTTTGCATAAAGGGCACTCATATGTTAGATTGCCAGGTGCTCTCATATAGAAAATGATGCTATTATCTGATGCTAATATCTCCCTATTACCACACAGGGAGACTGAGAAATTAAGCAAAGAAATGCATGTGAAAGTACCTTATAAACTATAAAGAGCTTTAATGTGAAGTATGTTATTTTAATGTTGTGTGCGTTTCTTGGAACAGAGATGGTAAGGGAGAAAACACATAACTATCCATTCTTAGAGGCTTCCATGCTGACAGTCTAAGACTTATGGTTTTACAGAATTCATATTGATATATAATTATTTTTCATTCAAGGACATTAACGTTGGCCAATTTCATGTACTGAAATGCTCAGAACCACCGTTTCAAAATGTTGCCCTGGTAAGCATTTGTATCGGTAATTTGGAATGACTTTCATCCTCGACTATTTTTTTTTTCATAAACCCTATTAAGTAAGCATCAAAGATTTTTTCACTCTTTTTATATTATGAGATTACTGCTTTGCATTATCTACAACCTTGATTTCAGCATTTAAATTCCATTTTTAATGTGATGAACAATTATGGTAACAAGTAAATGAAAGTATGATTATTTTAACTTGTAACATGCACTGACATTTATTCCAATGTGTCCAGCATATACATTTCTTCTAAAAATGTACAGGACATTTGGGGAAGATATGGAAAAGAACTAAGTCAATGATGTTGATATAACAACCTAATAACTTTACTTTGATGACCTAAAAGGTTGTAGGCACTGAGGTAATTTGGCAAATTATAAAACTTCTAAAATGTATGCTGAAGGGATTCAAACTAAATCACATTATACCCCTGAGCTGGATTGATTCACACTGTAATTACCTCTCAAAAAACTGATGATATGTTAATATTCAATTGATAGTTGTAAGTTGACAGTAAAATTTTAAATATGAAGTACCTACACAAAATATGAAAGGAAAGTTTGCCTTTATTCTTTGAATTTGTGATTAGCCTGGCATAATTATGATTTCTAACAGTTACAAACATAGGATTCAATGGCATAGCTGGAATTACAGTGATAGCTTTGGCTTTGAAAAACTTCCAACTTTGCCAGCTAAGTATATTACACTCCTCTGTATTCAGAATATTGTGCATTTCAGCTAAGTCTGAATAAAGACTTAAAAAATAATTAAGAAAAAGCACTTGAGTGATTTTTTTATACTGAGTTGAAGAGACAATTTAAAAATTGGAAATTGTACCTGACCAATCTTGTTTGACAGAATTCTTACACTTAGGAATCCCCAAATTTCTTATAAATCAATGTTTGGGCAAATTAATGGGAGGTACAATGCAGATGTTTAGTAGTATTATGCCAGCATTGAGTATATACTCAGGTTTTGATATTCTTTTTAAATTATTTAAAAATTTCTGATATTCTGTTAGCAGAATAATTTGACTAGTTTCATTGTCTATCCATGTAAGTCCTTCATTGCTTGAAATTGAGTGAGAAATGGGACATTCTGGTTTTCCAGTTAACTCAGTTAAACCAGATTCCCTTGGTTTGTTTTGTATAAGCAACGATGCTCTGTTGGAAATTGTTATTAAAACTTTTATATTATGCATTAGTTGAAATTTCTTGGGTGATTAAGTTCTCATCAGGATAGTTATCATAAGCATTAGTTTTCTTTATATTATGAAACTTGAATGTGCTATGGTATTGCACAGTGAAAAATTCAGCCTTTCCTTTACATAAGTTGAACCCTAATTATATTCTGGAAACTTTTCATACTCCATTCGATCTTCACTTCAAGCCACTGATGTTTAGGATATTATTTTCTTTTTTTCATTGTGAAGAAATTGAATGGCAAGTTGGACAAAAACTTTGCCCAAAGCCATACAGCTTGTCAGAGGGGAGTTTTGAATCCCTGTGTGTCAGTTCACTGATCTGAATTTCTTTCCACTTAAACAGTTTCTAGAGTATTTGATCTAAGGGAGACTTCTTAGGATTGATCTCTGTGAGTATGAAGTGCAACAAGGAATTCTGATTTTTGTGAGAGCTCAGGATCTTGGTTTATTGAGGTGTAACTCTCATTCTCTGCAGATGAAGTAGATAACTGTTCACAGTACTGGAGTGTGTGTGTTTATATGTGGGAAGAGAGAGCAACAAGGTATTAAATACTAATGTGCTCTCCCCAACAATAGAAAGGTGGACTGTTTGCTTTGTGGCCACAAACATAGGCACTTTTTGTATGATTTTACAATTCAGACTGGTGCCCCTTGCCACCTAAAGCTGCAGTTGTAAATTTGTTGGTGGTCCATACAGATGTATGAATTAGTAAGCATTTCTTAGACAAAAAGTTGGGGTTATAATTTAGTTCTCACTGCCCCTCTCCTTTTGTGTGGACTAAAATAGTGAACATATAAATTCTTCATTAGCGTTCATAGTCAAAGAATATGTAGAAATCCAAAAAGTTAGCTGATTTAAACAGATTATCACTACACCAGTGCTAAACTCATAGAGAATGGCCATTCAAAAGGCTGAAGTCCAGTCAAATATCTTTTTTACGGTGATGACATCGTAAAAAATGAACCTATGATGCTTCCTCAAAGCTTCCTTCTCGGATCTATTCCACATGTGGTGTTGTAGTAATATCGCGAGCAGTGAAGTATTAAAACAGTTTTGTCTTGTGTTCTTTCATTCTGACAGGCCAATGACATAATGCCGACAAGCCATGTCTGATAGATTCAAAATTAAAAGTGAATGTCCTCCCTTTTTTTCCTAGCTTGTGCCTAATGGCCTTTGAGCCAATGTGCAATTTCACTACTTCTGACATAGTAAGTCTTCCATAGTAAGTCTGGGAACAGCTGGTGAGGGTCTTTTCTCAGGCTGCAAAGGATGGTTTTATCAAAACCATATTACTTTGTTGTTAAAGGAAAAGAATGGAGAGGAATCAGCAATAAATACAAAGGCTAGTTCAGGATCTGAACTCAAAAGCAGTGTGCTGATAAAGGTATTAGCCATATATATACAATTTAATACTTTCGCAATAAAGTTAACCAGTTGATTTTCATAAACATGCAGGGAGCAACAGCATTGAGAAAAATAAAGGTAGAAATTTAAAGTGCTCTGTGAATTGATTCTTAGTTATACGCTATATTATACAGTTCTAGTAGGGAAGGTGATCAGCAATGTATGGGACCAAGACTTTAAATATATTCTAGGCACATTTTATCTGCTGCAGCTTTTCCACTGGATCAAAAGTTTTTCTTCTCTGGCTATATAATTCAAGGTGATTTATTTGGCTCTTGCTTTTACAAAGACGTATGAAAATATCTTGGAGAATTTAGAAAATAATTGAGGTTGATTATTAGAAAAGTCTGCAAATATTTTTTTCATTTATTTATTCAATCAGTGAAGTACTTACTAGAATTTATTATGAACTTAGCCTGTTTCAGTGTGTTTGAAGGTGTGGGCTTTGCTTTTTGACTGTTTATATACTAATTGGAAGAAATAAGACATACACATATGAAAGTGTTGTCAATTCTAGGTAGAGGGGAAGAAAGTAATAAACATAAGTAATGCTATAGGACAACAGTTTTAATCTGTACACCTTCATGTGTGTGTGTGCATGTGTGTATGTGTGTAAAACATTTGAAAAGATACTTTCTTAAAATCTTGTTGGAGGGCTTCCCTGGTGGCACAGTGGTTGAGAGTCCGCCTGCCATTGCAGGGGACACGGGTTCGTGCCCTGGTCCGGGAGGATCCCACATGCCGCGGAGCGGCTGGGCCCGTGAGCCGTGGCCGCTGAGCCCGCGCGTCCGGAGCCTGTGCTCCGCAACGGGAGAGGCCACAACAGTGAGAGGCCCACGTTGGAAACCCCAGTGTCCAGAGTCCAGGTCAGATAAAAGCAGAGGTTGTTAATTCCTTCCATTTTTGAATCTTCAGAGTTCAAATGGTTAAAAGCCATTTTCATAGGATACCAGAGAGGCCTGAGCTGAATGTAGGCTATGGGATAGAGAAGCTGCAGCCTTCCTTGTTAGAGAAATGTTTTTGAATTCATTAATATTCGAAAAATTGGAAGAGAGGAAAGTGGGGCATATTAGAAGGGAAGAACATAGTAAAGGTAGAAACTTGAAGCTAGAAAGGAGCAGTGTTATCTGAAGGTCTGGCCAACCTGGCAGGAGTGGAGTTTATAATATTGATTTAAGAGGGGCCTAGGTCAGGTGCAGCCAAGTTAACATGAACCACAAATTCCAGGCAGAAAATTTTTGGAGTATCCAGGAGGCAGGATGAATATGTTCAGGAAGCTTTGAAAATGGACAGGACACAATGAAATCAGTGTTTATATACTGTAACGTTTGGTGGGGTTGTGGATATGAGTTATTGAGCAAAATAAAATCAAAGTAGGAGCAGAGGTTGGAGACGTTTTCTGGATTCTTGAGTTCACTTTGGTAAAATAAATACTGAATTTGAAGTAGTAGTGCAGTTCCCTTTAGTTTTGTACCATGTATTAGTCATAAAAAAATGTACATCCCAGTATACATCTTGTTTAAGCAACCATTTTTAATTCCAATTAAAGTAGCAAATTGATTTATTCATTATAATTGCTTACAGCTTTCAAGGACTTGTCTTTCCCCCTTTCCTCCCTCTCTTCATCTTTTCTCTTTTCTTATTTTCTATCTTTATCTTCTCTCTATTTTTTTTGCTTCATTTCTTCTTTCTATATCTCTTTCTGCCATAAAGAATACTGACATTTTAATTATTATAATATTAAATTCTAATATAGTATTATATCTTCATGATACAGCAATATCAGGGTTGAAAGTGGAGAATCCAGGCACTTTTCAAATATTTAGTTTGAATGATGAGAGCTCCCTGTTTTTACTAATTTTCCAGGTAGTATTTAGCTGAAACCTCTATTTGCTATGAAACCTGGGACTATAATAAAATGTAGGCCAGATATCCACATATAGTGGAAAAACCATATTAACTATAAGAGCTGTGGTCTGTCTGCACAATCTCACAGTCATGGTGGATTTCTACCTCTCAGAGTGCCGTTTAGGTAGATCCAGGTGGTTTTGTTGAAGGAAGAGTTTTTGCCTTTGAAGCATAAATCACTACAGCTTTCAACCTTCCCAGGGACTTGGATAGTCGATTGGTGTTGGTTTCGTTAATTACTTTGAGTTTCATTCAGATGTGTTGCTACTGTTTTAATAGGTTAATATTAATTCTGCTCAATTTAAGGCTCTAGGTCTCTATCACTTGCTTTACTACTCTTTCTTCTTCTTAACAAAGAAAAGATTGAGAAGTGAAAGAAAACAGATACTGTCCAGACTGCTCATGGGTTCTTGTGTTCTTTGATGCTTGATTGAAGGTGTAATGTGAGTGAATCTAAGCTTTTCATTACAAGGAAATGTGAAAAAAATGTTTTGGGTATAGTTTCCTTCACCATAATTATAACCTTTAAAAAATTATAACCTTTAAAAATTATTAAAAAATAATATTTTAATGAAATTTTCCTGATGTGTAAATTTGAGTAACAGCTGTTTTAGAGTGCAGTTGTTAGGAATTGACATCATAGAATAACATGTGCAGAATTGTCATAAAAATCTGCCTACGTTTAGCTCATTTCTACTTCTGAAGTACTGCTAGTTGTTGTAGCTTACATAATTAAAGAAAAACATGTTAACAAAGGCTACAGCCCACAAATTCAAAACAGGTTATTATTATTTATTCAGCTCCCAGCGATTGCACACATTTGACCCTAAATGACAAAGTAAATGAAAGCCCTTTTTCAAAGTAATACAATCAGTTCAAAAAATATTGTGCTAATCAAGTTATATATTCTAATTGAAAGATTGATGGCAATCCATTTAGTTGTTACTAGGTTATTTGTGACAGACAGATGCAGAGTAACCTCATTACAGTCAGAATTGTGATGACTTGTAGCTGAAGAGAGGAATAAAGCTTTAAACCATTGTCACAGTCCATTTCCAAAATGTATTCAGAAGATGATTTAAAAGAAAATATACGACCATTAAATATAAGTTTGAATTGGTTACCTAGCGGTGTTATTATGGAAGCAATGAAGTAATCATCTGTTTGATCCATAATTGGCCTACTTAAAATTCACAAATCGGATTTACAGATTCCAATTTATGGAAGAGAAATGCAGGAGCAAACACTGGATTAAAAACATTATCCCTTGTGGTTTGGTATTTCCAGCTCATATTTTTAGTTGTTTTCTTCTTGATCGTTGTCTTTATCAGTTTATTTTAGACATTTCTGTCCACAATCACCAATTCGTGATAAATTATTCAGCACTTTTCATTTGTATGTTCTCTAGTAGTTTAATGTCAGGCTTTCAGCACAAGTACTCAGGGGAATTTGATCAACATTTTAAAGTTATGTGGTTGAGAGAAAGAAAGAATATAAATGTACAATAATTATTTGTTTCCTTGTGAAAGATGTTGAAATCTTTGTGGGATATACTTTCTATATATTTGATCTTGAAACTTATCTTTCTCGATTAATAATAATGTAGAAATTTTAACCTAAGAAAAGCTCTGTCTTCCCACAGTCTTCTTACTACAATATCTGAATGTTTCTCTAGAATTTCTTATATTCAGAAGTATCCTCATAGATATCCTTTTTGTTTCAAGTGCAATAATAGAGTGGAACGTCTCACATATAAAACCCATTTCATTTTATCACTTCTCATTTCTGGTCCAGTCTTATGCACAGTTGTCCTTGCTTCTCTCATTTGCACTTTCTCTTATTCTTCTGCATCCTGAACTTCTTCTTGGGCTCCTTACAATCACTGCCATGCGTTTCATTACAGCTTATCTTTCATCATGCATTCTAAAATTCTTTTATATTGACAGAGATACTCTTTACAAGAAGATTCTTGCAAAGTTGGTTTAAGGTTGGCCCTAATTTTTTGAGAAAAGTGCATTTAGGAAAAGAAGATGTTCATTGTTTGGATAGGTCAGTTATGTATTGGATATCTCCTAACTGCTAATAACTTCAACATAGTGTTCTTTCTAAGACAGTGACTCTACATAAGGTTGACATTTTATCTGTCCTAAGGAATGAATTAAGAGGAAGTTTAGGATGGTGCTTCTTCTTGCCTTGTGTCATCAGTTAAGGCTAAAGTTTTGGGTTGTCCAGGCAAGTGAATTAAAAAATGGTGTTCTGCTGCTTAGTAAGATCCTAACCAGCAGAATACCATTCATTTGAGGTTGTATCATTGAGGTGAGGGGCCAAGGTCGAAGTGGGAACAAAGGACCTTTCTTCTAATCCTAGCTATAGATCACTTCCTTCCCATAAATTACCTGTTAGCTTTGTGACCTCGGGCAAATTATTTAACTTCTGCGTCTTAGTTTTTTTTTTTTTTTTTACTTATAAAACTGGATGAGGATTCTAATCTTACAAAGTTGTTTTGATACTTACAGATATACTTTTATAGTTATACAAGATTGATTCATTTGTGAGTTATAATAAAGTTTGGAAATGTTTCAAAAAGTAAACATACTTTTTTATTCATTTAAGCAAATGATATAGTGCATCTACTATGTGCCAGGTTCAGTTCTAGGTGTTAGGGATATGTCAGTGAATAAACTAGAAAAAAGTTATGGTTTCATGGAACTTATATTCTCAGTGCTTGCATATTCAGTGCAGAAACGTGAAAGATATATAAATGTAAATATACTAAAATAAAATCACTCAGAAGTCTGCTGTTAATGATTTGTGGATGACTATATTTTTGCATGCTTTTATGTGTATCTGTGTTTTGCATTTTTTTCAGATTATCATTGTAGCTTGTGTCATCTTGCTTCTTTGCATTTCATAAATATTTTCTCATATCATATTCTTCCTCACTATAGTGTTTAATGGTACAACTTTTCATCCTGTGTTGTATGCTGATTTCCTTATTCTTTATCATTGTATATTTAAGTTGTTTCCAGGTTTTCAGGAATGTATATGAATATATAAACTATGAAGAACATACTATGATGAAAATTCTTGTGCATATTCCAGATTATTTCTTCACAATAAATTCAGTTACATAGAATAGCTGAATCAATGATTATAGATATTTTTAAGAGTTTTGTAGGTTCTTCTGTAAGGCTGTTCCAATTTAAATTCCCATCAATAATGCTTGCGGGTCCAGGTTTACTCATAGTCTTCCTTTTGGACATTTTCCTTTGCCAATATGATAGATAAAATTGTTATCTCCTAATAATTTTACATTTTATTTCTAGTGAGGCTAAAGCGTTTGTTATGTGAGTGTTGGCTTATTTTTCCTCCTTTAGTGAATTTCTTGTCCATGCTGTTTAAGTGTTTTTCCTTTTGGAATGCTGTTTTTATTGGTACTTGAGAGCTTGTTATATATGAAGAATATTGTCCTCTTTTCATATCCCTTTGTGTCTACGTACATAAAGGTTTTCCATTTTTATGTAGCAAAACTATCACAGTAACCTCCATGATTTCCTATTGATTACTTCAAAATTGAAACAGATGAATTCCCATCATTCTTTACTAATCTGTTATATTGACAATACTAATATAAGATTGCTTATGTGTAAACTTATATTAACTAGTTGCAGAAGTAGATTTTTTTTTTCCTATTAGAATACTAGAGTTCTTATTGGTTTCCCCTTTGATATATATTATTGGAGAAGCTTTAGACACTGCTAGCAAAAGGTGAAAATAACATTAAAGGGACTGAGGTGCAGTGTACTCTTTATGTGGGTGTCATTTCTACCTCCCCAATTCTATTGGCTTGGTGGAACCTAGGTCTACACTGAGTCTTTGGGTGAAAGATATCTCCCTAGTACCCACCGAGAGATAGGCTGGAGGTATTCTGCCTTATTTTTCTTATTTTAATACAGGCAGCTGAAAGGCTAAATACAGACAGGCTCAGCCCTCCTAGTGTTTTGCTATTATGTTCCAATTGCACTTATGCTTTTAGATAAGTCTTGTTCTCTCCAGATATCCACGTGTCCTACAAACCAAATTTACCCACACCTTGAATGATTTACTCATATACATTACTTTGCTAGACCCAGTTGGAATGTAAGTTTAAGACAACTGCATTAGTGGCTGAAGACTGATGATAAAAAATGTCAGTTGTCAAGAGATTTATAATTCTGATGCTTTAAGAACTATTAAAGCTTTCAGTAACATAAGGGGAAATATATAATCTTAGAGATCTGTATATATGAAAATAAGTGATAAACTCTAAGCTCAATGGGGCAGAACTGTATGTTTCATTAATTTTTTAAATCTGTGGCATGTATAATTTGTTGAAATAATATAGTTTCCACACTCTTCATTACAATTTACCTGTGAGACTAGGGAATTTAGAAACAAATCTTTAGTTCCTATCAGATTTGACCATTTAGTAAAGGAAATATACAAGTAATTGGAAAACAGTTCCTACCACTTTCTTGTATTTTTTTGTATGTGGCTATGTTTTCATAAAGAATAATATTCTAAAACTTGGTCATTAAAGATCAGGAAAGCACATTACTAAATTATTGGGTGAATCTCTTTGAAATCAATTATTTAAAATGTATTTAAAATGGATTAATTTGAATGTGTATTTTCCTTTAGAATAGGACATAATATATTCCTGTGACTCATAAAATTATAAGAATAAAGATAAGTATATTTTAATCTTTACCTCCAAAATACATATGATTTATTACAGGACTGTGATTTTTATCCAATGTCCTAGTGTTGAATGATGGTGTTTAATAATACTGTAATACTGTATGTCAGAAGATTTATTGTAGTTTTAATTTCTCTGAGCCAGGAGAAAGAGTACTTGAATGCGTTTTGTGATTATTGACTGATAAGTAATAAAATGATCCTACATAGAGCTCAGTGGCAAATGTTTCTCCAACTCCCTCTGATTAATATGGTCTTTTTGGTGTAATGTGTCAATTTTATCAGATTCAAATTTATCATCAAACTAGCTATGATAGTTTCAGCTGTTGGAAAGGGCTGTTTTGACTGAGTTATCATTATATTCACAAATAAGATTATTTATACCACAGGGAGAGAGTCCTTATGAAAAGTTACTCTTGGTTACTACTTGATCAGCCAAAAATACCTTTATAAACATTAGATGAAAAAAATGAACTATGTATCCACAGATTTAAAAATTTTTAATTATTCCTAATAAACTAATGGAAGTTTTCATTCAGTTGCTAAATCTCTTTTGACTACTGACTTTTTAAGTACAACTGTCTTTATTCTCTTGAGTGTGAAAATGTCTCCAATAATTGGAAGTGATGGAAAAATGAGGACCATTAACAGAAATGAAAATTCCAAAGAAAGAAAGTAGTCCATGTAAACCATGTTTGATATGTGTCTAGTAGAGTTGAGTTTAATTCAGCAAATATCTTTTGAACATTTTTCTATGTTAGGCTGTGTGCTAGGTTGCAGGGTTACAAAAATGAATATATGCTAAGAGAGAGATGAATGGATAGGAGTTGTCTATTCATCCTTTCTAGACTATGACATATGAGATAACCAAGAATGGAGGCATATAAGTAACTTTTAACTTTCTACTTCCTTTAATCTTGCAATGTACCTCTGTACTTATTTAGTTATATGGTAAAATGCATAATTGGGACATTATGTGGCAAATAAGGTTTGTAAGTGCAATTTCAGATATTTTTGGTTATTGAGACCAAAAAGCCGTTTATTTAAATGAGAGTTGAAAGGTGAAGGAAGATTATAAAATAAAAATTTTCCATTATGTGTCAGGCAATTTTTTGAAGGGACAGTATGAGGCCACTGGAGAGAGAATTGAGAATACATGTGTGAGTTTCAAGGTAACAAAAGATTATGGAACTCAGACTGTCTTATTTCTAAGAATTGCATCATTCCTTTGTTAAAATCATGGTACTAACAATGAAATTTTACTCACAGGGAGATCAGATAACAACTCTATTAAGAACTATGAAACCATCAAAAGAAATCTTGGCATTATATTTATCAAATATTTTAAATCTAATATGTGTAAAGCACAAATGCATGATTATTAAAGGAATCATGTACATCTAATGGATTATGTGTTTTGAGAAAGATGAAGAAAAAGCAATTTTGTGCTCTGCTCAACTACAAAGCATTCTGTCTTGGGATTCCTTTAGTTTCTATGCTTGCTCCTACGAAAAATTCACCCAATAATTTTATTTGGTATCTTAAATACTATTATTAAGAAAAATTGTACATATTTGGTTGTACATATGGACAGTGTCTATAATAGAACCATTTACAAAGGATAGTAATTTTTACTAACCTGCCATTTTTGGCTTTTATATATGTTGAAAGAGATGAGACATCTCATAATTTTATTATTTATTTTATTCAGAGGGAAATTAATCTGGTGGTGCCCATATGTTTGCAAAATTCCAACTAAAACTGTTCAGAAAAACAACTGATTTATTCTATTTCCTTTCCCCAATATTGCATCAGAGACAGGAAGGTGAAGAAAAGTGGTTCTTGTGACAAAATGTTTTAAAGTTATTTTCACAGAATCTTTTCCACTTTTTTTCATGATTTGTGAGCTTTTAAAAACCTGGAGAGTTAAAGAAAATTAGCACACATTTAACTTTTATTTTTCTACTACTGATTCTGGTCAAAGCATCTTTAAAGATTAAAAACATGTACATGACTTTTAACCTACTGACCTATTCCTCTCAGCATAACAAGGTACCTTGCTTTCCAGGTGTCTGAGATTATGGTATCAAAAAAGAGGAAGGAGAAACTGAAGGACAAAGGTTAACTTACTATGGTTCTTTCAAGAAGGTTCCAGCGTTAGCACAGGCTTATGCTACATATACGCCCTTTCAATTATAAACCAATAGCTCTGCAGTGAAGATATTTTGAATGTTCACATCTCTACCTGTCAACACTTCTGAAACCTTTTCAGCACCCTATTTCTCAGTCTCTTCTTGATCAAAGCATGACCTGCTCACTAAGGCTTTCATAAGATAATAATTTAATAACAAACTCCGAGACAGAAGACAAAGGAAAAGACTGTGTAGGAGGCCACTGCTAATTTCCCTCCCAACATAATCAAATCAGCACAGCTATCCAGCCAGGACTCATAACCCTTAATAAGTCACTCTACTCGATTAAGAGAAATTGATTTTCCTCAACCATGGATCATAGTGATTATGATAAATCTGGTATCTGCTGCTCACTGAACTTCCCCTTACTGCCAGTGTCCATTTGTTTGCAGGGCGGCAGGTAAACGAGCTAGAGGATGACGCTGTGTCATTAACTGCAGTTGGTATCAGTGCTTTGACAGCTGTGGAATTGAGTGGTTCCATAGATCAGCTTCGAAGCCAGCTATAAAAGCCTTGCACAGCAGTTACACATCCCTGACAACACTACTGGCAGCTTTCAGCATGCAAAACTCCTGGCTCATGATTTTCAATTGGAAATATGGGAACAAAACAGAATTGGTGGGAATGAGGGAGTTTAAACTCTAGATTTATAATATGAAAATTTATGTAGAGCCGAACAGCAACATAGTACTGTGCCAAGGTTTCAACATGATCCTCAGGTTATTTGAAGTCTATCGTGGGTGTATGTTAGTTATATGACTACAAACACATCTAGATTTCCAGATAAAGGAGTATCTTCAAATAATAATGTTGGTTGCAGAAACTGGGCTTATCTAGTCTTCTGCCCTTTCTTGTCACTCACATGGAGAATCTTGAAGTGACTGGTTTTATTTTCAGTCATTCTCTATCTCTTTACTTCACTTGATAACTCTTGGTACTTTAACATCAGTGGGGAGAGAAAGGAAAGGAACCTATTCTATCAGAGCAGACTTACTATAATTGCTGAGAATTTTCATATAAACTTTCTATGTAACATGTCAATCGAATGTCTGTTTCTACAGTTAAAAATACATTAAGTTCTTAACTTCATGACTGAAAGGTATTTCATATAGCACGGTACACGGTGACAGTAGTAGTGATAAAGATGTGTTTTTTACTACTTTTACTTTACTTGTAGAATAATTCAGGTTAGGTATTTTGTGTACACTGTTAGCACCCAGCAGATACCTCTTATTTCTGTGCTCTACACAGAATGTGATATTACAGAGTAAGGAATTACAGACAGATGTGAAATGTTATTCTTAATTATGGAGGCACTAATAATTACAAGAGACACTGAAAATAGAGCTCAGGGCTTCCCTAGTGGCGCAGTGGTTGAGAGTCCACCTGCTGATGCAGGGGACATGGGTTCGTGCCCCGGTCCAGGAAGATCCCACATGCCGCAGAGCGGCTGGGCCCGTGAGCCATGGACGCTGAGCCTGCGCGTCCGGAGCCTGTGCTCCGCAACGGGAGAGGCCACAACAGTGAGAGGCCCGCGTACTGGAAAAAAATAAAATAGAGCTCAGAGCTATCGTTATAAAATAATAGATGAATTTCTTTTGATTAAAATTTTATCTTGGCTGAGTCAGACTTAGGATTTTTAAAAACTAGCTCCATAATTAAATACCAGTGTGCAATTTTCTGTTAGGCTACACTAAATTCTTCTTCTCAATTGTCGTTTCATTGGATAATAATATATTCTAGTTGTATTAAGGAAAATTAATCTGTTTAATTCATATCTTGATACCTTTCACCTTTTCATATAACTAAGAAAGGACAAGAAAATATACCTTTTTCTAGTTTTAAAAACTAGAGGGTCTGGTGAGGTTCACTTTATTCTTGATACCATTACTAAAGAGTCTACTTTTCTTTAACTTTACTACTATGTTATTTCTTAGCATTTCCCAGGAAAAGAAGGCCATCACAGTGAGATTTAATGATAGGGTATATACTCAATATAATATCTGAAGAAATTTAATTTGGCTTTTATTTGCATTTAACTTTTTGTGACTTGAGAAATAACAAACTAAATAATGATAAAAGTTATTAAAACTCTGGCTCAACTCCCACCAGTTTTGAGGGAAATTCTCCTCGTTATCTAGGGGATTCTAATTGTACAGTCTAGTGAGCACAAACAAGTCTGTGCTTGAGAGAAACTCTCCAAATGGCTGCCTGACCATAAGCGTCAATTATCCAGTGAGGAAACGTGGAGAAGTGCTTCGCTCCGTCCTATCTGCCTAAGTAGGACATTTAATGAGTGCAGCTCAGTATATTCAGAATGATCTCCCTTAAAGCTGGACAGTCCCTCTCTCTACAGTGACCTTGAAAGAGAAGAGTTCTGTGCAGCACTTCCAAGCAAAAGCAATTAAATTTAATAAAAATTGTTCAGAATTCAAAATATTTCAGACACCATGGAAAACTTGGAACACAAAGATGGCTCCAACACCTTGAATCTGACTGTCATGAACTTCCCTTATCATTCAAAAAATTTCCCCTGCAGTGTACAATTTCTTAACTTTTAAAATAATGATAGATTATTTGAAGATATTGTCCAATTCTCCAGACCAATACAAGAAATTATACTTTTCCCACTGGTTTTAATTTGCTCCTTACTTTTTGCACTAAAACATATGTAATCTATTGAAGTACAATAATCCTTTTTCATTCTGATTCTATTTTAAGAAAATACAGTTAATTACTCATACTATCAATGACAGTACAGTGTATCCTGGTGTCTACTACATACTCTTAATTCACCAAACTGCTTAAATCTGGTTTAAGGAATTTCCTCTCCATAATAGTTTAGATAACGTGATACTTCCAAGATGAGAGAATTGCAAGTTCAGAAGTTCTTTTTGATTAATAAATGCAACTGTCACAGGATCTCTTGTGTATCTAGCTCAGAATATTCAAAAACATATTTTCATATTAAAGATAGAGCATGGGCTATGAATAGCAGAAAAGAGAGAGACTAATCATTATATGAAGAAGTAAATAGATAAAAGAACTAATGTGATGTTTAAGATCTTTTAAATTAACTATGTGGAGTGTGTTTTGTATGTGTGTTTTGTATGTGTGTTTACCCCTTGGTTGAAGTTCTATTTTAGTTCTAAGTCCAGAGTATAACTAATAACAGAGGTGAAAAGACTTGGAATGATGATTTCTGTGTTCTGTTTTATGCCAGAAAGTAGCCACAAGCAAGCAAGTAGAATGTGGCATAACAGGAACAATCTCAGAACTTATGCAGGCTTAGGCCAATTTTAGCTTCCACACTTAGTGAGGAGAAGACACATGCATGAACACAAGACTGGAAGTGCCTGGCTGTGAAAAAAGAAAAATAAATGTCTGGCTCTGTGTTAAAAGCACTAGAGTTTCTATACTAGATCATGAGTTCACAACTGAACTGTGTTTAAAAGTATTTGTGATACAAAAATTTATTATAAAATTACACTCTATTAAAGGGAAAATGGTCAGGCAGTCTAAGCAGTTCTAATCTCTGAGCCTACAGGAAAATAGGTAGCAGAGAATAGACAAAAAGAGCAATAGAGGAAAATGTTAAAACTCTACATTTAAAATGCTACTGGGAGTTAATTGGATCATTCTCAAGAGTATGGAGCAGAGACAAGCCTCTTCCCACTGCCTCAATACACACAGGAAATTTTCAGTAACAGTTGGATAATTTCCTGACGTTGAAAACCTGGTATTAGACACGATATTCAGAATATTTTTATCCAAGAAAATATCTCCCTCCATGTACTTTATTCCGTTAATACACTCTATTGACATTTGCAAATTATTGAATTTTATTTTTTTATTTTTTAACATCTTTTTTGGAGTATAATTGCTTTACAATGGTGTGCTAGTTTGTGCTTTATAACAAAGTGAATCAGTTATACATAAACATATGTCCCCATATCTCTTCCCTCTTGCGTCTCCCACCCTCCCTATCCCACCCCTCTAGGTGGTCACAAAGCAGCGAGCTGATCACTCTGTGCTATGCGGCTGCTTCCCACTAGCTATCTATTTTAAGTTTTGTAGTGTATATATATCCATGCCACTCTCTCACTTTGTCCCAGCTTACCCTTCCCCCTCCCCATATCCTCAAGTCCATTCTCTAGTAGGTCTGTCTTTATTCCCGTCTTGACCCTAGATTCTTCATGACTTTTTTTTTTTTTTTTTTTTTTTTTAGATTCCATATATATGTGTTAGCACATGGTATTTGATTTTCTCTTTCTGACTGACTTCACTCTGTGTGACAGACTCTAGGTCCATCCACCTCACTACAAATGACTCAATTTCGTTTCTTTTTATGGCTGAGTAATATTCCATTGTATATATGTGCCACATCTTCTTTATCCATTCATCTGTTGATGGACACTTAGGTTGCTTCCATGTCCTGGCTATTGTAAATAGAGCTGCCGTGAACATTTCGGTACATGACTCTTTTTGAATTATGGTTTTCTCAGGGTATATGCCCAGTAGTGGGATTGCTGGGTTGTATGGTAGTTCTATTTTCAGTTTTTTAAGGAACACCCATACTGTTCTCCATAGTGGCTGTATCAATTCACATTCCCACCAACAGTGCAAGAGGGTTCCCTTTTCTCTACACCCTCTCCAGCATTTATTGTTTCTAGATTTTTTGATGATGGCCATTCTAACCAGTGTGAGATGATATCTCATTGTAGTTTTCATTTGCATTTCTCTAATGATTAATGATGTTGAGCATTCTTTCATGTGTTTGTTGGCAATCTGTATATCTTCTTTGGTGAAATGTCTATTTATATTTTCTGCCCATTTTTGGATTGGGTTGTTTGTTTTTTTGATATTGAGCTGCATGAGCTGCTTGTAAATTTTGGAGATTAATCCTTTGTCAGTTGCTTCATTTGCAAATATTTTCTCCCATTCTGAGGGTTGTCTTTTTGTCTTGTTTATGGTTTCCTTTGCTGTGCAAAAGCTTTTTAAGTGTCATTAGGTCCCATTTGTTTATTTTTGTTTTTATTTCCATTTCTCTAGGAGGTAGGTCAAAAAGGATCTTGCTGTGATGTATGTCATAGAGTGTTCTGCCTATATTTTCCTCTAAGAGTTTGATAGTGTCTGGCCTTATATATAGGTCTTTAATCCATTTTGAGTTTATTTTTGTGTATGGTGTTAGGGAGTGTTCTAATTTCATTCTTTACATGTACCTGTCCAGTTTTCCCAGCACCACTTATTGAAGAGGCTGTCTTTTCTCCACTGTATATTCTTGCCTCCTTTATCAAAGATAAGGTGACCATATGTGCGTGGGTTAATCTCTGGGCTTTCTATCCTGTTCCATTGATCTATATTTCTGTTTTTGTGCCAGTACCATACTGTCTTGATTACTGTAGCTTTGTATTATAGTCTGAAGTCAGGGAGCCTGATTCCTCCAGCTCCGTTTTTCTTTCTCAAGATTGCTTTGGCTATTCGGGGTCTTTTGTGTTTCCACACAAATTGTGAAATTTTTTGTTCTAGTTCTGTGAAAAATGCCAGTGGTAGTTTGATAGCAATTGCATTGAATCTGTAGATTGCTTTGGGTAGTAGAGTCATTTTCACAATGTTGATTCTTCCAATCCAAGAACATGGTATCTCTCTCAATCTATTTGTATCATCTTTAATTTCTTTCATCAGTGTCTTATAATTTTCTGCATACAGGTCTTTTGCCTCCTTAGGTAGGTTTATTCTGAGATATTTTATTCTTTTTGTTGCAGTGGTAAATGGGAGTGTTTTCTTAATTTCACTTTCAGATTTCTCATCATTAGTGTATAGGAATGCAAGAGATTTCTGTGCATTAATTTTCTATCCTGCTACTTTACCAAATTCATTGATTAGCTTTAGTAGATTTCTAGTAGCATCTTTAGGATTCTCTATGTATAGTATCATGTCATCTGCAAACAATGACAGCTTTCCTTCTTCTTTTCCTATTTGGATTCCTTTTATTTCTTTTTCTTCTCTGATTGCTGTGTCTAAACCTTACAAAACTATGTTGAAAAATAGTGGTGAGAGTGGGCAACCTTGTCTTGTTCCTGATCTTAGTGGAAATGGTTTCAGTTTTTCACCATTGAGGATGATGTTAGCTGTGGGTTTGTCATATATGGCCTTTATTATGTTGAGGAAAGTTCCCTCTATGCCTACTTTCTGCAGGGTTTTTATCATAAATGGGTGTTGAATTTTGTCAAAAGCTTTCTCTGCATCTATTGAGATGATCATATGTTTTTTCTCTTTCAGTTTTTTACTATGGTGTATCACATTGATTGATTTGTGTATATTGAAGAATCCTTGCATTCCTGGTATAAACCCCACTTGATCGTGGTGTATGATACTTTTAATGTGCTGTTGGACTCTGTTTGCTAGTATTTTGTTGAGGATTTTTGCACCTGTGTTCATCAGTGATATTGGCCTATAGTTTTCTATCTTTGTGACATCTTTGTCTGGTTTTGGTATCAGGGTGATGGTGGCCTCATAGAATGAGTTTGGGAGTGTTCTTCCTTGTGGTATATTTTAGAAGAGTTTGAGAAGGATAGGTGTTAGCTCTTCTATAAATTTTTTAATAGAATTAGCCTGTGAAGCCATCTGGTCCTGGGCTTTTGTTTGTTGGAAGATTTTTAATCACAGTTTCCTTTTCAGTGCTTGTGATCGGTCTGTTCATATTTTCTATTTCTTCCTGGTTCAGTCTCGGAAGGTGGTGCTTTTCTAAGAATTTGTCCATTTCTTCCAGTTTGTCCATTTTATTGCCATATAGTTTCTTGTAGTAATCTCTCATGATCCTTTGTATTTCTGCAGTGTCAGTTCTCCATTTTCATTTCTAATTCTATTGATCTGAGTCTTCTCCCTTTTTTTCTTGATGAGCCTGGCTAATGGTATATCAATTTTGTTTATCTTTTCAAAGAACCAGCTTTTAGTTTTATTGATCTTTGCTATTGTTTCCTTTATTTCTTTTTCATTTATTTCTGATCTGGTCTTTATGATTTCTTTCCTTCTGCTAACTTTGAGGGTTTTTTGTTCTTTCTGTAATTGGTTTAGGTGTAAGGTTAGGTTGTTTTTTTGAGATGTTTCTTTTTTGTGAGGTAGAATTGTATTGCTAAAATCTTCCCTCTTAGAACTGCTTTTGCTGCATCCCATAGGTTTTGGGTCGTCGTGTTTTCATTGTCATTTGTCTCCAGGTATTTTGTGATTTCCTCTTTGATTTCTTCAGTGATCTCTTGCTTGTTAAGTAGTGTATTGTTTAGCCTCCATGTGTTTGTATTTTTTACAGATTATTTCCTGTAATTGATATCTAGTCTCATAGCGGTGTGGTCGGAAAAGATACTTGATATGCTTTCAATTTTCTTAAATTTACCAAGGCTTGATTTGTGGCCCAAGGTATGATCTATCCTGGAGAATGTTCCATGAGCACTTCAGAAGAATGTGTGTTGTGTTGTTTTTGGATGGAATGTCCTATAAACATTGATTAAGTCCATCTTGTTTAATGTATCATTTAAAGCTTGTGTTTCCTTATTTATTTTCATTTTGGATGATCTGTCCATTGGTGAAAGTGGGATGTTAAAGTCCCCTACTATGATTGTGTTAGTGTCGCTTTCCCCTTTTATGGCTGTTAGTATTTGCCTTATGTATTGAGGTGCTCCTCTGTTGGGTGCATAAATATTTACAATTGTTATATCTTCTTCTTGGATCGATCCCTTGATCATTATGTAGCGTCCTTCTCTGTCTCTTGTAATAGTCTTTGTTTTAAAGTCAATTTTGTCTGATATGAGAATTGCTACTCCAGCTTTCTTTTCATTTCCATTTGCAATGGAATATCTTTTTCCATCCCCTCACTTTCAGTCTCTATGTGTCCCTAGGTCTGAAGTGGGTCTTTTGTAGACAGCATATGAACGGGTCTTGTTTTTATATCCATTCAGCCACTCTGTGTCTTTTGGTTGGAGCATTTAATCCATTTACATTTAAGGTAAATATCCATGTGTATGTTCTTATTACCATTTTCTTAATTGTTTTGGGCTTGTTATTGTAGGTCTTTTCGTTCTCTTGTGTTTCCTCCCTAGAGAAGTTCCTTTAGTGTTTGTTGTAACGCTGGTTTGGTGGTGCTGAATTCTGTTACCTTTTGCTTGTCTGTAAAGGTTTTAATTACTCCATCAAATCTGAATGAGATCCTTGCTGGGTAGAGTAATCTTGGTTGTAGGTTTTTCTCCTTCATCACTTTAAACATGTCCTGCCACTCCTTCTGACTTGCAGAGTTTCTGCTGAGAAATCAGCTGTTAACCTTATGGGGATTCCCTTTTGTGTTATTTGTTGTTTTTCCCTTGCTGTTTTTAATATTTTTTCTTTGTATTTAATTTTTGATAGTTTGCTTAATATGTGTCTTGGCGTGTTTCTCCTTGGATTTATCCTGTATGGGACTCTCTGTGCTTCCTGGACTTAACTATTTCCTTTTCCATATTAGGGAAGTTTTCAACTATTATCCCTTCAAATATTTTCTCAGTCCCTTTCTTTTTCTCTTCTTCTTCTGGGACCCCTATAATTCAAATGTTGGTGCATTTGATGTTGTCCGAGAGGTTTCTGAGACTGTCCTCAGTTCTTTTCATTCTTTTTTCTTTATTCTGCTCTGCAGTAGTTATTTCTACGATTTTATCTTCCAGGTCACTTATCTGTTCTTCTGCCTCAGTTATTCTGCTACTGATCCTTTCTAGAGAATTTTTAATTTCATTTATTGTGTTGTTCATCACTGTTTATTTGCTCTTTAATTCTTCTAGGTCCTTGTTAAACGTTTCTTGTATTTTCCCCATTCTATTTCCAAGATTTTGGATCATCTTTACTATCATTATTCTGAATTATTTTTCAGGTAGACTGCCTATTTACTCTTCATTTGTTAGGTCTGGTGGGATTTTGCCTTGCTCTTTCATCTGCTGTGTGTTTCTCTGTCTTCTCATTTTGTTTATCTTACCGTGTTTGGGGTCTGCTTTTCACAGGCTGCAGGTTTGTAGTTCCCGTTGTTTTTGGTGTCTGTCCCCAGTGGCTAAGGTTGGTTCACTGGGTTGTGTAGGCTTCCTGGTGGAGGGGACTAGTGCCTGTGTTCTGATGAGTGAGGCTGGATCTTGTCTTTCTGGTGGGCAGGTCCACGTCTGGTGGTGTGTTTTGGGGTGTCTGTGGCCTTATTATGATTTTAGGAAGCCTCTCTGGTAGTGGATGGGGTTGTGTTCCTGTCTTGGTAGTTGTTTGGCATAGGGTGTCCAGCACTGTAGCTTGCTGGTCGTTGAGTGAAGCTGGGTCTTGGTGTTGAGATGGAGATCTCTGGGAGATTTTCGCTGTTTGATCTTACATGGAGCCGGGAGGTCTTTGTGGACCACTGTCCTGAACTTGGCTCCTCCACCTCAGAGGCACAGGCCTGATGCCTGGCTGGCTGGAACACCAAGAGCCTGTCATTCACACGGCTCAGAATAAAAGGGAGAAAAAAAGAAGAAGATAAAATAAAATAATGTAAAATGTAATAAAATAAAGTTATTAAAATAAGAAATAAAAAATAATTAATATAAACATTTTTTTAAGTAATAAAGAAAAAAAGAAAGAAGAGAACAACCAAACCAAAAACCAAATCCATCAGTGATAATAAGTGCTAAAAAGTATACTAAAACAAACAAAAAAAAGGACAGACAGAACCCTAGGACCAATGTAAAAGCAAAGCTATGCAGACAAAATCACATGCAGAAGCATACACCTGCACACTCACAAAAAGAGAAAAAGGGGGAAAAATATATATATATATACATATATATATTTGCTCCCAAAATCCACCTCCTCAATTTGGGATGATTCATTGTCTATTCAGGTATTCCACAGATGCAGGGTACATCAAATTGATTGTGGAGCTTTAATCCGCTGCTCCTGAGGCTGCTGGGAGAAATTTTCCTTTCTCTTCTTTGTTTGCACAGCTCTTGGGGTTCAGCTTTGTATTTGGTCCCACCTCTGTGTGTAGGTCGCCTGAGGGCGTCTGTTCTTCGCTCAGACAGCACAGGGTTAAAGGAGCCGCTGACTCGGGGGCTCTGGCTCACTCAGGCCGGGGGGAGGGAGGGGTACGGATGCAGGGCGAGCCCAAGGCTGCAGAGGCCGGTGTGACATTGCACCAGCCTGAGGCGCACCGTGCGTTCTCCCGGGGAAGTTGTCTCTGGATCATGGGACCCTGGTAGAGGCGAGCTGCACAGGCTCCCGAGATGGGAGGTGTGGATAGTGACCTGTTCTCGCACACAGGCTTCTTGGTGGTGGCGGCAGCAGCAGCCTTAGCATCTCGTGCCCGTCTCTGGAGCTCCTTTAAGCAGCACTCTTAATCCCCTCTCCTCGCGCAGCAGGAAATAAAGAGGGAAGCAAAAGTCTCTTGCCTCTTCGGCAGGTTCAGACTTTTTCCCAGACTCCCTCTGGGCTAGCTGTGGTGCACTAACCCCTTCAGGCTTGTTCACGCTGTCAACCCCAGTCCTCTCCCTGCGCTCTGACGGAAGCCCGAGCCTCAGTTCCCAGCCCCGCCTGCCCCGGCGGGTGAGCAGACAAGCCTCTCGGGCTGGTGAGTGCTGGTCGGCACCGATTCTCTGTGCGGGAATCTCTCAGCTTTGCCCTCTGCACCCCTGTGGCTGCGCTCTCCTCCGCGGCGCCGAAGCTCCCGCGCTCCGCCACCCGCAGTCTCCTCCCGCGAAGGGGCTTCCTAGTGTGTGGAAACCTTTCCTCCTTCACAGCTCCCTCCCACTGGTGCAGGTCCCATACCTGCTCTTTTGTCTCTGCTTATTCTTTTTTCTTTTGCCCTACCCAGGTACGTGGGGACTTTCTTGCCTTTTGGGAGGTCTGAGGTCTTCTGCCAGCATTCAGTAGGTGTCTGTAGGAGCTGTTCCACATGTAGATGTATTTCTGATGTATCTCTGGGGAGGAAGGTGATCTCCACGTCTTACTCTTCCACCGTCTTGAAGCTCCTCCCAAATTATTGAATTTTAAATCCAGTGATGGGTTGTACTTGGAATGGTACTTCAAACCAAAACTTACCTAGGGTATATTAATACTAAGAAGCCTTGCAACCACATGTTCCAACATTGTAAGATCTTCACAATGAAATTATGACTTAATGCCTAAAGTTTGTGTTTGAATCCTATATCACTTGAGTGATTTGGAAGTGTGGTATGTAATGCATATGTGAAACCAGTTCAGTAACTTTTAAAAAATTTATTGGCTGCGTCGGGTGTTCTTTTAGGCACGTGGGATCTTCGTTGTGGCATGCAGGATCTTTCGTTGTGACATGCGGGTTTTTCATTGTGGCATGTGGGCTTCTCTCTAGTTGTGGCGTGTGGGTTTTCTCTCTCTAGTTGAGGCGTGTGGGCTCAGTAGTTGTGGTGCGCAGGCTTAGTTAACCCGCGGCATGTGGGATCTTAGTTCCCCAACCAGGGATCGAACCCCTGCCCCCTGCAATTGGAAGGCAGATTCCTTACCACTGGACCACCAGGGAAGTCCTACCAGTTCAATAACTTAACAGTTCCTAGCTATAAAGATCAACACATCCTCACAACAGAACACTCCTTCAGAGTACATCAGTATTAGTGCCAATTTGCCCTTTACAATAAAGCTTTGTGTTCCTGTAGGCTGTATCTTCTGCACTCAGATTTTAAAAAGACCTCTCATCCTCTCTTTCTGTGAAGTTGGACAGCAGCCGAAGTAGCAGCTGCCTCACTAGTCACTTTTCTTCCCCTTGTTTGGATAATTATGAGCAAAGGTCAATCACTTTCCCATCAAGGCAAATCCTGACAACCCCACTTGTCAGAGTCTAAGTTATAGATGACATGCTTGTCAACATCAGAAAACGTGAATGTGTCTTTACTTCCTCGTGACCAGCTGAACGTCAAAACCCCACAGAAAACTGGAGGCAGGAGGGGATGATGGAAGGGTGAGTGTATGCCCTGCCTTTATCAACTGCAGATATATAGTTCTGGGGAGATCTTTGTAATTATAAGCTTCACAAATGGACAATTTCATTCCACTTGTTACACATGCACTGTGAGTACCCTGATGGAGTGGAAGTACTTCCGTTAACAGTGTGACCTGTAGTGCCTCAGACAGAGGGGTTTTACTTTTTTGTGTATGTGTGTGGTGTGCGGGCCTCTCACTGTTGTGGCCTCTCCCGCTGCGGAGCACAGGCTCCGGACACGCAGACTCAGCGTCCATGGCTCACGGGCCCAGCCGCTCCACGGCATGTGGGATCCTCCCAGATCGGGGCATGAACCCGTGTCCCCTGCATCGGCAGGCGGACTCTCAACCACTGCGCCACCAGGGAAGCCTGAGAGGTTTTTCTTTTATTGTGGTAATTTTTTTTCTGAAGCCAGCTTAATGTTTAGATGAAGATGAAATGTTTTAAAGCTGAGAGGGGACCAAATAATGCTCTTTTTATAACCAGATTCTGAGTGAACTAAAAGTTCAGCTAGGACCATTCTAGGGATAAAGACACACTGCACCCTGAAGGAGCAAGGAGATATATGTAGTCTTTATGCTATGAAATCTGATATTAAGTTTGTACTGCTCAGATTATGTCAGAGATCCATTTACATTTAATTATACAGTACCTCCCAGTCTCCCTGAAATCAACATTCATAGATATATGCATGATTGAGTCTGCTGGTAACTGACCCTGAAAACATAAACAGAGCAAATTATACTCCTATCAACATGTTAACTTCATACACTTTCAATAATCCCAGCACTTTGATTTAAGACAATATGGTGCGAGGTTAAAATTTAGCCCAGGGTTCCAATTTAGTACCTACTCGTGGTATACCTTCCTTTATACAATAAAACATTTTCCTGAAATTCTGTGGGCCATTTTATTCTAAATACTTGAAGGGCTTTCTGTTTAAAGGGAACCTGTAGAAATTCCTCTTTAACTTCTTCTTGGAAAGTAAGAAATCCTTCTGTACTGTAAATCATTACCGTCAAGTCTTTATGTTGTACACCTTAAAGTTATAGTGCCATATGCCATATTCTATCTCAATAAAACTGAAAAAAATATTACCTCCTCACTTCTCCCTTGTTTAAACCAAAATTTTTATCTGCTGCATTCTATGAATGTTATGTAGTGAGTTACCTATGGTGTGTCGTGATAAATTGTTAATGAGACTTTCACTCTCAGGGTGAAAGAAATCATTAATTTCCAAGAAAGTTATGACCCAATGTGATAATTTAGGATTAGAAAGAAAGTGTGCTAAGTATTTTCTGAAATGAACAAATCTAACCTAACCTTACAGCAAGTAATATTTATCCAAGATTAATAAGAATTTAAGCCTGTGTAGAAATACAGTAAGTTGTGGATATATAATTCCATCTAGCCAAGCAGCACTTGCTTTTTCCTTTATATCCTAAGGTGCAATACGTAATCTCTCATAACAGGTGTACTTTTTTTTATCCTTGGTCATTCTCATTATGTCTTTAGGCAGTATGATATGCTCTAGGTGACGGTCTTGAAGCCCATTGCTTTGATTTTCTCCCTTTCTTCTCCATCACCCTGTTGCCTACCTTACAGTTGTTCACCTTTCATGACCCCTCCCAAGAATGGAGTCAAAGACTGGCAAATATACAGGTGTTTTGTCACTTCTTTTTTGTCCCCTCTTCAGTTATTCATTATGGTAATGGCACTTTGTGATGTGCAGTTTCTGGATTTATGACCCATTCTCGATAAGCGTGAATCTGGACTGCGTGTGCATCTTTGATAAGGTTCTAATTGGATAGCGGTGACCTTTCTGAATGTAATTCAGGGAGGAAGATTAAAAAGCAGTCCAGGAAGTGACAGGTTTGGGACAATAACGTATGAATTCAGCTCTGCTGGCAGGCAAGGGTTGTAAGCTGTGATAAATTAGAGGCAAGCCAAACAGGCTTATACTGAATGAATGATTTTTCATTTCTTTACATCCTTGGGTAAAATTCTATTGCAGGAATTGTGCTAACACCACTGTATCTTCCTACTCCTGTGTTATACTACTCTTTTACTGATTGTAGAAGCTAGAAAATTATTCAGTTAATGTAGTTTTAAAGTGACTGAAGACCACATACTTAAAAGTACAGGCTCCGTTTAGCACGCTTGTGAATTCTTATAAATTGAACAGTTAGTATTTGGAAGAGGGCTACCAAAACTCAGAAAAATCTCTTTGTCTCACTCTCTCCTACTTTCCCTCCCTTTCTCACATGTGTATGTACAGCCTATTAGAAATATCCAAGTGTCTATACACACTCAGATCTTGAGAACACCTTTATCCAACTTTAAAGCTTTAAATTTAAATTTTAGAAGATTGATTCTAGGGCTTCCCTGGTGGCGCAGTGGTTGAGAGTCCGCCTGCCGATGCAGGGGACACGGGTTCGTGCCCCGGTCCGGGAAGATCCCACATGCCGCGGAGCGGCTAGGCCCGTGAGCCATGGCCGCTGAGCCTGTGCGTCCGGAGCCTGTGCTCCGCAACGGGAGAGGCCACAACAGTGAGAGGCCCGCATACCACAAAAAAACAGACAAACAAACAAAAAAACAAAAAACACCACTATATGGGAAAAGAATCTTAAAAAAGAGAGGATATATGTATATGGATAACTGATTCACTTTGCTGTACACCTGAAACTAACACAACATTGTAAATCAACTATACTCCAATAAAAATTAAAAACAACCCCCCCAAAAAAAGATTGATTCTAAAGGAGAATCAATCTAATCAGGAAACACCTAATTAATATTCCTATATATTTGATAAAATCATAAACTCTTAACATATCTTCAACTTTGAATATGTAGTGGAAATACACTTGCATAGAAAAGTATATTTAATTGTATGTTTAAAGGTTAAGAACACATACCCTCACTTGCAAATAGATATGTCTTCAAAAGTAGGCTGAGATTTTTCCTCCGAAGTGACACTTCTCCTTAGTGTCAATATATGATAACCAAATCCTAAGTATATTACTATAATAAAAATATTAATCAGGGCTTCCCTGGTGGCGCAGTGGTTGAGAGTCCGCCTGCCGATGCAGGGAACGCGGGTTTGTGCCCCGGTGCAGGAGGATCCCACATGCCGCGGAGCGGCTGGGCCTGTGAGCCATGGCCGCTGAGCCTGCGCGTCCGGAGCCTGTGCTCCGCAACGGGAGAGGCCACAACAGTGAGAGGCCTGCATACCACAAGAAAAAAAAAAAAAAAAAAGAAAAAAAATCAAATGGAAATAACTTTAAAAAGGAGACATTGTAAAAGCTAAAATGTAACTATCAGATGATATTGTAAAATCGGCCTTTTTTTGCTATTGGAGCCTATTGCTTATACACATTGAATACAAAATAAGTTGTACAAGTAGCAGGAACTTATTGGTTGGGCCTCCCTACCAGGATTAATGGAGGGATGAGTTCTTTCCTTTAACTTCCTCCCCACACTCGTCGTCACACGTGAGCTCTTTCAAGGAGCGCAGGGCGCGCCAATTCAGAATTTCCTTTAAAGGGAGCCCTCTGGAGCTTGCTATAGGAGGAAGGGAAGGCAGATACCTTTTCTGAGGGCCTGAGTTGGGTCAGATGCCGTGCTCCCCGTGTACGTGTAGAATTGCATTCTGGCCTTATCATAACTCAAGGAGATGTTGTTATTAGCCCTGTTTTTACAGGTGAGAGGTGTTTCCCCCAAATTCAGCACAGGGCTTGGTCCCCAGCCGTCATTATGCAAGTGGAAAACAAAATGAGTAAGGCCAGGTATACTCAACTAAGGTTACAGTAATTGAAACCGGGCAAAACCAGATTTGAATCTGGGCTCTCTGTATCTTAACATAAGCAAGCTCGCAAAGAAAAGAAAACTTCTAGTTGTATTGCTTTATGACAATTTTGCCAAAGATCTCCCAGATACCATTTTTTATTTTTTATTTTTTTAATTAATTAATTAATTAATTAATTAATTTTGCGGTATGCAGGCCTCTCACTGTTGTGGCCTCTCCCATTGCAGAGCACAGGCTCCAGACGCGCAGGCTCAGCGGCCATGGCTCACGGGCCCAGCCTCTCTGCGGCATGTGAGATCTTTCCGGACCGGGGCACAAACCCATGTCCCCTGCATCAGCAGGCGGACTCTCAACCACTGCGCCACCAGGGAAGCCCCCAGACACCATTTTTTAAACAAGGGCTTTTAAAGATATTCTTCACATACTATACAATTCATCCATTTAAAGTGTCAGACATCATTTTATATTTTATAGCTGCTATAAAATCAGTATGATATACTGTGTCTTCTTCATCTCTGTTTAATACTTGTGGACTGAACACCTATTTTTTCGACCTAGATATAGAAAATAAGAAATAAAAAGTATTTTCCCCACTGCAGTGTTGCATATTTCTGCTAAATTCTTGGTTACCTAAATATTGATATTCTTTCAGAATTTCTCTGACATTCATTATTTCCTGTTCATTTTTTCATATTCACTCTTCTGGTGTCCCCCTATGACAGTTGCTCGGACTATTCCTAGGAGCACTTGTTCATATGCTTTCTAGACTTCTTGCTACTCCATTCTACCCTGTAAGCTTACTGACAATTGAATTATTCCAAAGCATTTACTTTCTGCATGGCACTTTGCTTTTCTTAAAGCACATTGTCTGTCAGATTAAGTTAAAAAGAAAGACCACCATTCACTGATTTACTCTCAATTCCCTACATGCTCTGATTCTCCCTTATTTATGCAGCCCTTACATTTCATAATTCCTATCAGGAAATGCCTCCTCTACGTAGACAAAACCCTCAATCTCTCACTTATGTTAATGTTTATTTCTGACTCAGTGGCTTTTCTTACTTGTTTAACCAACTTACTCTCCATTTTCTTTTCCTCTTAAATGTACTGTAAGATGAAAATTAAATCGTAGTTCCTTTATCAAACCTTACTCTCATACAAGTCCAGATTCTATTGGCCCTTTCCTCCTTTGAAATCCCATTGAATTTACAGGAGTTTTTTTACATAATTTAACTCTGGGTAATCATTGGTCCCATATTTTTTCATGTGAATGTTTCATATGGAGGAATTTTGACTCTTTAAAAATTTTAAACCTCTTAAGAACATACTCTATGTATGATTTTTTTCCATGGCAGTATTCTTCCCAGCATGTTCTGCTTAAAACAATATATTTTTGTCTACACTATATATAAATACACAGGTACATATACACATCACCTTGTTCAAAAAGAAAATATTATAAGACAATTTATTTACACTTTGTAAACTTTGAATGAAATATTGTTTTTTTTTTTTTTTTTTTTTTGCCGTACGCGGGCCTCTCACTTCTGTGGCCTCTCCCGCTGCGGAGCACAGGCTCCGGACGCGCAGGCCCAGCGGCCACGGCCCACGGGCCCAGCTGCTCTGCTGCATGTGGGATCTTCCCAGACCGGGGCACGAACCCATGTCCCCTGCATCGGCAGGCGGACCCCCAACCACTGCGCCACCAGGGAAGCCCTGAATGAAATATTGAATCAAAGATAGTAATTTTTTGCGGTACGCAGGCCTCTCACTGTTGTGGCCTGTCCCATTGGGGAGCATAGGCTCCGGACACGCAGGCTCAGTGGCCATGGCTCACGGGCCCAGCCGATCCGCGGCATGGGGGATCTTCCCGGATCGGGGCACGAACCCGCGTCCCCTGCATCGGCAGGCGGAATCTCAACCACTGTGCCACCAGGGAAGCCCAGTAATTCATTTTTGAGTGGATTCTACAGATGAAAAATAGACAAGACATATGGCACTAGGGTTTTAATATGAAGTTGTATCACTCATTTTTAGCAAGTATAAAAAGCTAACTGGGGAAATGAGGTAGAATTGGTGGAAGCAAGTAGAATTTTCATTAATTCCAATATGCATGCTTTGTGATAAACATAGGTGTAATTTGGCTCTCGGTCAGGGTCAGGCCTCAAATATCAGTGATAGTGTGAGCCCTGAAGTAATAATTTATTAATGCCTTGCTCAGTGGAGCACAGTGATGAAAATGGGCAGTAGATACATCTCTGAGCATTTGTTTTATCTTATTTTAATCTCCCTAAATGTAAAAATACGGATCATGAAAGGAAGCTGTCAGTGGCCCTCGTACATTTATCTTTTTCCACTTTCTTTTAAATATTAATATCATATATAATGAAGGTACTTTGATTCAAACTGAAAACGAATATGAGAAGTTCATTGGCTTTAATAGTTTAGAGTCCTGAGTCTCCACAATAGTTATCTGAAGAGTGGCTAGTGTAGTTTAGCTGGGTGAACACGAGCTATGTAGATCATGTAGAGAATTCATTTCTCCAGGAGCTAAGAAATCAAAAAAGAAATTCTAAGTAAAAGAAGTTCATGGTCTTTTAACTTCTTAAAAACTATTATGATAAAATAATATGAATACTGATTCATGGGAGACGTTGAAAATTCAACATTTGGGTTCTAACAATTATGGTTATGAAAAATGTATGTTCAGATTTGCAAGTATATTACTGAGATTCTTGCAGCTAATTTTCTAAAGGAGAAGTAATGCGATTTAGTACACATGCTTTTATATGGCATTGAGGTTAAAAGCTCTACGTTGCTTTAAAAAGTTAAGAGAGACACTCATTTAAAATGTTAGTAAAGCATTGCTTAAACTTTTATGTGTTTCAGAATATCCCCACATGTTCTAAAAGTAGGCAAGCTATAAAACCTTGATGGTGTTTTAACATGAAATATGACAAGGTGATACTTTTCCTGATTTAAGGATATCATTTTTCTGCCTCCACCACCCCTCAACTGAATGAGATTAGTGTTGGGATGACCTCAAATAAATATGGCATAAATCTGTATTGGTTTAAGTGTTGATAGAAAAGATGGCTTCTACATGTACAATAAACAACCTGACAACATTCTTCTTTTCTAATTAATACTCTTTCACATACTTTCTTTCAAACTCTGGTAGCATGCTTATCCATTTGTGTGTGCAGTCTGACATTATTGCTGTTTGTTTCTTGACAATTCTGAGGGAGAAGAGGCAGTGGTTTGGGACTTCTGGTATCTTAAGTTTCTGGGTAGCCATCTCATGCACTTAACTGCTGGAGGTAGCGATTAGAAAATGCAGAAAGCTGCTGTTCAGGTCATCTAAAAATTTCATTCCTGCCACTTAAATGTCATAAGGTAGTGAACATAAGGTCTTCTACAAGCTGCAGACTCCCAGGCTGCTGCCATGTCAGGAAGCCAAAGAAATCAAAGAGCCACCTACTGACCCTCCCTATTGTCTGGGCTTGTCGTCTTCTATCAGTAGCGTGCCACCATCAGTGAGATACACGTGTACCTCCTGCCTGCTCCGGGTTTGGCAGCCCCCTGATCTCTGCACCTGTTTGCTTATACATGAGCTGTGCATATTTGAATTTAAATAGATGCAGTGGGTGGAGCAAGGGGGGGAAGGGCAATGGCTCTGTCAGAAGTGGTTCATTGCTGTGTGCAGAAAAGCCAAAACCAGCTTGTAGGGAGATGGAGAGGCACGATTGGACAGTTTTGGTTGATAAACGATGAGTTTTCTCTGTGGAAATAATCACTTTTTCTTCCAAGAGTTGAATAGGGGAGGATTTTAGTAAAAACAAAGTTAATACTCATTTTGACTATCTTCTCTATCAATAAACGGTATCTTCAGTGACACAGAGAATTGTAAATACAATGATGAATTGCGTTACCTGGGATCTTTTCTAAAGTTACTGTCCCTAAAAACTTCAAATGATGCCATTTTAAAAAGCTAATTGATTAGTCTAACATGTTAAAGAAAGAATATGAAATTCAGGCATGCATATGGGTGAAATTTTTAGTAAATTTATATATCTATGCTGTATGCAATACACACCTGTTTATGTTAGGAAGTTATCTACCTAACAAGAAGCAATACTACTGGCTTTCTTTTTTAGCTTGTTTGCTAAACTGCAGTTTATTTAGATATAGTTCCATTCTGGTTTACTGGCTCTAGCATCATGTGTTCTGTCTTCTGGTCTTTGAATCAGAAGACCTGAGAGTGATTGCTGCCTTTGGTATTTCTTAGTTCTCTGATCCTTGGGTGGTTTATTTAATCTTCCTGAGGCTCAGTATTTTCATCTGTAAAAAGGGAGAACTGGTGCCCACTTGAGACGGCTCCAAAGGGTGAAAATCTAATAACACCATAATAGTGGTTTTTTTCAAGCTATAATGTGTTAAATAAATTGTTACATTAGGTAGTGTTACTTTTAATATTGACGTTATATAAAATTAGCCACCATCTTCATAAGATAAAATACTTGGTTTACTCAATAAACTTTCTTTATAAGGACAAAGTATCTTCAAAAACGAATTTGTGACCACAGTGATAAAAGTTCCATAGAAATATTTCCTGTGTAAAAGCACAGTTTTGTATGTTAAAATGTTTTCATGATGTACTTTTCTATTACATGTAGTTTACAAAATAATTCTAGAGACTCCAAATGGAATCTTTAATATAATATCATTGCTAATATCACACTTCACTCTTATTTTATTGTGCCAAGAATTAGTGTAAAAGTTATACAGACTGATGTATCCTTTCTTCTCTGGGTTTTTAACATTTAATCTAACAAGAAAAGATGAAATACCTTGGGGAGAGAATCTGACATTTATAAATATACACTTCTTCCCTCTCACACACTTAGATCCCTAAAAGCTGTAAAAGATCTGTTGAATTTGGGGGATACCTTGAAAGACTTAAAGCTGTCAGCATTGCACTACCCCATGTGGTTTGAGCAAATGAACAGCCTTGAACTTTACACACAGTTCCAGGGCCTGGGCAGGAGGCAGTGCATCTGCAGGTCCTCCTTGCATGACTGATTTCCTGTTGGCAAGTGATTTTATTATCATTTAAATAAGAATTTATAATAATAGCAGTAAACTTGCCAGATGGCTAAATTAGTAAATTTTAAAGGATACAGGTTTAAAACACTTCTGTGCTTCCTCCTTTAATGTTTCCCGCCCCCCCCCGCCCCCCCCCCCCCCCCCCCCCCGCCTCCTCACCCCATTGCAATCAGCTGTTTTGGTTACCACTTCTGATTTAGCCACTTTCATCATTCCTATTGATTAAAAGGATTTTAATGACACAATACTGCGTTGCCTGTTTTAGCACAGGACGTACTGTGATTCATTGCTAGTTGGGGAAACCCAAGTATGAGTAGGCATTTCCTTGTGCATTCCTTATGCCTGATAATCTCTGCATGAAAACTGTTTCTGCCTTTACTCACCCAACATTTAACAAAAGAAATACTACCGGAACTCATTTCTTATGCCTTGTACAAAGGTAAAATAATACACAAAAGAATTACATTGTATTCATTTCTCACGTTCTCTGTCCTTAGTAAAAACATTTTTATTTTATTTTATTTTTTTTGCGGTACGCGGGCCTCTCACTGTTGTGGCCTCTCCCGTCGCGGAGCACAGGCTCCGGACGCGCAGGCTCAGCGGCCATGGCTCACGGGCCCAGCCGCTCCGCGGCATGTGGGATCTTCCCGGACTGGGGCACGTACCCGTGTGCCCTGCATCGGCAGGCGGACTCTCAACCAGTGCGCCACCAGGAAAGCCCCCATAGTAAAAACATTGTTAAGGCAGCGTTATGTGAAGATAATCTCAAGGAGAAGAGATGACTAATGTTGCAGCTTTCACAATTTTTCCTAGAGAGTACAGACACAAAAATAATTCCTATCAGATGAGATCTTACAAATATTAAATCCCATTATGTGAAACAAATGCCATTAAATATGAAACAAAATATTGACTCTATTTCATAAAATAGTTTATGATTCACAAATACATTTAATATAGCATTTTAAACTACCAATTTAGCTTAATTAAAAGGTACAATTTCCTTAATCCTGATTAAATAAAAGCAAAAGCATGTACTGCATACTCTCCCTCAGATTTTTTAACGGAATGCCTAAAAAAGTTGGGTGTTGGGGTTACAGTTACCCAACAGAGATTCTGCTGATTCCTTTCAATTTAAGGTATTAAAATCACCACTGACCAAAGTACATTAATTAAAAGCTTGGAGATTCTGCGAATTCCAATGGTATTTTGCAAACATATGTATGTAGATAGTATTTAATGTAGACTAGAGGTCCTGGCTGGGGGAGTATGTATGTATGCATATGCCCTTACTAAGCCTTCCTAGTAACTATCTCCGTGCTTGGAAAACTCAACTTGCAACCTGTAAGATTATGTATTTGTCCTGAGTTCAGTAGTTGTCACAGGAGGTTTGTATTCCCGCAGGTCAGCAGTGGCTTATAGGAGACTTAGATACTTTTGTTGACATTAGTCAGCTTCAAAGAGCCCTGCCCTCTCATCCAACTCACAGCTTGCACTTCTTCACCCACCAACATCTGTGTTGGCTGCCTGCAAAGCAAACTGTTGAAGAACGTCTTTAAGGAGAATAGATTATTGATTTGGTTGCATTCAGTCTTGTCCCAGATGTGCTCTATATTAAATATTTTGGTCTTTAAGTCCTTATTCCTATTTTGCTTTTTTTTTTCCTCCTTTTGTGATTCTACTGCCAGTTAGTGCTGGGGTTCTCATTTTCTTTTCTCTCAATTCTGCATATTTACTTCTTAATTGTGTACTATTTAGGCAGGGTTATAGCTAATTTGTGAAATAACAGGAAAATTGGTGGAGAAAACAAAGCAAAAGAAAATGGCTTCCTCAGGAAAATGTCACTCTTGGATGATTATTTTATTTTATTTTTTGTTCCTGGTTTTTCCCTTTTCAATGGATATATAATTATATCATTGTTACAGTAATGTGAAACAAAAATTAGATGTGGAGGAAAACTCTAAATAGGGACCGATAATATTCTTTTAAAATGAAGAATTTAACTAAACCACTCTAAACTCCCCTGCTGGGCTCAGGCAAGCTGAAATTAATTCAAGACGGCAGATAAAATTTTTAACCAGGCCGAGTGGAGATGACGGATGTGACAGCTCTCAGTTAAAATGTCTTTTAGTGGCAAATGCATGCGTATTAGTCAAGAGATGTGACATAACTGTCCCGGGTGAGAGAAATGAACCAATGACCATTTGCATTGAGAACAAAAGAAAAATTCTTTATAGTAAAATGTGGAGAAGGACAGATGAGTAACTCGTTCACTTTTTGTAATCTTTTTACCTTAAAAAAGCCTCTGAAAGTTAAGAGGAACATTTTATCTCAAACTGTGGTTCTTTTCTTTCTTGTTTATATATCAGAAAAGAAAGGATTGTTGAATAAAATATTTATGGCCAGGAAAGATGGGTTATCTTTTTTTCCCCCTTTTCTGCGGAGAACAACAAGAAAGTGTCTGTAGATAATCATACTTCAAAGCCAGGCTAGAAAAGCCTTATAAATTATAAAATGCAGATTTGGCTACATCAATGAAATCCTGAAATGAAAAGTTTTTTATTTTTTTTTTCCCATAAGGACACTGGCTCCTCATTCTTCCACTTTTCAAGGATAGTTTATTACAGAGCAGTGCCAACAAAACAAAAGTGGATGTGATTCTATGGCAAAGTGTTATAGGGAATTAAAATTATTTGGAAACTGTGGTTGGCAGGATTTGAATGTCAAGTTTAATTAACTTTAAGAACAGATGCTTTCAAGACATAGTAGTTACAAGTTAGAACTGCAAGTATAATTGAGTTTTTAACAGTATACAGTTTATTTCCCAATTAAAATACATTTTCATTATCATAATTTTGTTATTAGAAAATGTGACATTTCATGCTTTAAAATGGACACTTAAGTATGAACGGAGAACTTACCATCTTTCTATCAAAAGAATTAAGCTAGATGTATTTTAAGTATAAAGACAAAAAAAATACATATTTCCAGTTTAGAAGTTAGTTGCTATTTCCTTTAATAATGTATTATCCTCAAAAGTTTATATAAGAACATAAAAAATGTATTACAATAGTATATGAGCCAAAGTAGAATTATGTATACAAATGTACAGTGAAGCTGAGTGGGTTAAGAACATGCCACAGAAATAAAGTAGTAATTTATCTGGGCCTTCAGGGATAAATAGGAATTTCCCGTCAGAGAAGATTATTTTTATTCCAAGTGAGGTAAACAGAGAAATAGTTTTTTGTTTGGTTCAGTTTGCTTTTTTTCTTTTTCTTTTTTTTTTTTTTTAACATCTCTGGTCTTTCCTTCTTCTCCTTTGCAGGAATGTTCTTCTATACCAGGTTATTAAAATGTTGAATCCCTTAATTCTCAATTCTGAGTCCTTCTTACAACCTGTACATGCTTCCTAAACTATTGCATCTGTACACATGGCTTTAATTATAACCTGTCTGCAAATTACTACCAAATTTATGTCTCTGAGGTAGGCCATTCTGCTAAGCTACAGGCCCATGTTTTCAACTGTGTATTTGACAATTATTCTTAAATGCTTCAGGTGCACTTCAAACTCAAAATGTCTAAAATGTTACTAACGATGTCTCTCAACATCCAAAAGGGCCCTCTTCAGGTACTCTAGCCCAACAAATGGCATTCATTTACTTATGCTCTTTGACTCCCTCTCTTAGCCCCCAAATCTAATCCAGAACCAAGTCCTATTGATTTTACCTTTAAAAAAATCTCTCTTATGATCTCACTTCTCTCATTTCCATCAAACAACCATCATATCTCACCTGGGCTACTGTAGTTTCTTATTATTTATTTATTTTTTTGCGGTACGCGGGCCTCTCACTGTTGTGGCCTCTCCCATTGTGGAGCACAGGCTCCGGACGCACAGGCTCAGCGGCCATGGCTCACGGGCCCAGCCGCTCCGCAGCATGTGGGATCTTCCCGGGCCGGGGCACGAACCCGTGTCCCCTGCATCGGCAGGTGGACTCTCAACCACTGCGCCACCAGGGAAGCCTGCTACTGTAATTTCTAATTCATTTTTCTCTTTATTACATTCTCAATGATTTATCAAAATGAAATACGGATTAAATACCTTTCATTGGCTTCTTATTGTTTAAAACGACTTACATTGGATGATTCCCACCTATTTTCTCCTAATTATACTTTCTGTCTATGGTTCAGCCTCATATTTTAAGTTCTGTAAATTCGTCAAGCTTCCTCCTGCCCCAGAGCCTTTGCACATGCAGTCTTTGTCTTGTAATGTTTTTTTTAAGCCCATAGACACGTATGTAACTTCTACTTATCTTTCATGTCAGCTCAAAGTCACACCAGGGATGCCTGCATTGACTATCCTCCTCTTTCCCCCCAGGCTACATTAAGTTCCATATTATGCCCACTCAATGCAGCATACATCTTCCTCTCTATCAATTCTCAGAGTGAGAAATTTTTATATATTACTGGCATTAGTTGCTTAATGTCTGCCTTGCATATTAGGTTACCTTTTCCAAGTGTATCAGGATAGTATTATATACCTGCAATTTTAGGGGTCATTTATTTTTTGTAGTAAAATTGATTAGTGAATATACTTCATACATGTGTAATCATTGAGTTTGGGTTGCACATAAACTTAAAATTATTATTTTCAGTTTTACATTGAAAGATAATTTTGGTGCTGACTTTATGTGTTTAGGTACAATATTACTTAGTTCACTGAGTGCCTTTCAAAATGGTCTGAAGTTTTAAAGAAAAGGAAAAAAAAATTTAAATGGAAGATGAAATAATATTCTTTTTCTCTTTGCCTGGTTTTCTACCTTTACTCTGGACCATTTTGACCGTAAGAAGACTGCAATCAGCTACAACCTCAAGGTTTCATTCGTCCAATTTGCCAGAATGAATGCTTTGTGAATCTTCTCTTTCGGATCTCTAGCATAACTTTATGTGGACAGCTATCTGTCAGCATACACTATTTTGACAGACCGCACTTTGATTTGCTGTTCAGGTTGTCTTTGACTAAGTTTGTGATAATGCTCAAGTATTTCTATTTTATGCTTGTTTACTGATATAAGTACCCAATGCACCTTAAATAGGTGAAAAATATTTTTTTAATTTTCCATGCCCAGCTCAGCACAAAATAATGGCATTTTCTTTTATGTCTTACTTTAAAATTTGCATTGCAATTGGCATATTTAGGTGAGATTGAAGAAATTAAGCAATACCAGTTGGGTCTTTCCATGGTACATATACATAAAATTTATGTATATGTACATATACATAAATTTATGTACATATACATAAAATTTATCATTGACCATGAAATTCTTGATTTTCACAAAATCTCTCCCATTTAAGTTCTGTTCTTTAGATTTTTTTTTTTTGTCCATTGACTTTGCTATGCTATGGTATATGTACTTTCTAGTACTGTAGCATCAGCACAATCCTCAGTCATACCACATTATTTGAAGATGTGCATTTCAAATAATTTTCTCCTACTCTTCTGCTTTCGGTAGCACTTCTTAGGATCACTGTACAACAGTATTTTGGGTATATTTCTGTTATCTATCCTTTGTATTCATTCAGCAGAGTACATTTGTGCTACAACTATGGCCTGCCTGTTTACAGATGATGACAATTAACAACCTCCTTGATACCGATAACTCTTGGCCTTTAAAGTTCAGCAACACAGTTTGTTGATGATACTGAGAAAATACCCTAGGATAGCTCTGAGAAATATAATGTAAACCACGTAAGTAATTTAACGTTTTCTAGGAGCCATATTAAAAATAAACAGGTGAAATTAATTTAGTAATATTTAACACAGTATCCAAAATTTTGTATATAATCCGTGTAAGTTATTAATGAGATACCTTAAATTCTTTTTTTCCATGCTAAGTCTTTTCAGTCCAGTGCTACGTCACACTTGCAACACATATTAATTCAAACTAGCCCCCTTTCAATGCTCAGTAACCGTATGTGGCTGGTGACTACTGTATTGGACAGTGCCTTTCTAGGAGCTTGCTATTCAAAGTGTGCCTCTAGAACAAGCAGCTTCCGCATCACCCACGAGCATGTTACAAGTGCAGAATGTTAGATCCCACCCCAGACCTACTAGATCAGAATCTGACCTCACACCAGTCAGAATGGCCATCAACAAAAAATCTACAAACAATAAATGCTGGAGAGGGTGTGGAGAAAAGGGAACCCTCCTACACTGTTGGTGGGAATGTAAACTGGTACAGCCACTGGAGAACAGTATGGAGGTTCCTTAAAAAACTAAAATTAGAACTACCATATGACCCAGCAATCCCACTCGTAGGCATATACCTGGAGAAAACCATAATTCAAAAAGATACATGCACCCCAATGTTCATTGGAGCACTATTTACAATAGCCGAGACATGGAAGCAACCTAAACGTCCATCAACAGACGAATGGATGAAGAAGATGTGGTACATATATACAATGGAATATTACTCAGCCATAAAAAAGAACAAAATAATGCCATTTACAGCAACGTGGATGGACCTAGAGACTGTCATACTGAGTGAAGTAAGTCAGACCCAGAAAGGCAAATATCATATGATGCCGCTAATATGTGGAATCTAAAAATAGGATACAGGGCTTCCCTGGTGGTGCAGTGGTTGAGAGTCCGCCTGCCGATGCAGGGGACACGGGTTCGTGCCCCGGTCCGGGAAGATCCCACATGCTGCGGAGCGGCTGGGCCCGTGAGCCATGGCCGCTGAGCCTGCGCGTCCGGAGCCTGTTGCTCCGCAACGGGAGAGGCCACAACTGTGAGAGGCCCGTGTACCGCACAAAAAAAAATAAAAAAATAAAAAATAAAAATAGGATACAAATGAACTTATTTACAAAACAGAAGTAGAGTCACAGTTATAGAAAACAAACTTATGATTACCAGGGGATAAGGTGGGGGAGGGATAAATTGAGAGATCGGGATTGACATATACGCACCACTCTATATAAAATAGATTACTAATAAGAACCTACTGTATATCAAAAGGAACTGTACTCAGTAGTCTGTAATGGCCTATGTGGGAAAAGAATCTTAAAAAAAAATAATGGATATATGTGTATGTATAACTGATTCACTTTGCTGTATACCTGAAACTAACGCAACATTATAAATCAACTATACTCCAATAAAACTTAAAAAAAAATAAAAAAGTTAAAAGATCCTCAGGTGATTGGAGGCACATTAAAGACTGAAAAGCATTGCTCTAGAATTGATGTGACACTTCTAATTTATTAAATGTGTAGAAAATAGGTATTAGTATTACTCTTTATGCCATGAATTATTTTTTATAACAAGTTTACTGAGATATAATTCACATACCATAACATTCACCCTTTTAAAGTACAATTCAGTGATTTTTAATATATTCACAATTGTGCAACCATTACTACTGTCGAGTTTTAGAATATTTTCCCCACCTCAGAAAGGAAGTACTGATTAGCTATCACAGCCCATTCACTTCTGGCCCCAGTCTCTGGCAACCACTAATCTATTTCCTGTATGTATGAATTTTCCAATTCTAGACATTTCAGGTAAGTGGAAGTGCAATATATCATATATACTGGCTTTTTTGTCTGGCTTCTTTCACTTAGCGTGACCCTTTTTGTCTAGCTTCTGTCACTTGGTAAAAAGTTTTTGAGGTACATCCATGCTGTAGCGTGTGTTAATATTATATATTTTTATGTCTAGATAATATCCCATTGCATGGATATACTACGTTTTGTTTATCCATTCATCAGTTGGTAAAAATTTGAGTTGTTGTACCTTTTGACTATTATACATAACGCTTTATTAACGTGTAGGTTTTTGTTTGGACATTTATTTCCAGTTCTGTTCAGTAAATATTTAGGAGTTGAATTACTGGGTCATATATAAACTCTATTATTAATTTTTGAGGGAACTGCCAGACTGTTTTACAAAGTAGATGCACCATTTTCCAAAACCACCAACAATGTATGAGGATTCCAGTTTTTCCACATCCTTGCCAACACATGTCATTATCCATCATTTTGATTCCAGCTATCCTAGTAGGTATAAGTGATATTAATTTGGTTTTCATCTGTATTCCCTAATTGCTAATGATGTTGAACATTTTTTTCATGTGTTTATTGACAATTTTTATATCTTCTTTGGAGAAATGGCTCTTTAAATCTTTTGCCAAGTTTTTAATTGAATTTTGTGTCTTTTTATTGTTGAGTTGTAAGGCTTCTTTATATACTCTGGATTAAAGTTCATTATAACATATTTGATTTGCAAATATTTTCTCCCATTCTATTCATTGTTTTTTAACTTTTATTGATGGAATTGTTTGAGGCACAAAAGTTTTAAATTTGAATCTTATCTATTTGTCTGTCTATCTATCTAAGGCAGCAAAGCATTTCCTTCTCAGTAGATTTGTAACATAAATATAATGGATCAAACTTCAAAAAAAATTCTGAGAACATAATCTACACTTTAAATTCCTAATGAATTTCTCTTGAAACAATACACATAATTTAAAGTATCTCCTATCATTTTCTAACCATGTGTTTTTCTTTCTTGACCTTGTTTCAGTGTGACATAAAAGAAATAATCAAGAAACAGTAAATATGTACAGAGAAAGAGCAGCTAATGACATATATTTCTGTAAGTTAAAATAGAAAAGAGATTTGCCTAGCAAAGTGTCTCCTCAAAGTGTTTATTTTAAAATGACTTGTTTTGGGGAAAATGAAGGAGATTACTGGACATATGGTCAGTGCTCAATAAATGTTAAATGACTTTGATATGGAAGGTGGAATAATGGCCATCAGATGTGACCATGTCCTAATCCCCTGAAATTGTGACTATGTTAGATTACGTGGCAAATGGGGAATTAAGTTTGAAGATAGAATTAAGGTTGCTGATTAAGCTAATCTTAAAATAGGGAGATTATCTTGAGTTATCCAAGTGAGCTCAGTGTAATTACAGGGTCCTTAAAGGTGGAAGAGGGAGGCAGAAGAAGGAATTATAGTCATTTAATGTGAGCCCTTGACTCACTGTTGCTAGCTTTGAAGATGGAGGAAAGTGGCCTGTAGCCACAGAATACAGGTGGCCTTTCAAAGCTAGAAAAGGCAAGGGAAGAGATTCTCCCAATAGATCCTCCAGAAACTCTGCTAACACCTTCATTTTAGCTCAGTGAGACGCCTGTCAAACTCCCATCCTAAAGATGTCTAAGATAATAAACTCTGTTAGGTCAGTAAATTTGTGGTAATTTGTTTCGGTAGCAATAGGAAGCTAACACACATGGTAGTTTTTTAGTGGAAACTAACACACTGTGATCTGGATACAGGTCTAATTACTAAAACCGTTCTTGTGCAAATCATCAGTTACCTCCATGCTGTTAACCCTCTGCATATTTTTCAGTCTTCACTTTATTTCACTTCTCAGAAGCATTTGACATTGTTAACTGTTCTCCTTTTACCTTTGTAAAACACTTGTCTTCTGTGCCTTCCATGACCTAGCACTTCCTTGTGTTTTTGTTTGTTTATTTGTTTGTTTTACCTCTTTGACCTCTCCTTCATGGCCTCTTTACAGCTCATTTCAATCCATCTCAGTTTATTTAGAGCCCTCTACTTTTCTTTCTCTAGGAGCTCCCATCTGCTGGTTAACTGCTTTTATTGCCGCTCTTTCTAGATGGTGTGCAGATTTCCATCTTCAGTCTAGACCTTCCTTCTGAGCTCTATCCATATAGCTCATTGCTTACTTGACTTTCCTTTCTGTGTCTCAAAGACTTTTCAGCTCAGCGTCTCCCAAACTTAACTTATAACTTTCCTGTACACATGACACCATTCTCTTCCTCCTTTTATATCCAAGAATTATTACAGCATGCTATTACTTTTTGGATCTATCTTTAGTTGATCCTGTTTACTCCTGCTCCACCTGTAACATCCTAGTCTAGTTATTATTATTTCTCACCTGAACCACTAAATGACCCACCTGCATCCACTCTGTACTGTGTTCATTCTATTTTCCAAATTTTAGCCAGAGTCATTTTAAAGTGTCAGTCTCACCCTGTCACCTCTGTCTAATAGTTTCTATGCCTTTAAAATCAAGGCAGAATGCCTACAAGTGCCAGTTTGCTAAATTATTTCAGTAACCCTAGAAGCAAGTGAAGCGTCATCTCCTCCATATCATTTTAGCACAATTTTCATCGTAATCACCGTTTTTTATCAGAGACCATAAATAATTGGGATCATGACCTTGAAAGCATAAAGAATAAATAATATGGAATGAAGATCTCCTAGTTTCTTCCTAGTTTTCTCCTCCAGTATTGTCATAAATTGTGTGTCCTTCTGGATTGATTGAGAAGGTAAAGGTAGGCTCTACTTTGGAAGGAGTTGGGGGGATGGTTGATGTAGGCTAGAAGATGTGTTGAAAATGCAGTCAGATCTGATGTTGAGATCATGTTAAATAATGTAAGATTGTATCTTCATGCATAGAAATAATTTTGCATATTTCCAAAGTTAAATTGATGTCAATTTAATTGATGACAATTGTTATCAATTGCCAATTTAGTTGCACCCCAAATGTCAACTGGTTTTGCATTCAGTGCCTGGTTGAGTTATAAATATGCTGATGTACGTACCTATGACATTGGGAAGTCATTGTTAGTTAAGTCAATTGTCACACATATCAAATCATTAGAAATTCACTGGAAAAAAACAGTTTCCTATATATTGCAGGTTGATGTAAGAAATTATAACAGATTTTTTTCAAAGATTTCAGTAGTGTTTGTGCAATACAGTCTTAAAATTATTAAGCTCTTGTAATATTTCAGGTTTTTTATTTTATAACACCTCAATTTAATTCTCACAACTTTGTGCTGGTGTTTAGTATTCCTTTTTATTGATTCATTAGAACTTATAAGAATTAAGCTAACTAGTGAGTAAAAACCCTGGATTTGAATAGAGTGCTTCTGTCTCTAAATTAGTCTGTACTCTATCTTTAATATCAATGGTTCCTAAAGTGTGGTTGCCATACCAGCAGCATTAACCTCACTTGGACCCCACCTCAGACCTACCTAACCAGAAACTCTGGGATGGAGCCCTGCAATAGATGTTTTAATAAGCCCTCCAGATGATTTTGATGCACAATGAATACTAAAAACGATGTTGTTATAACTCTTACAGTCCAAAGATATAACAAGCACCTAATGTCTTTCTTATTCTTCTTTGACTCACTTATTTCTGGCCACTAAAGCAGAATAAGTAAATAATTCAATGCTTTATTCTAACTTACTAAGCAAGGGATAACAGACGTAGCAATTAGCATCCCCAACGAAAATTTGACTGTCTAAAAATTGATTGACTGTTCTTACTGTGAAGTAAGTTTAATTTCAGTGTCTTTGCTAAAAGTTTTATTTTATTTCATTATGGAAGCTCAATGATTCTCCAATTCCCAGATAGGATTGCCAAAGAAAGAAACATAAGTTTATAATTGGAAGAGAATTCTCTTGCTTTCTGCCTGCTTGCAAAGCAGTTCTTATTAGACTTCTGCTCTACTCCCATTGAAAAGGATATGGTAACCCTGAAGGCTGTTGGAGTCCAAGAAGTGGGGACTTGTTAGCGATTAGTAACAGGTGAAGACGCTGTGTGCTCCTTGGTTTTTGGCATGTTGGTCATGAGTTGATTTGAACAGCCTTACTTCGCTATACTATAAAACTAGTGCTTATGAGGAATTGTATTCTGTGTTCTAAAACCAATTCTGAATGAGCTTTTGGGACACAGTTTGTTTCTATATTAGAGATTAACTGTATTTGATTCTGGGAAATGAACATTGCTACTTAGATATTAAATTTCAGTGAGTAGATATTTACTAAAATTCTTATGAGAGTTGTGGGAGAGAGGCAATAACAGTACACAGAGGAAATCCTGAAATGTAGCCATGATTGGCCTTGCCTTTAGCCAAGCCTTCATAATTCAGTTGTTTAATATGTAAAAAAGATAAGGGAAACATATGAAATACAACTCAAATTTCTTGTATAAAAATAATCTCATTCAAATTGCCTAGCCTGTAAATACAGTCACTGAAATTATACTTATGTATTGTTTTCCTGCAGACTGACCCGGGGTGAAAATGGTTAACAGTGAAAACTTTGAAAAAGATTTAAATTGGCAACATGCAGTGTATGAATTGGACACATGCCAGGACCCCTAGTAACCCCGTTTCAACATTGGGTAGAGCTTGGTGATAACCAAAGTGGTTATTGGAAACTTTCTCTATGGTCTATCCAACCTACATGGGAATGTCCTCTGCTGTTGATGTTTGAAGAATATTACTTGGTCTTAAATAGCTATGGTTTAGAGAGCTACCACTCAGGCACTAATGTAGCTTACCATGTGAAAAGCAGACGGCTCACCATATGAGATAAGTTAACATATGTAATTGGGGATACTGCAAGTTGAATTCTTTGGAGGAAAAGTGGTTTACAAATTGAATACATTAATAATGAATATCATTACTAGTTTACTCATGACATAAAGAATAGGGCCAAGGGATAAAATGCATCTCTAGCCTTTGCAACTCAAAAGATGTTTTCATATTTCAATAATAAATAATTGTAGCAGGTAGTAGCTTGTAACTAAAATATGTGCTCAGAGACTCCCCTAGAGGCGTTTGTCTTCCGACATGCTGAATTGCCCTGGTGTTGGTGGCAGCTTAATAAAATATGTGAGTGTTCAGTATGGAGCTGTTAAGTTATTTATTCCTCTTCTGATACTGTATGCATGAACTGCCACTGTTTGATGAATCACTAAAGAGAATGGGAACTGACAAACAACTCTTCCTTTAGCGGCTGGTCACACTGACAGCATCAATAGAAAAACACATCATGGGTTCTAAAATGCCACATTTTCACCATTTACCCTGAATAAGACATGAAGCTCTTTAAGGAAAGCAGTAGTACGTTATCATTAAGGGCCAGCTGACAGAGAGGTGAGTGTGCTTTGAACTCTCTCAAGTCATCATTCTTAATTTCTTCTCTCCTCAGATGGAAGGCCCACCCACACGGGTTCTTAGCAAGGCAGGGACTATTGCACCTTTTAAAATCTCATTGATAGATTGGTTTCATCCACACCCATCCTGGCTCCTACCCATCGGGGCGAGGCTCCTGTTCTCATTAGGTCCTGTAATATCTGTGGCTAACATTGTTCTCATGCAAATAGAATGACACAGAAGATAAGTGCGCTGAAAATTCAATTTCCCCGGACCATCATTACCCTTTTTCTTTTAGTTATTCCCACTTCAATCTGCAGGAGGTAATGTGTGCAAAATGCTGGTACTTTTGCAAGATGATTACTACATTTTAGTAATGAATTTCCCAGCTATTGCACTAGGGGGTGTTGTAGCAGGTTCCCTCATTTTCCTAATGCAGACTTGGCAGCAATCCTTGCACAGTTCTTCCCCAGCGGATTTTCACTATGACGAACGCCTGGTTAATAGAACTTATATCCAGCACTATCCCTTCTTTAGTCATCAATGGCACCTGTAAAGTAGAATAGTGATTTGTTTAATATTGTCTGGAAAATGAAAATAAAATGTGTCTACCTGTCCAAATCAAAGGATAAAAACCTCCTGTCAAAGGAGGCATCATAATATGTCTCCATAGTCTGTCTCCAAACTTGGATAATTTAATAAGAATGTAAAATTCAGGGTAGCTCATATAAATATATGAAATTATAAAAGAGTGTGAGTTAAATAAATCATGTTTTCTTCATTAGTCTGGGAGTTAGCTGTAAGGAAAAAAGAAGAGAGAGAGAGAGAAAGAGAGAAATGTAGATTTACCAGAGATAGCAGATTTGTGTGTGTGTTCACCTCAGACAGAACATGAATTATACATTTTTTATGCTTATTATCTTAATAGTGTTGATAATTGTGGAAGGCAAACACACAAGACATGCTTTTCAGTGTCGTTTTTAGAAAACTTATTTATTTCCTAAATAGAGATGAGCTTTCCCAGTGATTAGGAAAAGCCCGTTACATGTGGTAGCATTTCATGTGTGAGGGAGACAAAAAGTTTCAAAAACTTTAACACATTTGAAAAAAATGATAGTTACTATCTATAAAGCTTGTCTTGGAAAATACTTTTTCCTACAAACTGTTTTTGTAGAGTAACTGCATTAATGCTATTCTATTTACATCATCTTGAGATATTTTTATTGGAGTAATGTATTGGATGCATTAGCCATTTCTTTCATTACTGAAATATACTCATTTGATAATGTATCTCCAAAAGGTGATGTTGATACAATGAAAAAAAAAGAGAGGGGCTTCCCTGGTGGTGCAGTGGTTGGGGGCCCGCCTGCCGATGCAGGGGACACAGGTTCGTGCCCCGGTCCGGGAGGATCCCACATGCGGCGGAGCGGCTGGGCCCGTGAGCCATGGCCGCTGAGCCTGCGCATCTGGAGCCTGTGCTCCGCGACTGGAGAGGCCACAACAATGAGAGGCCCGCGTACCGCAAAAAAAAAAAAAAAAAAAAAAAGAGAGAGAGAAGTCACGTGTTTTCTTTACCTGAATTATTTCATTTGATAAACTGGTATATGTAATATAGTTCAGTAATTAGGATGAAACTGTTCAGAATATCTATGGAACATACCATGCACTTTAGATGTGAACGGTTGCCAATAAGAGGTATAGAAAATTACATTTGAACTACAGTTTTATTACTGCTACTTCAAGTTAGACACTGAGCATATAATTACTGCATTCTTGGCATGTAATTACTCAGGAGTTACAGATTGACCTAGAGAAATACTGATACTGTAATTTTAAACTAATAAGAACTTGAATGTGAAATTGTATGTTGATTTTGAACGGATCGTATTGTGAGTTTGGGCTGCTGAAGAGTAATTTATTGCTATGATAACTTCCCCAATTTTCTATGGAATTAGAATATGTAAAGTGTTATTAAAGCATCCTTTATGACTGAATGGTTAACTGGTTCCACAGATAGGTAAAAGGAGTACTCCAATGGGTTGGAAGATGCTGCTAATTACAACCCTCCCTCCCTGTAAGCTTCATGGCCCGCACTTCTCAGAAAGAGGGAGCCAATGGAGCATGATTGCCTGGGGCATTTCAATCCCAGGGGGTTTTAGTTGTTTGTTTAGGTGTTGAGAAAAACACATTATGACCATAATAATAATTATGTATTTGGAATTGGATTTTTGCATCTACAATACAAAGCTCTGTCTTCCATAAAATGCAACCTCAGCATCATTTTTATGATGCTTCATTTGCATATGGAGCCAAGACAGTTCAAATATAGGCTTCATTTGATGCTGGTGTTTTATTTGACTATTTTAAATTCATTATTGTATTATATGTGCTTGATGACTGCTCTTCAAGCAACATTTCAACTCTTTATTAAGGACAAATATGTATACACAATCTTTAGTTGTTATTAAAAGTAAGGTAAAAGATTATAAATTATTTTCCATTTCAGAGTAATATATCACCTTCTTATAATTTTTCATTAACATGACAAAAGTAAACTGTTTGAAGTTGGTTTATTTAGAGAATGATTCCATAGCAATTTATTTTTATTTTCTGAAAAATAGCCCAAAGATATTCTATTTTCGGTTCCTCTTAAGAAATCAGATTTAGAAATAAAAAATTCAATTTGAAAATTACTAAGTTAGCTTTCGTTCACTTACATGTATTTTCTGAAAATGTATATTCTTCTTTGTCTCTCTTACCATTGTTTCCCTTACTCTATTCTACCTCCTTTCTCTTTCTTTCTTTCTTTCTGTCATGTTTCCTTATTGAAACATGTAGCTTCCTTTCTAAACAAGAATATTCCATATTCATATCATTGTCAAATTAGTAGCTTTGTCCAAGTTACATACAAAGTCATGGTCTGAATATAATGTAGAATTAGAACTTCTCTATTGCAAATTCAGTAATACCAACAGTACATTTAAAAATAATCTCTTTCTAAGGAAGATAAAGATACAATTCATCTCAAATTCAGTGTGTAAAAACTTGAGAGTTAAACTCACCAAGTTTTAACTTGGAGCATTAGCAAACTTTCCTAAGTCAAAACTCTCCAATGTTAAAAAAATACGACATATAGCAGAAAGCATACTCTGTGAAATATAATAGCTAAAAAAGAAAGAATAAAACAGCTTAAGAATAAATATTACGGCCATGACAGTAATAACAACACAAAATATATTTGTACTATATATTTTTCACAGTTTAAATTTCAAAATGGTTGGATGCTTTAAATATGTAATTCTGATTGGAAGATGGATATTAAAATAATGCATGGCTTAACAAATATTGACCTTACACAGTTTGATATCCAGTATACAATGAATGAGGATAAAAGTACTGTGTTGGGAAAAAAAACTACCATTGTCTTCTGCATTTAATTAAAATAACTTTCAAACAGATAAGCAACAGTATTTCCATTGTCAGGATCCAAGAAGTAGCATCTTATATGACAAGTTTAGTGTCTTAATGAATTCTAGAAACCTTGCTAATGCAAACAGTAGACACCTGCCTGTGTATCACTCGCTCCCTGATCAAAAGCTATAAGGCATGGAACATTAAAATAACCTCCCCCTGGGCTTCCCTGGTGGCGCAGTGGTTGAGAGTCCGCCTGCCCATGCAGGGGACGTGGGTTCGTGCCCCGGTGCGGGAGGATCCTGCGTGCCGCGGAGCGGCTGGGCCTGTGGGCCATGGCCGCTGAGCCTGCGCGTCCGGGGCCTGTGCTCTGCGGCAGGAGAGGCCACAGCAGTGAGAGGCCCGTGTACCGCAAAAAAAACCCCAAAACTTTAAAATTAACCTCCCTTTTATATGAATTAAATAACTTATCCTTTATAGAAGGTATGCATTTCTCTTTTTGCCTAATAAGCCTGCAAAGGATTTAAAGCATTTTTGGCCAGGAGAAGTGGGGATGTGGGAGTGGGAGGGGTGACGAGGTTTTGCACTAGAGGTGGGAGACACTGAAAAATCTCTGCTTTAGGACCTAAGCGTATTACTTTGAAAATTTCAGTAAAGTTGGTGTTACAAATTTTGCTTCTTTTGAATCTATACAAAATTTTTACATTTTCTGATGTCAATGATGTCCACTAACTCTGAAAATGTATATATAACCAAGACATTCTTCTTGCTGTCTAGACATGCTATAGGAATAAATAACCCATACGTAGATAATACAAATGTTATTTTACATTATATAAATCGTCCCCAAATATCTTTGAGTGAGAGTTAATCTTGCTATAAGGCAGAGGTCTAGCTGATTCTGACAGTAGTCTTGCTAATCATTAAACTGTTAACCTACAGAGATTCCAATAATCCAACGACACACACTGTGTTCTAGGCCATTTATTTCATAGTGCTTTATATTTCAAAATTCCTTAACCATAGAGGCCATCTATACTTGCTGGCATCTTTTTAGGGTCCTCCTATTTTCTTTTATAGCACCCTGTCATTTCACATTATAGTATTTATTATAACTTGAAATCATATCTGCATGTTCATTTGTTTAATGTCTGTTTTCTCAAGTTGGCTGACAACTCTCTTACACCTTATACTTAGACATGATCTGGGACACAAACTAAGAGCTTGAGAAAATTATGTTGAATTTACGTGGCTTGTAATAGTTTAAATATCTTACTGTTACTTTTAAAAATATTTCATCTATGTCTTAAATTTATTTCTGGCATAGTCAAAAATGGTTTCTCTAGAAAGATGGATGGATAACTAGACAGACATACCATAGACCAATACAGATACATTCATATACACACAGAGCTCTTTTCTTAAGATGAATATATTTGAATCAACCAGATCAATTCTCCACTGCATAGAGGTAGTCTGATAAAGAAAATCCATTCTAATACATAACCATATATAGGTAAAATGGTATGTGGATGTCAATATCCTGGTTGTGATATTATACTATAGTTTTGCATTTTAAACATTTTTTTAAAAATATCATATATTAGTCCTTGAATCTTCTCACCTCATAAATTTCTCACATTTTTTTATGGGAGGTCCTGTGCCACTTCCATCAGAATTATTGGAATATGGAACCCTATATTCTAACTCTACACTCTATTCTAATTGTCTCCCAAGAGAGGAGACGTGATGTTTCTCTGCTGCATTAACTTTATTGTTCCTTGTAGACCATTAACATGGCAAAACTCTGAGCCTGTAAATGAGATCTTGTCTTTATCTGGATCAGAGAAATGAAATTTGTAATTCAAATGAGAAAAGGAAATGAACTTAATGCTTAGCTGGAAAATGTGTTGTAATGTGCCAATTTGGTTCTCATAAGGTTGATTCCAAACATCCCCATTAAGGTATTGATTGTGTCCATTTAGTAAGGTTGAGGGTGCAGTAACTCCCCAATGGCTTGGCATTTCATCATTATACTTGGACCTCCACAATAATAAACATTGCACACAGTTTGCTTAACATACCTCCTGCCCCTAAATACAAGATTAAGTCAATGGCAGAATGGCTGTGTAACCAGTATGGTTCTTACAGTTGCTGTTAGTCTTGGTCTTATGAAATTTGATTATGAAGGAAAACATCATGAGTTTGTATAGTTGAAAGGAATTTCACTGTGTAAATCTTTCTATTTACGGAGTTATCTCACATTCATGGGGAGCATTTGTCCTCTCAATTACATGTGTGAAGTTATAGCTTTAAAAACTAGCAAGAAGCATAGGAAATATCCAGTCTGATTGAAATTTTGATCTTCCTTTCCATTTCCTTCACCTTAGAGACCCAGACCATGGAAGTGCTGGACATGGTTACATTCCTCACACTAACTCTCATAGCAATGTGTTTATTTCACATTATAATTAATTTTACTTGCTTGTCCTTTCATTAGAATATCTCTTTATATAAGATACTGTCCAATTGTAATTTTTTGCCCTAGCACCTAGTAAGTACATAAGCCATAGTATGGAATTTAAAACAAAAAGTCTGCTCAATCAGGGAATGTTTTAATAATTGAATGAACAAATTGTTCAATTTCACCCTCACCAAGGGCTCCCTTTGCTTCTTGCCACGTGGAGTCCTGCTCATGTCACCTTGAAAACGTGCAGTGTCCATCTCAGGGAAGGAGAAAAATTGGTGCTGGAGTATGGAGACTTGCCTTCTCTCATCTATGTGAATAATTTCTCTCAGGTTTAGATAACTGTGTTTTTGTCCAATAGTTGTCTTGTCTCTAAGTGCCAACAGGAAGTGTGGAGTGATTCTATTTCCAGTGTTCAAAGAAGACTAAATGAGCACAGAATAAGAATTTGTACTTCCTGCATTTGTATAATGTCTTGATTGTGTCTACATGTATACAAATGGAAAGCATTCAAATTCCAGCTTCTAAAACTGTGAATATATAAAATATATGTCTGTGTTCTTTGAGCTTGTGAACAAGTCATTAGGCTTGTTATATAGGTAAAATGTTTATTTAGCATTTTGTTCATTTAAAACCTTCACTTGGATACTTGGAGGGTTTTTTTAATGTTCCTACTGGGATGTTGTAGATATCTACGACTACAATAAACCCTCTGTTTCATCTTTAGTCTCCAAATTTGTTGAGCTTTAGTAGTCCTTTATCTTTATTTACTAGACAGAAGCTCTAAATGAAAATAAAATAAAAAGAAACCATAAGACCTCCTGACTTGCTATGTTGTTTGTAAATCGCTTTTAATATGTACCAACATTGGATTTAAACTCCTCAAAAGAAATGTTTTCATTAATATTAATAAAAATTTCATGTTAAATGGAATTCAAGCATACATATAGTAGGAATTTTGTGAATATTGCTTCTGAAAATTATAGTGCTACTTGTAAATCAAACTTACTTATCCACACGTTTCAGTGAAAACTTCTCTGTATCTATGACTGAGTGCTTAAACTACAAACCTGTTTTAGTAATAACTAACTACCTTGATGTTTGCCTTTTTTTTCCTTCTTTTTTTAATTCTAAAGATAAAGGTCACTCTAAGAAGGTAGTTCATGAGTTAAAAGTATTCCAAAAAGTTGGAGATTACAATGGAAACAGATACAGTTCCCCACAAAGGGGATGGGAGGTGAGCAGGAACCTCCCCACTTTGGTCCTCCTAGAGGCTCTGGGGGGTGAGATGGCATCTGACGGTGATGGGCTTCCCTTGACTGATTCCTTCCTTTGTACCTAGCTCTGGTCCAGAAATAGAGCAGCACATCATGCTCCCAGACTGACACATGGGAAGCTTCATAAATCAGCAAGTGAGTGTTCCGGCATGATCCTTTAGCCACTCACTGCCTTCCCCCCAGAGCTGACACTCGTCACCTTTTAAAGAGTATGCATTCTCTGTCACTGTAGCTGAATCTATTTTTTTTTATCCACTTCCATATTCTGCCTAGGTGGTATTTTCTGGGTGGCTGCCCATGTATTATAAAATCACTGTCATTATAGACAAGGCAGTTTTTAAATTTATGCCCTAAAAACTTGGAATTTCCATGTAGCCATTGGTACACAACTAAACACAACCCAACATGCATTTTTTTTTTTTTGTAAAAAAGTAAGCATGTAAATGTATGAACATGTATTTGTAATTACTGATAACATATTGCATTTAATGGTCTTATAACTAATATTTCAGAGCACTGTACATGATAAGAGGCTTTAAAAATCTGTGAGTTGGGAAAAAGGACTTTAACATCATCAGACTTTAAATGATTGCCATTAAGTCAATAACCATTGGTTATTTGTTTCTATTAAAAAATATGTATCTTCTCTGTGATACACATTTCACTTTACTAGAAAGCCACATGTGTATCAACTGTACTGTTATCTGGTTTTATTTTGTCCTAATTTGGTTTATATGTAAATGGCAGTAATAGAATTACTTAGCTTTTAGAAAGAGTTAATGGAAAATGTTTGTAAAACTTTGGCAAGTCTCAAATCTAAAGGAGCAGAAGTTTATATCTCTTCAATATTTGCATCTTAATCATATTAAAAATAAATTATCCATTACATATGAGGATTTCTCTACCCCCTCCCAAATGAATGTTTCAAATCTTACTGTGAATTCCAGTGACGCAAACAAGGACCACAGGGTGTTTGTAATTGGGGGGTATTAAGTGCAAAATACAAGTAGAAGGTGCTTAAAAGGGACAGAAAAAGTCAGTTTCCTATTGATTGGACTGTGGTGGGATAAATGTGTGGCTTCTGTCCTTAATGGAAGCTGATTGTTCGGGGATGTGCCAGCGGGACTGGTCGATTCTTGAGCTGTTGTTTACTGGGAAGGACAATATCAATTTTCCAGAGGGATGAGTGGTGGGATGTCAAGGCTGTCACCCTTTTCTCCTCGTCACTGACAGGGAGCCCAGTGACAATTACCGGTGATGGGGCGTTGCCTGCATTGGCATATACACTAGAGGATATAACTGGCAAACAAAAAAGAGGAAAGCAGTCCTGTAAAAAAGATACAATCAGCAGTTGTCAGGACTCGTTACATATATGATGTCTGAATAACAGGACCCCAGCAGATTGCCTGTACTTGCTGAAGAAACATGGAGCCGACTTCATCCCACTTAGAAAAGTAATCATGGGTTAGTTTTTAGGGGGATAACATTAATTGTTGGCATTATTTCTCTTTGAGAGTTAATATCAGAACAAAGATGTTTCCTCTTTTTTTAATAATTAAAATAGACTTTGGAGAATTCAAATGGGCTTGAAAGTATTTACAAAAATGATTATTACATTGTCTTATGTTTCTTTGTGAGTTAAGATAACTTTTCTAACTTTTCCTCTTGTGCTCATGTTATTAGCCAAAGTCCAAATGCACAGCTAATGAATTTCACTCAGTAAGTATCAGGACGAGACCCTCAGCTCCATCATTTTAGCAGAAAGGCATCATTTAAAATGTGGAATATATTCTAGGCAGGGTGGGTGGTACATGTGCATATCTGTCAGACTTTTAAAATAGGTTTGTCTGTCAGTTTCATGTTTTCCATTTATTTCTGTTTTATTGTTTAATAATTTCAAATAAATTTGAAGAAAAAGAACACTATTTCCATTGCCTACCTTCAGTTGTAGAGAAACTAACACCTAAATTAGTCAGACCACCTGGAGCATCAGAATTGTCGGTTAGCTGTATTTCTTTCTCAGCAAGAGACTTTTCTTTGTGTTAGTTTATAAATGCTATTTATTTAATTACACCCAGACTAATAATTTCATAGCTCTATTATATTCTGCCTGGAATTTTACTGTTTGGAAAAATTCACAGTATAGTTTTACATAGTCAAACTTACAAGTATTTGTTTTGTAGGAATTAGATATGTTCCCCTACTCCAGATTTTCTTAGCATCAGTGTGAAAATATCTGTACGTACATAGATAAACAGATTTTTGTTTGCTTCCCAACAAGCAGAATAGACTAGGAATACTTCCGTGGCTTATACCCAGTTGTCTCATGAGGTTGCTTTCCACAGAATTGGTCACTGCAGAGATAAAAAATAATTGTATATACAATGTTGGCTTTCTACCATCGATGTGTCATTCATAACTTACATTGGATATATTTCTTTTCTGTGAGAAATATTTTCTTATATACCATTTATATAATTTTAAAGGAATATGTTTTTATTACACAATTTAACAAACATTATCAAGTGCAGATAATAAAATAAAAATCACCTACCATTTAGTGGAAAACATTGTTAACATTTTCATATTTGTCCATTTTGGCTTTTGTTTTAAGATTTTAAATGTTTACGTATGTGGGTGTGTTTTTTAAGTGTTTTCGGTGATGCTGTTTTAGAGCTTGGTAAATATATAGTTAAGTCTATGATTCTGGTGGTGTACTTTTATTTTAAATAAGTAGGTTACAATATTGCCAAGTGATTACATATGCAGGTTATTTGTGATTAGGTTTGTAAGATGCCATACAAAAGTTATCAGTAATTTCCTCCTGTAAACCACTAGCTAATTGATTTTCCATTGTACTCATTAAAAATAGATACTTAGATTTTCAGAAGATTGTCTCAGAAAATCAAGGCAGGGCCCGGGTCCTCTGGGATGCCGTCAACTGACCATTCCATCAGGCCAAGAATAGTGGCCCTCCTACTTGTCAGAACTGAAGTATTTATCCCATTTCCCAGCAGATAAACATTTGCAAGGCAAATAATAAATTAGCCATTAAGCAGAAGGATGTTTGCATTCAATGAACTCTGAATGGAGTGGAGATGTCACGTAGATAGACAAGGTAAAACAACAAGGCAGAATCAATACCTAGGAAGAACCATCTATTTAGAAAGGGTTGGCTCATACCTTTGAAGACTTTGGGAAGTTAGAAACAGTTTCTAAAGGAAGAAACACTAGTTAGAAGAAGGTGTAGGTAGATTTTAAGAATAGATAACATATTAACGATTTTTATATATTTAAGCCTACAAGGTAATGGTATATCATTTGAAAAATGACTATCAAATATGTATTTCTAAAAGCTTTGTGTACTCTAATTTTTTTTCAACCCCAGAGAGCACTCATATTTCACAAAAAGTTTCCATGCTTTTATTATTTTTCCAAATTAACAATTTGGCAAGTATATTGTTCTAAAAACAAGAAGTGACCTTGTTAATTTAGGGTTCTTTTTTTTCCTAATTGTGTTTGCCCCTTCACATGTATGATACAAAGACTCAGATTCAGAGTCTAAGATGTTTTGCCTACATACACAATAATTATATAATCTTGAGTAAGTTGCTTAATCTTTTATGACCCTCAGTTTCTTCATTTGTAAAATAGCGATGATAATGCCCATCCCAAAGAGTTTTCATAAACAATGAAATCATGAAATATATATATATATCATCTAACACAGGCCTGCCACTGTTATTTTAAGTAGAAGACATGTGTATATTATATAAATTTTCCTAAAGCATTATTTATGTTTAATCATTTCAAAAAAATTGTAATTAATTAGGAATTCATATTGTATTTCTGAAGGTATTATATCTAAAGGGATTTAAAAGATCCAGTGGTTATAAAGAAGTAATATTATCTCCCCTAATTCTCTCTAGATTTGAAACTACCACCTTTGTTTTCTTAGCATCGACCATAACAGAAATTGCTCTTGATTCCAAACACCTACCATCTCGAATACTCTATCTTCTCATTGTGATATACAATGCCTTAGGCATCCTAAAAGTTAAGTGTGTGATGTATCCTGGACTTTCCACATGTTTGTTATTCATTTATTTACTCAAGAAGAAAGAGGAATGAAAATAAATGGAATAACTATAACCCTCAGGACTGCTTTCCTAACTCTTCATTTCTTGTCACTCACTTCTTTCTTATGAGTTGAATTCTATCCCCAAGCTAGATTTCCTAGACTAGGTAGTTTATAAAGTAATGACACCTTTCAACTAAGACATTAACTGGGTCATGAGTGTCCCATCCCTGTAGCTTTGCTTGACTCTGAAAATCCTAATCATGAATTTTAAATAAAGATTTTTTTCAGTGTTGATTAGCATTGCCTCAAGCTTAGAGAACAATTAAAATATTTTGAAATTTTTAAATATATAAATTACTCTTACAAAGGAAAGAGTGTTTGTTTTTTACAATCCAGAAAATGTTATATTAACCTGTGTTAATAGATTTAAATTGAAAAACATCCAAACCAACACATTTCAATTTTGCCTTCAATACTACTTGCTGGTTGTTTTTTTTCTTTCTTTCTTTAAATTCATTTCTCCAGTGCCATTGGCATGGATCTCTCCTCCTCCCATACCACCTTTCATTGTTAGAGGATAACTTTAATCTGAATTTCATGTAACAACACCAAGTTATTATATGTGAATTATTTCTGTTTCCCTCTTCTTTATCTTAAGATTTCTCCAAAACTTCACGTATCCTTTTCTATTTGGTTTAGCTCTGTTAAAGCTAATTTATATGGCTAAGGCCAACCTATTTAGTTATGTTAATGGTTTTCATTTCTCCCATTCTGTTCCTGACAAAAAACCGTTCTGTTTTACTCTTTACTGACTCTCCCTTAAAATAGAATCATACCAGACACTCCTCCATGCCAAACAGAGAACAATATAGATAAACAGAAAAATTCTATAGAATTTCATTTAAAAAAGACTACATTTAGTTTTGGAAAATAAGAAGGCTTCATAAAGTGATGGTATATAAAGACATCCCTAAATATTAAGCCTGTCATAACATAAATACTACTAATTGTCACAAATAAGTTTTTCAAAAAAAATAGAACTCACTTTTAATAAATAGCTAAAGCATACAATGAATCACATAACCTTCTTACTGGTTTGAATTTATAACCCATACATTTTCACTACAACCCTGTAAGGTATTACTATTCCCAATACTATTCTATTACTGTTCCCATTCTACAGATGTAGAAAGTGAGTCAAAAAGACTAAATAACTTGCCTGAAGTCATACATCTAAGTAGTAGTAACTGTTAGAGTCAAAGTGTGTACTTAGTTGGCTCTAGAGTGTTTCCCTGACCACTGTACTTACTGCCTCTCCACACAGTACTTGAACATAGTATTAACTACAAAGCTGTTAGCTCTATAAGCTTTCCAAATCTATTTTCAAAACTAGTTGTTACTTTTGGAGCATCTAAAGAAAAGTAGCATGAGGTAGGAACAGAAATGTAAATCGGAACTATATTGGAGAGGTTCTTGAATTGTAGACTGAAGAATTCCGACTTAATTTAATAAATATGCAATAATTAGTCATCAGAATTTTGAACATGAAGTGATGGTGTTAGAGCTACGTGTTAACAAGTGTAGGATAAATTGACACAGGAAACATTGATAAAATGGGTAATCATTTGGAAACTATTGCAGCAGTGTGGATGAGAAATCATGACACCTAAACCAGGAAGGTGATAGTGCAATGAAAAGGATATAAATTGGTCAGATTGGTTTAGGTGGAATTTCCAGGATTTGTAAGCTGGAATAGTCAGGGACCTTAGGATCAAAGGCAAGGGTGGAGAGAGATGACTCGGTGACTGAGAAGAAAGAAGCATCATTAATGGAAACTGGAAAATCAAGAGGAAAATTGGATTTTGGTGCTATCTGAATTGATACATACTGAGTTTGATATATTAATGGAAAAACCAGAGAAAAGTTTGGAAATGTCATTCTAGAAGCAGGGAGAAAAGTCAGAGGTAGAAATAGAACCTATGGAATCATCTAGTTTAAGAAAGTTGAAACCAAACTTAGAACAGAATAGAACATCTATTAGAAGAGATGGAATCATTAAGAATGAAGCACAGGAAAAATAAGAAGGAGAGAGAGAGAGAGAGAGAGAGAGAAGGCTGAGGAATTAGCCTACAGTGACACGCCTACAGTGACACTCACATTTAGGTAGCAAGTAGCAGGATCCGGAGGGGGAATTAGGAAAGGACAATTCCAAAAGTGCAGATGAATTTGGGGAGTCATAAACAGTGAAAGGGAAGAGACTCCCAAGAAGCAGGAAGTGGTCAAATTTCATATACCTCAGAGCTAACTGAGAAAAGGGTGTTTACTTCAACCAAGGTCTATAAAGAAAGCCTTATGCTGGTGATCATTACTGAGGACCTCCAACAATGGTAGACATAGATTAGTTAAATATGAAGGAGGCAGTGAAAATGCCCAGTAAAACAAATATATATATAAAGCTTATGTGAACAGATTATTCATTTGGGTACTTTCAGAGATTGTGTGGAAATAATGTCTTTAGACTGTTTGTTCATAAACACACAATCTCTAAAGTAAAATTTAGGGTGCATAATTATTTTTTCCATGTGTTCAAACATCTTTAAAATTATAGTGGAAGTCAGTAGGTAAATATGAACTGGTAGATAGTATTTACCTTATACACAACTATATGCTTCAAGAAGCATATAGCACCTTGGAATAAGACCAAAATGCACTTTGTCATTTCTTCACTTTATGAATTTATTCATCTTTATCTCTGCTGCCAAAATCTTGTGGATCTTAGTAGATCCACACATGCTTAAACTAAAAAATAAAAATAAGAAAATAAAGAAAATATTTGAGATTAATGAAAATAAGTTGTTTTATTTCTTTCTAGGAATAAACTACACTATGTTAAAACTAGATTACTCTGGTCTGCTCCATATAGATCAGAATGAATTTTAGTCTAGAAGTATGTGACATCTTATTTTGATCAACTGTTGTTTAATTTTATCATCTAAAACTTTCAAGTTCAAGACTGAGAATCTGACCAAAGTCAGGAAGCAAAAATACAAACTTAGTACTCTCTATGTGTAGAACAAAAAAAAGCATATCTTTAAATAATTTATAGATAATTTTTTGTGAATTCAATATTTTTTGGCTAAAAAATTATGGAAAATATACAGATGTAATCCAAACAGCTGTTGAAAGGGCTCTCAGTTGTACCCACTGGTTATTTGTTTACCTCCGTTTCACTGTCTGTTAATACTTCAGATATATCTCATTAATTAGAGTTGAAAAATGTTCAAATGCAGCCAAAATATTTTCAGTTTTGCATTTAACGAAATTTCAACTCCAAAACCTCTGAAGATTTTTTTCATCTAGTTAAACAAGTACTAAACATGCTCTTTTCCTGTCCTTTGGTTCTAAGAACCCATCTACTTTAAGCACCAAACAATATTTTCATATTTCTTAGTCTATTTTTATAACTTTTCATATCATAATATGAACTATTTCATATTATACTATCCTTAGTGGTAGTTTTGAGTCTAAGTTTCCCTTTTTCTGATTAATCATATATATTGAAAATTATATTTTTAACCAATAGGAAAGAAGAAGGAAATTCCACATACCCTACTAAGACTGTGGGTGAATTGATAGGTTATTTTTTTTCCTTCATGTTTTCTAGTGAATCAACACGAATCACCCTTCTGTTCATAGATGTGTATGTATATGTACAAAAGAAATGGTTCGATTACCATTCTATTCTTCTGCACCTCCTTAAGTGTTTTCCTAATTTACATATTTAGCTAATATATATTGAGCAACTACAATGTACCTAGTGGTGTTATAGGCTCAGGGACAGAGCAGTAGATAATAGAGGTAAAGATTTGGCCTTGTAGAGCTTCCATGTAAAAGGGGAAGACAGAAGATAAACCTATAGACAACATAAAATTTAACATCAGGTAGATAAAAGAAGATAAGGGGATAGAAAGTGCTCTTGGGGTGGGGCCACTGTGTAAGGTAGATCTGGAGACAGCAATGGATGGTACAAGGCAAGCTTTGCAGATATCTGTTGCATACTCTTTCAATAATGTATAATCCATATTTATCTTTTCCCTCCATTGATCATTTTGTCTTGTAGAACTGGAGTTCCCAACACACAGATTAGGATGTGATTTCAGAATACCTTAAAGCACCCCCAGGTAGAACTATATGTTGATGCCTAGATTATTGGTTTTGACTTTTTAAAGGAAGAGGTACTCTTTCGGTGTGTTTGCCATGAACTCACGCTCAACAGTTTTGATCCCAGATCTCCAAAACCTGCTCTACGGAAAATGCACACTTACAAACTGATTTCGGTGCTTCAGATTAATGAAAAGACGTCCCACTTTATTAAACAGTTGAAGATGCATGCTCAAGAGAACCAGCAAAGAGAAAATTTTAAATATCTGAGAAACAAATGCACTAAAAATAAGTACCATTTTAGTTTTTTGAAGTAATTTTATAACCTCCTCAGTATATATACAATTATTTGTTGCCATGTATATATAAAACTCCCCAATTTACAAGGATTATTTTGGCTCATGGCTATATTTAAATATTTTCTTAGCAACATTTTCTAAGATTTAGCTATTTTGTTTTCTTTAGTACTCTGCAGAAATATTTTGAAAATAGGAAGGCTACTCATAGAGCAAACTTCATCTTTTTCAGTGTCAAGTTTGAGGTTGAGTTGGAACAGAAATACTTATCTTGTTCTATTGCTACTGTTGTTTAGACACCATGCTGATGCTAAGTGTGCTTGAATACTGGTATAAATTTGGATGACTTGGGTATCTGCCAATAGTTCCAAAATAATTCATTTTGATGGACTTAGTGTATTTTAGGTATGTATTAACATATCATAATGTGTGGCTACTTACTATAGGTATTCCTCTTATTTCTAAATTAGTTATTTTCATTATTAAAAGGTACAGAATATTCCTTAGAAATAATGAAAATGACTTTTTTCTTAAACTGCCTTTTGCATAATGAAAATTCAGAGAGTTTTAATATTTAGTAACTGCCTTTAGGTGTAGATTGTCAGTGTCCTTTCCATCCTTAACAATAGGCTTCAAAATTCCTGGTCACTTGCTAATAACTCTTCAGTTCTCAGGAGATTGGATTGCTATAGGCAAGTTTACTTAATAAATGTGCAAAAAAAAAAAAACTTAAATTAAGCAAAAGGCGCCATACATATCTCCTTTTTAATTATATTTTCCTACAATGCAGTGCAAATATATTTTACTCTTTCACATAATGTATGGATGTATACAAATACATACATATGTATTTAACAAGATTTATGTTTTGAGGAAAACATATATTAAAAAATTGCAAATATTTTATGTGAAAATAGTAGGACCAGGGAAGATCTAATCAAAAGTAGGAGGCAGGAAAAAGTTACACTTTAAATTTGTGCAGCATCAAGATAATAACAATTAGCATTAAAAAGAATGCCTTGACACTTCTGTTGCTATCAATATCCAGTGTTTTTTATTTTGTACATAAATATGTAATCTTAAATCTCCCATAAACTTACTTTCCATGAAAACACAATCAAATATAGACAAAAGAGAAAAACTGCCGTTATTAAGGAAATATATCAACAAAAGAGAAAAAATGCTGTTATTAAGGAAATATATGTGAATATAAGAAGATCTTAAACAACTGCTAAAGTTAGTTAAATTGTCTCTTAACAAGTTACAGTCCTGGGTGTACTCTATTACGAGATACTTTCATGAACAGGAGCCCATTTGTAATTAGATAAGGAAAACTGACAGCAACAGTGAGTTAGTGGCTCCCGTGGAATGACAAGTATTGACTGAATACTGGGCTGTGTTTGAGATGGTGAGGGAGTCGATAAAAGCATCAGGGCTTGTTTGAAGTACCACTGCCAGCAATGCTTTAATTTGCTGCCTGGAAAAGAGCCACAGACATTCTTCCCCCATGTTTAGTGTTGATGAGATCTAATACTTACATTTAATCTTCTGTTTACCACTAAAAACACTTGTAAGTGGTGTAAGGCTCCACAAAGAGGAAATAGAACAGGGAGCATATTTTGTATGAACTACATGGTGCAGCCAAGGTCTAGAAAAATAAACTTTACTTGAATGATCGAACCAAGTGTGAAAGGACCAGTTTAACAAGTAAAAAAATCAATCAAGAACAAAAGGGTCGAATGATTTGGGGAGGTGATAAAGAGTAGAAAATATTTCTAAACTATCTATAGGAATCCTTTATATGTTTTTCTCTATACCATGTCAATTGAATGAAAGACATTGAAAATAAAAGGAAATGCTATGAAGTTCATAAGCACATTAGGGGTGTATTATGTCTGTAGAATTGAAGATCTCATTTCATACTTCTGTTTAAAAGCAAGTTTTTCTTAAATACTTCCCAAGTATTTTTGAAACTTGTTACATAGAAAGGTGTATGCATGTATGTGTATACGTATATACACATACAGTATAGTATAGGAAGAGAGAGAAATTCTGTGATAAAATATTAATGTATACTTTTATGTGTGGTATTTGTTTTGGCCCATGATATCCACTCATAAAAATCCACAAAAGCACCTAGATTGTAATATTGATCTTTAGAACTCTCAAGTAAAATGATTGTTGGAAAGTGGTGCTTCTGGTCCAGATTCTACTGAGTTGCACTTACCTTGCTGCCAGAACTCCATAGACACCATTATAAAACTTGCACATACTTATTACGGCAAATTCAAATAATCTCCTACTTGTGACCTTAGGGTCTAATTAAATAAGGGTAGCATTTAAAAATACAGTACTACATTTTTAAATCTCACTTGGTTGCCAGTTTTTAATGTTGTCCACCTGTTGTAATAGATGAACTGCCAGAGATAAACTGGAATGCCTTTTGATTATGCTAGGAACAGCTTAGGATTTTGTAGTGAATCCACACTACACTCCTGTTAGACTTGATTAGATGACGTACCAAGATTATCTGACATGCTGTGGAGCTAATGACCGTATAGTAAAGGGGATGAGATACGGCCCATGTTTCCAGGAGAAGCTCATAGAAGGGGATATTTCCTAATTTCTGTATACATTTCAGAGTGGTGTATGTGTCTTTCTGGATGAAGGATTCACCTGTCATTGAGAATGTAGGTCTGAATTTATTAAGATAGGGTTGTTCTGCCGTATTAAGCATTTTATTTCAGTATATAATTTTAAACATGGGAAATGAAAAAAAAATGAGACATTAGTGTAATATTTAGCTAATATTTTCTCACACATGCCTGGGTCCCCTAAGGTGTGTAAAGTATATCTCTCTTTCTAAAGTCTTTGCAGAAATTAAACAGGAAAAGGAATAAAACTTAACAAGTCATTTAGAATATAAAATATTCAGATTGAAAATGCATTACTGAGTACTGTAACTAAGAAAAAGAATGATGCCCAAATATACTGGCTTTTTATGTTTCAGATTGTCTTAATAATATTCTTATTATTCTAGTATATATAACTTGTCAAACATTTAATTATAATGAAAATATTTTAAAATGCAAAGTCACATGTAAGTTGATAAACATAGTTTTGTGGTAAGCGCAATAAAGTTGATTAAATTAATCATTTCTTAAGTAAGGAGAACTATTAACACTTCTCTTATTGGTGCAATGATTGATTTTAGTTAAAATAGCCTAAAGTCCTTTATGAGCCACAAACATCAGTATAGTTTTAGCTGTATGTATCCTGCTGTTATAAAAATTGTCAGTAACCTTCTGATTCCTAGTAAATGGTTATCTCATGCAAAGGGTTTTATTTTATTCCTTTGGAAAGACTTAATTTATATTTGGCAACTTTTGTAACCATCCTCAACAAGGCTAATTGAGACTAAAGCACTCCTTATCAAGAAATTTCCAACAGCTGAGACTGAATATGTGGGTAATTCGTATTGGTATCATATACAGCAATAACAATGTACATTTATGGTGGTGGGAAGAGCCAGATAACTCATTCATTCATTCATCCATTTAACAGACTGGTTGAGGACTGACAGAGAGTACAGGCCTTGTGCTTGGTGTTGGGACAAAAAAGATATACACAGTCCTCATCATAAAGGAGTCCCTAGTCCAGGAGCAGAGAAAGACATGCAAATAAATTATTGTAATACAGTAAAGTACAATGTGATCAGCACAGTAACAGAGGTATGTACAAGCTAGAACAGTAATTCTGAAGGAGGGAGTGATTAATTCTGTCTGAGGTGGGGTAGGGGAGGAATTGAATTCAAACACATTCTTTTGAATAATTCATGAGAGAGCAACAGTCCATCCTCCTAATTTGAGTTGTGTAGCCAAAGACAAGTGCCAACCTCGATCAGCTGATGAGAAGACAGACCTTAGATTGAGCAGACCTCAGTGAATAGTGAGCTGACAGAAGCAGGGCTTGGTGCCATTTGTAGCTTTATCCCTGAAACTACAGTGAGTTGGTGTACTGCTCAATCCCTCCCAAGAGAGGCAGCTCCACAGTGAAAGGAACTTTAAAAAAAAAGCTGTTAGTAAAGAATGTCTAAAGCTGCATGTAACCAGGCTGTAAATTACATTATCTGAGACCTGCTGAATATAAGCACTTTTCATAAAATATGAGTCATCAAATCTACCTTTAAATGAAAATGTTACTTTATCCCCTAAGTGGTTATCAGATGATAACCTAATCAGATTCCAGATAGTCTGTATATCCCTATCTCACCAATGCCAACACATGTTTTATTGTTACTAAGTGTTCTCAAAAACAAAACCAAACAACAAACAAACAAAAAACCTTTTTTGTTCCAACCGCCAAAGCTGCATGCTCTTCCCTTTATTTGCTCCTCTATAATCTTTAAGAATTCCGGGACACTAAGAGTTCCCTCTTCTCCAGTGTTGCCACAGGGATTACTTCCTTAACTGGACACATGACTAGGTAGTAATAGTTGTTATGGGATGAATGGGTGCCCCGCAATTCATATGCTAAAGTCTTAACTCCCAATACCTCTGAATGTAACTGTATTTGGAGATAGAGTCTTTACAGAGGTGATTAAACCAAAATGAGGTCATTAGAGTGGCCCTATTCCAACATGAGGACTGTCCTTCTAAAGAGGAGATTAGGACACAGAATGTACAGAGGGAAGATCATATGAGGAAACAGGGAAAAGACAGCCATCTGCAGGCTAAGGAGAGAGACCTGAGAAGGAACCAACTCTGTTGACACCTTGATCTCGGACTTTTAGCCTCCAGAATTGTGAGACAATACATTTCTGTTTAAACTCCCCCAAATTGGCATCCCTACAGACTAATGCAATAGTGATGAAAGATATTGTTTGTGTATTTTGTCTGTTCAATTGCCTTGATATCTCATGTGGACTAGAACCTCTTGATCATGTCTAGAACATGATGCAGATCACTAGTCACATAATAAACACTCAATAAATCTCTGTTGAACTGATTAACTTTCTTATTTTCAAGTGATATGCCAAGATTTATAAAAATCTTTGCTATCATTGTTGATTTGCCCTGTGCTGTTTATCACATTAGCACACAATGTCAGTTTTCTGGGGTCTTTAATCATCATCATATCTTTCACATTCAGTTGCATCTGAGGTTTACTCTCTATTCCTTTATGGCCCTGGACATCATTAGATCCCATTAAACACCAAGCAAACCTTCAGGAGAAAAATATTTATAGATATGTTCACTGAATGATTAGAAGCATGTTTGCAAGGTTGGTGTAATGAACAAAGGCTCAGGAGATTTCCTTACTGCTGGACAACACAACCTGAATCTCCAGAGCTGATCTTGACTAATTATAAAGTATATGTGTTTTACCCTTATAAATCTTGCATCAGCTTCAATTTTAAATTCTGAGATTCATAAAGTATTTGATCTTTTGAACAGAAATTCAAAACTAGAAATGCAGCCATTTGATTGACAAAATTATGAAGCATCCTCTATGTATAAGTCACCATAGGAGATGGGGAGATGAATTAGATGTAGATTTTGCTATTAATGATCTTATATTCTAAAAAGGAGATATCATGTGAAGATAAGGAACTACAATAGAGAATATACAGTCAAGAAGTGATACAGATAAAATATTAAGAGTTCAAAGGATCACTTCTATCTGTGGGAACCAAGCAGTGAGTAATGGAACGTTGGCAATTGTAGCATGTATAAAAAAGATGGTGAGATTTGGGTTTGCACATCAAACATTTGGAAGGGAAAGGACATTTCAAGCTGGTGGGATAATGTGAGTGAAAACACAGGTAAGAAAATGCATGTATTTTCTTAACTACATGTTAAATACATTTATTGAGAATGAAAGAAACTATTGAAGTAAGTTTGCTTCACATTAGGTAATCCTTCAATGTCAGTTTAAAGATATTATATTATTGTATAGGAAGTAGACATATATGTACTATTTATGAGTATGAGTTTCACATGAAAATATTCTGCTTGTTTTATATATACAATGACTTGGGGGGAAAAAAAGTTTTAGAGGATATTTCAGGCTCTTCAGTTGGGCAGATAAGACTGAGATAATACAGTTCTCATTTTTACATTCTCAGATTGTAGCATAATGCCTGACACTTGGTAGCTTATAGAACGTGTTGATGAATTAATTATAATCACAGCCAGAAATAGCAGAGCAGCCATAGAAATAGAACATAATAGATGAAGGAGATATTTGAAAACAGAACCTGCAAAACTTGACAAGTGTTTGTGTGGGTTCAAGGCTGCCATAAAGATAGGTCCCACCAAAAAGAGTGAGGACAGGGGTAAGTTTATGTGGAATAGAATGTGTTCATTTGGGGACCTAGCATTGGAAATACTATATAATGGCCATCTTAGATTTAGATGTAGACAAAGTGGAAGAGTTATCTGTTTAGAATGGTGAAGTCAGATTACTAACCTGGAAATTATAGGCAGACATAGATAATGCTGAAAAACAGGTTTTCGAGGAGTGGATATTTTTGGGAAAGAAAAGAAATGGAATGACAGAAGGAAACAAGTGAGTAGTGGGAGAAGCAGAAGGGATACCAAAATGTCAGCATTGCAGAGAATAAGGAGATTAGAAGTGAACAGTAATATTTAATACCATGGGGAAATTGAAATGAAGTCAAGGAGGAAAAGCCCCAAAGTTTTGAAGATCAGAAAGTTCACAGATGGTCTTATAAAGAGAAGATTCCATAGGTTAATAACTTTTGAATCAAACTGGCAAGGGGGTAAAAAATAAATGAGTGATTATTAGTAGAGTGGGAGGTAATAGTTTGAAGGACCAGCAGGATGAGAGGAAGGGTCCTTTAAGATGGAGAGAGAAGACCAAGGCAAGAGACAAATCTAAATTCTAATAGAAAGCAACTGGTGAAGGCTGGACCTCAGTCAAATGCAAATGAGTTTATCCAGAGTACAGAGGGCTGTATAGGACTTTTACAAAAAGACAGAGTTTTTGTTTTGTTTTGTTTTGTTTTTCCTGTAATGAGGTTTCGTGGTTATCTTTTAAACCTGACAACAATTCTTGAAGGTAGATAATACTGATCCCCTTTTGCAGATTTTGAAACTGTGGTTCCATGAGGTTAAATGATGTAACTCAAATCATACAACAGTTTGTGCCAAGTTAGAATTCTAGCCCAGATCCATGTGGCTTCTAACTTGCAGCCTATTATTACTACTTTACTTTTGACTGTTTTTTTTTTATGCTGATGAGGTGATTAAAATACTACTTTAACTTTCTTTTGATTAGGTAATATTATTTATAGAGTGAACTGGTCTGCTGAATTACATTTATGTAATGTAATATACACCATGTCAACATCGGGTGATTGAAAACTTGTATTTTTAGTATTCAAGAGGCAGAAAGTAAAAGCTATAAATTTCTGTAATAATTATCACAAATGTAATCACAGCTATTGTTTCTCCTATAAAATTATCACTGAAATAATTGAAAATGAAAACTATAAGACTGATCCTTCATTGTAAAAACACAATAAAAGAGCAACTAGGATTAAATAAGCCATATATATTAAAATATTTCTTCTATAGATCGGCGAGGTTGGAAGAAGAATCTAAAATTAACATTTGCTCTAGTTAAGTGAACTTGTCTATTTAGATTAACTTGAAATATTGGCCCTTTAGGGAAGTGCAGACTAATTCTTTCATTTTATTTTATTATTTTTCTTCCAGTTTTATTGAGAAATAATTGACATACAGCACTGTATAAGGTATATAACATAATGATTTGATTCATATACATGATAAGGTGATCATCACAATAAATTTAGTGAAAATTTGTGGTCTCATACAGATACAAAATTAAAGAAATAGAAAAAAAAATTTATCATGAGAACTCTTAGGACTGCTCTCCTAACAACTTTCATATATAACATACAGCAGTGTTCATTATATTTATTATGTTGCACATTACATCCCTAGTATTTATTTATCTTATATCCAGAAGTTTGTACATTTTGCTTGCCTTCATCCAATTCCCTCTCCTCCTGTCCCCACGTCTGGTAACCGCAAATCTGATCTCTTTTTCTGTGAGTTTGTTTGTTTGTTTGGCTTTGAAGTATAATTGACCTATAAAACTATGTTAGTTCCTGTTATACAACATAGAAATTCAACGTTTCTGTACATTTCAAACTGATCACCGTGGTAAGTCTAGTTACAATATATCAGCATACAAAGGTATCAGATAGTTATTGGCTACCTAATTCTTTCATTTTAAATAAAAAGTAATATGCATAAGGTTTGGTTTTGCCATTCTTGGGAATCTGAAACTTCTGATTCGTGCCTAAAGGGCCCAGTTATTCAACACCCAAACTGCACTGAAAGTAATTGAATACCAGTTTAAAACAAATATACTTGAAATTACCCAAATGAATTTTTAAATTTGTATTAAAAATCTTTATATTTATGGTGAATATATTTGACTTTACAGTTGCCTTTGGTCTTGTTTTGACAGGTAGATGCATATAGTGACTTGTTGCACTTAAAAAGTACTTTGGTCCCACTGCAGAATCCATAGATCTTCACATTCACTCTTTCCTGAATAATTCAACTTATCAGTACCTTTTTTCTTTTTAAAAATCCTAGACAGTTTCTCCAGTTCTATTTATTTCTGCATTTAGAGTCTCTCTTTACAGTGGATTATAGGAAAAGCAATTCTGCAGTTCTTTTAAGTTCCAAATCTCACCCGTTTCAAGAATAAAAAATAAAGTGCACTATGTTTTAAATTAACTTATGCACTTATAATTGGTATGTGTGTATTTTCTTTCATCAAAATTCATTGAAATAAGTACCAGAGAATAACTTGACTTCTTCTTTTTAGAACTGAGTAAGGGATAAATTCAGTAAATTATAAAAAATGTTAACTGTAATTGCTCAGAGCCAACTACAAGAATACTGACTGTGTCACATATATGCTATGAACAAAATGACTTCCAACCTCAAATATGATAAAATATTGGAGTAATATTTTCAAATTGGGTAAATGAGTAACAGCATACATTTTATAACGTTAAGCATGAGAAATTTCAGGGCTGTTGTGCTTTGCTTACATATTATTTCTCTTCAATGTTATGTGGATTCTTACTTTGAATTATCAGTGTTACAAAAAAAGGACAAAAAAAAAGGACATAGGATAGATTGAAATAAAATAGGCTTATAGGCTTATTCACTTATATATGATTTACTCTGAAGGGTAAACGCCAACTGAGTGGATTTACAAACATCCGGGGAAATTAATGTATATGATATTTTTTTCCAATGGAAGGATTAAATAATTTGAAGGGAAGCACTAATATTTGTCAAAACAGAGCTACCATTACCCTAGAGGGTTATTAAAGTCTAGATATATTTTATATGCAAAATGACCTGTCAGGATTATGGAAAAAAATTCTGACCCTACCTCCTAATCAATGCCCTGGAAACAAAGGTGAAGAAATGAGTTTCTGGGCATGTGATTGCATTGCTTACTGGATTTATTTGAGAATGCTTATGCTTTTACATGGCATTTTCATACTTATCTATGTGTCCTTGATTAGTTGAAGGCAGAAAAATGACCATTAAAAGTGTAATGTGTAGTGCTAAACCAAAATGTACTCTTTTCAGGATAAAACTGGCAATAACATTCTATTATGCTGTAAGAGAACATTTTTATTTTGTATCTTTATAGTCTAGCATCTGTCTAGTTACATTTTATACTTATCAAAATTTTTAAAAATCAGTTCTGAAATTACAAAAGTCTACCAAAGGGATATTTGTGTAACATAGTTTTAGATCTATGGTCTCGACAGAGCCAAAAAGCAGTCTAGAAGAAAAGAATTTTCTTGATATATTTTTAAGCAATGCATGATGAGAAAAGATAACATTTCTAGTGCAAGAACAAATATTTAAAACTTAAAGCCAGATTACTTATGTAATCTGTGTGTGTGTGTGTGTGTGTGTGTGTGTGTGTGTGTGTGTGTGTGTGAAAGAGAGAGAGAGAAAGAGAAAGTGAGGGAGAGAGAGAGAAAGAGGCAGTTAACTTTCTGGTTCAAAATACAGAAATTTTCCCTCTATATAACACATTTTTTTAAAGTAAAAATATTGTATCAGATACTTTCTAAAATTTAACTCATATTATTCTAGCTTAGACTCTTCTCATGGGTTCTCACATTCATTTGATCTCCTAATGAAATTTCTGAGAATTTTATGTTCCTGATGTGACAAATTTTGTAAATGCTTATTGTGCTAATGTGTCTTGGTTTGATATTGTGAACTCTTGTAAGTAGATATGATAAGGTTAAAATGTGGAACATGCTGAAGATTATGTGGAAACTGAAGAAGTTACATGATTGCTGACACAAAAACACCGAAGATACGATTTGTAAGAAACCCTCTTAGAAGTGACCATGGAAAGATGATAAATGATATTTACCTCATATGTCATGCATGATAACTGTTTTTTAAAGAAGATACCTGTGCCCTCTTTTATCGGGGGTACAGGAAAATGTATTGCTTACAAGCACTCAATCACGATGACACAAAGAAATAGCAAACCTTGAACATGTCAAAACAGTGCCTGTTCAATCTACTTCTTTTCTTGAAGGCTGAGTTTATTCTCAATATTATATCCCCCAAATAAGTAGTCTTTAAAATATGATGTTTATTTTATGGTAAGATTTTATAAGACATAAGAAGGGACGTGAACATACACAGTATATAACAATTTACTATAAAAATAAATTTCAGAGTAAAACAAATATTTGAATAGGACAGCAATATCTGTAGTTTTATCTTAAGTAGAATATGATGGCATTAGCTTAAAACAAGTTAGTTGAGTTTTGTGATGCTGAAATCAAGTTACTTATGTTAGCACTCTTGTCCTTATTCTTTATAGCTTCATGAAAAAAAAAGAGGCAATATTTTAGGCTAATTTAGCACTGCGGTTGAAACCATATATCTGTTCTTCTGTGTCATGAAATATTATTCGGTGGAAAATTTGACCCTTTTTCCTAAAGAATGCATGAAATTATTACAGAGAAGATCCGTATCTCCATTAAACACCAATTTTATTCCAAGTGTTCATGAAGGACTAGAATAAAATTAAAACTGGACAATTAGCTTAACCTTATTGGAAAATTCTAAGTGTGCTAGAAAGTAATCTTTTTCTTTAGTCATTTGCAACTTTTTGAGGGTGGCATTCTCCATGTGTAAATGAGTAAAACATGAATTCTGATCCCTACTGTTAACTGCTCTGCCAGATGTTTCTCAAAATAAAAGATATTGTCTCTGAGAGCTCTGTAAGCAAATCCTGACCTGAATGCCTCCTTTAACATTCCTCCCAATTTATCAGATAAAAGGAATTCTATTTTCTTTTCAAATAAAAACTGTATAACTTATTTTTAGAGAAAACAGTGAAATGCAGCATTATAATCTGTGAAACACACCAGATCTTGGCAGGCAGCATCTAGCAAGGAAGCATTATATTTTGTCTGAACATACTTGGTACTTTTATCTTGGCTAAAGCCTTTTTAAAAAACATGCTTTAAAAGAATTTGTTTCTGCTGTTCAATCCTAGATTTTGAAAAGAAGAGTTTTATTAGTTTTATTCAATGGTTAGACTCTTGGACTATAAGGAATGTGAAGTGTATACACAAAATTATTACACTGATGTAAACTGAAGGAACTTCTGAAATGGTAATGTCTGTGTTCTTTATATAATTTACAGTGATGTACAAAAATGCTAAGGTAGCCCATATCAAAGGTGAATGGCGCTGCTGGCCAGAAACATCCATGTGAAGGTCAGGAAAAGTGTTTGCATTTTGGAAGTACATTTCATAGAGACGCTCCTGGAGATATATCAGACGTTATAAGCGAAAAAAAAAAAAAAATTGGAAGAAAGACACTTCCTGAATTTTTATTCAGGAAGATAAAAATAAATGATCAACCTTACCTTTCGAATAAGGCTTTTATTAGATGCTAAATAAATACATTATACACGTCTGGAATATTTGTCTAAGTTCTTATGGTCAGTTTTAGTAATAGAAAGTAAAAAAAAAAAGTAATAGAAAGTACTATAATGTGAGCAACCATATATTAATATGACTTACTGGGTGACAGATATTGTACTTTAAGTGTGTTATTTCATTTAGTCCTGAAATAACCCTAATAGACAATGTAAGTTTACTGAGAGAACAAATTAGTGTGAGCACCTTAATTTTTGACCTGTTGTGCCACCAGCTTGTCCAGTAGAGAGCCATAAATTGAGCAGAGAATCTTAATTGTTCAGGGACTCAGTGATAGGGCTAAATACTCATGAGGGATTTCTCTAGATCATTCAACTCTTTAAAAGTGCGGCGTAAGACAGGTAGGAACCGTGATCTCTAGGGATAAGAGGCTAATGCATTAAACTTGTACACTATCTTGCTTTTGGTATTCACCATTTTGCCCTTGCTTTTTTCTTTTTACCTAATAAAATTCAAGGCAGTAAGAATTTTTTTTTAACACACGCAATGCTGAAAGCTTAATTCAATTGGGCAAAGCCTACAATTTATGATTTGGTTGTTAATTAGAATTAAAGAACAGAGCTAATGCTGTTCCACTTACTGAGAAAGGCCTCTGAGGACGAGAGAACTGACCAATATTGGTTCTCCTACTGGGAAAACACTATGCATAAACAAGTCCCCAGGGCTTCATTACTGAGCCTTTTAGACAAACACAAAATGCATCTTAGTTTATTTGAAAATCCTTACAATGAAGCTTTATTGTATATCTATAAATTTTTCACATTGACATGTCAAAGACTTGTAAAAGTATACTGGCAAGCATGATAAACATTATAAATAACACTTTTCCTTTAAATGTCAGATGATTGTAGATAGTACACAGCATGGTCATAAAATGAATGTGATTCTGTTTGGGGAAGAAATTGCGTGATATATATGGAATCTAAAAAAAAAAAAAACGTCTGAAGAGCCTAGGGGCAGGACAGGAATAAATACACAGACGTAGAGAATGGACTTGAGGACACGGGGAGGGGGAAGGGTAACCTGGGACGAAGTGAGAGAGTGGCATTGACATATATACACTACCAAATGTAAAATAGATAGCTAGTGGGAAGCAGCCACATAGCACAGGGAAGTCAGCTTGGTGCTTTGTGACCACCTAGAGGGGTGGGATAGGGAGGGTGGGAGGGAGACGCAAGAGGGAGGGGATATGGGGATATATGTATATATATAGCTGATTCACTTTGTTATACAGCAGAAACTAACACAACATTGTAAAGCAATTATTCTCCAATAAAGATGTTAAAAAATAAAATTAAAAATTAAAAATAAAAGAAATTGCGTGAATCTAAACGAGTGGTAAACTATGCATTGAAAAAAGTAAGTAATTTAATATTATTTAGAAAAGTTGGGTATGCAGTTTTTGATGCATAGCAAAAATGTGTCATTTGGGTGTGTCATTTTATTTCTTATATTTAACAAGATAGTTTGAAAGTAAAATTTAAATGCCAATACATCCTCAATGCAGTTATTTTATCTTCATAGATATCCTGTCTTCATAAGTTTATAAAAAATGTGTTCTGCTTTGTAATTTTTTAATATACTGGCCATGTTTAAAAAAAAAAAGAAAGTATTTTCTTAAGAATTTAAAATGGAAATCCTCCAGTTCATAAAGTTAATGAGTGGGTTTGGACTACCACACATTTCTCTGCTTTGCTAGGTTATCTTTATACGTTTATTGGAACTAATTCTTACAGAATAAAGATACCTTTAAATATTGACTGCAACTATTCAGTTTTGGTCATAATTTTAATGTTAGCAATAGAAGTTATCTGCCAAATAATTTGAACTACTGGGTAACTATTCTTAGCTAATGAGTATTTTTTGCTATAACAAATAAGGTGCTGTAAACTAAGTTGTTTCTCATTAAATTTGAGAGTTCTTTTTCTTCTTGATAACAGAACATATTTCCTTTTTGACACTTACTCTGCTTTACAAATATTAGAATACATTTCCATAATATGTTCGCAGCCTTGCCTGGTCTGTAAGTGGCATGCCAACACTAAAAGGTCAATGTTGTTTCAGTATAGTTTGATTTTCAGTCTGGTAGGATAATCAATGCTAGAAGGAGTAAAAATGCTCTCAGAACAAAATTTGTAATGGTACGGTTACCTTGGATTCAGAGAAGATATCAATTTCCAGGGCAGAGTCATACCTAATTCTATGAGAAAATTGTACAGAAAGGATTCTTCTTGGCATGAGGGCTTACTAAGATGATGGGGGAGGAGTTTTTGATGGATATGTGGACCATTGGAATGTTCATGTATTTAAGTCAACAAAATAATTTTATGGACAAATTTCCTTGTTTACTAATAGGGCCATGACCTTGGAGTAGCAGAAGGTGAAGACAGGTCATGACCTAAAAAGCAAGGCTAAACAAAACTATGTCATCACTCTGGTAGGGAATTCTTTGAAAAAGTTCTTGTTTTAAATGACGCAAAACCTCACATATCTTTTCAAATCTGTGAAAATACCTAAAAGTGGAAAAATTCAAGAATAAAAGTGAAGCACTCCCTTTTTTGAAGTTCTAGTTATCGAGTTATAGCTAGATATTATTTATTGGACCCACGTGTATGCATCTGTTTTTTAATGTAGACATTGGGAACCTACATTTTCAGGTATAGATTAGTTTTTTATTATATTTTGTTGTCCTCAAACAGCTGTCAAAGCCTAAAGCGAATAAAGCAAAGACTAACTTATGTTAGGTGAGATGATAGCTGATGTCAAACACCAATGGCTGTGGAATACTGATTTAAAGATTTTATTCTTTCATATCTAATCTAGAAAAATTTCCTAAATGTTATAGCTAGTTCTAGTTGATAGTAAGATCAGTGGCAGCTTAATTCAATATACCAGTTTACAGCCTCTCTCCAAATTCTCTGGGGGACTCTCCATTTAAGCTGTCTTCTTGTCACTGGCCCCATTCACTCCTAACACCTTACTGTCCTGTGTCCTTGTACCAGCTACTCTTCATGTAAGTTCGCTTGTGCCAAACTTAACATGGTTATTACTTTTAATGACTCCTTTCTCAGGATGTTGCTTAATTTCTCTTACATATCCTCTGGTCATTCCAGACTCCAGACCCTTCATTTAGTAATGTTTTCTGATTGAATGCAATAGGTTTATGTTTAAGATTTCCTAACAGCAGAAAATTGGGTTAATTCATTCAACTCAGTATGTGTTTCCTGAGAACTTGGTAATTGCCAAGATTAAATGTTCATAGGGTAAATTATGTTTACAGATCTCTTTTACTAATCTGGAAAAAGTATTCCCCAATTTTCTGGAATCAACACTGAGTTAACTGCTATTATTAACTTACAGTATCTTGGACTTGTTGTGTCATTTAATGGGAAGTTACAAAGTTAATGGGAAGTTATGAATTCAGCATGCATTACTTGGTTGTTAGAAATATGGCTATGGATGGAGGAGTAATTATAGTGTAAAGCTTAATTTGTAATGTTTGATTTATATCAGAAAATCCTTTTTCATAGTAATCATTATAATTTATCAGAAATTGAATATCAGGTGACTTTTGGAAGAAAGAATTTCAGAATGAAGGGGCAATGCTATTAGGATTTTCCATGTTAACAATGACATTGAAATCTGTCACCATCTCCCCCTCCCCAATCTTAACCCATGACGTGTGTTGTTTCCTTTCAGTGACTAATATTTTTTTAATATTTTTTTCAACTTCATTAAATTCAGATAAGCAGGAGACAATACAAATTACACTTGGCATTTATTTTTTCCTTGCTAATTTTGCCAAATATATTTTATTTGACTTGTTTATAAAACCTAGAACAATTTCTTATATTAATTTCCACATGTCCATTACTTTGGTGAGCTCGAGAAGGACAGGAAGTTGCTCAATGAAATGTTAAGTAAACATTTATGAATGCAGGATGAATGTAAACTTTTTTAAAAGGAGAACTTATTTAAGTGGCTTCCTTACAGTTTTTTCTATCTTTTAAATGAAAGTATATGCACTGATGATCAAGGTCAAGAAAAAAGTCCTAGGCTGAGAGTAACAATATAAATGAACTCAAGGAAAAAGGAGTGAATAAAATAAAATAATTTTAAAGATGATATTCACTTCATTTTGAGAATTAATCAGGCATTTAAGGTTTCTGGAAATATTATAGTTAACCACAAACATTTTAAATCTATCATATCCATATTAATAACATTTTCTAGGTTTACTTTATAAGAAAAATATTTTAAAATGAAACATCAGCAATTATAGACTTCCAGATACAGCTTTTAATAATTGCATATACTTCCCTTGCAAATTTCAAAAGGAAGCACACTTGTTAGAGAAGTACTGAAACATATAGAACCTAAATCTGTCAAGTTAACTGTCAAGTTAACTGTCTCACCATGTCCCTTTCCCCACCTCCCAGGCCTCATTAAATTAATCTGAAAAGAACACTATCTCTTTAAGGCTGGGAAAGTATTGTGCTGATGAGCCAGGGGCAGCCCACCAATTGGCAGACCCATTGGGTGATGAATGTCCAAGGACCTCTAGGCTGACGACACATTTTTCATCATTAATCCAGCCCATTGTAACCAGGGCCACTCACATTGATTCGAACTAGAGGGCATCATCTGCTGTTAAGAGGGTGATGACTTGCTAAAAATGAAAGCCTGAAACTAATCAAATATATTTAGAGCCTTCCCTGGCACCTTGCTGGAGAGCAGCAGTAGCGAGCGAATAGGGAGCAACAGACAGACAGTGCAGGGCTCTGCTTGCTTCGTATGGGAATGTGAGAAATCCATTTGAAAGCCTGTTATGTAATTTTAGCTACTGTGTATCATAGTACAAATGTGTGTGTGTGGATTAATCCAATACTATACTTACCTGAGTGTTTCATTAAACGTGTAACTTTGAAACATGCTTCTTTCTGAAAAATCTAGGAACTCCATTATAAAGAATCAGAATTCTCAAACCCAAGTCTTTTGGGGATTGCTAATTAGTCTTGTGTTTTTGTAAGTTAGTAATAGATCATTTGAGAGGACGTTAATATTTATTTTACTGAATTAGCAAAATTTGATGATGAGGAGAGCGTCTCATTTTCCCCCTGCAGAATTCAACAATTTGGCCCTTTTATATTTTTGTCTAATAAATTGATTTAGTATGTATTTTATCAGAATACTTAAATATACTGTGGTAGTTCAAAGGTATATATACATATACATATTATACATTTTATTATTAATATATTCATATATATTTATTTTACCTTAATATTTTATTATTTATATTGATAGATTGATATTGATATATTGATAAATTGATCTCTCATAACTAGAGGGCAGCCACATAGCACAGGGAGATCAACTCGGTGCTTTGTGACCACCCAGAGTGGTGGGATAGGGAGGGTGGGAGGGAGGGAGACGCAAGAGGGAGGAGATATGGGGATATATGTATGTGTATAGCTGATTCACTTTGTTATAAAGCAGAAACTAACACACCATTGTAAAGCAATTATACTCCAATAAAGATGTTAAAAAAAATGGTAATGGTTAAGCAACTTTGTGTTGCCTCAGGCAAACACAGACAAACACGTTCTTTATTCCCTGCTTGTACCCGATTAAGCAAATTCAGGAGCAAACAGTAAATAAATTTAAATGACTAGATTTATTCATTGGAAAATTTAACTTATATACTGAACCAAATAACTGTATACAATAGAGTCAAAAAAGGAGGGGCAAAAGTTGGTAAAAATTTGGCTTAAGTAAAAAGAAAAAAGAGAGACCTAATGAAATTCCTTGTTACATTATAAAGAAAAAAGCAGAGAGGTGGAAAGAGAGGGAAAAGACAAAGTAAATGGAATAAGTCAAAACTTCCAACAGTTCAAATAGTTCCAGTGTTCTCATACATGAAACCATTGGCTATCTCCTAAAATATTTTATGGTATCATGAAATAATATTTCTCCTGAACAGAAATGCTTCCACGTGATTTCTCTGGAGGAAGAGCATCAATCCCATTTCAAAATCTTATTTCCTCCAAGTACCCAAGCTGAAATTTCACACCTTTCACTTTTGCAAGTTGTAATGAGGGCAATATATGTAGTGATCAACTGCTCCCAGTGTTGGCTGAACTTATGTGGAAAGCTTCATTACTGAACAACAGATGACTTGACTTTATCTACCTTGTGATGAATATTCACAGTCTTACGTTCATCTTCACTGGGTCTGTATGATACAGTGCTAAAAATCATCTGGTTATTAAGCATCACATATGAGCAAAAAAGAGACTGGTTAAATTATTATGTTCTTTAAAAAACAGGGTTCATTGTGGAGTCTGTTGGTTCCAGTGAAGACAAGTGGAGGCTAGTCAGAAAATGGTTGGAAAAATGGGGAATTGATCCGAACACTGCTGACTTCTATGTTTCTGCCATCAGAAATGGAGTGAGAATAAATCAAACAGCCAAACATCCAACTGCAAAGGAAGATGAAAAATAATTCATTTAGCTTCCTTTAGCTTGGTAGGCAAAATAATGGATTGCCAAAGATGTCCACATCTTAATCCCCAGAACCTGTGACTACATTACCTTACAGGACAAAAGGGATTTTAAAATGTAATTAAGTTAGAACCTTGAGATGAGGAGATTAGCTTGCATTATCCAGGTGGAGCTAATATAACTACAAGAATCTTTTAGAGCTGAGAACTGTTCTCTACTGAACCCAGAGGGAGATGTGACTATGGAAGGTGGGTCAGAGAGATGCAACATTGCAAGCTTCGAAGATGGAGAAAGTGGCCGCCAGCCAAGTCTCTCTATTTGTTTACCTTCTGGCTCCCTAGCTAGAGTGCAAGTTTCACAGGGGCCAGAAGTTGGTCCTGTTCACAATTGTATCCCTGGCACCCAGAACAATGCCTGATGCATAGCAAGTGCTCAACAACTATTTGATTGAATGAATAAACTAGTGAACAAATGAATCAGTGCTACAGAACATAGTTTTTCAAATTTTGCTAACCCATAAAGAGATATCTCATGATCTCCTAGTTAATTATTTGGAAATAATGTATATTCATGGTATGTTAGCAATGGGGCAAAAACCCTTTATTTTCAGCCTACCTAAGCTTTCCCCAAGCAGTCAAGAATTCCCTCTTGACTGCTATCTGCAAGCATCCACAGATCTTGTGGTATTCAGAAGTCCAGCTGAGAGAGAAAAAAGAAATGCAGTAAAGAAGGTATAAACTGTGCATCTGGAGAGTTGATATTTTACCCTTAGATTGAGTTAAGCCCTCAAAATTGGATGTGCCTCATATGATACTTGTTACTCATGTCTATTCCCTCGTGGAGAATACATTCTACTGGGGGAAGACACTGAATAAGAAGAATCTATTTTCAAAATGGAGGTTAGGATAAGTCCCGGGAAGAAATTAACAGCATGCTAAAATAGTGAATAGCAGGGAGCCCCTGTCAGGGTGGTCAGCACTGAGGAGGGAATATTTGAACTGAAACTTGAGGATGAGAAGGAATCAGTAGAGCTAGGGGAAGAGAATTTCAAGGATAGGGAACCACTTGCCTAAAGTTCCTAAGTTGAAAAAGCTGTTTGCTGGTTTAAGAGCTGAAAAAACACCCAGTGGCTGGAGAGGAGTGAACAGGGAGCAAGAGTTATCAAATGGAAGGGTGGAAAGGCCACAGTGGCCTGACTATGTGGGCTTTTCAGGACCAAGGTACAGAGTTCAGATTGCACATGACTTCCTTGGTCAGGCCCCCAAATGTTTCTCAGAAAGGCATTTCATTTCAACAAGTAGTTCATAAAAATATACTCTATATTCAAGTGCTTGGTCTTCATTGATAAACTTTAAGTAATCCCTACTCTCAAAGAACCCAGACTCTGGAGAGACAGATGTATAAACAGATAATTACCATACAGTGTGATACATATAAATGACACAGTAATCAATAGTAATGATTCCCAGAAGGGTACTATTTGGTGGTTGATAAAGTGAAGTGTTAGCCCCTTTGGTGAAAATACTTTATAATCTCTTGCAAGATTCCATCCTGGGTTTTCATCTCCTTGTGGTACCACTCACTCCTTGACACTTCCTTTAATGCAATTGTTTTCTCCCTTATTTTGTTATGCATTAGGGTTTTTATCTAGGTGGCTTGAATCGTAAGTGTTTTGCCTTTCTCCCTTGGAAACTGAGGTAGAGAACCTAGCTGATCCCTAGTTGGGGAGCCAGAGACATCGAATGAGGTCAAGTGAAATGAGTCATTGTTCTCTAAGTGGTGGTGTCCAGGTGAAGTCCAGAGAGCAGAGACAAGGTATTCAGGAAAAAAAAAATCATAAAGGCTAATTCAGCTGTTTTCATTATGGGTTAAAAGTCAGTGATTCCTGGGCTTCCCTGGTGGCGCAGTGGTTGAGAGTCCGCCTGCCGATGCAGGTTTCGTGCCGATGCAGGGTTCGTGCCCCTGTCCGGGAGGATCCCACATGCCTCGGAGCGGCTGGGCCCGTGAGCCATGGCCGCTGAGCCTGCGCGTCCGGAGCTTGTGCTCCACAACGGGAGAGGCCACAGCAGTGACAGGCCCGCGTACCGCAAAAAAAAAAAAAAAAAGTCAGTGATTCCTTAGTCAGAATGGTCAACCTCTTGTCCCTCAGCTAATTCATCTCTTCACAGTGGGCAGTCAGTAATGCAGGCTATTGTTATTCTCACAGTCACTGTTTACATCACATGTAAATAGTGTACTTGTAGAGATTTATGAACTGGCATGGAAATATCCATTACATAGTGTTGAATGTAAAGAGTAAGTGGAAAAAGAGCATGACTTCATTTATATAAAAAATCTTTAATTTCTCTACTTTTACATGTATATGTATGTGTAAGAAATGGTATGAAAACACACCCACACACCTGTTTACTCTTGGAAAGGGAATGGCATTTTAGAAGGTGTTATGGGTCACTTTCATTTTAATAATATTATTTCAACTATTTACAAGGAGATCGTAGTAATGAAATATATACCAATAATGTGTGTGTGTGGAACCTATGTAATCTATTATATATAATCTAATTACTGTAGGCTAAGGGCATAAAATGGAAAACATTTAAAAGATTACAGATATTGTTATTTTTTGGTAGCTGTCCATGGTATTAAATCAATTTCGGAGCCACAAAGAGCAGCACAGTAAATGCAACTTAGAAAAGAAAAAGTAAATCAGTATTACTTTCTCATTAGTCCTATAAAAGTTTTTCAGAAAGGTGTTTATATTGTGCTGTGGGTTGTTTTAGGTTACAAGTGGTCGGTTTGTCTCTAGTGAAGAGGATGCTCCTAATCTTCAAGCAGACCAGATAGTAAGATAAGGTATTGTCAGAAGAACTATAGTTCGGCTTTTTCTTAGTCACTACCAGACTGAGGATTAAGAAAAAGAGTGTTCTTAAAATCAAAAGTCCCTGAAAGCCACATAATTTTCTTAAAGAGTATATGGTATGTTTGATATGTAGGGGAGGAAACATCTTTTCCCTAACTACCTTAGGATCTTGTCTGGAGCTCCATAACAGAAGACAGATAAAGAAGAGAAAAACATACAAATTTATTTAATATAAGTTTTACATGACATGGGGGCCCTCATATGGAAACGAAGAGCCAAAGAAGTGGCAAAACCTAAGTGCTTATACATTAGGTTGAACAAAGAGAGACAATTAAACATATGGGGCTTTAAAGATGAAAGTTACTTTAAAGATGAAAGTTACTTTAACAAGGTCTTTTCCTACAGAATTCTGTCTACCTCTACTCCCTTTCTCTGGTGATAAGAATTTTTCTTTCCTCTGGTATAAGGAAGGCATCTTTCGCATAAATTTTATCTCCTAATTTCAGGAAGAAAAGGGAAGTTCAGAGTGCCTTTCTCGTACCTGCTATTTTTCAAGTGCCTTTAGCTTAAAATTATCCTTATGCTAAAGTGGTGTATTTTGGAGTGCCATATTTTGCCACCCTTCAGATACCAGTGACTGGGGAGCACATAGGATTTAAACACATTGTCTCTAAACAACAAGCCAACTGGCACACAGGGACTGTCCCAGACACTACAGGCCAAGCATTCCCTTTCCTCACCAAGGCCCCAGTCAGATTCCAGGCAATCTGTAATTGCATATTTGCAATTATTTCTTTGATATAAAGAATATGTATAATTTGAATGTAATTATTGTACCTGCTGCCTTTGTCATTGCTGCTGTTCTAGTTATAATATCTCAAGCACCTACTAGATGCTGGTCATTATAAGTGCTATATCACTTACCTAATTTTTATTACAACCTTGAAGGGTAAGATAGTATTATCCTCATTATGCAAAACGTGGAAAACAAAGCTGTAGAGATTTTAAGTAACTTGCTCAAGGTCATACCTCTCATAATGTGGAACAACCTAGAGTTGAAGTCAGGTGTTTCTGGATTCTGTGCTCTTCTACATCGTCACATTCCCTTCCTTTCTTTGGTGAGGCAGCACCTCACCGATTCATTGTTTAAGGAGATTTACAGAATAATGTAAGGGCAAAATCCTCCCCCAAAGTAGCAAACCCCATTGCAGCCATCTGTGCTTAACTTAGAATCTGAGCATATAATAACAATTACAGTTTAATTTTTCTTATTTTTTAAGTTATACGTATTGTGTTGCTCTGAAATTAATTTAATAACAAGACCTCTGAACTTTGAATAGATCAAGGAAACTCAGACTTTTTGTAGCTGAAAATATAATCCCAATTTTCCATCTTTAAATTCTGCATTAAAGTAGATTGGTTTGCCTTATTTCACCTGGACATGTTATCAGAACAGAGTATTTATTTCTGCATGCCTTAGCATGCTCATCTTGAACTGAGCTCATGGACATTTACTGCATTTGTTACCTAAAAATTTCTTTCTGGATCCTATGTATGACTGTACCCATAACTGGACTGGTGAGTTTAGGGCAGAAATACCCAAACTTTAGAGTATAAGAATCACTGAGGAATTTGTTAAAAATCCAATTTCGTGGAACCACCCCCAGAGATTTCGATTTAGTGAGTATGGGGCAGAGACTAGGAACTTCCATTTTTAAAAAGCGTCAGTGGTAACTGGGGGACTCATGATCAGACTTTGAGGGGAAAATGATTGGGTTAAAAGAACTTTCCAGTTCTGAATGTAATAAAACTACAATACAGGTACACACCACAGGGTAATAGTTGCAGGCTGTGAAAAGAAAAAGAAAAAAAAAAAAGGCAAACTAAACCATCTAAGGACAAATAGACACAGAAAGTAATCGTGAAATCATGAATGGGGATAAGGTATAAGGAAAATAAATATTTTTCTCCTGGATTTTCATTGAAGCTTTCTGCTATACTTCTATTTTTATAACAAATAATAAAATATAGTAACATTTTTATATTATCTGGATGTTGGTTTTGAAGTCACTGGCATAATTTCCATGAAAAAAAAAAGACCTATATTCTGAAATCTACATTAAAATATAATGGGTAACTGCCAACAGCAATTTCCTGAATATTGTTTACCTTAAGACTGTACCTTGAAAAAAGAAAAAAAAAAGATTGTACCTTGAGGGACTTCCCTGGTGGCACAGTGCTTAAGAATCTGCCTGCCAATGCAGGGTTCGATCCCTGGTCCAGGAAAATCCCACATGCTACAGAGCCTGTGCGCCACAGCTACTGAGCCTGCACTCTGGAGCCCATGAACCACAACTACTGAGGCCACTTGCCACAACTACTGAAGCCTGCGCATCTAGAGCCCATGCTGTGCAACAAGAGAAGCCACCACAATGAGAAGCCCGCGCACCGCAAAGAAGAATAATAGCCCTTGCTCGCCGCAACTAGAGAAAGCCCGTACACAGCAATGAATACCCAACGCAGCCAAAAATTTAAAATAAATAAATAAATATTAAAAATAAATTAATTTAAAAAATTAAGATTGTACTTTGATCTTCAAGGACAAACAAATTATGGATGACCTAATGAGTTTTACTAACTTAAAAATTATACATCTAGATTGCTCACAAATTCCTAGGTTTTAAACAAATTACATATGCAAGCTACTTAGAGGTAATAAGGGTGTAGGTGTGATTCCTATTTAATCTACATTTTGATTAAAGTAGTAACTTTAATTTTGACTTGCCCAGATAGGTACGCACTTACTCAGAAGTCAAAGAAAGAGTCAAGAAAAATAGCAAAGATTAGAGAGAAGCTGGCCAGCTGTGAAATTACTAGTTGCCGGGCTTTTTCTCTGAATTTTGACCATGTTTCAAACTGCTATAGACAACACTTTCTGCAGTGTAGAGCACTGCTACCTTACGGTACTTTATTCTAATTTGCTCCATCTGATTACACGTCTGTCTTCTAGAGTATTAGAAAAATGCTGAATGACTTGAAGAAAAACAAATTGGTGATATTTCAGGAGGGATGACATAGTAAAAACGACTAATGTTTTTAATGTATGCCTATCCTATCATCCTTCTCCTTAAAACTTGTAGAAATGACCAGGGCAGGGCTTGTTCTGAAATAGTTATTCCTTCCTGTCCTTCTAACTTCATTACTGTTTTAAAAATTATTCTTCATAGGCAATTTGATTTTCCTTTGCAGCACGAGTAATGGAAGCATTACTTAAGAAAGCCCTCAACTTAAATTACTTGACTTCCTCCCTTCCTTCCTTCCTTCCGTCCTTCCTTCCTTCCTCCTTCCTTCCTTCCTTCTGTCCTTCCCTCCCTCCCCACTTCCTTCCTTCCCTCCCTCCTTCCCTCCTTCCTTCCTTCCCTCCCTCCCCTCTTCCTCCCTTTCTTCCTTCCTTCCTTTCTTCCTTCCCCCTCTCCCTCTCCATCTCCTCTACCCCACTCCATCACCTCCTCCCACTACCTCACCCTCTCTTTTGGTTTATATCCCTCTCTCTTTCTTTCTTGCATTCATCAAATATTTTTTTTAGTGTCTATCAAATGACTCCTTGGGTGATTGTAGCAGCCCCATGAAATGAAATTACTCACCTTCTCAGAATAACATGACTGATCTTAACTGAAAGGTCTTAGGGTAGGAGATCCTCAGCAAGGATGGTTTCTAGCAGACTCTCTCTCGTTGAGAGCTTCCCCAACAGAGCTGCTTTCCTGCACGGTGTCTTTTAGCATGCAGCAAAATAGAATCTCAGCCACTCATAGGAATACAGCTGGATGGGTTGGCAGCAGTCATGCCATAAAGTCATTTGGGATTAGGAGGAAGACCTATCTCTTTTTCTTGGCATTGCAGTGTAGCATTGTGTCCTACTGTGCCTAAAGAATCAAATAACTAAGTAATATGTTTCTCCAGTTCCACTTGATGCTAAAAGACAAAGCATTGCATGTAAAGGTACTACTCAAGGTGTGTAAAGGGTTTATGCAATTTGTAGAATATTTTTTGCCAGAAGGTCACCTCACCTACTTTTCTTATTGTGTTGATTAAGAAGATTAAGCAATACTTAGTGCAAATATATCATGGGAATGATTGATCATACTCTGTTCTTGGGGGTGAGGCACAAACTGTTTATGGCATTTTGAGAGTTTGCAAGTAATCTTAGGTTAAGAATCTATTTTTTCCCGAAAACACTTATAAAAATAAATTAGGTTTCCCATTTTCTTGGGAGGGAAAGCTAGTTAAAGTAAGATTGATGTGTAACTAAGGCATCAGAAGCCAATGATGATGGTGACATTTAAAATGTCAGCTTCAAAGTGTTTGAATACACTTACCATGTAAAAGTTACTGAATCAAACTTGTCTATCTTTTTCAAGAAACCAAATGGCAGTTAATTATTTACATATATTTAATTTTTTCCTTTTTTACTGTTTCATGTTTTTATTGAAAGAGACTTCATGGCTTCTCTGCAGTATAGTTTGGTGATGATTGTGTTGATGGTGGTGGCTGAAACTGACACTGTTGGAATTGATTTACCTGTATTTTCTCATTCAGTCCTTGACTGCAACTCTGTGAGATAGAAACTAGACTCGTCCCTATTCTGTAGATGAGCAAACTAAAGTACAAATGAATTAGTAATATCTTCAAGGCTACACAGCTAGTAGGTGAAGGAACAAGGTTCTAAGACCTGTGCTCTTAACCACAATTCAAAACTGCTTCTCCATGAAAAGAGCAACTTAAATTAAGTGTAAGATCACTCTCTTTTGGATACTTTCCCTCCTAGGACAAACTATGATGCATAATTTGGCGTGGCCTTAATCTCAACCAAAAATGTAAATAGGAGGTGAACCTGTTTTAGAGTAGAAGGTAAATAAGAATGATGCACTGCCTATATTATTTAAAATATATTAGGGAAACCATTTTGAGTCAGAGCTCCCAGCCAACCTGGCTTAATTTTGCAGGATTCCAGTGGAACAGCTAGAGATGAAGGACTAGCGACAGAGCTCAGTGGTTACCCAATGGTTACCCATCGTTTACTCTGTACTCTACCTCTGCACTTGCTTCACAACCATTAAATAATACTGGATGGCATTTTCCTAAAGCCACACTAATCTTAACATTCAATTCAGTGGGTGCAATTTAAAAACATCGCTTTTTTTGTTAGCAAAATACTTCTTTACATTATTCAAACTTTAAGATTCTTTCACTTCAAATAAAAGATATTTGGTGGGAAACTGCAAGATAACTTAGAATTAAGAGCAATTTTTTCCCAACAAATAACATGAAATAAGTTTTAGAAGGCATTTATGACAATAGCTTTATACTTTAAGTGCCATGATTTTTGTTATGGAATTCATAATTTTAGAAGATCAATATGTTTAAATCTGTCTTTTGAAACTTTTTAGACTGCTATACTTCCCTTCAATTTTAATAAAAGTAGAAAAAAGGTTCAGATTTTTCCTAGAATATGCAATTTTCTTTTCCTTTTTTGAAGTCTATTTGACTATCCAATGGTTTACCTGATAGTACTTTTTATAATTTAGTATTTTCTCCCTGTAAATGTGTGAACAAGAAAACAAAATGAACTCCAAGTTAGATAATCCATATTTTTCTTCTTCAAGAAAATGTCTAATGTTGGCCAGTCTAATTAACCAGATCTTAGGTAGGGAGGTAGGAATGTGAGGAGATTCATACCAATAGGTCAATTACATGTAGTCTTAAACTAGTTTAATGGGTTGTGCCATTGGAGGAATTATACTTCTGTAATGTATAAGCAAAAAAAAAATTACTACTGATTTTATTGCAAATATGGGCTTTAAAGAATAACCTAGCTTTGACTGATGAGAAGGAAAATATTGAAATAAATTATGTAGATCAGGGTTATGCGGAACAAGAGTCGATTCCTAGGGCTACCTTAACAAATTACTGTATTACAAACTGGGTGGCTTAAAACAACAGAAATTTATTCACTTTACCTCACAGCTTTGGAAAGAAATTTGAAATCAAGGTCCATGCTCTCTCCAAATCCTCTAAGAAAGGATCCATCCTTTTGGGGGACACAATTTAGCCCATAATAATGAGGATATAGATTTAAAATTTTTAAAATATTATTTCCCTTTTGGAATAAGATTAATTGTAGTGCTGCCCCTTCTTTGCATGAAAATGATTGCCCTAGCTGTGCTCTCTTGTAAGAAAATATTTCTGTGTTTTTTAAAATATTTTTCAGTTTTTTCATGGAAATTTTAAATGCATTGTAATATTCTTGAATTGCTACACGATTGTGCACTGTTCATTGACTGGTCACACATAAAGCATAGCACTTGGTTGGGCTATTGTTTATTTTTTTCTCCTTTCATCAATGAACTGGTGATTTGAGGTACTCTATCCTCTATATAGTAGACACTCTGTTCCTATAAACAACAAACACAGAATATAGTTTAAATAATTTTATTTAAATATGGGCATTATATCAATTTAATTGATTTATTTGGCAACACAAGCTGTAGTTATAGTGAATATAAGGAATAACATTATATGTGTATGATTTTTCTCTCCTATTGAGTCCTGCTTCTCCCATCAGAAGTCTAAGATTTATTTTTTTTAATTTTATTATTTTTTAATGTATTTATTTATTTTTGGCTGCGTTGGGTCTTCGTTGCTACACGCAGGCTTTCTATAGTTGCGCTGAGCGGGGGCTACTCTTCTTTGTGGTGCGCGGGCTTCTCATTGTGGTGGCTTCTCTTGTTGCGGAGCACGGGCTCTAGGTGCATGGATTTCAGTAGTTGTGGCACATGGGCTTCAATGGTTGTGACTCACAGACTCTAGAGCGCAGGCTCAGTAGTTGTGGTGCACGGGCTTAGTTGCTCCGCGGCATGTGGGGATCTTCCCGGACCAGGGCTTGAACCCGTGCCCCCTGCATTGGCAGGCATATTCTTAACCACTGCACCACCAGGGAAGTCCCTAAGATTTATTCATAGAAGGACTTTGAGTTATGAGAGGATTTAATGGGAGAGTTATTACTGTATGTCTATTTTAGTTAGTAAGGATCATTCTAAAATATAAACTTTATATGATATAAAAAAATCCATTCTGGCAGTCACACTATTCATATTAAGAATCATGTTTCATCCCAGTTTTATATTAAATGAGTCAGAATTATTTTTGATCTGCATTTTACATTTAGATATTTAAGTAGAACACCCATTTATTAATTTATGGTTTTACTAGTGTTTCTACCTTTTATTCACTTTAGCCATCATTTTATTTTTAGAACATACTTATAAATATACACTAGCAGAATTTGATCTCAACATCATTTTTAGATAAAGGGAAGGTTAAAAACGAGCATGTAAGACCCAACACAGCCATAAATAAATAAAAAATAATAAAAAAACGAGCGTGTAATTCATATTGACACTCTTTGTATGTTGTGCCCATATGAAATACAAAATTATTTTCACTGTCCAGTGAGGAGCATGTGTAGCTCCCAAAATGGGATTGGAGGTGAGTTCCAGCGATCACAAAAGGGCAGTCATAGGCTTTTAGTGTGTAGCAGTTTTAAGAGTATCCATGGTTCATGTAAGATAATTGCAGATTCATTGGCTCAGTGTTTGAACCTCTAAATACTTTGAGTGGAGTCTATTCATGATATGCCTTTCATGCAGCTGACGTTTTAAGATCCTTGCTGCTTTTCAGAATGTGTGGGTACTAAAGATGTCTTCTTACTCCTGAGAATTGATTTCATACTCAACAGGAGCTTGTGGTGGATTCTCTCCCATGGTGGGAATTATCCGTGAATATCTGAGGGCAACAATTGGCTCAGATAAAGAATCTATCATGAGCTCTCTCCTTAAAGACTAAGATTTGTGCATTAAAACTAAGCAATGCTAAGTTTAATTCCTAGTCTTTTTCTGTGATTCTAAACCATTTGACAAAGATCTACCCAGTGTGAACAGAATGATTAGGAAACATATTCACCTCATGACCTTGCCCATTCATTTGTATTTCTTAAAAAAGTATCTCACCTGGAACTCAAAGCTCCCTAAGAATTCTGAAGTTGTGACTATATTACTCTCTCAGTCTATAGAACTACATTTTGCTTTGGGTGAAATGTAGTATTGGGGGAGAATTTTGATTGATTAAGCTATATATTGTATCAGTTGATTTTATCATAAATATACATTTTCTTTTGCTTTAAAGAACGTGGAGATTGAATTGAAACCAGTTAATACAGTTTCACAAGTTGGCATGACAGACAGCATGCTGATGGCTGATGATGAACACTGTTAGAATTATCAATGTGTTTTCATTGACTTCTGACCTGTTAAAACTTAGCTCCTGAGGACCTATTAGGCTGGACAAAGTTAATACTAATGGACAGACACTATTTTTACAGCCATGAATGAGAAATCAGTCTCATATTTGTTTGAAGATGGACAATAGCTTATGGCCACATGTTTTATGACACAATGCCTCACTGAGTTATCTTTGTAATCTAAAATTGGGGTTTTGTTTAAAAAAGCCATATTTTCATATCTCACGTGATATAGAGATATATTGAATTTTTCACAATCCCAAATTAAATTAACAGATTTCTTTTACATAATGAAAAAAATATTTAAAAATGAAATGTTGGCTACAATATTTTATTTGATTTCTATTCCTGTACAAACTCATTTATTCGTTCTTCCCAACACCTACTTATGGAAGACTACCTGAGAACAAGAGAGACATAGCCTCTCTCTTGGTGATTATATTTTGGTGGTCAAAGTAAATAAAATAAACAAGTAAGCAAATAAATATACAAACAAGCAAATCAGAAGAAGCATTAGCTAATCACAACTGCTGTAGAGAATTAAAATCTGCTGCAGTAGATGTTTATTGGTAACTATTTTAGACATGCCTGTCAGAGAAGTTCTCTCTGAAAAGGAGGCATTTGCCTGAGAAAATCACACAGCTCTCTGGAGCTAGAGCATGGTACTCCAGGTACCATGCTAGTTTCAGGATCCAAATGTGTAGAAGAATAAGACAAAGAAGGCCAATATGACTGGTCATAATAGATGAGGAGAAAAACAGCAGAAGATAAATTCAAAGAGAAAGTAGTCATGTTCAGATGGCACTGGGCTATGTAAGCTACAATTAGGCATTTGGATTTTTTTTAATGCAAAAAGAAGCCATTGGACTGTGTTAAATAATGGTGTGATATTATATTGTATATTTTGAGAGATCCTTATGGTTGATGTATTATGAACAATTCTACGTCTTTTTTGGTGAAGCTTTGAAAGATCCTAAGAAAGAGATCTCTCATCTGATTCTTTGAAAAATAGGCATGGTCTTGTAAAGTTAATAAGGCTATTCATGAAGGTATTAATCTATCATTTATTAACAACTTTATTCCAGAAGTAATTTGGTAATGTTAGTTCTATGCAGCAAATATGAATAGTAATGAAGAATAGAACTCAATATTTTTGTTTCATGGTCTATATAAATCTAAGACCAGATAGTTTATAGAAAAAATAATTAAATATTTATTTGCCTTGGACAAAAGCGTTACGTTTTGCTGATTGATTGTTATTTTAGTGGATTGATGTCACATAAAGACGTCTTAACTGAAGGTAAGGTTGTCTAAGAATATTTTACTTTGATAGTTTCATCTAATTTTTAATAAGTTCAAGGTTAAAAAAGCAATAAGATCAAAATAGCAATAAACAGGGTTCAAAAGACATGCATTCCACTTTGTGAGATAATGCAATGAATATTATTAAATAATCCATTTCTTTCCTGATTTGTCTTCTAATGGTAGATCCAGTGGGCTGATTATCACGAGTCCATATTGACAGCAATAGAAGCAAATTAATATAGCGAAAAGAACACTGATTTAAGGTTTAGAGGTCTCTATCTGCCTGTTTAACTAGAGAGTTTGGTAAACAACAAAATGTGTGTGGAGTCAGTTTCCTAATCTACAAAATGAGAGGACCGGAGTAGGCAGTTAGATCCAAAATGCTGGTCCAAGGGCAAATGTCAGGCTGGCCACATCAGGATCGTTTAGGAAACTTTTAAATACCACTATCCCCAGTTTCTGCACTCAGAAATAATTATTTATTAAGTCCAGACGGGTGCTCACAAACAGGTATTTACACAAAGCAACACAGGTGATTCTGATATTTCAGGACAGTTGGAACACATGACTCCTAAAAGTTCCTCCTTTTTTTTTTTTTTTTTTTTTCCCGCGGTATGCGGGCCTCTCACTGCTGTGGACCCTCCCGTTGCAGAGCACAGGCTCCGGACGCGCAGGCTCAGCGGCCATGGCTCATGGGCCCAAGCAGCTGGGATCTTCCCGAACTGGGGCACAAACCTGCGTCCTCTGCACAGGCAGGCAGACCCTCAACCACTGTGCCACCAGGGAAGCCCCCTCCTTTTTAAAGGAAAAAATAAATAAATTATATGTTTTTCTAAGCTGTTTCCAAGAATACTTACCGTATAAGGTAGGACACATTTATGGATCTGCTGATCAGGTTCTTAGGACTTTTGCTTTGGAAGTAAGCTCGTATTCCTGGAGTTGAGCAGCATCCTGTGCAGATATTTTTATAAGTATCTCAAAACCTCACCCTGCCCCCTTCCATTTGGAAAATGGCCTTAAAATATCTATTGCATGTGCTTTAGCCTAACAGTTTTCTTCTAGGAATTGATCTTAAATTGTGTTCAAAGATTTATGGATATTCTTTGCAGCATATTTTGTCATAAAAATTAATTTAAAATATCACAAATACCAAAACCAAGAAATTGGTTAAAAGAGTTTTGGTATAATCATACAATATTATACTCTGCTGAGATTAAAAAGTCTGTATTAGAACTATATTTACTTTACTGACACGGAAAATAGTCACTATATATTATTCAGTAAAAGAAGCAAATTACCAAATGGTATTATTCTATGTTCGTAAACAAACAGACCAAAATAAAATCTCCCATGTGCAAGGAAAAAAAAAGGCTCTAATGCCAAATACCCCAATACTGAGATATTCTTTCTATCTCTAAAGAGATAGAATTATGAAAGGTTATTTTGTGTTTGGTTTGGTTTAGACAGACATGTTTTTCTTCAAAATATATGTTACTTTGTATTATTTTAAAAATCCCCATGGCAAGTGTGTAAGGTGGTGTACGGAGACCAGTGGCACGAAGGCACTTTTTAACCTAAAAATCTGAAGAACTATCTTAAGACCCTATGTAACTGATGTCAGAGCTTCAAAATATAGGAGATCATTTGCTGAGGGAAAATTATTAGTAAACTCACAACCAGAAATTCAAAGGTGTGTAGGCCTCCTCATTTTTCTACTGTTGACTTGAAGATAAATGTACTTAATAGTCAGTTTGGACCCAATTAAGCCATGCATCACTGCATGGTGAAGCTTTTCATTTCTGGTCATCTTTTGTCAATAATTCTTTATTTTGCCCCAGTTTCATGATGTGACTTTAATGGAATTATACTTGAAGAGCTCAAAATTAAATGCTTAATTATGTTCAGCTTCAGTTACAGTTATTAATTGATACAAGCTTATTAACATGACACCTGAAGGGAACCAGTTCCATAAAACTTGTAGGAGGTAGTATGTGGGTATTATACTCATGTGAACTAGCAATCTAGATCAATTTTCTTTTATTAATTTGATTAAGCTTCACGGCTTTTGGATTCATGCTGGAAACCCAAGGTCTAGGCTTAACCCTTATTTCATAAAGAAGAACAATAGAACACAGAAAAATAAATTAATGTAACAGGCTAGAGTAGTTTTCTATGTAAATGAGCTAATATCTCATTATTTTGAAATTAGTTATCTTTTGTCCATTTGGGATACATTTGGCACAATTATCCATGCCAAAGACAGCTTTGAATTTCCAAAAAGACATTTTGAAGTAAATAGATATATACTTCCCAGATTCCAAGAAAATTATAACCAAGATTTAAGAGTATGGATCCCAGATTCCAAGAAAATTATAACCAAGATTTAAGAGTATGGAAATCTCTGTTTAAATTGATGATTTGTAGGGTCCAGTCGTCATGTATGAATGTATTAAATCCCCTTGTCCACTATGCTTTCCTAATGGAGTGGGCATTAAAAAGCAAGTTCTTTAAATAAGACCCTTCATGATCTAGCCCTTACCTATGCCATCTTCCCCTCACCCTGCTCTTTTAATATGCCAAGCTCCTCACCCTAAAGTTTTACACGATTTCCTTTCTGCCTGGATTTCTCCACTTGTCTAATTCTTACTTATCTTTCAGAGTTAACTGAAATTCTTCTTCACAGAAGTTCTCTCAGTATAATATCACCCTATTCGTTTCCTTCATATTTTCCTGCAGTTTGTAGTAATACATTTATTTGTGTTTGATTAATATCTGAACTTCCCTCTAGATTATAAACTCTATGATATTAAGAACTATAAATTTTTATGTAATGCTATATATACACTTAGAATCTAGCACAAAATATGGCACATTGAACGTGTCTTTTTGTAATTTTTTTTTTTACTTTTAAAACTTCTTGAAAGTGCTTAAATGTACATGAGTGAATGACCTTCTCATCTTTCCAATATCTTTAGCATTATGTTTTATCAACTTATTTTGAGATACAGTGCCCATTATTGCTCCTTTTCATTTATCTTAAAACTTCTCTCTCTCCTCACACCACATTTTGTTAAATGATTATAACCAAACTCACTAGTCTTTATTTTATAAGTAAAATTTTTGAGAGAACCATATATATATTTTTTCCTTTGAGGTAGTGAGTTTTTGTTTATTTTATTTTTATTTTTTAACATCTTTATTGGAGTATAATTGCTTTACAATGGTGTGTTAGTTTCTGCTTTACAACAAAATGAATCAGTTATATATATACATATGTTCCCATATCTCTTCCGTCTTGCATCTCCCTCCCTCCCACCTTCCCTATCTCACCCCTCCAGGGGGTCACAAAGCACCGAGCTGATCTCCCTGTGCTATGCGGCGGCTTCCCACTAGCTATCTTTTTTTTTTTTTTTTGCGGTACGCGGGCCTCTCACTGTTGTGGCCTCTCCCGTTGCGGAGCACAGGCTCCAGACGCGCAGTCTCAGCGGCCATGGCTCACGAGTCCAGGCGCTCCGCGGCATGTGGGATCTTCCCGGACCGGGGCACGAACCCATGTCCCCTGCATCGGCAGGCGGACTCTCAACCACTGCGCCACCAGGGAAGCCCCGAGAGAACCATATTGACTACCTAAGTATATATATTATGTTGGGTACTTTCCTTTGGGGGTAATAGATTTAGGTAATAAACTGAAGATTTGAATTGTGATGCCTAAGGAAGTCATTTAGCTTCTGTGAGCATCAGTTTGCTGATTTATAAAATGGCTAAACTTGCCCTCACGAAATCACAGTTGTAAGTTAGATGTAACAATCAGAATGTTTTATGTGTCAAAGATTTTTACTAATTTCACATCAAATTAAAAGTCCAAATTGTGTAGGAAGTTTTTAGATGTCTGACACTAACTCTAAAAATATGTTTGATATAGAAAAGAGGTGTAAATATCAATTACTTTAAGTAAAAATCCTTTAGTAATGTAGGAGCAGTAGCATATCCGATCAGAAGTACAGATGACAATAGAAAATATTCAGAACGTGGCTTTAGAAAACATGCTTGCATTTCTTCACAAACTGGAAACGTCACATACAAAAAAGTTACATTCAGGCCTCAACTAAAAATATGGATATGCTTCTAGAAATTTTACTATAAAAGCGTGTGCCATTACTTAAATGAAATTACTCATTTTAAGTCAATGCTTTATATATATATATTAAACGTGTTCATTTATATTATCATTTCCCCATAAATCTAAAATATTAGATTACTGTCTCTACTATTTTAATTCAGTTCAACTCAATTCTTTATAGAAATTATAAATGATTCTTAAAATTAATAAAGGCATGAATCTGTCAAGATGATTAAATGGACATTTTTTTCTAATGTTCTGATTGAATCATGGAATCTTCCAGTGTATACTTAAAATTATGTAACTTCTGAATACACTTTCATAGAAGGTGTAACTAACTTCACCTAACTAATGAAGAGAGATTAGTATCTCTTTTATCATTTAGACATTAATGAACTTTCAGTCTTACACAGCAGAGTTACCCATTCATCTTTTGGAAGAAGATTAATTATTGTTTAACTTTTGCATCCTAAGTATTATGATGTTGTATAATAGGAGAAATCACATATTTTCTATTACAAAAAAAGGGGTGAAGGAGATTCATAGAAAATATAATCCAAATGAAGGAGTCAAAGTTAGTATTTAGCATAAGTACAATTTTTAGTGACTTATGTATCTGATGATAAAGCTTTCCTATGCATCTTAGGTTTTACACGTTCTGAACATTTTTGACAAGGAAAACGTGAATTACATGAACACTGCAGCTGTAAACATGTCAGGTACACAGCTTTGTCTTCCCATGGTTTTAATGGTTCATATATCTGGGTGCACTCTTTCTTGACCTGGCTCCCCCTGCCCGTGTGGAAATGCTCCCTGGTGCTCTGCAGTGCAGCACTGCATGGCTCTATAAGCTGAAATCCCATTACTCAGACCAGTTTCATGTTAGATAGAAGGTGTTTACCCTTTGAAAGTGAGTTTATAGGGTTACAATGTATTATTTGGTAGTCTTTAGTTAAATGTAACAGAAATACAATTTCAATCAATTTGAGTTAAAAAGGGTTTTTGTTATAAAGCTGGTAGCGTGTGTCACTGATCCAAGGCACAGAGAGGAAGCTGAGCCTGACACCAGGATTCAGACCTTCTCCAACCTTTTTTGTCTCTCTCATACCTTCCTCCCTGGGTCTGTCTGTCTGTCTGTCTCTTCTCCTAACTAACCTTCTTATGCAACCTTTTATAGTTCATACTACAGAACATCCCTTAAATAAAAAGGGCTCACTGTCCAGTTTAGATCAAGTGCCCATCTATGCACCAATCTATTGGGACATATAAAAATGTGGCCACTGGACGGGAATTATAGAATAGGAGTTCCCAAAAGAAAGGGAGTCCTGTAATGAGAGACAATACTTGTCCAAGTGAACGGTAGATATTTGTTTTTAAAAAATGGATGGATAGGGGCTTTCCTGGTGGCTCAGTGGTTGAGAGTCCACCTGCCAATGCAGGGGACACGGGTTCACGCCCCGGTCTGGGAGGATCCCACATGCCGCGGAGCAGCTGGGCCGTGAGCCATGGCCGCTGAGCCTGTGCGTCCGGAGCCTGTGCTCCGCAACGGGAGAGGCCACAAGAGTGAGAGGCCCGCGTACTGCAAAAAAAAAAAAAAAAAAAAAAAAAGAATGGATAGCCCATTGGACTATTAATATGCTATCTTATTTTACCTTCCTGTCCCAAAAACCCTAAGTGGAAAAGAGAAGTTATATTGATTGAATATGTAGATCCTAGCCAAAAACTGGTACAGAAATTTTGTCAATGTGAAGAATTAAGTATAGGGAATAGTACCTGCTCTAGATCCTTTTATTTTACCAATTTGGTGTATGCATTTCCCAGTGGGTTATATGTATATGTATGTACCTCTGGTAAATCACAGAGGATTTTCTGAGTAATAAAGAGATGAGAGATTTTCCTAGAAGGTTTTCAAAAAATTGCAACATTTTTCAGTATGAAGGAATCTAAGTATGAATTACTTTGCAAAGTAGATTCTGTTTTTCCCTTCAGGTTATCTTTATTGGTCATTCTCCTCAAAATTTCTTTAGGTCATTGGAAACAACTGCTGTTCAGAACTTTATCTTTATATATATATATATATATATATATATACACACACACACACACACACACACACACATACATATAAGCATTTATAAATGAAACTTTTTTAAAAGCATTTTCTTCCCACTTAAATTCGTTCTGTATTTTAAGCTGATGATAAGACAGCATGGTGATATGTCCACGTGCTCCATGTGATATGCACATTTGTTCAATGGGAAAATGTGGCCTACTCCTAATTTCATTTTCATTTCCTAAATAAAGAAGACCCATTAAAAAGCAGACATCTGGTGTAGAAAAGCACTTAAAGCTGTAGTTCCCAAGGAGTACTTTCCTTCCTCTTTAAATATGTATGAACTGTTGTTTTGGTAATCCACTTCACCCTGTCAAAATAGAATCAAATAGAATGTATGTGTGACCTCTTCCCCTTCTACCCTGGGAAAATGATTTCCAAGATCATTGAGGTGTACAATATACAGGAGCCTTCGCTTTCTGTTTTCCTTACAGTCAAAGCTCTTACCCTTACACAAGCTGAAAGTCTAGGTGAATTACTTTATTAGTTAGCTATGCTGTTTTACTTGTAAGGATGGCTCTGTGGGCTTTTAATAGTTCAACTGTAAAGAAGGAATTTTTACACTTTAAAAAAATAGGCCTTGAAAAGAATATATCTTCATTTTGACATGCATTTGGAAAGGGCTTCACATTTAAAAAAAAAACAGTTACCTCAACAATTCTAGGTACAACATAGTCATACTTAATGGATACTGAGACTAAATATTGATAAGTTGATTTCCCAAGAAAAGGGAACACCTAAACAAGGCATTTGAGCCATTTTTTTTCAGGGGGTGCAAATTTGATGTCAACTTGTTTGAGATTTTGATGCACATTCCACAAAATTGTGTCCTGCAGAATACTAATTATTTGTACTTGCCTACTCTCTTCTCTGTTCCATGACAAAAGGGTTACACAGTAAAATACTACCTACTCTGCCTTCTCCTGTAGATTCATAATTGAAATTTGCATATTACACTCTGCAAAACTTGTAGTAGAGTTATCTGTGCTCTGTTGGTTCAACTGAGTTGCCTAAGCATATTTAATCCTTGAACAATAAAAAAAATCATTCTGAGAAACTGTGACATAGACTATGTTTATATGCGGATTATATTAGGAGTCATTACAATACTTCATTAAGGCCAGAGAAGAGAAAAACCTCGTTTTGTTTTCCTTTTAGTTTTGTTTATGTGTTTACTTCAGTGTGATTATATCAAGGTGATTTGATTAGCTTAGAATATTATTTTGTCATATGGTTGGGTTTCCCATAACTGTCCATGTATATCATATTCATATGTGGCATCTTCATTGTTGTTCAAATATTTTAAAGGAGGTTAGTGTATACTTTTGCTATTGGAATTGATTTACAAGTTATGTCCTTCTAAATTTGTATAGATGAGCCTTTGCCACTTCTGTGTTTTAAGATGTCTGTTGTAGTTAGAGTACTTCAGGCCTATGATCTTAGAACTAGCATTACTCCTTTTGACTACTAGTTGTAAACCATATTCTCTAACACTGTTCATGAATGTGCTTTCAGCCAATATGATGCCTGTGAGAAGACAGCCCCTTCACCAGAAGAAAGTAAAAGGAGTTTTGAACCCTGACACAAATTTCTGATTTTACTTACTATATAGTCCAAATCCAAAGACAGTGTACATGGTTCTTCATAAACCACAAAGGTTTGAATATTAGAGCTGAAAGATTGCCTAATTAAGTAAACTAAAGTACTTATAAGAGGCTTGGGGAAAAGATATCTGGCTAATTTAAGATTATGTAAAATGGCATTCTTGGCTTATACTTTCTCAAAGAAATCCTTACTGCCTTAAAAAATGCATTAATAAAATACAGAGAACAGCATTTAATATTCTTTGGACTTAAGAGTTTTATAATGCTTCATTGCTATCACTGTGGATATTAACGTTCATTGGACCTACTGTATTGGTGAATTAAATCTATGTTAATTCTACAGTTTATCCTAAAATTTGTTTTATTGTTTGACTGAATTTGGGGGGTGGGGTGGGTTTTTTTTAATTAAACTTCTCCTGAGTTCATTGGTTACAGATACTTTTCTCCTAAAATCAGAGAAAGAGTCATGATCCAAGAAAAGTTAGGAGAATCCATTGGAAATTCTTGACTATATAGATTCTAGATAAGATACACTTTATATTATTAGACACTTATTTCTCCCTAGGAAAGATTCCTGAAAATTTTCAAACATATACAGAATTACAGAACACAGTATAATGATCTGACATGTAACCATGTTGATATTTTGCTACAATGTTTATTCCTTCTTTTCTTCACTCTGAAGTATATTAAAGCTTCTCATTTTACTACTAGATATTTCAGTAAGTATCTCACACAGTATATATAGACTTTTCCTTGCAAAATTAGTGAAATTTACTCTAGGTATTTTATTTTTTAATAGAAGATATAGAGTAACTGGGGTTACTATGTTCATATTATTTTATTCTATTGAAAACAGTGACTGAATTTTTTTCAGGGGTGTTTCCCCCAATTTTGCTCTCATTAATGGATTCTAGTTTAGTAAATTTTGCATAATATGTAATGATGAAAAAGCATCTTTTTATTCTTTCTGAGGGCTTTTGGATTGTGTTGCTCAGAGGAAACTCATCTTCAACAATATGCTCGGGCTGTGTGAAGCCCTGTTTTATTTTTTTCCTTTGTTCTTCAAAGTGCATTTCTTTAATATACTTTCAGCCATGGATGCATTACCAGGCAACCTTTTTTTAAAAAATAAATCCTATAATAAATTAAATAAAGCTCTGTGTGGGTCATTTTTGATTAACATGATTTTAAGAACATGATTAACTAAAGAGATAGGGGAAAATAGGATGTGCAGCTAAATCAGTTTATGAGTATATATACCATCAAGAGATTGTGTGTAATAGTGTATTAAAATACACTTAATAGTAAAAAAAAATGACTCATTCATTGAAACTGAATTAACACTTGTATGCTTATAATAGTATTGGAAAGGCTGTAAATATTTAAGCAAAATCCTTCACTTTCAGCCAGAAATATAATTTCTATATGTGGTTTCATGCTATGCAAATTTCATTACAGGAAAATGTTCGTGATGTTTACTTTAAGATCGTATTTCTTATAAAGTTCAATTTTTAGGGAGAAACATTTTAATGAGAATGGAGTAATGTATCATGAGATTCAGTTAAACATATGATATCACTATCCTTATCATGGGATCACTATCCACATCACTTGTTCTTATCATCTGGAAAATTTCTGTAATGAAAATTTGGAGACACAGTTCTACTCCATTATTTGCAAGAAATAATATAACATGAATCTTTTATTTTAGGAATGTTATATTCATCAAAAAGTTGAGATATGATTAAACTGAGTAAACAACAAACAAATTCAATTAAGGCTGTTTTGACTAGAAAAACACAATTTATTTTTTGTTAAAAAACAAAAAAACAGGGCTTCCCTGGTGGCACAGTGGTTGAGAGTCCGCCTGCCGATGCAGGGGACACGGGTTCGTGTCCCGGTCTGGGAAGATCCCACATGCCGCGGAGAGGCTGGGCCACTGAGCCATGGCCGCTGGGCCTGCACGTCCGGAGCCTGTGCTCTGCAACGGGAGAGGCCACAACAGTGAGAGGCCCCGCGTACCGCAAAATAAACAAACAAAAAATAAATAAATAAAAAAATAAATAGCAAGAAATTACTATCCTAGTAAAACAAGATGACCCTATTAGGACTGTTCTAAACGAGCATTTTCTTTCTTACTTCTTCTTCCTCCTCTTCTCCCCCAACCCCTTTCCCTCCTCTTTCCCTTTCCTTCTTCTCCTTTCTACTCTTTACGTGCTCTTTCCCACACTTACATGGCTCAGAGCTGCTTGTAGAGTCTGGTGCCTACACTGAAATGTCCATAAGAAGAACAATGTAAGGATAAGCTGGGGTAAATCTGCCTCCACACGTGCTGTTTTGACTCCTTATATTGTCTTGATTGATCAAGACAAGATTACTCAGTTAATGAGTGGTGCTGACCAAGGTGATTTTTCTTAAAAACTTGAATTGTGAGGCCAAAGTAAAATGCAATTTTATTCAAAAATTCTTGACCTTTTTATACAATGGAAAAATGTTTCACCTTAAAAGCATTTTGTTTTTTATTAAATGGCTTTTAGGCTCGTAATTTTCTGTTTATAGTAGTGGAACACACAGGTTCTGGATTTCTTTCTTGTAGAGCAAAATGAATAAAGTATTTTAACTGCCCCAAAATATGAGTAAAAAAATAAAATTCAGAAACTTTGACTAAAAATGACATTTAAGGAGGTCATAAACCTCAGTTTAAAAAAGAACAACAAATATGGCTTTTAAAATATTCATGAAAGATTCAGACATACAACTTTGTCAATTTGCTTTATTTCTCTGTTTCCATTTAGAACAGTCAAGAAAAATATTCTCAAATAGATTATTTTTCTCTCATAAATGGGTTTGAAGAAGATTTTTCAAATGGTGATTATTGAAAAAACTTTACTATGATACATTTTGACTACTAAAATAGGATTTTGGTAAAGTAATTAGCAATTTGACTCCTTTCCAAAGTGCTGTTGGACAGACACTCCAGGACAACCCAGTTCTAAGGAAAGAACAAGTTAAGGATAATATATAACAGAGTTGAATTTTTGTGAAGACAGTTCTCTCCTCTTTTAGAATGGCATTAGTTATGCTGCCCAAGCTAATGTTTACGTGTACAAACCGATTTGTATATGATGGGTTTGACTGGTACGTTGGATCAGGATAAGATGGAGTATTGGGTGGATGAGGGAGAGGAAACAGGTTATACTGTCCTTTCAAGTCAATCAGATAATCTGATTGTTCTTTCAGCTGCCTTGCCCTGTCATTCACTGTCAAGTCCGTCAAAATAGTGAAACTAGTTTCTGCATGTATGCAGAAGTTTATTTTATGACTCCATTACTTTGCTCTTGCAAACACAGACATAACAGTTATTTCAGTCCACGTGTTGAAAACTCTACACAAATGTTAATGGGTGTGCATGTGTATTAGGAGAGAAACCAGACTAAAGTTAAATCCAACAGTGTATTTTCCTAATATTTGACTTATTATTTGACAGACTCAAATAATTGGTAAAGCCTACAACTAAAATATTTCTTTATAAAAACATTTAGCAATATTTTCTCTGTATTGCTGGATTCAAATTAGCAGTAATTCTGGGATTTTATTGAGGGTTTTCATTGAATAGCTAGGAGAGCAGATGCTGTGATTCACACACAGACATACACACATTTAATTTTAAAATATTAGTTGCAAGATTAAAAATAAAATCTTAATAAAATCCAGAGAGAAACACGGAACCGTGCCAGTAAAAGACCTAACTATTTCTGATCTCTTGAAGTTGGTCCTCTGTTGATATGCTTAAGTCCAGATTAAGCTTTATCAAGCCAACAAGCTAGCTGATAGGACACAAACTTTAAAATAGCTGGACTACTCATTTTTAGTTCTTATGCACTTTGTGTGGCTCAACATATATTCAGTCTGCTAGGTTCATTTGGCATGCTTTGTTGATAAGCTATCTGCTAAACCAATGAAATTAATCTCTAAGAAACTGTTTTCACATTCAAGAACTCATTTTAATTTCTAAGCCTTCACCTCAGTATCTGTAACATATTTCTCTCAAATAACACATAATGAAAAGGATGCACCTTTTGGTTAGTGTGTGTGTGTGATTTAGTACTAATCTAAATTATGTAGCTGTGTATAGTTTGAGATTGTTTTATGTACATTATCTAATTTGCTTTTCAGAAACATCCTCAGGAAGAAGCATCATGAGTATTATTAAAGCTATTGATCAGATACATAAATTGGGGCTTGGGAAAGTTAAAAGAATGGGCCAAGTTGAAATAGCTCGTAAGAAATAGAATAGGCAGTGGTGTCCAGTGCTTGCTGCCATGCTTCCCTAGTGCTATCTTTGTTTCTTTTAGGAGATTTCGACCCATTGGAATCAGGAGGTTATTAGTTTCCCTAAGGATTTGTATTCAAAATTCCCTCTGTGATAAAAGTTAGATCAATTTTTTACTTCAGAGCTATTGTACAATAATACTACACGTTGTTTAACTGGGTTGTCTTAGGTTAAATGGTGAAAGCATATAATAGTTTATATGAAAGTAAAAGTATTGCTTTTTCTGGTGAATAAAAGCTTGAACTTTATTAAGTGACTTCCATCTGGTGCTGGGAAATACGTCTTTTTTCTGTGTCAGAGAACTCTGGAGTTATTCCTTGAATCGGCCATGTTAAACTACTTTTAAAATATAACAACAACAACAATAATATAAACATAAGTTACTCTATAAGTATAATGTTAACCTAGATTTCTTTGAGGGCAAAAGTGAATGTCCTAGGGTCTGACAAAGGCAATAGGAAAAGAAAATTAAACATATTAATACTGGAATTGGATATATATGGCTATATCAATTGAAGTCCTGTTTATTAGAGTACATTAATTTTGTATTAGTTTACTTTTCTATTAGAATCCTTCAAGCAAATCTCTAAGTACTTATCTGAAAGCTTGTTTCTTTTTCAAATTTTCTTAATGAAAAAACTAGGAGATTGGCTGCCACATAAAATATAGAGAAACTAGTTTCTCTAAAGCATAGGCCATTTGTAAAGAATATTTCAAACAGCAATTCTGGCTTTCCTTAAAATTAGACTTCTTTGAATGCAAAATTATTCATTTATTATCTTTTTCATGAAAATCATTGACTTAGTCATATTTAGGTTCTCTAGATTTTGAAGTACTGTTTTATTTTGTTTGTTTCTAAAATATTTACTCAATATGCAGTTTTATTTTCAGTTAATAAAAGAAAATAATTTGTGTGATTAAACATGTGCTTGGCAGGGTTGGTAAAAAAATACGGCTTTACTTAAAATTGTGAGTTGCTTTCTCGCTAGTTAGGCATCATCCTGTTCAGTAGGATCATATAATTTTTGGTGATAAAGGCCTTAGTATAAAGGAAAAGCCTTTTATTAAAAAGGGGGAAGAAAAGAAATGCTAGGAATCCTCATCAGGTTCTTTTTCTTTATTGGATGTTCTATGCTATGCCCTACTCTGTTGTTTGAGTTCTTAAACTCTCACCCGTTATTTTACAAAGAAAATAGAGTTGGCTGTGCTAGAATCTTTTATCTGTTTTTACCTATTAATTCTTAATATGTTACCTTAATTTTCTTCTCTTTCCTTACAGTTTCAAGGACAGACTTGCTTCCACTCTTTCCCAGTCTGAAACCCTATACTGGTGTTTTATTTCTAATCCTGTCACCCTTCTCTGGGGTGATATTTTGTCCCTTATGGCTCTCTTTCATAGCTCTATTAGTTTTCTCTCCACTGATTCTTTGTCCTCACTCTCTCTTCTACACACTTTGTGGAAATAGACTATCCCAGTCCTCTTCTTCTTAGACTCTAGTCTCTATCCTTGTAGCCCTACTGAAACTATTATCTCCAAAGTCTTTCAATGCTTTACCCAGCTCTTGTTCTCTGTAGCTTTCAAATAATGGACCATTTGCTCCTCCTTGAATATTTGTCTTTCTTTGAATCCACTAGTATTGTACACTCTTGGTTCTCCTCCTATCTTCAACCTTGCTGTGTTCTTCCTCGTTTCCAAAATCCACTGATTTTTCTTTCAATTTATTGCGTGTCTCCATGAGTCGAGCAATGTTAGAGCAACTGTGTTTTCAGAAGTGACTAAGAAAGAAAATATCCCAGCTATCATGGAGCTGTGTGCTGTGGAAAGAGAGAGAAAATGAACTAGGAAACATGCAAATAATATAATTTTAAATGGTAGTTAAATCTTACGGAAAAAAAATATAAAGCAATGATGTATAGAGTAACTGGATCAGGGAGAGCTATTTACCTGGTGTGGTCAGGAATGTTCTCTCTTAAAGAGAGGCTGTCCTAAAAGACCACAGTAAGAGGAATCCTGGAAGAAGAAAGAACAAGTGGAAAGCCCAGACACAAGAATGATGAATCTGGTAATAGTTTCCAAATTGTGTTGGCTAGCTGATTTGGCCCATGATCCCCTTTCCCGTCATCTAGTTCAGTGCTCAAATATATCTGTTCATTTCAACTGCCTCATGATTTTCAAAGTACTTCCGTGCTTATGCTACAATAATATATAATTTTCAGTTTTATATTATTTCCTTTAATTTAAAGAATAACTTTTTATTTACCAGCATGGGTTACATCTGACACATATTTTCCACCTTCTGAAACCAAGTCATTGTGTTTGAGGTTAGTGCTTGTAATATAATAAACCAACAAATATAAAGAAGTATATTACTTATGTGGAAAAATTAAACGGAAAAAAAAAAGTCTACAACAGGTCATACAATCGCTTTTACCTATCTTCATGGTCAATTTTTATCTCTGCAAAGCTAATCTGATTGATTGCTGCCTCATCAATTAGGATGTCTGAACATTCGAAGGTAATAATACTGTGAACAGTTCAGTAATATCAGTGAGGTGAAGCCTCTTTGTATTATATTTGAAATGTGATTTAAATAATGTGAAAAAACCATCCTTGCTTTTTTTGTCTTTAGCAGTTCTCTGGGTTATAGGTAATGAACCTGAAGCAGTTATGCATTGGTAAAGGCAGTATGATTTAAAGGAGTACACTATTAGGCCCTGGTGTCAAAGAAAAAAAATGACATCTGCATCGTAGATTTTCTGTGGTACAGAAGTAGAGAAGCCCTGCCCATCATTATATGCAAAAGAACATTATCCAGTGTGTGTAATGCCCATATGAGTGTTTAGAAGTTAATGGGGATTTAACTGTATTTCAAATTTTAGTACAGTACTGGTATAATACTTTTGGAACACTATCCCATGTTAAGTATATATACATGTCACTGTTTTAAATCATTTTTAAGAATTATAACCAAATCTTAAGCAAGTGTTTATATAGATTTTTATACGTTTTAAGTTAATATTATATATAATCAGATGTTTATATTAATTTTAGAAAAGAATATGTGAGCATTTCATTCTTATTATTTAACTTTGTTTTTTTTCTCAAAAAGAGCAATATTTAAATGAAACTAAAATTCATTTGCTTTTAACGTCTATATACAAGACAGGATATGTGTTAGTGAATCCTCTTAGTATATAAATACACGTGTATTAATATTTGCAGAATTTTAAAATATGCATACTTTGTGTTTCTGTTTAAAAAGTAATGAAAACAACCTGGGGATTTATAAATATTTCTGAAGAAAGTCCCTGTATCTTACAGCCAAATTAGTGCTGAGTTTGGTAATTGCTCCTGACAGCCTAACTAGGGAGAGGACCGTTAGCTTTCACGGAGATTTGGAACCTTGGGGTTTTGCCTTTGGAAATTAAATATTTAATATTGCTTTGTCTAGTCTGGCTTTGAACAGACTCCTTCCTTCCTTCCAAGGCAATGTCAAAATTCACAGAAGAGCAACAACTCACACTGTCTATTGAAATCAAACCTGACTCCTCGCCCCTCCCTTCACCCACTTTTGCCCTTGGGATTGTGACATCATTACCATCTCAGAACCCCTGGGGTTGTTGTTCATGTTAAAATGAAGTGAGATTAGGGTTCTAAGAGAGAGCAGTCAAATATTTGAGTACTAATCATGCCTGGGTGTCTGTTATTACTTTTGAGGCAGTGAAATTCTTTTGGCTTCAGGAATTACACTGCAAACATTTAATGTGAATGTGGACAGAAAAGAATACAATTAGGTGAGTCACAGAGACAATCTGCTTTTTACAGCATTCTTTGAAATGAAAGATGCATCTATTTAAAGATTATCTGGCATATGAAAGGGACATTTATCCCCCAAGGAGAGAGGGGAACTACTTAAAAGGAATAAGAGGTTTATTAATATTTTTCAATCAAATGTTGCAATCTCTTTATCCTTTTTCCTTTTGTAATTTTCATGTTGGCCTATGTAAGTGCTTTGTCCATGTAATACTCACCCTTTCTAGGAGAGTCATCAGATGGGATGAGCTTATTGAAAAAGAAACAGAATTAAAAATTCAATGACAAATGTTCCGATAGTATCTGTTTAGGGCTTATCTTCTCAATGTCAGGGCTTTCTGGTTATTGGTTGGGGACTTTTGGGATTGGTTCCTTGATGCTCAGGTGGATGAAGTCCACATCATGAAGTGGCCTTACTTTAATTCTGGGGGTTTCTGGTGGTTGCTTGTATTTAAGCATTGCGGATATTTTTTTCACTGTAACGTTCAAAAAGTGATGCCTTTCTGTGATTGAAGTATTTAAATTAGAAAAGACAGAATAGCTCAATCAGACAAAATGAAGAGGTTGTTATTGTGTCTTCTCCCAAAAGATGACCAATGGAAAAACAATGACTTTGTATTGTATTTTGGTAGATTTTATAATCTATTACAGTAAACAATATTTAAATAAGCTTAATTACAATATACCATATATTTGGGAGAAAAAAATCACGCATAAAGTGATGACTAAATATGAAATCAGAATAGCTTAAATACTAATTTTTTCATCTCTAAAATTAAAGAAATGTTATATGACCTGAAAGTCCTTTCCCAGCTTTACAACCTTATACATTCAATAATATGAAAGAAAAAAGACGTTAATGATGTGAGTGGAATTTACCTAAATATAAAATATGAACTTGAACCAATGACACATATATGCTTTTTTAATGCAATGTCAAAAATTGTGATGTTCTATCAGCAGAAGAATCAATTCACTTATATATTAGACAGAAAATTTCAGAGATTTAAGGAAATTTATTTTAACATATTTCTATCATGCTTTCTGCCAAAAGTACAATGTGATTCAAAAGCATTCATTTGGATAATTAAAATTCTTTCTGCTAGAATAATCTGGTATTAACATTCGATGCCTTTTTGATCCCACTTGCCCCTAAAAATAAAGTACATACACAATTACTACTTCCTATTTTGCCAATTTTATTAAGAATACTTATGGCTTAAAATTTTTTAAATAGTTCCTTTTAAAATTAAAATGAAGTTTAATGAAAAAAATTGTGTTGAAGAACATTTACTGTATTTCTAAATATTTGCTTTTAATTATAGCTTCAGCCATATTTACTATTCGATTTTCTTTTATAGAGACATATTTCATTTAGCAGACTAAAACTACTTTTCTTTTGCTCATTATGATTATATTTTTCACTTCTTTCTAAAGAAAATTTGTTTATCGCTGGGCCTTTTTAGACAAACAGGCTACCTTGTTTGTCAACAAGTATTTTGTGCCACTGTGTGTTCGGTCACCACTATGTATAATGCAGAACTATCCTAGTGACATGGACCTTTACTCAGGAATACTCCTGTTTTCTTTCTACCTGCAGATAGAGGAGGTAGCTGATATCCTGAAAAGTTCATAATTTTCCTAGTGTCCCCCCAGATATATAGTTTTTGATGACATTTTTACATATCTCTAATAACTTTAGGAAATGTTGATATTTCTAATGAAAATGGGCTACTAATCCCCACCCAGCTAGAACAGGGAAAATGAGAGCTGAATGGCTATGCTGAGGGAAACTGTATAACATAACTTTACATAGCAGCCCAGGCTTCATGTGAAATTGTAAGCAAACAAACCAAAAATGAACACCAGGCTGTAGTAATTTTAAATTTAAGTTACAATCTTATTTCAAATTTTCTTTGATTTTTCTTTTTGTCTGCTGATTAGCTGAGAAGTCAGAGATGATTGGCAGGTGTAACAATTCAAATGAAAATATTTCAGAAACTCCGCATAAGCATCTCTTGATAAAACTCATCTGTTTTGATGAGTGAGTACATAAAATGCTTCTATTTTTATACAGAAATCTCTGTACTTTGTACATATTTGATCACTGGTGCATCAACTGGCATTTTGTAAACAGATCTATTCGCCAAACTTTTTACTGGTTGTCAAAGATAGTAATAGTAAAATATCAAAGGATGGATGAGGTGAAGTATTTTAAAAGTTCTAAGTACTTATAAGTCAAATTTTAACTATGTAACACCCTCTAAGTCTGGTGAAATAGAAGCACTTGTGAAAATTACACTTTTTCGGGGGATGGTACTAACAGAATAATCATCTCATATTTCTGTTTCTAATTTTGACTCAAACCATAAAGTGTACAAATCAAAACTAAAATAATTATAGTAAGGAAATAGACAAATGTTATTTTTTATTTTCTTGTTTCCTTTAAATTCAGTTTGTGCTACTTAATGATAGCACTATTTCCAATGCAACTTTACATTTTAAATGAATTTCTGTAGTTCATTTATCTGACAAGAATAGTACGAATAAATAAAAGCAATAATCACTATCCATTTGTTCATTAAAATAGAGGTAAGTTATTACGGATCCCAAATGACAGAGGAGAAAATTGGGGTACAGGCAAGTTAGGTCAGGTGGCAGGCTTACACAGGAAATAAATAGTGGCTAAGCTAGTATAAAAACATCAATCTTCTGACCTCTAATTCAGGGCTTTCCACAACTGCAGTATGATTAATCAATACCAGGAGGCAAACTAAGTATCAAGAAAGGATCATCCATTTGTATCAGTCTTTCCTTTATGTGGTTGGAATCTAAAATACGAAGTGCGTAAGGAATCAAAAGTCAGAAGCTTTGACTATTTTAGTGACTTTTGAACAGTTTTTTTTATTATCGGGAGATTTGATAATAAACACAAACATTTAGCAAGCCCAAATACGTGAAGCAACTTTGTAGATATTTTGCTAACATGTGGAAAATAAGCTCTTTTAACAACTTACTTTGATTTATTTTTATTTTTATACTAAGAGAGGACCCAGATATGTGCTGAAATACGTATTGCCTTATGGATTGCAGTTGGCAGGGGTTGTTAGTGTTAAAGATTCACACATTTCAAGTAAGATTGGATACATTCATATTTATGTCAGGAGAAGAAATAATATATTCTAAGAATTTAAAGTGTTACCAAAAGGCAAAACATGGCATTTGGCTAAAGAGATAGCAATATTCTTCCCTGTTGAGGTTCTTTTCTCTAAGGCTTAGTTTTCTAACCAGCGTTTTGGCAAGCAAACATTCTTATTTTGCATCGTATAGTCTTCTTTCACATCTCTGAATGAAAAGAAAAGATAATTATATGGCTAAAGCAATTTAAATCTAAGGTGTGGGAAGGTATTTAGCAGAAAAGCTGACACTCCTTCCACGCTATTGTTATCCAGAATATACTCTCTTTTGAAGTTTACTGAGATACTTTCTCCAGTGTGTTGAAATTTCCTTTGCATCCAGCTCTGCTATAGATACAACATCATGACAACAGTGACATGACTTGTTTACAAGAGGGTGGTATAAACAGCAAATGTTCTTCCGTAAGACAGCTTTCTTGTTGAACTTCAACAGAAAAGGGAGAATAAATGTGGGAGAGAGAACAGAAGGGGGTAATCTTGAACATGTAGAGTCACATCAAAGGCAGAGGAGAGAGTGGCTGATAGTGTCTTTTGCCTTCTTTTTATATGTAAGGAAGGACCTTCAAATTGTATATGGTCCTCAATGCGGAAGGTTATATATGGCCTATTATAGTGTGCCTTAATATTGCAAGATATTACCTGGTTTGAAATTAATTAAATGAAAGATATCAAACAAGGGAAAACAGATGAAGATAGAGATAGAGAGAGAAAGAGATAGAGATGATAGAGAGAAAGATAGAGAAACAGGGAGAGAATTAGAACCCTAATACCTGCTCCAACCTGCCTTAGTCAGCTTTCTGACCTAGGATGTTGCAACAGAAACTCTCTGAAGGAATTTTAGTTATAGGAAAGCCTTTCCCATCTTTATGATCTTGTGTTAACCTTATTTTTTTTTCTTAGAAATAATGATGGTTTGCATAACGCATTTCAGATTAAACCTGATCATATTGAAAAATATTAATTTGCTTCTTGCATGAGAAATAGAATTAGATAAAAATAAGCTAAATTTTAGCACTTTGAACCATCTTTTGGATCATGATTGCTAACTGCACCCTGGTACTGATTAAAGACCTACATGATGATGATTATTATTCCTAGGACCAGGGAAGCCTTGGAAGTATCTGTGGGAACACAATGGTCTGGAGGGAGGGGGCTCTGCCAGAGCTCCCTGGAGCTGGGAGTGGAAGGTGGGTCACTTCCTTAGATATTAGGAAAAATCATCTGGGTAAAACTGAGTGAATATTCTGGGTACAGCGTCATGGATTTGCTAGTCCAGTCTCCTCAGGTTCCTTGGGACATACATTTGTGCCTTGTGAAATTGTGGAATTATTGAAGGTGCGTAGTACATGGTTTTTTGTCATTAACATACATGACCTTGAAACCCAGTACTGTCACTTCTTGGCAGGCAGGTGGCCTTGCACAAGTGATTTAAAGTCTCTGAATCTCTGATTTCTGATATATAACACTGGGCTAGTATTGCCTCCTTTATGAGAATGTTTTAACATTAAATGATGCATTAAAAGTACTTTAGTTACTGTTAATCCCAAGGCAAATGCTGGTTATCATTGTTACAAGGAATGAGTCATAGAGATGTCCCGAGAATTGTCCTCAAGGCCTGGTCCCTACACTCTAGCGTAAATCTTCTTGAAGATAAAGACCAGATTCAGACACTCTGTTGTGTTTTTTCTAGTACAGATTATACACATATTGGGACTTCAAGATTGGGTTGCTTCTTGGGATCAATTATCCAAATTTCTTGGAGTCATGGTAGTAAGACAAGGAAGAAACAAAAGTGATTGTATCATTATGATGTGTGCAATTGGTCATGTTTTTTCTTTTTAACATTTATTGAATCCCTGATAGTATAATGCCTCAGGCTGGATGCTGTAGGTTATGTAAGGATGCCTAGAAGCTCCTTGTAGAAGAAATACTTTTCTAGTGGAGGAAATAAATGAACACGTGAGGCAGAATAAATAAATGAATTAAGTGCTAAATAGCTGAACAAGGCACATATTGTGGTTACTTATAATGGTATGGGGGAAGAGGGTGTATGTCAGGAAAAGACGGTGAAAATCAAAGTAGGATTGTAGTAGTTTGAGAGACAGAAATACAGATAGGAAAATGTACAGCATGCACAAAGGCAGGGATCCATAAATATCACTGGGTTTGTCTAAGGAAATGTTAGTAGATGCGTGGGCTATGCTAAAATATAGAGTGAGAAATCTTCTGTAAATCTTTTTTGCCTATTTCCGGGTATTGATGGAGATATTTTTGGGAAATTCCAGCTTAAGTCCATGTGAACAAATGAATGGCTAATTTTTATAAAAAAATAACAGATCTTTTTACTAATTTTACTCAGATTATGGTAACAAATATTATATTTCCATTTTGATTTCAAATGATGAGGATGATGGCTAAAAATACAATGAACCAAGTTTTATGCATGTTGCATTTTAACAAGTTGGATATCTCATTGGAATGCACTGCCTCTTGCTCCACATTTATTTTTGGAATTTAATAAGGCGCCTGTCATATCTGCCTCAAGGCTAAAAAACATCATGGGGGAGAAATCCAAAGTACTGTCACGTTTGAGTGACATGGAGCCAATTTTATTTTATTTCCTTTTCATGGTGGGGGGGTGGTGGTGGCTGAAATTAGCCAGCCTGACTTCTGAAAAGGCATCGCTCTACCATCTGTTCTAAAGGCCTTGTGCTGGTTAACTGGTGATGACGTTGCCCAGTGACATTTGTCAGGTGGATTTGACGCAGAAAACCAGTAGAGGATTTTCATTAAAAAATTAATTCTGTGCATTTTACTGCAAAGCTCATTCTCATGATAGATTCTGGTAGAGCACCACATATCTCCAGAAGTCGGTCTCATTGCCTGAGAAACTTGGGAAGGTAGTAACTTCTTTATTTCTTCTTTGTGCTCCCAGAGCTCATAATTAACATACTGACTCATTTAGCTCAACTCTCCATAGGATGAGGCTGTGTGAATACAGTGGAGACGTCAGAGAAACTTTGGCAAACAAGGGTGGTTTCTGATTCTCATCCAGGGTGAGGGGAAAACTCTGCCATTTGCGGCTTCTTTCTTTCAAGCTGATGTTTAGTACAATGTGACTTTTTAAAATAGAATCATTTTTTTTTTTCAAACATCTAAAACTTTGTTGCTAGAACAGCAAACTTCATAAAGACACCTTTTGAAAGTACATAGAAAATGACAAGCAAAATAAACAGAAAACTGAGACCAAAGAAAAGCCAAGATTGCTAGGATTTAAATGGAACCATAATATTTTAAAGAATTTTAAGACCAGATATCACAGAATGATCTTGCTATTGCTGAATTATTTATAAAACTGGAAATTGTAGTTAGCTGAAGGATCTGAGGCATAAAAATAAATTGTGTACCTTTATATAGGTATGCGGTTATAATAACTGGAATAAGCACTCACTGCTGATGTTCTGCCAATTTAGTCTGAGTTAAGTTGCCATGGGGAACTAAGTTAGTTAAATAATGTGAACTTAAAACAGGTAAACATAGTACTATGTCAATTAATATGTACTATGAACAAAGTCAAGAACTTGTAGCTGGTCAGCTCTTCTTACCTTATTATTTGGAATTTCCTGACTCTTAGGTAAAAGGAAAAGAAATAGTCTAAACCACTTTTTAATGAGTTTGTGGCTTCTTGGGCACAAAGAGAGATCCATGAGCTCTTCCCTGAATCCCAGAAGACCCTTGAGCTAGGATCAAGAATTGAGTTTGGCTTTAAAGTATCTAGTATATATATAAGTGTGTGTTGGGTGGGTAAGTAAGGGAGGAGGGGACCATTGCAGACAAGTTTAACCCTGATATTGTGTGGCTACACTCACTCTAATTCCAACTATATAGGTTGGATCAATCCTCAGTTGAATGGAAGATAATTTAGTGGTAAGGCCAGATCTAAACCATTAGATATTGAGCCACCATGTAAAAAAATAAATGTGAAATACAAGATAGCAAAATGAACTCAGCCCCATGTGGAAGATGCTGCACACTTTAGCATTCTCAAGGAAACATGAATCACGAGACGTCAACTATCTTTTGACGTGTTGGCACTCAACATTTTATTTTTCTTTCTGGTGGAACTCCAAGGCAGTATTGCATAGATTCCCTAAAATATTCTGAAAGCCATCAAGAAAGCACGTTAGCACTTTTTTGGTAAACAGTGAATTTAATTTAAATAAATTCATTCCTTGGAGAGAATCTGCCTCTTGATTATAGCTGGACTTCTTCTTATTTTACACAACCTGTCTCTGAGGCATAATTTTTCAGTCAAAGAAACAGGAAGATTTATTGGCTGTTTGATTTGAATGTCTAGCTGGTTCCCAAACATTGCTTAACTGATCACTGATAACTGGTGCTGAAAGTTGAATGGGGGTGGGGTGAACTATGTATATTCAACTTAATGAAAGATTTAAGGTAAATATTAATGAAAAAACAAGGGGGCGATTTTTAAAGTATTTCACTCTTAGTAAACAGTTGCATTTATTATTTTAGTGGTGATCTGCTGAGAGAGGAATCATTCTGAATAGCTTGAAGCCTTTAGTCCACGTCTCTACTTATAGATTCCAAGCTTAGAACTGCTTTATTTAACGGAAATGGATCACTAATGATATTTGCTGTGGGACTGTGTAATGCTTCTCCCATAAGCAGCTAGGAATAGCTCCCAAGCTTTGAGTCTAGTCTTTATTCCTGGAGCTGGCAAGAGTAGGTTGTCATGGAGCTAAGGGAGAAATCAGTAGACTCTTATTTATGTTTTAGGTGAGAGGATACTGCCTTTCTTCTGTAAAATTTTAGAATTAGGCTGTACTGCAGGGCCATTAGTCTGAGTGCTCGACAGAGTACTCTGCACTTGGGGGCTCAGTTAGGTTTGTTGATAATGATGAGAGTAACTCCGTATTCACATCCCAAATACGAGGCCCATTGTCACCCTTCAGTTATCCTCTCACAAATACATGGGCTTCTCTTCTCTTCAGTAAGAATAATGGTGCTGCTTATAGAGTATTTCCCCTACAACCCCAAATTCTGAGTGGTAGAATCAGTTTCCTTGACAGAAAGGCACAATGTTGCTGACTTTGCGAATGTATGTGCGCTCTCTTTTTTCTTTGAATTTTAATATTTTTCACTATTTCTCTTAGCATTTCAAGGCATCCAACTGATCTGGATTTGAATCCCAGATCTGCTTCTTACCAACTGTTTGATGTTAAGCAAGTAAAATTATGTTGTTAAATTAGTAATAACAGTTCCTTAAATTTTTGTCAGAGAAAAATTACTCAATAAAATGAGTTCGGGAGATCATTTGATATAAGCATTCTGGAACTTGAGTCCACCAATTTTATTCCCATAAGTGTAAGGATTCTTTATCAAAAGTTTTTTAATTTGCATTTTTTATTTCATTGATAACTGAAAAAAAGAAAACTAAAATGCTTTTTCTGGGTTACCTGGAAACCACCTATGACAAAACATTCCTGCTCTGCCTTCTGTGTCTAAGTTTTTTGTTTGTTTGTTTGTTTTTTGTTTTTTTTTTTGTTTGTTTGTTTTTGCGTTATGCGGGCCTCTCACTGTTGTGGCCTCTCCCGTTGCGGAGCACAGGCTCCGGACGCGCAGGCCCAGCGGCCATGGCTCACGGGCCCAGCCGCTCCGCGGCATGCGGGATCTTCCCGGACCGGGGCACGAACCCGTGTCCCCTGCATCGGCAGGCGGACTCTCAACCACTGCGCCACCAGGGAAGCCCATGCCTTCTGTGTCTAAGTTTTTACAATTGCTTTTGTTCCAGATGATAGTTCTTTAATGTGTGTGATATAGAGGGAAATAATCAAAGTTTTACAGATATGTGAGGCATTGGGGAAAACCAAAGACTGTAAGACAACATAGTAAGAACAAAGTGTTTGCAGGTGTTTGAATAGAAAAGGATAAGTGGTATTCATGTGGTCCCTGACAGTCAGCCTCAAATTAATATTGCCAGTGACATTTAGTTTCAGCTGCGTAATATCATCTATCAGTTTAAAATTAGGTTGTTCATCTAAATTTTAGAAGTTGCATAGGTTTATACTTAAACATTTTACAGTTGCCCAAGGACATAAACTTATGAAACTTAAACCTAATTTTATATTTGTGAATTCATATGGATATTTAAGTAATATAAAACAAATAATTATTATTATTAGAAGTCAAAGAGAATGTTTCTTTTAAAAAATATTAGTGTAATCAAAATTGACTATACTAATCAAATTTGAGGATAGCTACTGTATGTGATGGTGATGATGATGATGATGATGATGATAGCTATAGGACCTAGATCCATAATCACAGAGAACTAAGAGCTGGCTATAAAGTTCCAAAGTTTTAGAGTCGTTGGTTTTTCCTGATTTTCCATCTGTAAGTTTTACCTGAGGAACCACTCTTCTAAGGAAGCATTCTGAAGAAATTTTTTTATATATAAACACAGAAAAACTTCATTATATCGTAACATATTAATATTCTACATGTAAGAGGTCAGATCATAGCCCTAAAATATTGCTATTATATAAAAAAATTGTAAGTAAAATGACTAGCCTACTTCAAAACCACTATAATTCAGAGTAGCATATTAATTTTAGATCTTGAAAGGACTAGAACTGAATTCTGTCTTAGCTTTTGACTGATTTACTTTGTAATCTAGATCAAGTTATTTAGCTTGGGTCATTTTAAGTCTCCTCATCTATAAAATGCAGGCCCTCAGTCTACCTTGGAAGATTACTTTGAGTCTGGTAATTGTCAAAAATGCCTGGACTAGGCTGTCTCGTACTGGGCTTTCAACAAATGTTCAGCCTTACGCCATTCTATCATTCTCCAGGTGGAAATGCCTTCTCTCTTTCCCCTTCAATATCTGGTCTCCCTGACACCTAGTGCTGGAAGCAAGATGGAACTGGGTGCTTTGTGCCTAAACGCAGTGTATCTCAGAGAGACATCTACCATAACCTTAGTAGATGGTTGGTTTTACTTTTTAGGTTTAAACATTATTTTAATCCTTTTTTAAAAAGTAAATTAGTCAAACTAGTCAAAAGTACCTACAGTCTTTGTGGGCTATGACCGAGCCATGCAAATAAAACAGCAGCTGAGGCAGACACAGGTCTTTTCCTTCAGAATCAAACATGAAGGTTTGGGAGAGGCACTCTCTTTGATGTTGTCCACTTTGCAATCCTTTTGCTTACTTTGTGATACACCTGGATTGTGTATTAATGACCACCAACCAAGTGGTGATGCCTTTCAGTGTTTGCTTTTTTGCAGCTGTGATTCATAAATGAGGAGAGGCCACTCTTTCTTTAAAAACAAAACAAAACCAAACCTGGTGCTTAATACATTGACTCAGAGTGACAAATGTGTGCACGGCTTATTCATAAATCACTTCACTCATTTTAAATGGCACCTGATTTTTTTCCAGACAGTTTGCATCTTATTCTTAAATTAGGGATAAACAAAAAGTTTTGGTAAATGAACTGTAACTGGGCACCTGTTTGGAAAATGTGAATTACTCTATTTGACAAAACAGCATTAAATTAATTTATATAGCTAGTTGTATTAACCTTCAATTTATGTTGCTTTGAAAAATGTATGGGTACACTGAAGTTGACATTACAGATGTGTGTGGAGCATTTTAAGACCCAAGCTAAAGAGAACTCGGAAGCATTGCAAACAAATTTTTGAGAAGTAAGCACAGTATAGGAGTCCTCGGCTGGCATGTCTCTGTGTTTCTCCAGATGGCCAGCAGATGTTTATATTTGATTCTGTAAAAAGGGGACTGCCTCTGAAGTACACAATTTCAGCACTAAAATTTTGACTTTAATGAGAATATTAGAAATATGATTATTGTTCCTAGGAGACTTTTTTAAAAGTTGAATTTAGAAATTAAAAGTTCATATAAGCCAAGGAATTAGTTCTACAAATTGAGTCAAGTATTTAAATATAATTGCATGGAAGAGGTATTTAAAATTAAATCAAGTGGAGAAAAATAATTTCTCTGGAAGTAATTTACATAAAGAGCTTTGTGCTGTAAACTGCAAAATTAAGTTTAATATTCATTGCATAGCTCTATTCCAGAAGAAAACTTCTTAAATTTTGTCTTTTTAAAGATTAAATCTAGTATTACCAAAGTATTATGAAATGTATGTCTTGACGTGAAACAAACTTTCCTCCAGGGTAGAAAAAATTAAAATCTATTTGGACAATAAAAATCATACAATGTGATCAAAAGGCCTGAGTGAGTTTAAAATGATGGAAGATCAGATTTTTTTTTCTTCTTTGCCACTGAGAAATGACAATATATGTCAGCACCGTGGCAATGGCGTATTCTTCATCTAAATATTTGGGTTATTTCCATAAGAAGATTGTTGCTTTCTTAGACACAGCTGTGGTTTCTAAGCTCTAGATTCAGTAAACTAGAAATAATGGTAAAGAAATAACCTAGAACCATGAATATAAAAATTGACATTAAACAAAAATCCTAATCTATTGTATTTGAAATATATGGTGTTCAAAATAATAAAAAAGACACACATTTGACATAATTTTTCTTTTCATATTCTGTTTTTATACTTTGCTTAGTTACTATGTTTAAGGAGAATTTAGCTAAGTAGTTACTTTTGATTTTGTTTGAGAAGATAATGAATCTGTTGCTTTGTTTTTCCTTTAAAGACATCATTTTTAGCTATTCTAGTGAATAGTGACTGCTATATCAAGTCAACATATTCATATTTTAATTGAACCAGTACAAAACAATTTGTCCAATGTGGTTGCTATATTCCAGGAAGTAGAAAGAGGCTTAAACCTTAGAAGTAGCTTTACAATGTAGTAAGTAATTAAAACATTTCTTTGTTGGGCTTTTTGAAAGAATGATGATTTTGTCTCCTTTCTCTAAGCTGAGAACTTAAAAGCTGAAAACAAAACTATCAAATATTCTTACTTATAGTCTTATGTGATGTTAAGGTAGAACACCTTTCAGAACCGTTAGAAAAGAGGAAAGAATTGTTCCACATTTTAAAGTTTGGTTTTATTACAGGTTGTTTTTATTCTTAATCTCTTTTTTGGTTGCCAAATTACAGTGAGAAATTAAAGCACTTCTAGTATAAAATTTGTTAAAGACCTACTCTGTTTTAGGCACTTATTTCAGTTATATTTATTTAACCCTTACTTCCATATTGAACCAGCATTTCCATTTGACAGAAGAGGAAACCGAGGGTCAAAGGGGTTAAGTGTCTTGCTCAAAGTCACCCAGCAGAAAAGTGGCAGAATAGAAAAAAGGTCCCTGTTCTTCTGACCCAAGGTTAATGACCTTTTCATTAAACTTCAGTAGCCAGTTCTGTGCATCATAGAGGCGGGCCACTATATGTTTTCTTAGAGACAAAAATATATTGAAATGCAAAGTTTAAACTGTACTTTCGGGGGGAAAACTAGAGAAGGTGAGACTCTTTATTAAGATCCCAAATAACCTAGGGAGGTAGGATTCAGATTAGCACTGGGGATACTGGATTTTTTTTTTGATACAAGAAACACAGAAATGTGTTATTACCCAGGGAAATAAGAATTTATGGGAACCAAGACCTTTTTGGAGGTTTTCAAATCAAATCCAGTTAAATGAGTGTGAAAGTAGAGAAAGCCTTTCTTAAAGGCACCTGTAAGTTTAAAGAAAAGTGTTGGCAAAGTGTAAATTTGTAAGAATTAATAAAACAAGCCGGGTGTAAAGTGGTCCATGTATAAAAACAATTCAACTACTGAGTAGATGTAGTATACACAATAAATATATAAGCACCAATCTTTGAAGTTAGACCATGTGACCACAAATCTCTTCTGCCACCTTGTGGTTGCAAGTCTATTTCAGAGACAGGCTCCCTGAGTGTGAGAAAAAATTAACCTCTGAAGTGCTAAAATAATGGTACAATACATGATGTGGGTGGTTCTGAACTCAAGAAACAAACAGTCTGGGGGGACACGGTTACTACCCAAACTCTAACTGTAGCAATTCAGAAAGCCCTTAGATTTGGAGAGCAAAGCTATTTTATAGACATCACAGGGTAAAAAACGTGAGCAAGCATAGGAACTAAATTGCATTTCAGATTCTTTTGTGTTCATGGTGGAAGAAAACGTTCTGTTTTTAAGCAGATCCCAAACATCAACCCAATTTTCTTCTGGAAAAATGCATTTTAATTTATTCTGTAGAAAGCAATGAGAAGACAGTCTTGCCAATGGGAATCTATGGGTGTATGAGAGTGGAAGTCATCCGGTTTCTTCTCACATTTAGCTGTAGTTATAAAACTGACCAATGGTGTTTCTGTCTGGAGGTTGAGCATCTCCTGCAGGTTGTAAGCCAGCTTTGCTGTCAGCCTTGAACATGTGTTTCAATTATCACATCAAAAAATATCTTTGATTCCAAAACGATCAATTATTGAAGCTCTGTATGTGATAGCTAATGGTGTCTATAAATTCATTAACCCAATGAAGCTGCCTCATTGTCAACAGTTGATCAAGTTTTGGTTTTTCTTTAGATAATTTCTCTTTAGGTGCCAGTGATCCTCTTGTTTTAATTTCACTAGCAGAAATGGGATGAATAGAGCAAAAAGCACAGATGACAACAAAAGACAAATCTAGGATACTTTCTGCTTTATTATCCTAGAAATATTTTTAAAAGTCAATACTTACGTGTTATCACTGTTTTTATATTTTATAACATTTAAGAATGTTAGTAATGCGTCTTTGCCCTAAAAACAAGTCTGTACCAATTACAGGGTATGTAATTTTGGAAAATCATTTATTCTGTTTCCTTAATGTGCATGATGAGGTAACATCAAGATCATAAAGTATAAACAGAGGTCATAGAAGTAAACTCCTTAGTGTGCTTTTCAATGTGTGTGTATGCGCGTGTGCGAAAACAATAAACAAAAAAAATCTCTTTTATTCAGCATAAACATTTTGATATCTCATATTTTATTTAGCTTAAAGATGGTGGGAGGTTTAAGCATTAGTCCAAAAATTTAGTACAGAGAGCTTCAATCATTGATCAATTGGTATTGTAAAGTACTTTATTTGTGGAGAATATTGATGGAGAAGGGAGTAAAGAAGAATAAGGTAGTCCCAAGACAGCCTTTTGCTAAGAGCAGAGGGTGAAACCAAGGTTTATAAGGAACACCAAAACAAACAAACCTTGGCACTGTCAGAGTAAACTAGCCTGCTTACCCCAGTAATTTATATTGTGTACCAGTGATCTTCCAGGGAATTTTTAGATCCTTTTTGAAAATGGCCTCTGAATTGTGCACTAATACAGCACTGCTAATGAAAGCCCTCCTAGCATCCAACCTCATTAGCTCTCACTTTTTGCTAATCCACAAATCCTGTCCTTCTTGGTGGACACCTGGTGGTCCCCCTCCCCTCCCCATATCTCAACAGATATATAATTGCCAAGGAGGGGAGCCAGGTTTCATATTACCTAGATGTGTGGCTTATGCAGGCGCTTCCATGAGTCTGTCTGTTGTCAGTAATTAAGAGCTATCAAAACACTTGGCTAATTTACACTTGATAATCTGCAATGAGGGTCCCTGGGATCACCAGCTTCTGTTTTATTATTTAAATACACATAGTGCACAAAGCAGACTGGGCCCTCAGCAAACCATATCAGGGAAAAGATTGGCTTTTCAGCAAACAGAATGTAGCCCAAAGGTTATGACTAGGCAGAACAAACAATCCTCTGAATTATCTTTATTGCTGAGAAGCTTCACAGAGCAGGTGGGACTTTAGAAGCTCTTTTAAACGCTGAAATGACAGGACCTGGCAAGACTTAATTGGCAAGCTGCTGTGGTCAGATGCAGAGACCATGAAAATGGGCATGCATTTTGGACCTGTGTAGGGCACTAGGACAGTATTTCAAAAGGAATGATTGCTATAAATAATAGGAAATCATTATGTACTGATTGAAAGAAATAAAAAGTGTTACTCTTTAGAAAGTGCAAACTCTCAGTAAAAATAAAGAAGGACAAAGTAGCCTGTATGTGAACAGTGAAAAATCTTTGGTAAAAAAAGGTCAGACTTGTGTTTTCAGCAACATTATCTTAACATAGGGTTGCCTACCTAACTAATCTGATTAGTTGGATGGAATTCAGGGCTTTTATGATTTTCTGCTTCCAGCTTAAGAGGTGAGAGATCAATGGTGTAACTGAAGATGTTATTACCAGTATTTTCATATTACATTATGGATTAAGACACAATTGGGGAAAAATAATGTGTAATAAGAAACAATGCCATAAAGATATTTTGATAATAATATGTCAGGATATGTTATCTGAATCTATCTCATAGATAAGAAAGATGCTTCGTTATAATGTCATTTAAATATTTCTTCAGCTACTGTCTTGAGTGGAATCTGGAGCAAGATAACATGTGTTCAGGTCTACTAGCTAGGGAGTATATGATAAAAGATATTGGTTTTATAACCTATTGATGAGCCAACATTCTGTGAGTTTAGAATAATTACCAGCGTGTCAGAGGGAGGCCAATGTGCCATGGAAAGTATGTATAGGAGACTACAAAGGTAGATTCAAATCCACTTGTACAAATTTCAAGTGAAAGGGTAGCTGGAAATTTTAGATCAACCCTAAAGGTAGAAGCAGGATTAATGCTGGTTTACGTAATAACCAAATTAATTAAACTAAATAACTTGGTGAGTGGGGGGACATGGCTGCTATAGAAGTTCAAGTTTGTGTTACTTTTTATCTAATCCTATATTCTTCCTGAGTTTTCTTAGCTTTAGAAGTTGAGAAATTATACTCATTTTCCTCAGAGGAGCAGACTGTCTTAAAAGTCCACCTAAGAGTTTCAAGTATTTCATACTCATCTTGGCCAGATTATCCATGATCCTCTTCTATGGAATCCTACTTCTGCTTCAGAGTTCAGCATAAATGCCTCCTCAGTGACCTTCTGCTGTAAATAAGTGTGATCTCTTTTCTCAACTTGCAAAGTATCTTTCTTTGGGAATGTATCCTTTTTACCTATATATAGGTATTTATGTACCTATAAATCTCCCAAATTAGGTGGCTTTCAGGTATAAAAATTTTTTTTTTTTCTGTTCATGGATGTTTGCAAAAGCCCTTCATGACTGGCCACTGCTGCTCACTCTACCTTTATTTCTTTCCATATTTTCCTCCCATTTTACAATTTTACATTCCAGTTCCGCTAAACAATTGGCTGAGCTCTGCACATTCAAATCTTTTTTTCTTTTCTTTTTTTTTTTTTTTTTTTTTCCGCCTCTGGCTGTTCCCTTGGTGGATTCCTTCTAAGCCTTCAGTTCTTAGCTGAGGTCTCTCTTCCTTTGCAAAGCCCTTCCCGATACTTTCCTTATATTCATATCCAATTTAATGACCCTTCTCTGTGTTCTCAGGAAATTATCTTCTGCTGTTGTAGTTAGCATTTCACAGGCTTGTTATTACCTGTTTTCTTGTCTGTTTCCTTGAACAGAATTTCCTCTGTCTTTGAGATGAGAACCGTATGGCATATGGTCAGTGCACAATAAATATTAAGAAACATATACATGAATTTGCATTAGTAGAATGTAAGCATCATGAGAGTTGGGACTTTGTTTTGTATATTCCTTTATCTCTCATGCTTGGAACTGTGCCTGGCCCATGGGAAATCTGCAGCAAAATAGCTGTTGCATGAATAAACAAATAAATGGATAAAAATATTGTACATTTTAAAGAGAAGGCACTTGGTTACTAAAAGGTTATGTCATAAATGATCGATGTGGCTGAACGGAAGTACTAAGAATTCAAATGATGACAAAAAAGATAGATAAGAGTAAGCAGAGCTTAATATTTGGAATTGGCAAAATAAAGAACAGTAATAAATAAAGGATGATTATTTGCTAGCTGCTGTCCTTTGACAAATAAACCCTTATTTGCCGAAAGTTTACCTTAGCATTTCAGCAGCTGACAGTACATGCCATTTCACAATCACTTCCGTGCTTTGTCTGTTTGTTCCATTGTGATGGTTCAGATGATTCCATTTGTCCCTAACCTCTAGCTATTCCAGTCTCAGAACCAGTATTTATTGCCACACATGGGCTATGCATGGCAGCTGCGAAATCCAGATGCCAAGCTTTGGAATGTATTTTTACGGCAGCACCATCTGGGGCTCTGGCCAGCCTCCTTTATTGTCTCTTGGATGTGTACACTAATAGCTTTGCTGGGCCGTGGCACTACCTGTGGGACCTGCTGAGGGTCAGGCCGTTTAGGAGATCCTCTCGTCATTCTGGTTAGAATTTCACTTTAAACTGCTCTCACATGCTCTCAACTTATTCCTCTTAATGTATCTGCAGTGTCCTACAGAAGTAATAAAACAGGTGGTCCTTGAGTCTAAGAAAGAAGAGGGCTATTCTCACAGCACTGGGTTAAGATGTCTTTCATGGGTGCACAGCAGCTTGTTTGTGGATTTAGGGGAAAATATGAATACCCTTTTGATCTATTGACTATATTGTTTAAGACAGTTATCATTGAAATGGAAGACAGACTTTGTTATAAGCTCTTTATCCAACTTATTGAAATAGGCATATTCATCACTAAATGAGGTGATAATACTCCACAGCACAGCTAAACTATTTCTCAGCAATCAATGGACTGAGTCGTTTGAAGATTCACTGGCCACTCAGGATGGATAAAATGACTATTCATGATCCTTAGAAATGTGCTTTAAGAAGTTTCTTGACAGTGAAGCAAGTTGATTCACTGTTTTGAATTGCAGTAAACCCATCATTTGAAATGAAGCGATACAGCATAAAGAAGATTCAGCTCAAACAGTAATTTGGTGTGTTATATCTGGCAAGAGGAATTGGCTCTGGGAGATTAAACGACTTACCCAAGGTCACACAGGCCATAGATTCAGAGTGGAGGTGAAAATGCAGTTTGTTCAATTATTAGATGACAGTAGGACTGACAGGAGAGTCAGTCATGATAATTGAGTCCCTGAAATGATTAAGTGACCTAATAATTGTGCACCGTCCCCTTCACTTTCACTACTCTGACAACTGTGCTGCCCCAGCGGGTAATCCACCTTTGGCGGTGGCTTTGCAGTAGAGGATGTAGAGCAAGGCTGCAGCAAGGCAGGAACACGAAGGAAACTGCATTGGTTTGATTCCTGGTGTCTGGGCTTCATGGGAATTTCACTGAGAGGCTGCCAACCCAGAATTAGTGCTGAAATGAGGCACTCCCAGGCTCTTGGTTTCCAATTGACCTGTCACATATCTGAGGAGGTATCTCTGGACAGAGAGAGAGTATGGGAAATAAATTTATCTGGAGATCTGCCTCGGCTTTCTTAGTCTGCACTAGAAACAAAGTACTTCATTTTAAATAAAGCCAGGTAGGGAGACAGAGATGGGACCCTCATCCTTGCCTCTACCCAAATGGCAAATGCATTCCTGGGGAATGCCAAGAGGGTCACAGAAACAGCCTTACAAGTTCCGTAGCCACTTAAGAATTCTTAACAGTGACAGATCCAAGGGAAGGATGATATTCTCTCCAAAGACACTTTGAATAGGAATGAGCTGTTAAAGCTTTTCTGTAGACTGAGAATAGATCTTTTAAAAATGATGTTCAGTCTTGGAAAGAACAAGGCATATTGCTATACCGTGTTGTCAGTTCTCTAAGGAAATGGCATAAAAGGGAGCTTTTATTGTGGCGTAATCCTTTGTTCTGGAGAATCTCTGCTTTTTTTATACAAGGATATATTTTAATCAGAAATCATGACACTATTACTACTCATATACCAGCAGTGAAATGCTAAGATACACTGGCACTATATGCTCCCATATGCATATTTGTGTGCAGGTTTTTTTAAAAACTTGGCTTATTACCTTAGTTGGAAGAAAGGCAGTACAACTACTGCAAAACCTCTGGTTGCTCTGTTATAGAAGGAATGCATTTCAGGGCTTCCCTGGTGGCGCAGTGGTTGAGAGTCCGCCTGCCGATGCAGGGTGCAGGGGACACGAGTTCGTGTCCCGGTTCCGGGAAGATCCCACATGCCGCGGAGCAGCTGGGCTCGTGAGCCATGGCTGCTGAGCCTGCGCGTCCGGAGCCTGTGCTCCGCAACGGGAGAGGCCACAACAGTGAGAGGCCCGCATACCGCAAAAAAAAAAAAGGGGGGGGGAAGGAATGCATTTCAGATTTCACCTTTTATATGAATGAGAGGAGAAAAGTTTATAGTATTTTGAAATATCCTTACACTGATTGACACATTCTCAGGCCTTCTGAAAAATAGTAGTTTAAAGCTGCCCACCTAGTAATTTTCTCCACTTCAATTTTGTACATTATTTTGCCTGTTAGAAAATAAATATTTCACAAAATTATTATGGTTGGGAACAAATGTATCACCCGCTCCATTTCATACAGTAGCTAGAGGATATCTTTGAGATGAAGCACAAACAGATGTTCTCAAGTGAACCAGTAAGTTATATGTTATAGATAATGTCCAGTGATTGAAAAACACATCAGAGGATTCTATTGTTTTGCTTTTGTTTTGATACCTATGTTTTGCATATTGAAAAATGGCAAAATTGTGGTGCTTACATTGCTGAAGATGTGTAAGAGGTGAAAAAAGAAGTGAGTTCATGATCAGTTGGAACCACATTTTTATTACACAAAGCAAAAGGGCATTTGTGTTGATAGGCGTACCAGGAGTTGCACCCTCACAGTGAGAGAGCATTCTGTTCATACAAGTCTTTGGATGGACCTTGGCTATAAATCTTTGTGAGTAATGGATTACTACTGAAAAAAGCCTTGGGTGTTCTTCTGAAGGGGGGCCAGCTTCAAGTTGAACCTGGAAGTGGGGAGCAAGCCTTGATGGTGGCTTTGGGGGGTGTAGGGTGTGGAGCGAGGCTACAGCCAGGCAGGAACATGCACACACACAAAGAATCCAAAATGTATATCAAAAAACTCCCCAGAAAAAGCATATAAAAATTCTTAAAAGCTACTTGGGAAGTCATTCATATTTTAACCATTGTCATTTCGCATCATAAATCAAAGTTGAAATATCATAAAATAGGCAAATATTACATTAAATCTTTGAGAGAGCAGATGACCTTGGTGATGAGGATGATGATGAATGTGATGACTGTGATGATGAAGATGATGATAGCTAACCTTGCTATGAACTAAGTGCTATTATAAATACTTTGGTAATTAATTCATTTAATGCTCACAACTCAGATTTATTCTCTGCCATCAGAGGAATTTTATTTTTAAAAAAAAAATTTTTAACATCTTTATTGTTAAAGATGTTAATCATGAATCATGAATCATGAATCAGCCATACATATACATATATCCCCATATCTCATACATATACATATATCCCCATATCTCCTCCATCTTGCATCTCCCTCCCACCCTCCCTTTCCCCGCTCTAGGTGGTCACAAAGCATGGAGCTGATCTCCCTGTGCTATGTGGTGCTTCCCACTAGCTATCTATTTTACACTTGGTAGTATATTATAAGTCCATGCCACGCTCTCACTTCGTCCCAGCTTACCCTTCCCCCTCCCCATGTCCTCAAGTCGATTCTCTACATCTGCGTCTTTATTCCTGTCCTGCCCCTAGGTTCCTCAGAACCTTTTTTTTTTTTTAGATTCCATATGTATGTGTTAGCATACTGTATTAGTGTTTCTCCTTCTGACTTACTTCACTCTGTACGACAGACTCTAGGTCCATCCACCTCACTACAAATAACTCAGTTTCGTTTCTTTTTATGGCTGAGTAATATTGTGCATATGTCAAAACTACAATGAGGTATCACCTCACACCAGTCAGAATGGCCATCATCAAAATTCTACATACAGCAAGTGCTGGAGAGGGTGTGGAGAAAAGGGAGCCCTCTTGCACTGTTGGTGGGAATGTAACTTGATACAGCCACCATGGACAACAGTATGAAGGTTCCTTAAAAAACTAAAAATAGAACTACCATACGACCCAGCAATGCCGCTACTGGGCATATACCCTTAGAAAACCATAATTCAAAAAGAGTCATTTACCACAGTGTTCATTGCAGCTCTATTTACAGTAGCAAGGTCATGGAAGCAACCTAAGTGTCCATTGGCACAGAGGAATTTTAAATTTACATTTTTTAACATCTTTATTGGAGTATAATTGCTTTACAATGGTGTGTTAGTTTCTGCTTTATAACAAAATGAATCAGTTATACATATATCCCCATGTCTCTTCCCTCTTGCGTCTCCCTCCCTCCCACCTTCCGTATCCCACCCCTCTAGGTGGTCACAAACCACCTAGCTGATCTCCCTGTGCTATGCAGCTGCTTCCCACTAGCTATCTATTTTATGTTTGGTAGTGCATATATGTCCATGCCACTCTCTCACATTGTCCCAGCTTACCCTTCCCCCTCCCTATATCCTCAAGTCCATGCTCTAGTAGGTCTGTGTTTTATTCCCGTCTTACCCCTAGGTTCTTCATGACCTTTTTCTTTTCTTTGATTCCATACATATGTGTTAGCATACGGTATTTGTTTTTCTCTTCCTGACTTACTTCACTCTGTATGACAGACTTGAGGTCCATCACCTCACTACAAATAACTCAATTTCGTTTCTTTTTATGGCTGAGTATTATTCCATGGTATATATGTGCCAGATCTTCTTTATCCATTCATCTGTTGATGGACACTTAGGTTGCTTCCGTGTCCTGGCTATTGTAAATAGAGCTGCAGTGAACATATTGGTACATGACTCTTTTTGAATTATGGTTTTCTCAGGGTATAGTCGTGGGATTGCTGGGTCATATGGTAGTTCTATTTGTAGTTTTTTTAAGCAACCTCCAAACTGTTCTCCATAGTGGTTGTATCAATTTACATTCCCACCAACAGTGCAAGAGTGTTCCCTTTTTCCACACCTTCTCCAGCATTTATTGTTTCTAGATTTTTTGATGATGGCCATTCTGACCAGTGTGAGAAGATATCTCATTGTAGTTTTGATTTGCGTTTCTCTAATGATTAATGATGTTGAGCATTCTTTCATGTGTTTGTTGGCAATCTGTATATCTTCTTTGGAGAAATGTCTATGTAGGTCTTCTGCCCATTTTTGGATTGGGTTTTTTGTTTTTTTGTTATTGAGCTGCATGAGCTGCTTGTAAATTTTGGAGATTAATCCTTTGTCAGTTGCTTCATTTGCAAATATTTTCTTCCATTCTGAGGGTTGTCTTCTGGTGTTGCTTATGGTTTTCTTTGCTGTGCAAAAGCTTTTAAGTGTCATTAGGTCTGATTTGTTTATTTTTGGTTTTATTTCCATTTCTCTAGGAGGTGGGTCAAAAAGGATCTTGCTGTGATTTATGTCATAGAGTGTTCTGCCTATGTTTTCCTCTAAGAGTTTGATAGTGTCTGGCCTTACATTTAGCTCTTTAATCCATTTTGAGTTTATTTTTGTATATGGTGTTAAGGAGTGTTCTAATTTCATACTTCTACATGTACCTGTCCAGTTTTCCCAGCACCACTTATTGAAGACACTGTCTTTTCTCTATTGTATATTCTTGCCTCCTTTATCAAAGATAAGGTGACCATATGTGCGTGGGTTTATCTCTGGGCTTTCTATCCTGTTCCACTGATCTATATTTCTGTTTTTGTGCCAGTACCATACTGTCTTGATTACAGTTGCTTTGTATTATAGTCTGAAGTCAGGGAGCCTGATTCCTCCAGCTCCATTTTTCGTTCTCAAGATTGCTTTGGCTATTCGGGGTCTTTTGTGTTTCCATACAAATTGGAAATGTTTTGTTCTAGTTCTGTGAAAAATGCCAGTGGTAGTTTGATAGCGATTTCATTGAATCTGTAGATTGCTTTGGGTACTGGAGTCATTTTCACAATGTTGATTCTTCCAATCCAAGAACATGGTATATGTCTCCCTCTATTTGTATCATCTTTAATTACTTTCATCAGTGTCTTATAATTTTTTGCATACAGGTCTTTTGTCTCCTTAGGTAGGTTTATCCCTAGATATTTTATTCTTTTTGTTGCAGTGGTAAATGGGAGTGTTTTCTTAATTTCACTTTCAGATTTTTCATCATTAGCATATAAGAATGCCACACATTTCTGTGCATTAATTTTGTATCCTTCAACTTTACCAAATTCATTGATTAGCTCTAGTAGTTTTCTGGTAGCATCTTTAGGATTCTCTCTGTATAGTATCATGTCATCTGCAAAAAGTGACAGCTTTACTTCTTCTTTTCCTATTTGGATTTGTTTTATATATTTTTCTTCTCTGATTGCTGTGGCTAAAACTTCCAAAACTATGTTGAATAAGAGTGGTGAGTGTGGACATCCTCGTCTTGTTCCTGATCTTAGTGGAAATGGTTTCAGTTTTTCACCATTGAGGACGATGTTGGCTGTGGGTTTGTCATATATGGCCTTTATTATGTTGAGGAAAGTTCCCTCTATGCCTACTTTCTGCAGGGTTTTTATCATAAATGAGTGTTAAATTTTGTCGAAAGCTTTCTCTGCATCTATTGAGATGATCATATGTTTTTTCTCTTTCAATTTGTTAATATGGTGTATCACGTTGATTGATTTGCATATATTGAAGAATCCTTGCATTCCTGGGATGAACCCCACTTGATCATGGTGTATGATGCTTTTAATGTGCTGTTGGATTCTGTTTGCTAGTATTTTGTTGAGTATTTTTGTATCTGTGTTCATCAGTGATATTGGCCTGTAGTTTTCTATCTTTGTGACATCTTTGTCTGGTTTTGGTATCAGGGTGATGGTGGCCTCGTAGAATGAGTTTGGGAGTGTTCCTCCCTCTGCTATATTTTGTAAGAGTTTGAGAAGGATAGGTGTTAGCTCTTCTCTAAATGTTTGATAGAATTCGCCTGTGAAGCTATCTGGTCCTGGCCTTTTGTTTGTTGGAAGACTTTTAATCACAGTTTCAATTTCAGTGCTTGTGATTGGTCTGTTCATATTTTCTATTTCTTCCTGGTTCAGTCTTGGCAGGTTGTGCATTTCTAAGAATTTGTCCATTTCTTCCAGGTTGTCCATTTTATTGGCATAGAGTTACTTGTAGTAATCTCTCATGATCCTTTGTATTTCTGCAGTGTCAGTTGTTACTTCTCCATTTTCATTTCTAATTCTACTGATTTGAGTCTTCCCCCTTTTTTTCTTGATGAGTCTGGCTAATGGTTTATCAATTTTGTTTACCTTCTCAAAGAGCCAGCTTTTAGTTTTATTGATCTTTGCTATCGTTTCCTTCATTTCTTTTTCATTTATTTCTGATCTGATCTTTATGATTTCTTTCCTTCAGCTAACTTTGGGGTTTTTTTGTTCTTCTTTCTCTGATTGCTTTAGGTGCAAGGTTAGGTTGTTTATTTGAGATGTTTCCTGTTTCTTAAGGTAGGATTGTATTGCTATAAACCTCCCTCTTAGAACTGCTTTTGCTGCATCCCATAGGTTTTGGGTCGTCGTGTCTCCATTGTAATTTTTTCTACGTATCTTTTGATTTCCTCTTTGATTTCTTCAGTGATCACTTGGTTGCTAAGTAGTGTATTGTTTAGCCTCCATGTGTTTGTATTTTTTACAGATCTTTTCCTGTAATTGATATCTAGTCTCATAGCATTGTGGTTGGAAAAGATACTTGATACAATTTCAATTTTCTTAAATTTACCAAGGCTTGATTTGTGACCCAAGATATGATCTATCCTGGAGAATGTTCCATAAGCAGTTGAGAAAAATGTGTATTCTGTTGTTTTTGGATGGAATGTCCTATAAATATCGATTAAGTCCACCTTGTTTAATGTATCATTTAAAGCTTGTGTTTCCTTATTTATTTTCATTTTGGATGATCTGTCCATTGGTGAAAGTGGAGTGTTAAAGTTGCCTACTATGATTGTGTTACTGTTGATTTCCCCTTTTATGGCTGTTAATATTTGACTTATGTATTGAGGTGCTCCTCTGCTGGGTGCATAAATATTTACGATTGTTATATCTTCTTCTTGGATGGATCCCTTGATCATTATGTAGTGTCCTTCTTTGTCTCCTGTAATAGTCTTTGTTTTAAAGTCGATTTTGTCTGATATGAGAATTGCTACTCCAGCTTTCTCTGGTTTCCATTTGAATGGAATATCTTTTTCCATCCCCTCACTTTCAGTCTGTATGTGTCCCTATGTCTGAAGTGGGTCTCTTGTAGACAGCATATATTTTGTCTACATATATGTAGACAGCATATATTTCTTTTTCTCTTCTTCTTCTGGGACCCCTATAATTCAAATGTTGGTGTATTTGATGTTGTCCGAGAGGTTTCTGAGACTGTCCTCAGTTCTTTTCATTCTTTTTTCTTTATTCTGCTCTGCAGTAGTTATTTCTACGATTTTATCTTCCAGGTCACTTATCTGTTCTTCTGCCTCAGTTATTCTGCTATTGATCCTTTCTAGAGAATTTTTAATTTCATTTATTGTGTTGTTCATCACTGTTTATTTGCTCTTTAATTCTTCTAGGTCCTTGTTAAACGTTTCTTGTATTTTCCCCATTCTATTTCCAAGATTTTGGAGCATCTTTACTATCATTATTCTGAATTATTTTTCAGGTAGACTGCCTATTTACTCTTCATTTGTTAGGTCTGGTGGGATTTTGCCTTGCTCTTTCATCTGCTGTGTGTTTCTCTGTCTTCTCATTTTGTTTATCTTACCGTGTTTGGGGTCTGCTTTTCACAGGCTGTAGGTTTGTAGTTCCCGCTGTTTTTGGTGTCTGTCTCCAGTGGCTATGGTTGGTTCAGTGTGTTGTGTAGGCTTCCTGGTGGAGGGGACTAGTGCCTGTGTTCTGGTGGATGAGGCTGGATCTTGTCTTTCTGGTGGGCAGGTCCACGTGTGGTGGTGTGTTTTGGGGTGTCTGTGGCCTTATTATGATTTTAGGAAGCCTCTCTGGTAGTGGATGGGGTTGTGTTCCTGTCTTGCTAGTTGTTTGGCATAGGGTGTCCAGCACTGTAGTTTGCTGGTCGTTGAGTGAAGCTGGGTCTTGGTGTTGAGATGGAGATCTCTGGGAGATTTTCGCTGTTTGATATTACGTGGAGCTGGGAGGTCTCTTGTGGACCAGTGTCCTGAAGTTGGCTCTCCCACCTCAGAGGCATAGCCCTGATGCCTGGCTGGAGCACCAAGAGTCTTTCATCCACACGGCTCAGAATAAAAGGGAGAAAAAATAGAAAGAAAGAAACAAAGAAAGAGGATAAAATAAAATAAAGTAAGATAAAATAAAATAAAGTTATTAAAATAAAAAATAATTATTAAGAAAAAAATTTTTTTAAGGAAAAAAAGCGGGCGGACAGAACCCTAGGACAAATGGTGAAAGCAAAGCTATACAGACAAAATCTCACACAGAAGCATACACATACATACTCACAAAAAGAGGAAAAGGGAAAAGATAATATATCTTGCTCCCAAAGTCCATCTCCTCAATTTGGGATGATTCGTTGTCTATTCAGGTATTCCACAGATGCAGGGTACATCAGGTTGATTGTGGAGCTTTAATCTGCTGCTCCTGAGGCTGCTGGGAGAGATTTCCCTTTCTCTTCTTTGTTGCACAGCTCCCGGGGCTCCCCTTTGGATTTGGCCCCGCCTCTGCGTGTAGGTCGCCGGAGGGCATCTGTTCTTCGCTCAGACAGGACGGGGTTAAAGGAGCAGCTGATTCGGGGCTGTGGCTCACTCAGGCCAGGGGGAAGGGAGGGGCACGGAGTGCGGGGCGAGTCTGCAGTGGCAGAGGCAGGCGTGACGTTGCACCAGCCTGAGTCGCGCCTTGCGTTCTCCCGGGGAAGTTGTCCCTGGATCCCAGGACCCTGGCAGTGGCTGGCTGCACAGGCTCCCGGGAGGGGAGGTGTGTAGAGTGACCTGTGCTCACACACAGGCTTCTTGGTGGCGGCAGCAGCGGCCTTAGTGTCTCATGCCCGTCTCTGTGGTCCGCGCTGATAGCCGCGGCTCGCGCCTGTCTCTGGAGCTCCTTTAAGCAGCGCTCTTAATCCCCTCTCCTCGCGCACCATGAAACGAAGAAGCAAGAAAAAGTCTCCTGCCTCTTCGGCAGCTCCAGGCTTTTTCCCGGACTCCCTCCCGGCTAGCTGTGGCGCACTCTCCCCTTCAGGCTGTGTTCACGCCGCCAACCCCAGTCCTCTCCCTGCGCTCTGACCGAAGCCCGAGCCTCAGCTCCCAGCCACGCCCGCGCCGGCGGGTGAGCAGACAAGCCTCTCAGGCTGGTAAGTGATGGTCGGCTGTGCGGGAGTCGGCTGTGCGGGAATCCGCTGTGCGGGAATCTCTCCGCTTTGCCCGCTGCACCCCTGTGGCTGCGCTCTCCTCCGCGGCCCCGAAGCTTCCCCTCCGCCACCCGCAGTCTCCGCCCGCGAAGGGGCTTCTAGTGTGTGGCAACCTTTCCTCCTTCCCGGCTCCCTCCCACTGGTGCAGGTCCCGTCCCTATTCTTTTGTCTCTGTTTTTTCTTTTTTCTTTTGCCCTACCCAGGTACGTGGGGGGTTTCTTGCCTTTTGGGAGGTCTGAGGTCTTCTGCCAGCATTCAGTAGGTGTTCTGTAGGAGTTGTTCCACGTATAGATGTATTTCTGATGTATCTGTGGGGAGGAAGGTGATCTCCACGTCTTATTCCTCCGCCATCTTCTCAAATCTCTGCTCTAAATTTACATTTTTATGATTTTCCCCGTTTTGAAAAAGGCCTGTGTCTGCTGGGAGAAGTATCCTTCAATTTTTCAACTTGATCCTTCCAGAAGATTCAATGCTATTTTGTTTTCCCATGATCTTCCATTACCATTCACAGTCTTCTAGAATCACAGCTTTACAGTATGGTTACTTCTAGTGTATAGATGACCATATAGTAAGAGAAATATTTTTCTCTCTTTTTTCCTTTATCATTCTGTTTCTTTGATATTTTTATTAGTCATTATATTACTTCTGACAAGTCTGAATGGAGAGCTGCCTTCCCATTTAACTGTTAGGAAAATGGAGAGTGTAGTTCAGGTATTGTATTTTAACATTTTAAAAATTAAAATGGCATATAAGACAGATTACTACTTCAAGTATGTCACTGCATAAAATATCTAATTCCTGTTCCTTCAGAAATATCTTGGACAATTAGAAAATTGTGTAGATTGATGATTGTCCATTTTTTTACATGAATACTGAATTTGGTCAGTAGTTATTATTCTGATGTAATAACAATAAGAAATCATTAAATAATTATCGTAACTCAAAAACCAGTTTCTTCTAATGTGCTCCAAAAGCTTCATTTATATTATCTGATTCATCCTTGCATCTTACGACATGAAAGGGCGGGCATATGTTATCCCTGTTTTCCAGTTGAAGAATCTGAGAGAGGGAAATAGAGCCACTTGCCTACAGTTTCACAGCATGTCAGACTCAGGAGTCGCAGAAGATGCTATGTTTGCTCACTGTCAATCCTCCCTTTTTTCCATTAGTCCCTATCCTCCTTATTCCTTAAGGTGTAGGCCATTAAGGAATTGATCTTGCAGGGGGAGAATCATCTGTTTTAAAATTGGATGCCTTTTACAAGTTTGTGTGTTTTGATATAATTTTAATAAATGTATCATTGCTTGCTTTTTTATGAGAGATGATATAAAAGTGAAAAAATACACTTGTAGAAATGAAATGAAAATAATAAATAAAACCCTCTTCCATTTCCATTATTCTAAGCCATGCTCCTTGAGACTTCAATCTCAATATGATGTTAATAGAACCATTAAATATGATTCATACCATACATAAGACACTTCTATTGACAATTCCATCTTGACCAGGGGTCAATGGATCCATTACAATGCAAATCTTACTGTATACTTTCCATCTAAATCAAAAGAATTTGGTCTTGTGTCCACTCTAATATGTTTCGTGAACTAGAGTCCAATCTCAGATGTGAAGTACACATCTGTGTTTCTCATACTAAATCATGCCTGTGTCTATTTGCTCTCAGTCTAAAAGGTAATTAATTAAGTTTTGTATTGATAGGCTAGAGTATTTAAGGAAATACATAAGGTTTATTGGAATCCAAGTTAGCCCTTTTAATACATACCAAACCAAAAGAAAAAATCTTTCATGGATATATATCTCAATATTTTTGTACATTTAAAAGTATTCTGTATAATCTGGAAAATATGCAGAATCAAAAACTTTCCAAAAGGATACCCAGGCCCAGCCTTATAAAGTATAGTAAACAAACTGAGGTTTCAACCAGTTTTTCAGGTAAGATGAAGAATATCTCATTAAGTATAGGCATCTCTCTCAACTCTCTCTTTTTCCTTGTGCTATTTATGTCTAAGCTGTTCTGTCTTTGTCTCTTTTCCCATTGATCTTGGGCATCCCTCAGAATCCTGCTCTACTCAGTGTTTCAGAAAATGTATAAGTTGAAATCTGTCCTCGATATGCACAATTACTGAGCTTATTCCTGGCAACATTTAAGCTTCAGAGCTGTACTGATCTACAGTTATCCGTTCTCTTTTCTTTAAAAACATATTTTTTAATTGAGGTATAATTTAACATGTAAGATTATATTAGTTTCAGGCATACAACATAATGATTTTATAGTTGTATATATTGTAAAATGATCACCACAATAAGTCCAGTTAACTTTTGTTACCATAGATAGTAGAATTTTTTTTCCTTGGGGTGAGAGGTTTTAAGATCTGCTCTATTAACAACTTTCACATATACAGTATGGTATTATTAACTGTGGTCTCAATGGTACATTACATCTCCATAACTTTTTTATTGTATAACTGGGATTTTGTACCTTTTGACCCGCCTTCACCCATTTCTCCCCCACCCCCTGCCTCTGGCAACCACCAATCTGTTGTCTGTATCTATGAGTTTGTTTGATTTTAGTTCCACGTATAAGGGAGATCACATGGTGTTTGTCTTTCTCTGTCTGACTTATTTCACTTAGCGTAATGTCCTCAAGTTCTGTCCATGTTGTCATGTTGTAGCAAATGGCAAGATTTCCCTCATTTTTATGGCTGAATAATATTCCATTGTATAAATATAAACCACGTTTTCTTTATCCATTCACCTGTTGATGGACACTTAGGTTGTTTCCGTGTCTTGGCTACTGTAAATAATGCAGCAATGAACATAGGGGTGCATATATATTTTTGAGTTAGTATTTTTGTTTTCTTCAAATAAATACCCAGTATGGAATCGCTGGATCACATGGTAGTTCCATTTTTAATTTTTTGAGGAACCTTTAAACTGTTTTCCATAGTTGCTGTACCAATTTACATTCCCACTAACAATGCATATCTTTTCTTACCTGTATTACTTTTATTCTTGAACTGAATTGCTGCTGCTCCCCCTTTCTGTTTCCTGTGAGTGCTTCTTGTTTAAAGCCGCAGAAAAGTGGTTGAGCAAGGTCATATGTAAGGGCCTTCCCTCCCCTAGAATCCCATGACTTCTCAGCCCCACTGTGGATCTCACAGCTTCCTCCGCCTTTCTTGGAAAGTTGGATGGCAGTGAACTTTGGACCAGGAAGAGCTGTCTATAAATCCCTGTTCTACCTCTTCTCACTGTGTGATCTTGGGCAAATCCCTTAATCTTGTCCTTCTCTCTCTTTTTTTTTTTTTTAAATCTATATAATAGTGATAATAATTACTGATATCAGAGGATTGCTGCAAGAATTAAATGAAGTGGTACTTATTCCCATTTACTTTCCCATTTTTCACCCCAAATACCCTGCTTCTGTGAAAAAGGTTGACTTTTTAAATGTACCACCAGTCAATCACATGGCTACAAACTGATGAACTTCTCCAGTATTTATTCGTTTTCAAAAGTGTTTGCTTCTTTTTGGGTGCCAAGCACTATATATATTTTTTTCTTTCAGATATGAAAGACACTCTCGGACTCACAAAGCTTTAATTTTTTTTGTGCAAAAGCACCAAAGCATAAAAGTTCCGAGATTATGCAGTTAAAATAACAACTGAATTTACACAAAAAGCATCTTAGTTGAGCTCTGTTTTGCATGCTGTTTCAAATGTGCCCCAGAATTACCAGTTTCAAAGGTTCTTTCCACATATACATGGTGGTGAAATAACTGGTTGCTTTTTTTTTTTTTTTTTTGCGGTTCACGGGCCTCTCACTGTTGCGGCCTCTCCCGTTGCAGAGCACAGGCTCTGGACGCGCAGGCTCAGCGGCCATGGCTCACGGGCCCAGCTGCTCTGTGGCATGTGGGATCTTCCCGGACCGGGGCATGAACCCGTGTCCCCTGCATCGGCAGGCGGACTCTCAACCACTGCGCCACCAGGGAAGCCCGACATTCTTAATTTGTAAATTGACAATGTCAAAAATGCAAAGTACAATATTCCAGGAAGTTTTCTCTAGCAAACCAGTCTTTGGGCATCAAAGGGAAACTCAGCAGAAAGAAATAAGATAATGTGTTGAAGTTTCATCTTCCCAGGTTATAAATGACCTGCTTCACCTGCACCTTAGTTACTCTATAAGATACGTTCCATCACTCTGGAAAAGACAAATATATATTTTTAAAACTTAGTGTACTTATTAGTGGATGGGCCTGACTATGGGGGAAGGTCTCGTGTGGAAATGATGGGTCGCAGTATTGTGCCAAAATGAACAAGAATAAATAAAACAGTTTATTTTTAAGTGGGGCTGATCCCTCTTGCTCATGCATTAGTGTCTGGCTACAGGAGAGTAGTAATTTATTGATGCAGATGGCTATGTAAAGTGCATGCAATTTGTGAGGGGGCTTGACCCTTGACTGATGGGCCATATGTTGTAAAGCCCTAGGGATGTCATTTGCCTCAGCTCTCTTCCTCTCTCTGTCTCTGCACCTATGGTCCTTGTTCAATCACCACATATTGAACTATAGACTTACTAACTCCCCCAATAAATCTCCACCTAATGGCTCACAAAAGCCATAACTTAACCCTTTCTGCACAACAGAGCACATTATTTGGCATCATGATCACACTCAGTGAAATAAAAGATAAATATTATATGACCTGCATAGACTATGAGAGCAAGTTGTTGTGAAATGCCATTCCCTGCTGGGTATTCACTGTATCTGGATGTAGTAGAATTGCTTTGAGCTTGCTGAATTATATCATTATTCTGCCATGTTATAATTACAGCTTACCGTTATAACATAATTCTTAAATACTGTTAATGCACCACACTAAAGAAACATTTAGTGTTTTTTAATTAGCTTCTTTTGTCTGGGTCTTCTTTTTTCCTAATAAAATATGGAACCTATGCTCAATGAAAAATGCATATATTTTAATTCCCACAAAGAAGCAAGTTTTTAAAAAATATTAGGGCATTTGTATGGAATAATGGGAAAAACTACGGAGTATGTTTTAAATACTTAGTGTACTCCAGTTTTTCAACAGAGTCAATTCCAGCAGAAAGACTTCACACCATAAAAGTATTAATTCTCAGCCTCAGCACTGGGATCTTCTCATAATGTAGGCTTTCTGAGGCCCATATGCTACTTGGGGGAGCCGGGGGCAGACACCATGACACTAAGACTAGAAAAAGTTCCTGCTTATATATTGTGTTAGTGTAATTTTTACCCATCAAACAGAGTAAAACTGAAGAAATACTATTCAATGACACCCTTGTTAGCACAGTTTGCCTAATTTTAGGAAACCTAGTAAGTTGAAACAGGTTCATGCCCATCACTTGGAGAAGGGAGGAAAAAGGGTCCTTCCTTAGAATTCTGAGAAAACATCATTGCAGGCAACAAGCATACATTCTTTGCTAATCCAGAGTCTAAAGTGGCATTTTCATATTCACTTTATTTGTCCTCTTTTGGGCACAGCTCTTGACAGATTTGACAACACTGAAAAGACGCCAGAGACGTGTAGGAAGAATCAAAGGAGCCATGTATCTTTGGCTAGGTTTCTCCAGGGCATTGCCCTAGGTTTCCCCAGGGCATTGCCCATCTTTAGAAATAGTAGTAAGAGATGGGTATACCTGCTTATATTTTGTGCTTATAATAATAGGCTTCTCATGAAACAATTCCTCTTCTAGATAGCTTGCTACTACACTGTTCATGGTGTATGCACGATATGTTTAAATAATAGTTCTATCATATATTAGATAAGTATATAATGTTTTCATTTTATCAGATTCAGTTTCATTTCCCTCATTGGTATGAAAAGAAGGTTTTCATATTTTTAATTCTTCTAACTAATGAATAGTTTTCTCACACTACAGTGAAAATCCAGATCTCTGAGCCAATTAAAAGACAGACGAGAGGAAAGTTGACTTACACCAACACTACACGAACGTTTTTCATTTTTGAGTCACTGGTCTTATCAATATGGACAAGTGATGTAGAAAAAATATTAAAATATACAGAAAAGAAGTCGTTGTCTTCTGTCCTAAACCCAGTGGACTTAGAGCATACAATGCAGCTAGAAAGCAAATTAGCATAAATAAACCATGCATCCACAATTGAATTTCAATAATTTAAACATAAATCCTTTAGGCTTTGATACATCTTTTTTCCACATGGGCTTTTCTTTTGGATATTGGCACTTCTAGCATTCATTTAAAATTCATTTGCAAGTCACAGATATATAGGGTGCCTAGAAACCTCTCATAAACAATCCCCTTTGAGGTTATTGTTCCATAATTTAAGGAATTCTAATGAAAACATGGTTGGCAAGGGGTTTTCTGAGATAAAGGGTAAATATATCTGCCTATAAAAGGGACCAGCATTTTGAAGCACAAATCGTCAACTCTCCTACACATACCAATGCATAAGGGATGATCATCTATAATATGTATTTCTGTGATTAATAACAGGCAATGATGAATCACTGATATCCTGGTTCCTATGTTTTAGAAGAAGTCTTGAGAATTTTCAGAAAGTGTGTTGGCAGGAGAGCTTTTCTCTGGCCTGGTGTGAATTCTCCTCGATTATAATTTGGCAGCCAGAATTCATTGTGTGCTTTAAAAATAAATGAAAACTATATTGCAAATTATATTAATTTTAGTTTTTATAAGTACTCTAATTAAAATTTAAACATAGCAACAAATGGCACATGAAACATTTCAAAATACAGAATTAGGCTTTAAGTTGAATGTCAAGCTTTAGAAAGTTGAATGTGCCAGTTAGATTTGGTGCAAATGAAGATTAAGAACATAGTTCTTGCATGTTTCCTATCATATCTTTTCCCAGTTCTTTACTTAGTTAAATAATGTAGCTGAAATCAGTTTGTACTCCTTGGAAACAACCAACAGACTAATCTTTTCTTTAAAAACATTCTAGAATGCTCAAATAAATACCACTTTCTAAATTAAACTTTCTTGACTCAGATTTAAAAAAACTGTGGATGTTTGGTGACCTATTTTTATGCTGGCTCACAAAGTGCCAAGTAATCTTGCTATCGCCAGAGTGACATCCTGCCACATTTTGATAGCATCATATTTGATAAGAACACTGAGTCAATTCTTCCCTGTGTATATACATTTAAATATATTTGTTTCTTAGAATTGTATGGATATCTGATATTACATTAAGTTATAGCATTGACCATATTGGCAAAAAGCCTCAATATTGAACTCAGTGGTTCAAAATATTATGATAATGCAAATAAGAATCCCTAATCATTGATGTTTGAAGATCGCTGCTGTATACTTACCAGTAGGACAAAAATTACATAAAAGATATAAGGATAGTTACTTACGATCGAAAAAGATGCAAATATTTAATGAAAATGTAGAGTTTGCTTTCTTTTTTTAAAATAGAGCTTGTATATCATGGTTGAAATTGATGAAGATATTTATTTTGTACTTTTTATGTAAAAAATATCATTTTATCACTGTACATGTACGTTTTCAGTCTTCAGAAATTCCTCATTCTCTGTGTAAAAATTATGCATTAAGGCAATTATTTTATATCTTCTATTTAATATATACAGTAAACCAACAAATATTTACTGAGGACCTACTCAGCGCTAAGTGTTAGAAAGGTAACATTGAACAAGATTACCTCTTCTGCCTGTAAAAACTTGCAGTATAAACCTACAATGATATCTACATGATATTTCAGTTTCTCTAATAATTCCTAAAAATAATTCTGTAGCTGGAGGCTTTCCAGAAGCAGTGGGGAAAGCTACTGGTAAATTATAATAGAAAGATATAATGCATTTTGCAGGATGACATATTTACTTTATTGTATTTATTTTATGTTATATTTTTTAAAACATGGCACCATCCGCTGACAGAAGTGAATTTGTCAAACATTAACCTAAAGAGTATTTAGAAGTAACAGCTGAAGGATTAAGGAACATCAGGATTTAGTGAGGAAATAAGTATACACTGTGATTAGATCCTCTGCAGTGCACTATTCTTAGCCAGTCTCTTGCTACAAAATCACATTGGTAATTTTTTAGTGACATTTTTTATTGTCCTTGTACAAAAGAGAATAAAGTAGAAGAAAATAGAATCACAAGTGAAAAAATCCAAGTACTACTCAGATGTACCCTGTTGTTCTTTGCCTATTGGTTTTGGGTTCCCTAAATTACATATTAACAGAAAACTACCTTGTAGCAACATTAGATGCCCTCATGGGCCCTGCCTGACTTTACCTTTTTCATGTGGTTTCATTATTGCAAGAACTTTTCCTTATGGTTAACCAACAGCTTTTTCATCTTCTGAACAAGTTCTTAGAGCAGGAAGGTTTGAGTGCTATTTTTAGCATGCCTCTGTAAGCCGTGGAGAATGGCTTCTTTCCTGCTGTAAGACACTCTTCTCTGCGGAGAGTAGAAGGAAGTACTTAATTTTGAGCTTTTTATTTGGTTTAGTAATACTGCAAACATAGGGCAGGTGGCTATAATTTTACACCATGTGAGAGAAATAGCTTTTTCTTTCTCTCTCAACCTGATTGTTTTGCCATCCTAAACCCTAATATGAGGAATTAGAGCAATTGATATGTTAAATTGATGAACTAGCTTAAAAGACTCTTTGAAAAGGAATCTAAGCTTTCTATAATCAAAATACAAAATTGTTAAGGATGAGGAAAGATTTATAAATGTAGGGTTCAAGTTAATATAAAAGTGGTAGCATCATCCAGTAGTTACTCTGTTACAATTATATCTTTACCATAATTAATCACAGTTTTATTACCATAATTGTGCCTTATCTTTGTGAAAACATTTCACAGTTATCAATGAAATAAAGTCTTGCCACTCGGCAACTTTTAAATCAGAGCCCTTTCTTGTAGGGTAGAAGGTGTCTGTAAATGGCTTTGTCAGGCCAACTCAGGCATGAATAATCTTGTTGAAGTACCAAAATTGTGACTGGATAATTTCAACTATCCCTGAAGAATATTCATGAATCTGAGTCCTAGATACAGAAAAATAAAAGAAATCTAGCAACTTTACAAAGCTGTAACCAAAGTATAGATAATGTACTATGTGTAATTATAGCAAGTAATAAAATTTTCTCTTGGCTAGTTGACCAGTATCTTCTTTTTTACAGTTTCTATTCTTGTCTTTTCTCTTAGTTTCTAGTCTGCCCTAATGGTGTTTTTAAACTACTTTTATTTAAGTCTTGCTTCAAATGTTCAAAGCTTTTCATGCCTTAATTTCTACTGTTATTTGATGTGACAGTTCTTTTTTAATTTGCAACTTGGCCATAAAACATACTTTTTATAGGCATGATGTTTAATTTTTCTTCCTAAATGTATATAAGCACACAATGGAAAATTTTATATCATATTTGATAAGAAGCAAAGTAAATGACATTTTTGTAAAAAAAATAGTAACCACAAGTCATGAGATATACTTCTTAAATATTAAGGAAGAATAATAATTCTTTATAAAAATACTGTTAGGAAGCAAAACCAGTAAATAAAATGATCTAATTATTGAATGTACACAAGGTATCAATATCTTGGTGCTATATAAAAATTAATTTCACCAGCTATGATGGAGTAATGGTTAGGATTTATCCTCCCACCCTAAACAACGAGAAAACCAGATAAAATAAAGAAACAGTGGTTTTTCAAGTATTGAATAGCAGGCAGTTCAAGGCAGTGATGTCTGAGAAAGGGGAAACAAAAAAGATGAGCCTTTCAGTTGTTCTAGCTTTGTTTCTGGAGGTACTTTCTAGGTTACAAAGTAAGGAGGGGGAGCCCAAACAGGGCCTGGTCATCTCACTGAGATGTAAAACAGAGAGATCCCACACACTTTGGAGAGTAGGTGTATATAGAATTTGTAGGGTAAAGCACTGGAGAAGAAGCTGTGAGAGAGAGAGACAGAGAGAGACAGAGAGAGACAGAGAGAGGAAGAAAGAGAGAAGCTGCAGAGAAGCCCCCTCAAATCTTTGGCTGAGTTTTGATCAGTTCATAAATGGAAGGACACTACCCAATGGCAGAAATCTTGGCACTCACACAGAGCTGGGAAGTGTTTATGTTCCCACCAATGGATAGAATTCTCCGACAAGTATCACCTTAGTAGGGGGTATGAATTAACCTTACACTAAAACTTCTCTGAAGTTGTCCTAACAGAGGTTAGAAGCAAACCTCAAAAAGATTCAACTGGAAGAAACAACAGTGCGGTGTGAACATGGGGAAACAAAAGAAAACACGGAAGTATGCGACCATGAAGCGAATGGTTAGTCTCAGAGATCAGAGGCTTAAAGAAAAGGATAGATTAAAACCGAAAAAGAAAGAAAAGAAAGATCCCAGTGCACTCAAGGAAAGAGAAGTCCCCCAACACCCTTCCTGCTTATTCTTCCAATATAACACACAGCTGGGCCCACCTTACCACATCCTGGTCGATACCAACTTTATCAACTTTTCCATTAAAGCCAAACTGGACTTAGTGCAGTCAATGATGGACTGTCTGTATGCCAAGTGTATCCCTTGTATAACTGACTGCGTAATGGCTGAAATTGAGAAATTGGGGCAGAAGTATCGAGTGGCTCTAAGGATTGCCAAGGATCCAAGATTTGAACGATTACCATGCACACACAAAGGAACCTATGCAGATGACTGCTTAGTACAAAGAGTAACTCAGATGCAGATTTGATGGCAGGAGCCAGAGCAGCCACCTTGAACCCAGAGATGGAAGCTTTAGGTTGAAGATGACGACTTTGGACTGCTTACCTCTGAATTGTTCTATGAGTGAAAATGAACTTTTGTTTTGCTTAATCCACTGTACTTCAGTGTCTCATTGCTATAGCAGCTTGGACTACTTCCTAATTAATACATTTATTCTTTGATTTTAAAATCATTCCCAATTTTTCCTTGCTCAGAAAGCCTCTGTTTATTCTCTTTCAAAATCTTTGTGGTGGTATTCTTTTTGCATTTGATTGATAATGCTAATCTCCTTTTTATGCCCAGGTCTTTGAATACATTTGCCTGAAAATGGAGGCCCTTCCCCCAGGGGAGTGGGTATTTGTTGCTTTTGTTTGCTCACATCCTCTCCTCCTTTCTAACCGTACCCAGACTTTTTTCTTGGCATGTTACACTCAAATTATATGCAGTTGTATTAGGATTTAGATCAGAGTGCCCAGCCTTTTCACTATAGATGTTGAAGGGGAGAACTGGAGAATCCTTCCTCTTGTTAGGGGAAACACTGACTGAAACTGCCAGCCCTGGCCAGGCAACATAGTAACCACTTGCATGAGTTATCTTAAACAGGAGGTCCTGGTAAGCAACCACCAACCGGAAGAATTCGGGAAAGGTCAAAAGGAGAGAGGAGATGCCAATCCATATGTCCTTCCAACCTCCCAGAATCCTTGCTGGAACCCATTTTGGCCTGGCACTGCGCGAGCCACCAGGAGGGAGCCTGAGTCAGAAAGATTGACCAGAGACAACCCGAAAACTAACCCCATTCCCATAAAACCCAAGACTGCAAGCCACGTGGCAGAGAGTCCTCCCAGGTTCCCTTACCCTCCTGCTCTCCACCTGAGTGCCGCTTCCCAATAAAGTCTTGTTTTGTCAGCCAAAAAAAAAAAAAAAAAAAAAAGATTCAACTGATTCCCTCTAACTTAAATGCACACTACAACAAAATCTAACATTATTTAAAGGAATACAACAAAAATTTAGCAAGGAGTAATATAAAGTTCATAATGTTTATCATTCAATCAAAAATTACACAATATGAAAAAAGAGCAGGGAAATATTATCCACATCCAGAATAAGTATCAACCATTAGAAGCAGTCCTAGACATAGCAGAGGTAATATAACTAGCAGACAGTGAAGTAGAAACAGTTATTATAAATAGGTTCCATATGTTCTGGAAAGTAAAGAAAGCATGGTGAGGAGAGACCTGGAAGATACAAAAAGATACATCTTTTAGAGATAAAAAAATTATGATGTCTAAAATAAAAATATTATCTCCATAGTTTTTCCTCTTCCAGAATGTCATATAGTTGGAATCATACAGTGTGTAGCCTTTTCAAACGGGCTTCTTTCACTTAGTGATGTGGATTTAAGATCCGTCAATGTCTTTTTACTCCTTGATAGCTCACTTCTTTTTAGCGCTGAATAATATTCCACTGCCTGGCTGTTTATTTATCCTTTCACCTATTGAAGGACGTCTTGGTTGCTTCAAGTTTTGGCAATTATGAATAAAGCTGCTGTAAACATTCCTGTGCAGGTTTTTGTGTGAACCTAAGTTTCCAATTCCTTTGGGTATATACTAAGGATCGCGACTGCTAAATTATATGGTAAGAGTAAGTTAATTTTATAAAACATTGCCAACCTGTCCTCCAAAGTACCTGTATCATTTTGTATTCCCACCAGCAATGAATGAGAATTCCTGTTGCTCTACCTCTTTGCCAGCATTTGATGTTGTCAGTGTTCCAGATTTTAGCAATTCTAATAGATGTGTAGTGTTTAAACTTATTTTTTAATGTCTAATTGTCCCAACATGATTTGAAATGCCACCAGTGTGAAATGCCACCTTTTTATTTATTTATTTATTTATTTATTTATTTATTTATTTATTTATTTATACTGAAGTATGGTTGATTTACAATCTTATAATTAGTTTCAGGTGTACAGCATAGTGATTCAGTATTTTTACAACTTATACTTCATTAAAAATTATTATAAGATAATGACTATAATTTCCTGTGCTATACAATATATCTTTGTTGCTTATCTATTTTATACATGGTAGTTTGAATCTGTTAATCCCATACTCCTAATTTGCCCCTCCCCCTTTTCTTCTTCCCATGTGCTGTTCTGGAAAAGGTAAAACTATAGAGACAATAAAAAGACCAGTGACTTCCAGAGGTTAGGAGAGAGCAAGGGATGAATAGGTGGAGCACAGAGGATTTTTAAGGCAGTGAAAATACTCTGCATGATACCATAACCATGGATACATCTCATTATACATTTGTTAAAATCCATAGAACATACAATGAGAGTGAACCACAATGCAAACTGTGGACTTTGGTGATGATGATTTGCCAATGTAAGTTCATCAGTTTTAACAAATGTCCCACTGTGGGGGGGGTATGTTGAATGTGAGAGGCTGTGCATGCATGGGAGTAGCGGGTATATCAGAAATCTCTGTGCCTTACTCTCAACTTTGCTGAGAACCTAAAATAGCTCTGAAAAATAGTCTTAAAAAATAAGTTGAAAAACTCACGTGACAAAAAATAAAATGAAAAATGTACTGAATGAGATTGACAGCAAATTAGAAAAAAAGCAGAAGGAAAGATCAGCAAACTTGAAGACCTATAAAACGAAACTATGTTAGCAGGGTGATACCAAGAAATTTAGTATATATGTACTTAGAGTACTAGAAGTAGAGGAGAGAATAAAAGATGGAACAAATCTTTGAAAAAATAATAGCTAGACATTTTTCTAATTTAATGGAAACTGAACTGACAGATTGAAGGGATCTCAGCAAACCTAAAGCAGAATAGAACTAAAGAAAAGCATGCTGAGGCACATCATAATCAAATTGTTGAAAACCAATGATAAAGAAAAAATCTTGAAGGAAGTTAGAAGAAATAAATACCCAATATTTTAAAAGGAACAAAGATAATAATGAGACTAAATTCTCTCCGGAAACTATGCAAGCTGTGTAACAGTGGAATGACTTCTTTAAATTACTGAAAGAAAAAAACAAAAAAACAAAAAACTAAGGCTTCTTTACCCAGTCAGTTTTGGAAAAGAGCAAAGATGGAGGACTCACATATCTCATTTCCAATCTTATTGTAAAGCTACAGTAACCAAGACTGTGTGATATTGACTTGATAGACATAAAGAAAAATGGAATAGAATAGAGTCCAGACATAAATCTGCATATATATGGGAAGTTGATTTTTTTATAAATATGGGAAGGTAATTTGGTGTAGGAAAGGATAGTCTTTCAACAAATAGTGCTGCAATATGAAAATAAAAATTAATTAATTAAAAGTATCCAAAGAAACTTTACCATTACCAGGTGCCTCATATAAGTATTAACTCAATATGGATCCTAGCTTAAATGAAAGAGCTTAACACTGTAACATGTATTCTAAAAATACATAGGAGAAAATCAAGTGACCTCGAAGTAAACAAAGATTTCTTATAAGCAATCCAAAAAAAAAAAGGTTAGAATTCATCAAAATTAAAAACCTTTGCTCTTCAAAAGACTATTTTTAAAACAGATCTCTAAAAAGGGACTTACATACAGAATATGTAAAGAACACTTACATCTTAATAGGAAGAAAACATGCAACTCAAAAAACTTCTTAAAATTTGAATAGGCACTTCACCAATGAATAAATATTCATGGCAAATAAGCACACAGAAAAGTGCTCATTGTTATTTGTTATTATAGGATGTGCTAACTAAACCACAATAAGTTATGCTACAAACAAACTAGATTAGCTAAAATTAAAAAGACTGACAATATCAAATGTTGTTGAGAATTTGGAGCAACTGGAACTCTCATACATTGTTGGAAAGGCAAATGGCACAGTTTGGAAATTTGGAAATTTCTCATAAAGCTAAGTACACAATTACCATATGATTCAAATTTTCAATTCCTAGATACTTACCCATGAGAAATGATGATATATCTCTACACAAATACTTATTTGTGAATGTTGTAATAGCACCTTTAGTAATCATAGTAAACATCTGGAAATAACCCAAGTATCTATAAATCGGTGAATAAATAAGCAAATTGTCTTATATCCATAAAATGGAATACTACATAGTAATAAAAAGAATGAACTACTAGTACAGAACAATAACATGAAGAACTCTTAAAAACATACTAAATAAAAGAAGTGGATTCAAACAATTATATGCTTCATGGTTCGATTTATATAAACTTTTTGAAGAGGTAAAAGACTGTATTGATGGAAAGGTGAACAATAATTTCAGAGATGGGTTTGGGGGAAGAGAATACCTGCAAAGATCAGAGGGAATTTTTGGTGTTATGGAAATGCTCTTTATCACAATTGCAGCATGAGTGTGGTAGTAATTACATGACTATGTACGTATTTCAAGACCCATCCAATTCTTTATTTGACTTGGTCACATGAAATTATATCCAAATAAGTTTTAAAAATATTATTTCACTTTGATGTAAACATCATCTAAATAATTTGACATTAAAATTTTTTTTCCATAAATTAAAGCTATACTGAGTTTACTGATAAAGTTATTATTGTAATCATTTATAGCCCTAATATAATTCTGGCTTCGTGTGAGTTGACTTTACCTCTAGTTTCTCTATAAGCATTTAAGTAGAATAAAGTGAAGCATAAATTTTTAACCAAAATTAAACACCTTTTTTTTCCCAAGAAACATTTATCACACAAATGCATATAAAATACATGCATTTTACATCCAAATTTGCATATAAAGTGTTGTGGGAAAATTAGGAAGCATATGGTCTTTTTTTTCTTTTTTATTATCTAAGAAGCACTAAAGCCAAATAACTTGGCAGGATTCTTCTGTTTTAGTCTTTCAAATGGCTTTATTTTCTGGCAGATGGGGAATGTTAGCTACCTATTAAAATTATACTTACATATATTGTTAGAATGTTTTATATTTCATGAAAATAAAATTTTTAGAATTGTCATTTAAAACTAGCAAAACCTATCTGTCATAAGGTTGAGAAACAACTGTACCTGTCACTTCCCAACCACTTTGAAATATGTTGCAACATGGATGGCTACCTAATGAATATTCTGCGATTGAGTTTCATTTTAATGATATTTTCAAAAATTCTCCATCTTTAAAAATAAAAGAATATCATAGGCTAGGGATTGAAATAGATGAGGAGAATGAATTTCAAGATGTAGCATCTCTTCCAAACTGTTTTGGGAAAATAGATGTGGTAAAGCATTATCATATACTTTTTAGTAAGTAATTTTCCCCCTCCATGAACAATTTAAAAATCAGTACTTATACTGGATAGTCTTCAAGCATTGTTTTGTGGATTAATAAACTGATTCACAGAGATGAATTTAAAGTCACTGTGACGCAGTCTATGAACAGTAGACAGTCAAAATATTCTTCTGTTTTAGATTAGAATGAAAAGAAAGATTGATTTAAAAATAAAAATCAGATATCTGTATTTGTTCATCAGGATTTGGTACTAAGAATTTGAAAAAGTGAAGGATTCTTTTATATATGTAAAAAACCATATTGTATTGACATGGATTTTTAAAATTAGCTATCTGAATTACTGATACTTCCGTTAGATTTACATTGCAGTTAGAGAAGTTACTGAAGCATTTGTTAAGGAACATTTTTAAATTGTAAAATTTCCTATTTGAAATGTGAAAATATATCACATAATTCAATAGATATACACATGCATGCATATATAATTGACCTGGAACACTTGATTTGTCTTGAGGACAAATCTTTCAGACAGTTTTGAGGAGACATCCTGTGTGGTGAGACAATTTGTATAAACTTGAAGTCCAACTAAATATTCTGTCATTCAAAACTATCATATGGGGTTCCCTGGTGGCGCAGTGGTTGAGAGTCCGCCTGCCGGTGCAGGGGACTCGGGTTCGTGCCCCGGTCCGGGAAGATCCCACACGACGCGGAGCGGCTGGGCCCGTGAGCCATGGCCGCTGAGCCTGCGCGTCCGGAGCCTGTGCTCCTCAACGGGAGAGGCCACAACAGTGAGAGGCCCGGGTACCGCAAAAAAAAAAAAAAAACCAAAAAACCCCCAAAACCATCATATGTCAAAACCTTTTTAGATAAAACTTTAGCTAGAACATCAGCATTTCATGTCTGATCACTGAGGAACTTGAGTGTATGCAAAGAACTTACTGAAATAAAATGAGCACATTGTCTGAAAAATCACTACTTCTGGCTAAAGATATTTCTCTTCTATTTCTCTCTCCAGTAGAGTTGCTCTGCACCTATAGCTTATTCTTCTTTTAAACTTTTTTTTTTTTTTTTAATTCTTGGCTGCGTTGGGTCTGCGTTGTGTTCGAGCTTTCTCTAATTGCGGCGAGTGGGGGCTACTCTTCATTGCAGTGTGCGGGCTTCTCATTGTGGTGGCTTCTCTTGTTGAGGAGCATGGGCTCTAGGCACACGGGCTTCAGTAGTTGTGGCATGCGGGATCAGTAGTTGTGGCTTGTGGGCTCTAGAGCGCAGGCTCAGTAGTTGTGGCGCATAGGCTTAGTTGCTCCGCGGCATGTGGGGATCTTCCCAGACCAGGGTTTGAACCCACGTCCCCTGCATTGGCAGGCAGATTCTTACCACTGAGCCACCAGGGAAGTCCAGTTTATTCTTATAATATGTACAACTAGTGAAGAAATATAAAGTTTGGAAAAAAAATAGCTGGTATATAAATGCAAATATCTTCAAGTTTTTTTCATGCATCTCTTCTTTATCCTATTTTATTCTTCTTTCAGTAAATAATAGGTTTTTCTCTTCACATTGCAGTACTGAAATTATGGTGTTAAGCCATATATCAAAATAATAGATAAAGTTTTATAGTATCAATTGCAAAAATTATTGGTGCAAGAGTGCCAGGACCACAGTGTGGTGTACAATATGATAAAAGATTATATATCCTAAAAATTATTTTTCTTAATTCGTCTCTAGATGAAACACAAGAAGTGATGTGGTATTTGGAAAGGATATTTTAAGTTACCCTTGTTTTTAGGGGTTTTTGACTTTGTCTACATGAAGCTCTTAAAGCAAACTGAAGCATGCAGTTTCTACATGGTGGCATCTAATTGTTTTCCCCTTATATGAGGTGCTATCAAAATACTCTATGAGTTGAGCAAACGTACTTGTGTGCTAGTGATGCATTATGTAATTTAGATTGATTTTACGATCTATGGAGAGGTTGCAAAAATTCCTAAACACACTATAAAAAGTTGTGCATATTCCTCTCCACTCTTTCTACACATTTTAACTGTATTCATGATTTTCTAGGTATGTCCTTCCATGTTAATAGTTAATGGATTTTATTTTAAAACCTCTCTGATATCAGTAGCATAGTGTTTCTCACTTTTTTTCATTATTGCCCCTTATAGGAGCTTTTTCAACATTTTTTCCTAATTGCTATCCCCGTGAAATTTTAATACTACCGATGAAGTCTAAATTTGTTTATGTACTGTATGCATGTCTGTGCTTTTATATATAAAAAGCACATTTGCACCCAACCTTGCAATGAGAATCTATTTGTCCCCTTGTGGTTGACATTGCTCCAATGACCCCGTTCAGAATACATACTCTGTCAGTATAAGATCACCTATAGTTAAGGTACATTCTCATGCATAAGGATTGCTTTGCTATTCTTTATTATCTCTCCTGATCTTCACCTGGAAAAGCTTCAATAATTGTACCATTCAGAGGAATGCAATTTTCTTTGCCCATTTCAGAGAGAACAGGGAGGATGGGAAGAGATGAGAATAAAATTTTCCCTTTAAACAAAGAGTTTAGATTTTGATTCTCATAACTGACATATTTAGAGTTAATATTTGTTCCATGAGTGAAAGGCCATGTAAACCTATGGAAAAAGCCCTGCTGACAGATTGAGGTTGTCTGTCATGAACAACTCCATTAGCTCCTGTAGAATCCCATGATGTTAAATGGTGGTATGAGTATCCTACATCCAACTCTAGCCTTCCTGATAGCACTTCAACTGATGTCACTCCAAAATCCTATAAATAATTGTGTGTTTAGGGTTTATATCCTGAGCTGAAGGATAGTTTTACTAGGAAATAAATATAATGTAAAAACATATATACTAATTTTACAAATTAGAATAATTTATACAAGTGGATACATGAATGATTGGAATTTATGAATTATTATTACATATATTAAGTGCATACTGGAAGCCAGGTACAGTTCTATAAACTTTATATACATTTTTTTAATTCTATCTTCACAATAAGCTTATAGAGTAGACACTTTGTATTATCCCTTGTTTCTCGAAAAGTGAAATAATATCCAAACTGTATTTTTAAAGCTGGTTTTAATAGCTAATTTTATTGATGGTTATAATTAAGGATTATACAAATAAGAGTTGACTAATTTGTGTTTTACCCTTTTTTTTTTGGTGTCATTCTACCTTCCCTGTTGTGGAGATGTCAGCAATAAGTATAAAAGCAAAATAGCCACTAGGAGTAAAAAAAGACAAGAAACATGACAAACTCAGAACTTATGAATTGGCAGTTTTGAAACTACAATTGTCATTATGATAATCATGAAAACAGCTGGCATTAGTTAACTATTGACTAAATCATCATCACACTCATAGCAGCATTTTATCTTACTGAGAAGATGAAAGTTTAGAGACCCTAATCATATTCCTTAGACTCCAGACACCAGTATTTTATTAGAGATGCTCCTGATTATTTGTCGGTGTGAGAAGTGTGGATGATAATTAAACAGTGCTCTATGAAAATTGAAAACGTCTTATAAGTTACCACAATATAAAATGAATGGAGTGCTCCACTTATTTTTTAAATGCTTAAATTTTCAGAACCTTGTATATTTTCTGAGTATAATTGTCCTCAATAACAAACTTAATTCTTTTGGGTTTAATAAAATGTACTTTTCGTATGAAAATTTTCAGTAACTTAATGATGGCATTGCTTATATAGGAAACATTATGCAAATGATTGCAATGAAGTCTATGAGTTTAGTTAAGCTGGAGAAAAAGTTTGTAATTAACAAATTAGCATTTGAAAAAGACATTTTGAATATGCATAGTAGAAAATTCTACTTAACTTGTGGGGTGTGTTCATAATGATTATTTCAGAATTCATGCATATGCATTTTTTAACGTGCAAAAAACAGTTGAAACCTTAGTGGACCAATCCAGACCTGACTAATTTTTTCTTTTTTTCAGTTAAATGACTAACATTATAAGTAAGGCAAAATGAATACACATGTTAACATTTGGAGTCTTCTTTCCTTCTCTTTTTGATGTAGTATTTTCTTAAATATTAATAACACAGAATTAAATACTTTCTACTTATTATGGCTTCAGTGTGGATGAAAATAACAACATTAAGAAAAAACAGTCTTGGTATCTGCCTTTTCCTATGAAGTATATGCCATGCTATGCATTAGAATGTTGTGGTTAGGGCTTAATTTGTTTTGTATGTTAAATTGTGCTTTTGGGGGTTGTTCAGATTTTGGTGTCACACTCACAGAGACATTCAATTATTAATGGAGAGTGAAAGACTATCATGTGATTACTATAAAAAATGCTATATATTTGCTTCAAATAGTGTAAATATATTTGCTTCAATATAGTGTAAAGTATGTTTTCTTAGGTATTAATATAAGTAGGTTATGACCTTCTATTTAAGAGACTATTAATTCTTGATTAACTATTAGATATGATCTCAAATCTTTAAGCATTGAAGGTTGTTCTTCAGTACAAAGTATCTCTCTTGCTCACCCTTCCTGAGATGTTCCATTCTCATCTGGTTTCTATACTGTTTCTTATGTTTCCCATAAATGCATGATCGTTAAACATTTCTCTGCTACCACCCACATATTTGGGGAAACAAATTTTCTGTCATAAAACCTTATGCAACTTGCTTAGGCCACAGTGATATTTTCTATTGCTGAATTCATACAATATTTATGGTTGGTTTATTACATTCCCTACAAATCGGTTATATAACTATAGCTGATTCAAATCTATAGTTGATAAATATGTGAATGCTTTGTCTTTCCAGTTAGAGAAGAGAAATCATGTCTTCTGTTGGTTTGATTAACCCCATAAAATCTAGTAAGCAGCTAAAGACAGGACAGAGTTGGCTTTACTTGGCTTATGGAAAGGATGGGTACTTCTTTCTAATGAACTATAAGTTCATTATCATCTTATAATCAAAAGGAATGATGAGACTTACAGAACTATAAAATGAGTGAAATGTTTTTTCCCACACCAGTTTGATTATAACCCAACAATAGAAAATAAGATAATTTTAAGCAATCTCATGAAATCCCTGACAACAATATGATTCCATGTATTATAGGTTCTTTCATTTCCTTTGTTTGTTGTGACTCTTTTTTTTTCAGTACATTGATCGTCTGTCTAGTGCCAGGCACTCTTCTGTGCATGGATCACATAAAACCAATCAAAATCTAGGTTGGAAAAACTAAGCAACTAAGAGTCAAAACAAAGTCATGCCTAACATTAGCTTCAGGGACTAAGCAAGTGACACTGAAGTAGAACAGGAACATAGGGATGAGAAGTATTCCAGTCATAGAGAACAGAATATGCAATGGCATGAGAGAATAAATTTTTCTGGGGAAATCAAGTGGAATGTAAAGCTATCTGTATTATCGGGTGTTGGGTTATCAGGGTGTTAAGGGCCATGCTTATACTTTCGCATGTAACCTACTCAAAAAAGCAGCCATTCAATGGTTGAATATTCATCCCTAGCTGAAGACACTTGCATTTGTTCATTTTCCTCATAAGCGTGACTTCAGTTGACAGTGGATGAGTCCCAAAGCTGTACTCTGTGTCTTGAATTGCCCAGACTATATTTGGCCTTTAGGATGGTTTCCTAAGAAAACTTCAATCTTTCTTTCTTCTCTTAAATTCTAGACTTTAACTTAAAAAAAAATTGTATTTTCCAAAAACAAAAGAGCAAAAGTTTTTCTTATAGACAGTTTTAGTACAAAATTTTTCTGACTTCAATTTAGCAAGTCTCCAGCTAGACAATAACTCTTCTAAGCCTCTATATTAAGATTTTACTTTGCATTAAATAGAATTAAAGATAAAGAAAAAATACTAGAAATAAATAAAATAAAGAAAATTTAGAAATAAAGAATAAAATTTAGAATAAAAATAAAATTTAGAAATAAAGAAAAAAAAGTACTAGAAATATCCTTAGAAGTGCATATATTTTGCAAGCTTTTAGAGTCAACTACTGGAGTTCTTTATATTTCTACTGGTTTTTTCCTCCACCTTTTTATGACTGATTTTTAAAATAACCGATTTAAGACATGAAAATATAATTTTTAATATAATTTATAGGGATGTATAGACTATAATATGGTTGTTGAATGATAACTAACTGGCATTATAGATGAAATTTTACTGTGTTCAGAATGACAAGACTTATTCCCTGGGCTGCTTCCTTTAGAGATTCTATCCTTCAATCTTTAATATTTACCATGCTTCCACAATTACTACTATAGATAGAAAATAGATCTTAATTATTCTACCTGTAAACTAGAAACACAACCTTTGTATTAAAGGAAAAAAGAAACAAATGTGGTATTCACAAAGCTATCTACAACCATTCATACCTTATAAAATGTAAGGTTATTGTCAGATAAATTCTCAATGCACTTAGCAAAACACTATCTCTATACAGATAAGGACATAAACTCTCACACATTTTATTATAAGTATAATTTGATCTGAGTCATTGTTAGGCTCAGAGCATAATATGATAATCAGAAAAATTGGGGGTCTAATCAAATAATTTATAAATTAGCTATTAAGTTATTATTTAATTAGAGTGAATGATTTACTAGCATATGAAGAAAAGTCTTTATATATTAAATGAAACATGATAAATATCTAAAGTTTTGAACTTTTCATTAAACAACTGATGTTGGCATAAAAAGCCTTCTGCTTTTTTTTAGTTGCTTTTGTAAACTTGAGAATCTAAATGACAATGCTGGCAGACTGAAATATTTTCTTTAAACTTTTAAAAAGCATTATTAATATAACCTCTACTAGATATTAAAATTTTCATCCATCCTGCAAATCATTGGTGAGTTCATTTGGTCTGTATCTAGAACAACCAAAATAACATGTAAAATATATGTATCGAAAAGGGAAATGAAAATGCATGAAGATATCTAATTGTATATACTGTGAAGCTGGAGAATTAAAGATGATAACCCCTTTTTACCAGTCAGCCAAGCGTGAAAGAGCAAAAGAGATTCAAAACTTCATTAATTGCTCTCACACAACATTACAGGCCACCTGCACTTGAAAGAATTTACATTGGAGCAGATGGATTGCTGAATGCAGTATCAAAGATTTTCAGAATGTTTGTTTTAAAAATAAACTGGATTCTAAGACAAGGACAAGCAAAGCATACAATTTACAAAGATGACAGAGCTTTTATTATTGGGACTCTTTAAAAAATATGAGTAAGGGCACATTTTTATCTCTAAGTTAAAAATACACATACCAACCACTCTTAAAAATGGTAAAAGTTAAATATTTAAATTTACGAATGACAATATGTTCATGCATTTTAATTTTGCTGTATTCATTTGGGGCTATTGAACCTACCTGACTGGTTTCCTTTACTAACTCCGAGATCCATGAAACCCAGGCTTTGCCTACATTACATAATGTAATATTTTTACAGCTCTGATTATTCAGGCCTCTGAATAAAGTTTGTTCCATATGTAAAGTAAGAGAGGAAAAGTTAAGGTTAACTTTTTGTTGAGGAAACTCATTTTCACTTGTCATTTGATTCTGCCTTTAGCTCTGCATTTGCACTAACTAGCTTACTTATGCTTCTGGGTTCTGCTGTATTATGCTTTTGCAACATACTTTAACTTTTATATCTTGCAAGTATTTCTACAGCTTCACCCATGAATTAAGTTTTACCTGGAATTTGCATTATGGTATTTTCAAGCATTCTATGACCATTGATTCTAAGAAGTCAGCAAACTACAGCTAGTGGGCTGAATCTGACCAAGTGCCTGTTTTTGGAAATAAGGTCCGATTGTAACACAGCCGTGCCCATTAATTTACTTACTGTCTATGGCTGCTTTTGTGCTGTGACAGTAAAGCAGTGTAGTCATAACAGAGACCATATTGCCCATAAAGTCTAAAATACAATATTTACTATCTAGCTCTTTATGGGAGAAGTTTACCAACTCAGATATACTAGTACACTGTGTGACCTCAGGCAAGTTTTCTTACCTCTCTGGGCTTTAGTTTCCTCATCTGTAAAATAAGAATAATGATGGTACCTACTTCACATGGTTTTTATGATGATTAAATGAAATAATACAAGCTTTCAGGAAAAGACCTGACCCATAGTGTCAGCATCAGCGTCATATTTTCTAAGGAATAATGCTAGGTCATGAAAGTGGAGAAATAGACTTTAAACTATATTATTGTAGTTTTTTTTTTCCATTTTCTCTATTTAAATAATAATGGAGATAATGTGGTCTTGTATTATGATCATGGACTTTGAAGGTGGAAGCTCTGACTGTGAATAACAATTAACTCCTTACTTGCTGTTTAAAGAAGACCTTCAGTAAGTTATTGCAAACTCTCTAATCTGCACTTCCTTATCTGTAAAATAATAATAATAGTAATAATGTAATAATCACATCTTCTAATAGGTTATTAGTTTATTGTAAAGGGCAAATGAAATAAGAAATATGAAGCAGTGTAAATTGTAACGTGCAATACAATTCATAGGTTTTAATGCCTAATTAACCTTACCTTGCTTCCGTGCTTTGTACTTTGGGGTAGTGAGTATGTGTAATTATTTAGCCGAAGAGCTCAAGGTTAACCTTTTTGCGTCAAGGGTTGCCACATGCATCAACACGGATGAACCTTATAGACATAATGAGGGAAAAAAGCCAGATCCAGAAAAACACACGTGATATGATCCTCTCTAGTTAAACTTCCACAACTAGCAAAACTAATCTTTGGTGATGGAAAAGAATATTGGTTACCTTTTGGGAGTGTGAATGTGGGGGAAAGATCTTTTGGGAGGCTAGTGATATTATAGATCTTCATTTATGTATCGGTATAGGTTACGTGGATATATTCACTTTGTATATCTTTATTCACATGAGTAATTTTGACTTGTGCACTTAACTGTAGGTGTATTAATACTTGAGATTTAAAATAACTATAAGAAAAATAAAAGAAAAAGAAAGGAGAGAAACCAAATAAGTACAACCACTTGTCCTGCTTTCAGAATCATAAAAAAAAAATGTCTTCTGCCATCTGATACATTCACCTCATTCCAGCACTTACACACTCACACCCACATTTCTCTCCACAGCCACACAGAGTTCGTCAACACACGTGCATGCACACACACACACACACACACACACACACACACACACGCACACACAAATCTCTGTAATCAAGTGGGACTCTGCTTTGGCCAACCTTGTCTTCATATGGTGCTTCAAATACGTGATTTTTGACAGAATTGCCCTTTTATTTTTCTCTCTCTATAAATCCTACAATGTCCAGTTTTACCTGAAGTCTTTTCTTAACTATCTAAGGCATTATGACCTTCATGGGGCTCCTAGACCACTTTCACTCCATGTCATACACTCATTATGCTACTTTCCAAACTTTTGTTTGAATTTTATTTTTTTATGTACACATCACTTATTTTCCCAAAATATATGTTCCATGAAGATAAGACAAAAAAGGTCTTAAATCAAGAGCTGGGTTTATAGTGGAAATCAAATGTGATTTTAATATATAGATTTTATTTATTTTTAAAACAAAACGCTCTATTAGTACAAAACCAAAAAGTAAAAAAGCTATTAAAGGAAATCAAGTCTCTTTCTCACCCTAACCCCGAAGCATCCCGTTCCTTTCTCAGAAGTAACAAATGTTGCTGCTTTTCTTGTATAAACTTCCATTAATATATGTAAATAATCTCTGCATATTCATATATAGCTTTGTGCTTTACAAAAATGGTAGCATGTTGTAGATATTATACTATGTTTCATTAAGTGAATCATGTATCTTGAAGATATTCCATTTTGATAAATAACGTGAATTCAAAATACCCAAAGAAGTTATGGAAGTTATAGAAATATGAAATTATGGGGCAATGCCATTTTTTAACTGAATAACTTTGCAAATACTCTGCAATTGTCTTCTTGACATCATGAGTATAGACTATTCTGATAATTATTTTTGTAACTTTGAGAGGAATTTTTTAAAATGATGTTTATGTCTTGAACTATGCTAAAAATTGTTTTTCCACTTTGTCTTTGTGGTTTTCCCTTATCCTTCACATAAGTGTATTGAGTAAATATTTAGTCTATTGTTCTTGAAGTCTACTCTGAAAAGTATGTGAGGCATTTCCAATTTTTTCTTATTTATTTGTTGCATTCTAGCCAGGAGTTTGTTTAAATTATAGTTCAGAACTTTGGATCATACCAGATGTTGAGTAATATGCCACTAAGATATAAGTGCAAATGGTTTCACTCTTGATTCCTTTGTACAAGTGAACGACAACTTGGAATTCTAAACAGATTAAAAATAGACGTTGCTGTTCATTTGGGTTCTCTTAGAAAGGAAGGCTGTTTTTGACAAATTCCGCTGCTTATTAGACAAAGTGCAAAAGCATTCCATCTGGAGTTCATAAGCCATTGTTTTATGGAATTGATTCATCATACAATCCCTTCTACTCTTGAAATAAACCCAGGAGAATTTGTTAAGATGCTATATGCACACTAGCACACATTCTCCCATCCACATGAACACCCACAAACTCCTCTATGCATACATGCTCTCTTTAGAGATGTGTGCCCTCACAAAACATCTTATAAAGTGGAATTGCAACATGCTTTTCAAATTGGCAGACATTGTTTTAACATTATCTTTTAATAGATTTATGGATCTAGCTGCAGGAATTATTCTTATTCCTTAAAACCAATAATCCCTTATTTCCTTAATTTAAAACACTTCTGTGGTACATTTTCTTTTAGTTGAAAAAATAAAGCTGAAATTATTTTTGAAACCCACCATCCCCAGATACTTCCCAGTTTATTTTCCTTCCTCAAATATTGAAGCAATGCTATGTCTTGCACATGTTTAAGGCTATCATAATCCAAATTGTTCATTCTGTGAGAATAAAATTTAAGGAAACATTCAGCAAGTGACTATACGTGTAAGAGATGGATTTTTCGAGGATTTTAGATATTTGAGAGGAGCCACTCATAGATTCTGCTTTCAAAATTTCTTAGGATGCCATCTTAAAAGATGACTGAAATTCAGATCAGTGAAGTGCTTTGGTGTCTTGTTTTTTTCTTTTGCAGATTGTAATCCACATGTTCAGAAGGCCTCTCCCTAGAGTGTAATTTAACTTAATTGACAGTCATTGTTCCTTGAAAACTTTGAATTAAATTAACATAAGCATGAATGAAATAGGTCAAATAACCACATACAGTCTTTATTATTATTTTTTCCTTTAGGATTAGTGACAATATTATGTATAAAATTGACATTTGGCTATTAGATCCTCATTGAATCGTTCCAAATTTGATTAAAACTGGATATCTTGGTGTACAGTAATTTAGCTTCATGAGAAACTGTTAGGTTTTCCATCTAATTCTTGGGTTTATTGAAGAACAGGGTATTTTATGTGTGTAGTGATGAATTTTGTTCTTTCTCTTTTTCACACTAAGATCAAATACAGACTGCAAAACTGACTGAGCGTGAAATTGTTTCTAGAAATTGTGGAGCTAGTTTAGATGGCAAGAATCAGATGAACAGTTGTTAGTAAAAATGTGTGTACGGAAAGGATGATGGTAATGGATAGGGAAGTTTAAAAGTAGAGAAATATTAGCATAAAGCAAAAATATTCAAGTGGCAAACATTTCAGTAGAGCATTTACATGCCAGCATCCTTAAAAGCATATAAGTTTTTGGAAAACATTTTTTTTTTTTATTTTTCTGTCTTGTTTTTCACAGGAAGAAGACTGGTATGGGTTTTGGGTCTTCCAGTAACTGCCACTGCAAAAGCAATTAGACTTCATTATGGCTGTGCTTATGCAATACTAATTAACATGCCTGATGTTCTGTTTTCCTTATTTGACCATGTGACAGCCCACAGGTCTGACACCCTCTGTGAACCAACAGCTGAGGAAATTTCAATGTGGCAGATTTTTTACAAAATACACCCCCAAAAAAATGTAATCACACTTTTCTGAACAACTGCATTAACAGAATGTGTTACAGCAGATCTACAATTAGTAGATTGCATACATTTGTACTGGCGAAAAAAATAAAGGAGACTAGAGATGATTTAAGCCAATGCATGCAAATGATTATACCTTGTGTCCAGAATTGAAAAGTGCAATAACACTGTATTATATTATCACAGAGAATATCATTTTACCAGTGAAATCAGATCTAGCAAAAGTATCACTAAAGATTAGAAGCAAAGTTGTCAATATATTTATAGCACCATTATGGACCTCTATGATGTCCAGCTGATTTATTGAATCTGTACATGTGATGAATTTAAGAGTCTAGACATAGGCAAATTCTGTTTTAGTTTGTTTGTTTCTGTTGTTGTTGTGGGACTGGGGATAGTCTTGTTAATAAAATTAGATACCGTTTAGTTACTGACTACATAGATTGTAAAGTCTAGTTTGGAGTTTGGGACAGAGACTGTAGCCCCAACCAATAAATATAAAATTAACACTGCAATACGAAGGAAGGTGCTTGATGCTGTAAAATTGTAAATAGAGGTATTTGGCCAGATTGTGAATTGTGGAAGTTTTTCTTAGGAAGTGAAGATTTGTAGAGACCTGAAGTCAAATTGGAGGTTAAGCAGATGAGCTGAGGAAATTAGAACACTGGGTCACACACTTTGCTGCACATCATAAGCGCTTGAGGATTTTTTCTTTTTTAATTACTGATGGCTGGCTCCCATCTCTAGAAAATCTAATTTGATTGTTCAGAGTAGGACGTGGGTATTGAGAGCTTTAGAATGCTCCCAGGTGATTTTAATGCTCAGCAAAGCTTGAGAACCATGGGAGAGACATTCTAGGCAGATGGAGAAGGCCAGTGGTAAGATGAAGCTCAGCAGAACCTTAATAAAGCTGAAAGTTCGGGTACTGCTGAGAGCGGGGAGCTGGGGAGTCATGTGCGACAGGAGACTGGAGAGCTGGGAAAGAAGAAGCAGTCTATGCCGGGCTTTGTAGGCCATGTTACCGATTTAGGTTTTTGCTGAATGGTGATGGGCAGCCGTTCACGTCTTTCCCTAGAAATGTCCCCAACATACACATTTTTCTCCCAGAAAAGCATGAAGCATGAACAGGATCGACTGCTCTTTTTTTTTTTTTTTTTTTGCATATTTTGACCTGTCTGTACCTTTAAATGAACAGGAATAATTTTTGAGATCAAGGGACATGACAGAAGCTGAAAGCTTTTCTTTTTTTCCAGGCTTAAGTTACCACAAAACTGGAAAATGTATAAAACTATCAAAATGGTTCTTAAACAATCATTAGGTAAACCTCCCAGCCTCCTGGTCTCCCAGCCACCAAAGGCAGATCTGAGCTGACTATACTGCAGTGAGTTTTTGAAAATATATATATATATTATATTATAGTATATTATATATATTTTATATATATATAAATTTAATTTTTAGAGCAGTTTTAGTTTCACAGTAAAATTAAGAGGAAGGTACAGAGGTTTTCCATACACCCCCTGTCCCCCACACATGCATAGCTGCCCCATAATCAGCATCCTCCACCAGAGAGGTACCTTTGTTACAATTGATGAATCTACACTGACAATCATTGTCATTCAGAATCCACAGTTTACATTACGATTTACTCTTGTTATACATTCTGTGTGTTTGGACAAACGTATAATGACATGTACCCATCGTTACAGTATCTTACAGAGTGTTTTCACTGCCCTAAAAATTGTCTGTGCTCCACTTGTTTATCTCCACTACCGACCACTGATCCTTTTACCATCTTCCTAGTTTTGCCTTTTCCAGAATGTCATATAAGTGGAATCATACAATATGTAACCTTTCAGATTGGCTTCTTTCACTTAGTAGCAGGCAGTTAAGCTAATTCCATGACTTTTCATGGTCTGGTAGCTCATTTCTTTTTTGACGCTGAATAATACGCCATTATCTGGACGTACCACACTTCCTTTATCCATTCATGTACTGAGGAAGATCTTGGTTGCTTCCAAGTTTGGGCAGTTATGAATAAAACTGCTATAAACATCTGTGTGCAGGTTTTTATTTGGATGTAAATTTTCAACTCCTTTGGGTAAGTACCAAGGAGCTTGATTGCTGGTGGGAAATTCTTACTAATACTGATGTCCAGGCTTAAATCAGTCAATTTAGGGGTGATAGGTAGGCATAATTTTTGAGGTCCCACAGGCGATTCCTATGTTTAACCAGAGTTGATAACCACTGATCTACTGGATAAATCATTTCAAATTTAATGGAACTTTGGACATACTGATCTTCAGGCTGAACTGGAATCGCCGGTGTTTTGGAACTGAGGGGACGTTAAAATGAGATATTTGTCTGAGTATACTCTCTTCACAGAATAGAGATAAGTTCTTTCAAGGCAGATACAATGAAAGGAAACAGCTTCCAGAATGCTTGGTGATAAGATGACAGAATCCCTGCCTCCTCTGGAAGTTTGCCATAGACGGTATCACATCTACCATACTGCAATTTCAAGTCTGTCATCCAGGATCTAATGTTAAACGTTTGTACCTCCATTTCTTGGTTCTGATTATTTTCCCACATTTATGTCAAGCCCACCCAATTTTAGCAAAGCCTCTGATTTTCTAGACTTCCGTTAACACTCAGAGTCTATACATCAAGAGAAGACAAAGAAATCGGCAAACAAAAGAAGTAAAGGAAGTTTGTACGGAATAGAAAGGGAAGGAAAAAGACCTTGAATGTGGGTAGAAAGGAGAAAAACAGACCATGGGATAGAAGGCACATTGACATGAAGAGGCATAGTTATGAAGGTCAGAGAGCCAGAAGAGTCACTGGACACATGCCAAGAAGGTGGAGAAACCAGGCAGCAGATGCAGGAGCTTGTCAGGGGGCAGCTACCCAAGGAGGCAGGGCATTAAGCTTGCGCGGGCTGTTCAGCAAAGCCTAGCCTCCTCAAGCAAATAACAAGTGGCATTAGGACCCTCAGAGGATTCAGTGATAGGGAAATGGACCCTTTTGGGTGAAGAATTCCAGGGAAATTCTGAAGGCTGTGACACAGATGTAGGGAAATTCTCAGCATGAATTGAGCAATATTGAAACAAAGTTTGAAAGGTAGAGATCAGAATGAGTGTTAGAACCATACCAGCCAGCACCAGGGGAAACAGAGGATCATTTAATAATAATCCCTAGGAACTCAAGCATGTAAAATGATTTTCTAAAGGTCAAAGTTGGTAGATTATACCTTTCACCTCCAATAAATTTCAGAGCTGGAAAGGAACTCCTGAATCATCCAGCCCAAACCCCTCATCTAACAAATGAGAAAATGAAGGCTATAAGTGATTTGCCAAGCTAAGGAATTTTGGAGAGGTAGGCCTAAGAATCCAGACTGCTTCGCTCACAGGCCCTTTGCCTTCTAACTGCTGCCCTCAGATCAGGGCAACATAGAAGGAGACTGAATTGCTGTGGGAAAGGTTTACATCAGTCATGGAAAATGGTAATGAAGATTATTTTACCCTGTGCAAGTATAATGTTTGAAGTAGGTGGATCCTAACAGTCACAGCTGACTAAATAGCGAGTTACCATCAGCAAAGCAGTGAACAGAATAGCTTGGTGGGGTTCAGGAGAGTTGAGTTCAATTTTTTTTTTCTGTTATGGATAAAGTCGTCATTCTTTCATACATGTGCTCATCTGTGCCTCCTATACACATGCAGTGTGCTTGGCACTGTAGATTAGATAATGTAAGAGACTATGCCCTTAAAGTGCTACAGTTAGTGTGGAAGATTAGGTATATATGTACATAATTACAGTAAAACACTGATTATAAAGAACTGTGCTCTAATGTCTAGTTCAGTGATACTAGATTAACAGCCAGGGAATCTGAGAAGGTGGAAGTGTTGAACTACGGAGCCAAGGAACTTTCATGGAAAAAAAGAAAAAGAATTTGAACTAAATACTGAATGCTAAGTAGGATGTGTATGGCAGAGAATAGGGAGAAAGCATTTTAGAAGAGGGAAAAGAGAGGCACGCATGAATAAAAGTAATGCTCTTTCACTGAACGTGAAACATTATTGAAAATAAGGTTGGGAAAGTGAGTTGGAATTAGATCCAGGCAAACCTAAAATATTGGACTAAGTATGTTTATATTGCCATTGAAATCAAGGAGAGGAGGCACTGAAATAGATGGAGATGGTAGGGTTAGTATCGGGATGTGTTTTAGGAAAAGCAACTTAGGAGAGAGTCGAGGGTAATTTGGAGAGGGCGAATAAAGAGCAAAAGTCTGGAAAAGTGTTAGGGCATGATTGCAAAATTAGTTCAGGCTGATAGAAAGTGGAACTTAGAAAGGCAGCTGTACAAATGGAGATTATGACATAGAAGGCATTGCAGATGAATAGCAGGCAAGGTCTGCCAACTAGATGGAAGTAAAAAAAGGAAGATGGAGACTCCAACTTACTTCAAAGATTCTGAGTCTGGGTGACACCAAAGAAGGCAGATTCATGAAATAAATATGGAATGCGAATATTTCTATAACACTCATCATATTCTCGTACTGTAAAAAAATTCCTCATTCTTTCTTTTCGTAAACATATAAATCTGCCATCCATGTTATATATTCTGTATACACAACATGGACACCAATGCATATGCTGTATCTTTATTCACTTTTGCAGATTAGCGTAGATTCAGAGCCAAAGAGAAATTGACACAGAATTAAATATACTGTGCAGTGGTGAAATCACTTTTATTATTGCTTTTGTTCAAGCTATTGACACTGCCTAGAGTTTTATCATTTGCAAAGCTGCCTTATATATTCCAAAATATATTCTTAAAAAAAGTTACTTAGTGAGTTAATTTAGTCTATAGAGCAGCCACTCAGGATTGAAGAGAATCTATAGTAGTTTACAATTCAAGCTCTAACTAGATATTTAGGCAGGGACCCAAAGAGATGGTTATTCCTTCTAATTCAATTTAGTACAATGTAGGGAGCATGAATGTAGGAGCCCAACCCATCTGTTCTTTTTTTTTTCTTCTAATTTTATAAAGAGGTTGTTTCTACATCAGTCTTTGGAATTTTTAGTTCTGTCTTTGCTGCGCTACAAAAAATACTGATGTCAAAAGGCTGAAAGAAAACAAATTGTTTTTAAGAGGAAGAAGAAATTGTGGTACATTAAACCTAGTCATTTTCCCATTTAGGTGGTAGTCCTTACTTTTTAAATAAACCACACGTGATCTTTTACTTCCTCTCTCTCTGCTTCAGTCATTTTCATTAAAACCTCGACATTTTACATAATGAGTATTTCCAGAATTTCTTTATAAGAGAGGTTTAGGGACTACAATCTAGCTGAAATAGAGAGGTTGGGGGACTTGTCTTAAACCTACATCGGAACAATAGATGCATTTAAAAATTTAGATATGTTACTGATTTAAAATGATAACAAAGTTCTCTAAAGATGCATTTATTAATACTTTCCATAATACTTTTAAAGACCCCAATTTCCCAGTGAATTTTATTATTATTACTATCATTATTGTCAGGATAGTTATTAACAATGATTGGGAGAGGTGCAAAGCAAATTCCCACCATTGCTGATAATGTAATCAATTGCGTTAGCAAAGTGCAGTTTATAAATGATTCTCAGTAGTGGCTCCTAGTTATTTCTGTGTAACCTCCATTCACTCTTCCGTGTTTGTATGTGCATGCATTGCTCCAAAATGACAAAGTTATATAAATATATTTTATACAGAGATCCATGTATTTATTCACTTATCAATCCATCCACTCCGCAAATATTTGAGTTCCTATCATACATATAGTTGTAGATATCTAAATTCACATGTGAACAGAAACAAAAATAAGTTTTTTATACCATTCATTTGCAAAATAGGCATAGACAGTCAAGTGAAAAATTCCCTTTTCTAGCCCTTGTACCTAGTACAAGTACTCTTAATAATAGTTAAAATGAGACCTTCCTTTTAGTTTACAAGCCAGTCTTCAAATATTATAACTTCAGATATTACTAGAGACACAGTTGGTGGTTAAACACATGACAAACTAAACTGCCCAATTTTGTCACATAGTTGTGTGTCCTCAAGCAAGTTACTTGACCTCAGTCTTCTCATTTAGAAAATGAGGATAATAACAGTACTTACATCACAGGATGGTTGTAAAGATTGATTGAACTAATATATATATAAATTAGATCAGTGCCTCATTCATAGTGATGGCTTAATTTAACTATGATGGTTTGGACTAAAGCTGTATTTCTCTTCACTAAGCCTACATAAGTATTAGGCTTAACTATCCCATCTTCCACAATCACTCCTAAATTATCGTGAGTTGTATTACCTAAGAAAGTAAAACCAATGAATGAATAATCACACCTTTTTTAAATATATATTTAACGTATATTCTTGGGCTAGAAATTCTTACAATTTATAGTAGCATGGACACCAAATCTAGGGGATAATGCCAGATTTCCAAATCTCTTCTCTACCGTGTTGCAGCTCACTGTATTAGTTTGAAAGATTTAAAATCAACTGTAATTTCAGGCACTTAATGGAAAATACACTAAATATTCTCTAAGTGATAAAAAGATAAAATAATGCATTAATACAGCTGAAATATATACTTGGAAGGAAGCCATAGCAGCTGGCTATGACCTTTTTATTGAGAAAGTGACCCAGAAAATGGACAAGGAGATTTCATCATTTATTTCCCACTTCTAAACCAAAGTCTTAGATGCCTTTAAATCCCCATTGGATAAAGTTGGCTTTTGGTTGATTACGAAATACCAATTAAGCCAGGGAATACTGTATCTTTCCTGTTCAGATTTTTTTCATCAGCATCTAATAGAAAGCAGCACTTACATTTCTTTCCTTAAAATGAACAATAGCCTTTATTTTTAATCCCTCCATAGCTGCAATTCATGGGATTTACTATGCTACCAACTTTGAAGGTAGATCTTGCTAATTCCCTCAGAATACACATTTGATTCTGGGCTAACCCACAGTAGTACCTCCATGCCATGTTCCTTCTATATTTCTACAAAGTATGATAAATTAAATTGTGTGTACAGAGTACCATGTTGAATTGAAAATATTCCTAGAATATTTTTCATGTTTGAATATGGATTGCTCAGGGTGGATACTCAGTGCATGAGTTGTGTAATGAGTAACAAAGAACAAGATAAATGAAGCTCTTTGATCAACTGTGGAAGGCAAAAATTACCAATTCGTATGTTTGTTTTTATGATAAGGTAAAAAGATTGTTTTGTCATCATTTTTATTCCTGTGGGAAATGTAAATATTCCATGTTTACAACAGAGTGAAAATGTATCCATTTACTCATGGAACTATTAGAAAGCATCTACTGTGTAGACTTATGAAATAATCTGCGTGTCTTGTCTTCACAGTGCTTACAATTGAGTAGGGAAGAAAGATATATAAGAAGACAAAATATAGAGGCAAGAGCTAAGGATAAGTCGAGGTTACCCTGGGGACACTGAAGCTGCCACTTTAAGATCATTAAATATTTTGAGAAGAATTAAATCTCAGTTTCACCTTTGTAAGGAGGTGTAGTGCTGGGCTCCCTTTACAAATGAAATGCGGAGTGATAGAAAATGGACTGATGTAGTTGGCTGTAATGGAATAGCTCTCCTTCTCAACATCAAGTAACATGTCTTATAGGTGTCCTTAAAGTTTAATCCTATAAATATTCTACTTCATTAAGCATAAGGACCAGACATGGACATATGCCACTAGTGTCCACTTTCCTTCAGAGATTTAGGGTGATGAGAAGATAAAGGGTCTGCTTACCAGATGGAGCTTGTCAGATTAGCAATTGGAGCAGAGTAAATATCGCTGTCATATTGTTTTTTGAAGCACAAAGAACCCCCTTTGTATAACGCATGTGCATATTTAATAGTTTAAAACAAAACAACTCAGCAGAAGGTTGGCTGGTGGTGTACCTCTAGCCGAGTGGCCATTGCCTGAAGGCACGTTTCTGCTTTCCTCATAATAGGGAACATTAGCAACCAGTGGCTTGAGAAATGCAGAGCCAGATAAGTCTCTTGGGGCCCAGTCGGCCACATGAAGTTAGAGCCGTTAGACACAGCAATGAGATTACTGCTCCAGAAAGGGTTTACCACATATATTACCACATAGACCTTGCAGGGCTGCCAGCTCACTCGACTTACAAATGTCAAACATGATTTAAAAGGTTATTATGCTATCACGAGGGAAGGAGTATGATTTTCCATCACTGAAATTTCTATTTCATTCTGTTGCACATTCTGCATCTCACAAAGTCCAGTATTGCTAAATAACCTGCTTTTATCCTTAATAAGTGTTTTATGGACCTTAAACTGGAAGAACCATTTTCACTTTATTTGTATTAGGAAATTTTATCTTTTTCTGGTCAAACAGCAGTGTGATAAATTTGGTATGTGCATCTATGTATTGTGCTTAGAAGATTGTTCTTACGAGGGGAGTAAATGTATTTGTAATATGTCAGTTGGGGAGAAGATACCTAAGTAAGCTGTAGTTTTTGGCAAATGCGTTTATAAGCCTGCAGTATTTCGCACTAAAATGATCAGATGAAGTTTTCTATATTGCATTATTTATTTGTCTTTGGGTTTTGTTACAACTGGTCTTTAAATAGTCTGCTTTCCCAGTTCTTTCACCCCTTGGGGAATATTTATTTGCTCGTAAGGACTCTACCAGTCGTCCTCCATCATGAGTTAATTTGAGCACAGTTATATTTGAAAAGTTGCTCAATAAAAGTAGATGGCTGTTCTACTTTGATTTTAAGGACATTTTGACCCATGGCTTGCAACATTTGAAAAATAAATAATCTTTGAGTATAGCTGTTAAAATATGCAATAAACATCAGATAGTCGATGTGAAATTTTTAAACACTGCATTCATAAAAGAGGTTAGACAAGGGGTTTCAACTGCCATTGTGGAAGCATTCTTCACTAGATTTCCTAGCAAATCATTGTGATTGCCTTTTCTGAGTGTTAGACTATAAGACTGAAGGTTGCCTACATATCCAAGTCCCAGAATGTGCCATGCACAGCAATATGTTAGCGCTGTAGGCTGACACATTTGGGGATGGTGTTCTCAGGTAGGATGTAAAAAGGGCAGAAGAGTACAGTCTATGGTATTGAGATATTGTCAGTTTTTCCCTTTATCTCCAAGTCTAAAATGTTACATTGAAATCTGCAAATTCACTCATGTTCACATGGCATTATCAAAATTAAATTAAAGCCCATGGTAGAAAGCATTCTCAGCCTGAAGGATAACATCTTTGCTCCAAGTTCAGTATCTATTTTAAAATTATCATTTGTCATAAGTGCAAAAAATGTCACAAAAGAAGAAAACTAAAACTACTTTGAATTTTAAAAAACTATTAGACTTCCATGTGAAAATAATATTAAAAAACTATTTTTTCAAAGTTTTCCAGAGTATGAAATTAGCTTTATAATATTTAAATGAGAGTGAACCGGAATATCAACCTAAGAATTTACGTGTGTTTGTGTGTACCTTTTATTCTTCTTCAGAAAAAAAAAAAAAAAAAACTGAATATATTTATTTCAGGTAACTTCTTTATTGTTCTAAAAATATATTCATAAGACATGGGAGTATTTTAGGTTTAGGAAATAATGAGAACATCCTATTTCTCCTTTTCTTCCACATAGTAACAATAAAAGTAGAAGAATCATTTTAAATAGTAAATGAAAATAAATATATTTGTTTTAGTTTTGAAGTTTGCTCAAATAGTGAATTTACTACAATGATGTATGGATACAGTAACCAATACTATATTTATGTAAGTATCGGATTTTAAAAGAACCTTCTTTAAATACTTCAAAATATTATTGTATTCTAATTGTATAGAAACTCCCTTTCACAAATCTCTCATTTTTTTTTGAGAGCTCTATTAGTATGTATGGTATACAATTTGATTAATAAAATATAAGTACATGTTTATACCTTTTTGAAGTATTCAATTATTTGGGCAAAGCAAAGTATATGTATAACCTCAAAGTTATAAAGTGTGATCATTAATATGATGAAATATATCTCACATTAAATTATACAATACAATAAAAGTGTTTCTTCAATCTTAGCTTCTGTTAAAATAAACATATATTTAAAAAATGCAGTGTGACTATTTTAAGAGGTAAGTTCACTAATAGACCAATAAACTATTTTCTGAAAGCTAAATTGAGTTTTGAAAATAAATATTCTTTAAAAGAGATGGAGATATAAACCATATAACATAAAACTTGTTTTTGTCAGTCTGTATGTGGAGTAAATTTATCTTCCCATGGTTCTATAATAACAAAATAATTAACTGACATCTCTTAGTTTAGTTCAAGAGTTAGAGGAATGTATTATCCTAGAAACTTTGTTTTCAAAGGTCATTAGAACATTTATTTAGAAACCTTAGCCTGAAAATCAAATGTCATGCTTATATTGTTTTGCTCCTATCAGGAACAAAGGCATTGTGTGTGAAGGACATTATCTCTGCATTTGACAATATAGAGTATCACTTTTCATTCTAGTTATCCTTGCAAAATGTTCAATAAATGCATCCTTGCCACCTTGGACCCTGCCTCAAAATGGATACCTTATCACCTTAAACATCTTATTTTACAAAACAGTCGCAGCTTTAAACATGCATAACATAGCTGTCTGGAAAATACAGTACATTGAGTGTTTCTGACCACTAAACTTCATTGGATGAGAAATCAAGTTACTCTTGCAGCCTTGTCTCAGCTTACAGATTTAGTTCATATATGTTTGGGTGGTATGAAAGTGATGATGGGGAGACACCAGGTTGGTATTTTTCTGTGTTCAAATAGAAGTGTTCTGTTGGAACCAAGTAACCTGACACTAATATTATTTCTTAATATCAGAAAATTATAGATTAGGATATATTCTGTGGAATTTCAGTCAACTATTTGAAAACAGAGTTTATCATTTTGGCCAAGGGTTGAGAACTAAAAAGCATCAGGGGCCAAGTGAGTAAAATTAATGTGGATGGACTGCAGTGAAATGGACAGTCAATGCCCTGAATAAAGACAGGCACATTTTCTTTAAACACTCGGTGTAAACCTTACCCAGGGCTCTCACTTCTGACAGCTTGACGAGGTTCTAATCACTCGACTAATTATGACTAATCAGGATTTTCAGTAAAGGGGGGGGGAGTAGGGATATTTTTGTCAAGTTTGAGAAACATATGAAATTTCTCTTGGGAACATGAGTTAATTTAAAAATATTAACTATAAGTAAGTTGGGTAGAAGAGATTTTAACTTGATTAAAGGAGAACATTTCGTTTTTTTTTCTACTAAACTGCATTCATACAAAGAGTACATATTCGGGCTTCCCTGGTGGCGCAGTGGTTGAGAGTCCGCCTGCCGATGCAGGGGACACGGGTTCGTGCCCCGGTCCGGGAAGATCCCACATGCCGCGGAGAGGCTGGGCCCGTGAGCCATGGCCGCTGAACCTGCGCGTCCGGAGCCTGTGCTCCGCAACGGTAGAGGCCACAACAGTGAGAGGCCTGCGTACAGCAAAAAAAAAACAAAAAAAAATAGTACATATTCAATGTGTACAAAAGGAAACCTAAATGTAAGCATTAATTTGAAAATTTTCAGAAAATGTGGTATTCATTCTTTTCATGCTAGAAGTAACAGTTTAAGCCAAATATTAAGTCATATTCTATGCAGGCAGGAAGATCTTATTTAAATTCCCTGGACTTTGGGGGATTTTGATTCACACTACCATTATCAGTTTTCCAGTGATATATGAATAAAATTGAATTAAAAGATAAACACCAGGACATAGTTAGATGTTCATGGGAGAACATCTAGTGGAAGAAAGAACCTCTAAGTAGCCTAGGACTCTAAAAGTTGTGCCAGTGACTTTGGACACATCCTAAGAGACTGGAATGAAGAGGACCTGGAAAGAGAAACAGAGATATCTGGATGCAAGATACTAGATGTAGATACTAGACTATCCGCTGAAGAATTTAAATAGGGCTATTTCTGACCATTCTTGTGTTATCATAACTTTATGGAGCTAGGACAGACTAGTAAAGATGATCGGTGCCTGTCAACTTCAATGAAATGGATGTGACCAAGAAATTCTGTAATTTCAGTAATATTTAAAATTCCTATATCTGTATACAAAGGCATTATTTCATCCACCCTCTTCAAAATGTGTAGGTAATTTGGGAATACTGCATTTTTCTCAGATTAAGAAACTCAGTGCCTAGAGAAGTTAAAACAGCTGACCACATGGTCATGCGTACAGTAAATAGCTGATTTGGGATTAGATCCAAGGTGTTTAATATTATTTCCACCATAAATCAGGAGGATAAATGAATACTGGGTCCTAATTCTGACTCTACTAAAGCGGCCCATAGGCATATATTTCTAAACTTGGCTGGTATTATTGTCTGCAATAGTAGCTCTTAACCTTGACAGCACATTAGAATTACCTGGGGACCTTAATTAAAAATACCAATTGCTTCTCCCCATCTAAGACCTCCCCACCCAAGACCAATTCAATCAGGATCTCTGTGGTTGGGATCAAGTCATCAGTTTGGGGAGGTTTTTAAATCCCAATTAATTCCTGTTTATAGCCAGGATTGAGAAACATTGGTTTAATATCTAAAAAACCAAAATTTATTTTCCTTCTATTTTATTTTCGTATGCATTCTAATGTATATTGGTAGCTATTAACCCATATGTTATGTACTCACAACATATAAATATATACATACATCCTTCACAGAAATACAGTTTCTGTGCTTAATTATTCTTCCCAAATACAAATTTAGGGGATTCCGGAGAAATGCAAAATATGAAGCCAATTAGAAGGAAAAGTGGGAAAGATGCTTCTTTTGTGGGGCAGCGGGGTGGGGGGGAGAGGAGAGGGGGTTCTTTTTTCTAAAAATTTTGTTGAAGTATAGTTGACTTACAATGTTGTATTTAATTTCTGCTGTACAGCAAAGTGACTCACTTATAGATATATAGATGTAGATATACTTTTTCATATTCTTTTCCATTATGGTTTATCACAGGATATTGAATACAATTTCCTGTGCCATACAGTAGGACCTTGTTGTTTATCCATCCTATATATAATAGTTTGCATCTGCTAATCCCAAACTCCCAATCCTTCCCTCCCCCATCCCCCTCCCTCTTGACAACCACAAGTCTGTTCTCTATATCTGTGAGTCTGTTTTTGTTTCATAGATATGTTCATTTGTGTTGTATTTTAGATTCCACATATAAATGATATCATATGGGATTTGGCTTTCTCTTTCTGACTTAACTTCACATAGTATGATAATCTCTAGGTCTATCCATGTTTCTGCAAATGGCATTATCATGGTGTGTGTGTATATATATAAATATACACATCTTCTTTATGCATTCATGTGTCAATGGACATTTAAGTTTTGTCAATGGACATTTAAGTTGTCTCCATGTCTTGGCTATTGTAAATAGCGCTGCTATGAATATAGGGGTGCATGTATCTTTTTGAATTATAATTTTGTCTGGGTATATGCCCAGGAGTAGGATTGCTGGATTATATGGCAACTCTGTTTTTAGAGTTTTGAAGAACCTCCATACTGTTTTCCATAGTGACTGCACCAGTTTACATTCCCGTCAACAGTGTAGGAGGGTTCTGTTTTCTCCACACCCTCTCCTGCATTTATTATTTGTAGACTATTTAATGATGGCCATTCTGATGGGTGTGAGGTGGTACCTCACTGTAGTTTTGATTTGCATTTCTCTAATAATTAGCGATGATGAGAGTCTTTTCATGTGCCTATTGTCTATCTGTATGTCTTCTTTGGAGAAATGTCTATTTAGATCCTCTGCTCATTTTTTTTTTTTTTTTTTTTTTTTTTTTGCGGTATGCAGGCCTCTCACTGTTGTGGCCTCTCCCGTTGCGGAGCACAGGCTCCGGATGCTCAGCGGCCATGGCTCATGGGCCCAGCCGCTCCGCGGCATGTGGGATCCTCCCGGACCGGGACATGAACCCATGTCCCCTGCATCAGCAGGCGGACTCTCAACCACTGAGCCACGAGGAAGCCCTTCTGCTCATTTTTTGATTGGGTTATTTGGGTTTTTGTTATTGAATTGTAGGAGCTGTTTGTATATTTTGGAAATCAAGCCCTTGTCAGTTGCATCATTTGCAAATATTTTTTCCCATTCTGTGGGTTGTCTTTTCATTTTGTTTATGGTTTCCTTTGCTATGCAAAAGCTTATAAGTTTGACTAGATTCCATTTGTTTATTTTTGCTTCTATTTCTATTGCCTTGGGATACTGACCTAAGTAAACATTGGTATGATTTATGTCAGAGAATGTTTTGCCTATATTCTCTTCTAGGAGTTTTATGATGTCTTGTCTTATATTTAAGTCTTTAAGATATTTTGAGTTTATTTTTGTGTATGGTGTGAGGGTATATTCTAGCTTCATTGATTTACATGTGGCTGTCCAATGGGAAAGGTGCTTCTTTTGTGTGTGTGTTTGCATTTTGTTTGTTTGTTTGTTTTGCTAGATTCTGGTGTTTGAATCTAGAGGGAGTGAAAAAGCTTCTGTTGATTGTCTACAGTGTGCTTAGTGCTTCATACTTACAGAGAGATTCCTTCTTCCACACTGCCCTGGAAGAAGCCACTGGATAATGATGTAAGACTCATAATTAGAATCGCCAGATTTAACAAAATAAAGATATTTGTACTGAATTTGATCATCTGGCAACCCTATTTCTAAGAGCTTGGTTCTCAAGTTAATCTCTGAACCAGTGTTTTTAGCTTCCTACCCAGATGAGTAAAGGCAACTGCCCTGCCTGCAAAAGACAAAATGTCATCCTTCCCATCTCTAGAGATAGTAACCTAGCTGCAACCTCAGGAAGAATCAACCCCAGGAAGAATCAAACATTATATCAGCAAGAACCACATTTGTGTATGCAGTTCTGTGGAAAGGCCCACAGGGAGATGACTGTGATATTTAAAGCAGTGATACTTGAAAAACAGCAAGAGTAAGGCCTCGATGTCAGTGTTAGAAGTGATTTCCTTCATTCCTTAATATAAATTCTTCCTCTGGACAACTCATAGTAAATCAAAGTGGGGAAGTGGTATCAGACCTTAGCTCTTCCTTCCATTAAAAAAGTTTAAAGACTTCAAGTTCAATTTCTATGTACTATCTAGGATGGACATCCAGAGATTCTTTAATCAGAGTAAGATGGCTTCTCCTATGATTGCAGTGACTGAGAGAAGAAATTTTCACCTTATTTTAAATTTCTTTCAGTGGATCACATATCAAATTTTAAGTACACATAAACTCAAATCTAGAGCACATTTATGGAAAAAATTAACTGTCTTTTTAGGAATCTAAATATAAACATATAATAAAATTGAGTCCCTATTTATAGCCTGAAAAGAAGTTTTAGATTGAAAAGAAGTTTTAGATTAAGTTATATTCTCTACATCTCTAAACAGAGAGTTGCAGGTGGTTGAAAACCTATGAGAAATTAAAGTGAGAAAGATATTTTTGGAGACCCTTTTAGGAGAAATGAATTTCTTTTTTGCATCCTAAGAACGCCAAAGCAGACAAGAAAGCAAGACAATGGCTCCAATTCTGTTTGGAGCATAAAATCTCCGCAATTGAGGATATATGCGTAGAAAAGATTTTGTCTCTGTCTACTCATTTGTTGTTCCGTTCAAATCTGGTTCTAAAAAGAAAAAGAAAAACATATTCACTTCCAGAGAGAGCAACTGTATCTTTCAGAAAAACTGTGAATTTCTTTCCAGTTGAGATGTCTTAAAATTAAATGGTATTGCAAAAACTTATATAATCTTGTTTCACTTAAGACTCAAGGTCTGTTATCAGAACAATTACTTATTCAGTATCCTGATAGATAAAAAAAATAATTTAGAACAGCATTTTATTCTATGACCATGATTTACCAGTTCAATGTCTTACCATTTAAATATACAATTCAGTGTGCATAGTAGTGATGAGCTTTAAATGAAAAAAAAAAAAAAAAGCAACACCATAATGGATTAAGTCTGATATAGCCTTTTTGTCATGAGTAAAGAGGCTAATGTAATATAAGCACTCATGAGTAATCAGATGTCTTCTGATGAGTAAATTGAAATGTCATAGCAGAAGTAATCCACCACACATTTTATTATGAATTTCTGTGGGTAGGTTTAAATTCATTTTCTGACTCATTTAATTTATTAAATCAAAGCAAAATCTAGATGCATGAAAAAAGCGATTTTGGTAATAAGAGTTTTACCTCAGTGTATGTATTGGTTTCTAATTTTTTCTTTTCCTCATCAGCTGACTGGACTGTGATTTGTGCAACCATTCTTTGCAGCTTTGTTTCTGGCTTTTGCCAAAGACGCCACAATTACATACAACAAGCACTTCCAATAATATTGTAGGATTCTATGTACACTAGAAATAACCTAGTGTTTTCAATAGCTCTGATCAAATTTATCTTTGACATGATTTCTCAGTTTCCGTAGATGAGCCATATTTTTGCACAACTGGATTTTACAAGACACAGTCAATTAGGGATATAGGAGGCTATTTAATTGACTTCTACTGTTTTCCTCTTATCATCTTTGGTAAGAATGTAACTGCTGAAAATATTTTGAAGCCACTGGGTCAATGATTAAAAACAAAAAGGAGTTAGTATGTAATAAAAGTCCTCATACAGCATACATCATGGCCATCATTATCCCCCATAGAACACTGGAATTCAACTGAATTCACTTCAGTAAAACAAAGCTACCTCTTTTGTTGTTGCATTGTTTTTTTAATTAATTATTTAACTTTTAGTTGATGTATAATATTGTATAAATTACATGTGTACAATATAGTGAATCACAATTTTAAAGATTATACTCCATCTATAGTTATTATACAATATTTGGTATATTCCCTGTGTTGTATAATATATCCTTGTAGCTTATTTTATACCTAATAGTTTACACCTCTTAATCCTCTACCCCCATATTGTCCCTCCCCCTTCCCTCTCCCCACTGGTAACCACTAGTTCTCTGTATCTGTCAGCGCTATCATACAGTATTTGTCTTTCTCTGTCTGACTTATTTCACTTAGTGTAATGCCCTCCAAATCCATCCATATTGCTGCAAATGACAGGATTTCATTCTTTTTTATGGCTGAGTAGTATTCCATTGTGTGTGTGTATATATATATATATATATATATATATATATATATATATATATATATGTACCATATCTTCTTTATCCAGTCATCTGTTAATGGACATTTAGGTGGCTTCCATATCTTGACAACTGTAAATAATGCTGCTATGAACATTGGGATGCATGTATCTTTTCAAATTAGTGTTTTAATTTATTTTTTCTTGGATATATACCCAGGAGTGGAATTGCTGGGTCATATCGTAGTTCTATTTTTAGTTTTCTGAGAAACCTCCATACTGTTTTCCACAGTGGCCGCACCAATTTACATTCCCACCAACAGTGTATGAGTGTTCCCTTTTCTCCACATCCTCTCCAGCATTTGTTATTTGTGTTCTTTTTGATGATAGCCATTCTGACAGGTGTGAGGTGATACCTCATTTTGGTTTTTATTTTCATTTCCCTGATGGTTAGTGATGTTGAGCATCTTTTCATGTGCCGGTTGGCCATCTGCATTTCCTCTTTGGAAAAATGCGTGTTGAGTTCTTCTGCTCATTTTTTAATCAGGGTGTTTGGTTTTTTTGATGTTGAGTTGTATGAGCTGTTTATATATGTTGGATATTAACCCCTATCAGTCATATCATTTGTGAATATTTTCTCCCATTCAGTCGGTTGTCTTTTCGTTTTGTCAGTGGATTTCTTTGCAGTGCAAAAGCTTTTAAGTTTTATTAGGTCCTATTGGTTTGTTTTTGCTTTTATTTCCTTTGTTTTAGGAGATGTATCCAAAAGAGTATTGCTACAATTTATGTCAGAGTGTTCTGCCTACGTTTTCCTATAGGAGATTTATGGTATCCAGTCTTACATTTAGGTCTTTAATCCATTTTGTGTTTGTTTTGTATGTGGTGTTAGAGAATATTCCTAGTTTCATCCTTTTACATGTAGCTGTCCAGTTTTCCCAGCACCATTTATTGAAGAGACTGTCTTTTCTCCATTGTATATTCTTGCCTCCTTTGTCATAGATTAATTGACCATAAGTGGGTTTAACCACTTCTTAACTTCTAAAGGTTCTTGCTCTATATTAGATAGTATGATATGGTTTAGTATAGATCCCTAATTCTTTTCACAATTAATTGTTCTCTGTTTCAAGCAACTATCTCACTTTCTTATCCTCGTCTCTCAAAACAAATGATTCGGAAAACTTTTATACTTCTTAACATTCTTACCTGCCTTTAGCAGCAGTTATTCATGTATATAAAATCCCGTTGAATTCCAGCTATTTTTCAGGTTATTTCTGTAACGTTTGACACTGTATAAATAAAAGCAGGTACAGAAATGTTTTATTTATTTTTGTTTTTACATGCCTAGGCTATTTTTAACTTTTTATTTTATTTTTTATTAAGGAATAATTGACGTATAATATTATATTACTTTCAGGTGTACAGAATAATGATTTGGTATTTGTATACACTGGGAAATGATCACCGTAATGAGACTGGTTAACATCGGTCACCATACCTAGTTACATTTTTTTTTCTTCTTTTCTTCTTGCAGTGAGGACTTTCAATATCTACTTTCTTAGCAATGTGCAAACATGCAATACTGTATTATTAACTAGTCACCATGCAGTATGTTATTATTTATTTCACAGCTGGAAGTTTGTACTTTTTGACCCCCTTCACCCATTTTGCACCCTCTCAATACCTAGGCTATTTTTAAAACAACTTGTTAGTGACTTCAGGTATGTTTTGATCTCTATCATTTATCATATCATTCATGCATTATTTGCAAATGATGACCTTCATCTGTATTATCTAGAAGCCTTTTATGAAGCCAGATTTATGAATGCCCTTAGAGAAATAGAAAAACTCACATTCCTGTATCTAACCCAGAACAGGAGAGAAAACAAATGAGTTCTTTTCGTCTTACCTTTCAGTTCACACATAAACCATGATGGAAGTAGTAAGATAGTAAAATATAAACCCATGTCTCTTTTAAGATTTTTGAGTGAGTGTCTAGACAAGTCTGATAGTTCATCGTTTTTGTTCCCCAGCCATAAAGTATAAGACAGATTCCTCTCACAAGCTAAAGAGTTTAACGACTATATGTTTTCTTGTGTTAAACCTTAAATGTCTTAAATGAAAAGCACACAAAGTTTGTATTATTAGTGTGTGAAAATGTCTAACTTGACCCAAAAGAGGAAACAGTCCTTACTCCATCATTAGAGTGAAATAGAAAACTGCACTTCAGAATTCACTGTGTCAGTTACTCATGGAAATGACTGCACACACATTTTTAAAATTCAGAAATCTTAATTATCACCAAATCTATAAATCTACAACTTTTATTCTTCTTGCCTGATGGCTTTTAGAGTCATGCTTAATTTCACAGCTGACAGTACAAAGCTTATCTTCATTTTTTAAAATATCTAATTGGAACTTAGCAGCTGTTTTCAATAAAAGGAAAGGCCTCATATGAATGTGGTGTAGCCTGCTCCACCCTCCGTCAAGGAAAAGATCTAAAGAATAAGATAACGCATGCCTACATTCAACACTTTGGGCACCAAATCTTATTATGTTAGTTGGGATGCGTTAGAAATTCTGTGGTAACAAAAGTTCAAAATTTTCAATAGTTTTAAAAGCAAAACAAAATTTATCACTCTTTATATGCCTATTACAGGTTGGCTGGGGCCTTGCTCTGGTATAGGCATTACCTTTCTTTTATCAGCCAGGGTGAAGGAATATTGAACTCTGGTGACAGTGGCAGAAGAAAAGGACAATTCCAGAGGTTGTTGCATCAGGATAAATATTTCATCCTATAGTCACACATGCCATATTCTCTCACAATTCATAGGCTTCAGGAAGTCACATGGCCATATAAACCCACAAAGAAGTCAGAAGGCAACCTAGTCATGTGTCTGGAAGGAGGGGACAGCCAGAAACATTTGGCCAACAGTGATAGTGATTATACAGATAGTAACTACAAATCTCCAATCTCAGGATAGCCCCATTGCTACCAACCTTATTTAGTCTGGATGCTGATTAACTACATATTTGATGTCTTGACTTTTTAAAAACTTCATCTTGCATTAGCTTCTTCTTCTTTCAGTAGAGTTCTTTTCCATGTATTATTTATGGGTTTTTTTGTCTTAGGTCAAAACAAACATTAGTGAATATGTTATTAGTAACTAAACCCTTAGTGATTATGATATTGATTCAACAGGATTAAATTCTATACATGAAATTCTGCTATCAAAGAGCTCAAGGATATTTCTGACCATTTTACAAGTATTAGCGTAGACTGTGTATCATAGAGTCCTATCATCAGAGGGCTGATAGGGAATTGTTAAAATATATCATTTATTCCTTATATTTCGGCAAGATTGTACACAAAGCATTTATATCAGGCCACTTAGGGTGGGAAGGAAGACAGAGAAATTGTTATCTTGAAGTTGTTTTATTCAGTTCATTGGAGAGCAAGGCTATCACATAACCTGCTATAGGGCATGTACCTGCAGGCTGTTTTATTAAAATTAAGCTCATCGTTTGGTCTTTTGGCTAGACTTCAGTAACGTATTTACTCTTTTACAACAACTTGAAATCAAATTTCAAATTTTGCATGTATCTGCTTAGCTAAATCATTACCATTATTTTGTAAGCTCATGGATATTTTGAGTAATAGTAATAATAAAGAGAATGTGGTACAAGGAGAAGAGTGCTGGACCACATTACTGTGACTTATGAAGTTTACTTAATGTCTCCAAAGCCTCAGTTTCCTCTTCTGTAAAATGGAGAAAACAAAATTGACCTTTTTCAAACTAATAATATGAACTTGGAACTACACCAGGGGCTTATTTGCAGAACAGTCTTAGCATAGCTACGTAAATAGAAGCTTCGTGTGACGGTACATAAAGGAGCCCACAATTTTAAATGGAAATTAAATTTCATTATTCAGGCCACACTGATCAAACTACTCTCACGTATTTGAGTTACAAGGTCTGAGGGTGAATGGCATTCTGGGATGAATTCCAACAAGTCTGGGCTTTATTTCATCGAATTTTACAGTGTTGGAACAAACAGTGAATGCTTGTGAAGCTGACTTGTTCTTTTCTTCTTATCTTTGGGATTCTTACTCTAATAAAGTCATAAAAGTTACGAACTAGAAGTGACTTTGAGGTTATATCCTTCAATCCCTTTGCTTACTTTTAAGAAAACTGGGCTATTATCAGTTAGGGATTTTATTCAACTGGTAGTAAAAGAGTTCTAAAAGTTAATGTCATATGTAAATTTTCAATTTATGCACCTAAGGTGTTTGCAGATTTCTTGGTCTCCCTCTCATAATTGCCTACATGTTTTGCAAGAAAGTCTGCACAACGTCTTATTTATAGAATAATGAGAATGACAAAAGACTAGAGGCTAGTGAGTCTGTCCGCTTTTTAAGAAGTACCAGTGTGTTTTGCTTACAACTCTATGCCCAGCATTTTCTCACAGGGTCCCACATTGCGATAAGGCTGGGCAGTGTGGTTTTATCATTAATCACATTATGCCTCTCCTCCCCACCCCGAAACTAGGGTTCTATTAATTAAAAAAAAAAAAGGAGAATAAAGATATTGCATCAGGGAACTTCCCCGGTGGCACAGTGGTTAAGAATCCGCCTGCCAATGCAGGGGACGCGGGTTCGAGCCCTGGTCCGGGAAGGTCCCACATGCTGCAGAGCAGCTAAGCCCGTGCGCCACAACTACTGAACCTGTGCCCTAGAGCCTGTGAGCCACAACTACTGAGCCCATGTGCCACAACTACTGAAGCCCACACCCCTAGAGCCCGTGCTTCGCAACAAAGAGAAGCCACCACGATGAGAAGCCTGTGCACCGCAACGAAGAGTAGCTTCCCACTGGCCGCAACTAGAGAGAAAGCCTACGTGCAGCAACAAAGACCCAACGCAGACAAAAATAAATAAATAAATTTACAGGGAAAAAAAAAAGATATTGCATCAGAAACTGGCGGTTTCTGCCATAGAGACCTGTTTTCCTATTATAGATAAAAGTGTTACAGCATTTGTCTTACTTATATTTGCTAGTATGTCTGGGCTGGAATCTCAGCAAACCAGAGTGATAATTAACAAGAGACAGTGTAAATTAAAATTATAGGTTCTAAAAGTGAAACTGACTTAGATTCAAACCAGGGCCACACCATTTGCACAAATTACTTAACATCTTTAAACCTCAGTTTTCCTGTAAGATGAGATGGCACCTCCTTTGCAGGTTCAAGTTCTAAATTAGGTGATACCTGTAAAGTACAATATCTAAAGACAGTGCCTAAAACATAATAATCACTCTGTACGTAGTTGGTGCTGCCACCAACCGCCCAGTGTTCTTTTATACGTTTTATGATTGACAAATTAAAGCTGATTTACATTTTATTGAAATCAACGTCAAGGTAGTAATGTTCATCAAATTATTGTACTTTAGGTCATCAGATTTGCTTTAGTGCCTTTGAGGTTCTTCTTTAAGATGACAGTGGTTATTATTCATCTTTTATAAATCTCTGTATTTTTCCATTTAAATCGTTGGATTCATCTTCTATAGATATGCCCAAGTCAATGATTTTGATTAGCCTGTGCTCTTTATCCAATATTATAATACCTAGAAAGTAATTATGTTTCTGTTTTTCATTTTAATCTGGTCTTATCACATTGACTATATGGGCTTTGGTCAAGTCCATTATGAGCTAATTGCTCACGTGCTGGATGTTCAGAAGTCTACCCTTCAAATCTAAAAAAAGGAAAAGATGAAGCCACAGAACTCTGATACATTTTATACATGCATTAGTCTAATTATAGGTAGAGAAATAACTATTCTTTCTATTGTATATTTTGAACTTCTCCTCTCCCTGGAAATACAGATTTTTTTATTACAATGACTTTAGTCATTGATCAGGTCCAACTGCAGAAGTCTCTTAATTTAAGAGGAAGGAATTGTCTTTGGACCTGCCTGGAATTGCCACAAACTAATAACCTAATTGCTCATGCCAACTGACAGAACAAGCATTGACTCTGTCAGTAGTCTAGGCCTTTGTTTTTTTCATTGGGATTTGAGGTTTGTCCATTGACTGGGAAGTTTATACTACAACTGACTATGCTATGAGTAAGACAGCTTTAATTGAAACCTCTAAAGAGTAAAGGAAAACAGGAAAAAAAAAAAGACACTGTCTTTTTCCTCTATCAGTAATGCCTGGGCCTGTCAGGGGTGCTGAATGGCAATATTGAGCATGCCTTTTCTCTCACGTAAAATGTTAGTATGAAATTATTCAAATTATACTCTGGCTATGTCATAACGTCTATGTTCTCTAGTTATATAGGAAATGGATTTAAATGAGAGTTAAGTGGCTTTCATTCACACATTCGTATTTTAAAAAGCACTTAGGGAATCTGTTGATGTTTCTTATCCTCCCTGCCCTGTTGCTGTTCAGTCTGCCCCCAAGTGGTGGAGAGCCTAAGAACCTGGAAAGGTAACAATGTGGTCAATCGATCACTGCTGCAGTTGTGTGCCTGATTGATTTTTGTTGGTACGTAACAGCTGAACAATTTGAAATTTATTAAATGTAATATGAATGCACCTGTTCAAATCATAGCAGTATAATAATTCTTGAAACTGTGGCTGTACATTTTAATTCAATACACTAAGTGAATAAACTTTAAGACATACAGCCACCCTTCGTGAAACGTATTTCTAAAGCTTTTATTGTGTGCTCATCCTCTTCTTTCTTCCCTACTTGTTTTAAAAAACTACTCCCTGCTTTGGGCTTATACTGGAAGACATTTTTCCTCTTGATTTCTAGCAGTTGCTAGCTGCTATTGTTGAGTTTTAATATTCAGTGTGATGCAGAACTCTTACTTTTTTTCAAGTTCTTGGGCTCTCTCTCTTGTCTCATTTTTAAAAATGGCCTTTGGGGAATGACAGTGATTGTGACAGATGGTAAAGGAATAAGAGTGCACTTTGATGCTGCCTCTGTCTTTGCCTCATGATCTCTTTCCACTTTCTCAAGGCAAATTATAGGTTTCCTTTTGCCTCTAGAGGGACACAGATAGCAGTTAGCAGTTATGGTTCTTTGTTTCTAGCTCTTAGAAAAAGGGTCTTTTATTTGATTACACATTGCCATTAAATGTATTGTTAATGAAGGATTCTGATTAGTACATTGACCAAATACCTGACTAAACCAGGGAGGGAACTTGTTAAGTGAGGAAAAAAACAAAAAACAAAAAAACAAACAAACTTCTTTGATGAGTTTGAAGGCAGCTTCCCTCTAGTGGCCAGAAATGGTACTTCATTCACAGGCTACCATACAAACATTTTTTTGAGAACTTTATTTCATTGTTTCTTTTTAAAAACATGATATCATTGAATGTGTCTTGCAACTAAAATTCAACTCTTTAAAAACATTAGAAGTCTTTTCAATTATTAGACTCAAAATTGTAGGTGTGAAAGAGTAGACAAAGGTACTTCACTATGCACCCACACAAGCACAGCACACAATTCCAGATGAAAGGATTTTAACTGACTAAAAGATAGTAGAATGGGTCTGTATTTTTTTTTAGAAATTATGTGTCTGGAGGAATTTAAAAAGTATAAGTATAAAGTTGGGTGGTGAGTTTATTCACTATGTTTATGAATTTGAAATATTTCATAATGAGAAAAATTTTAGAGAGAGGTGATAGAACCATAGTTAAAGTTTAAGTATGAGAATTTAAATGGCACTAGAGGTCAGTTGAGAGTTGTAATTATAATCTGAGTTTATTTGTTCACATTTATTTATCTACTTGGAAAGTATTTAAGCAATACCAAGAATGTGCTACATTCCAGACAACATGGAAGAAATACAAAGACAAACAAGACATGTGAAAGGCTAGTGAACAGATGACTAAGCAGTGAGACAGTGCTGGTAGAAATACAGTAAGTTCCCTGCATACAAACGAGTTCCGTTCCAAGAGTGCGTTTGTATGTTAAGTCCAATTTGTTTGAAAGTCCAACACAGTTAGCCTAGGTACCCAACTAACACAGTAGACTACATAGTACTGTACTGTAATAGGTTTATAATACTTTTCACAAATAATACATAAAAAATGAACAAACACGAAACATAAAGAAAACATTTTTAGTCTTACAGTACAGTACCTTGAAAAGTACGGTAGTACAGTACAACAGCTGTCATCCAGGGGCTGGCATCGAGTGAACAGGCCAGAAGAGTGACTGACTGGAGGAGGCAGAGGGGGTGGGAGATGGTGGAGCTGAAGGATCGTCAGCAATGGGAGACCGAGGGCAAGCTGCAATTTCACTCACGTCTGATAGTGATGGCACAGGGTCTGGTTCCTTGCTGGAACCAGATGCATGTTCGCATATTTGAAAGTTCACAGCTTGAAGGTTCCTATGGAACCAAGGGAGCACGCCCACAGTGCATAGGGCTGGGGGACACAGTTAAGCACAGAAGGGTGGTTGAGACAATCAAGAGATTGGGCACAGTGCTGGGGTGTTACCTATGCAGAAAGCACCGCAGTATTTGTGGTTCTGAGTAATCGGTAGAGAAGGGGCTTCAAGTGTGGAGGAGTTATCTGGGCAGACCTGAGGGGGCCACATCACTTAATTTTCCTGAGCAAACCTTAAGCAGGCACTATGTTTTATACCGTGACAAATTATCAAATGAGAGAAGATTAAGTTTTGATCCCTAGGTCATACACATCAATATTACGAGTTAATCTTACAAAAATTATAGATAGATTCAAATAACACCAGGTAGTCCAGAAACTTGTGATAAAACAATGTTTTCATGTTTAAGTTTGATTTCTTAACATAGTGTTTCTTGGAAGGAATTAGTTTGTCACTCTGCTGTATGATTTGAAGGAGACGTATAATGAGGAGGTACTCAACTTTGCAAGTATTACTGAGAAAATTGCCCCAACAGGCATCATGGTGATCGGAGAGTTAAGCATGCTCAAATGTTTTGCTTCCCTTCTGAAGTAAATGGGAAGTTACCAGTTCTAATTGGAAGTGTTGTTTGCCTAACGTAATGCTTAAGGGAGTTTTTGGTGGCAAAGGTTCACAATGATTTGAAGGAACATGAAACTCTGAAGATGAGATCAGCAGCAAATTTACCAGATTGATGACCAAGAGCGAGGCAACCATAAGTAAGGAAATGGGGAAGTCATGAGACAGATAAACACTTATTTATATAATATCCTTAACTGGTTAGGTTGGCTATATTTTATGCATTTTCTATGGCTATTTTCAAGCTTGAGTATTATAGAGTCTCTGAGTTATTTAAGATACTGGTGTTATTGCAGGTATAAAGGTATAAAGTGTATGTTATATATAATATGTATATATACTCATATAATGTATATAAGGTATATGAAGCTTATATCATATATAAATATTATATATATAATTATAGGTATAAAGACAGGTATAATTCGATGCATCAAATAACGTTTCACCCCCATGTCCATAAACACCTTCTCTATGCTGGAAATCACCCATGCTACCCCACGTTCATGTACTGAAGGATCTCCAACTGCCCAGGACTATGGCCTTCACGCCCCCAAGCAATCAACCCTTCCTTGGCAGTGCCCTCATGCTCTTGACTTTTCTTATCTGCTCTCCTGAGTTGAGACTTCATTGTTTCTTACAACTGTTATCTCAAGCCCCAGACATCAAGTATGTGAGGAGATCAAGTGTGTGATGTGTGTGCTACTCCATGCTAATAGAGTAACACATTTGCATTTTAACCTGTGTTTCTCCCCACATTAACTGAAACAAATAGCTTTTCTGCAGAAAACATGCCATTTGATTGAGAAAATAAGTGTCAAGTACCGTTGACATCACCTAATCACAGCAAGTACATACCTTAGGACTCTACTTGTGTGCAGAGCTGAACCTGTACCTGACAGGTATTTGCAATACTGATAACAAATTTCCTAAACAGTTGTGCAATGTTATTCATTAGCCTGTTTTTATAGGATGAAACTCCTGAAAATGGTTACAAAGCTCATTGTTTCATCTCTCTCTCTCTCTCTCTCTCACACACACACACACACACACACACACACTTCCACGCTTTGAAAGCCTGATGTATTAGACAAAGGATGCTGTGAGTAGGTTTGGAAATCACTTGGCATTTCTGAGATTTGCCAAACAGCTTGAGATATTTTAAAATACTTTTGTTCGATCAAATCCCAAACATGTTTTTCCAAGTACTTTTTTTTAGGTCAATTTTTATAACCATGTGTAATTTCATGGAAATTTAACCCATATGTTTGTTTCTGTTACCATATATTCAAATTGATTTATAGCACAGATGTAAGTATTTTCTTTGACACTGGTGTATGAAGAGGGTGAGAGAGACTTGCAATTTGAGGCACAGGGAAGTCCACAGTGAGACTTTAGATTAATGACCACAGACTATAACCCAGTTCTAACCCCAACACACTCTTCATGGTAAAAGTCACAGGGGACTGTCTATAAGTGTCAGCAAAGGATGAGATCCAGGTCCTGCAGTATGTTGATGAATGTACGTTTCTAGCGTGGACTCAAAAATGGAATTCTGATTGGTGCTTGTATAGCACTCTGGGATTGAAGCCCTTAAATGTTACTAAAGGTCTTTGCCAACTGTAATGAAAAACTGGATCAATGAGCACTGATATTTATTGGCAAAATAGGACTGAGAATAGCCAGCACATTCTATTATTTTTTGTGACATAGAGACTAGAAATGGGCTTGTTGATGGGAAAGTTGAAACACAAACAAAATGCCACCATACTTTACAGGAACAGCAAGAAAATGAACCTTTTAAACCAGCATATGTATTACCTAGAAGCTATTCTTTGTTGGTTTGTTTAACATCTTTATTGGAGTATAATTGCTTTACAATGGTGTGTTAGTTTCTGCTGCATAACAAAGTGAATCTGCTATACATACTCATACATCCCCATATCTCCTCCCTCTTGCGTCTCCCTCCCACCCTCCCTATCCCACCCCTCTAGGTGGTCCCAAAGCAGCGAGCTGATCTCCCTGTGCTATGCGGCTGCTTCCCACTAGCTATCTATTTTACATTTGGTAGTGTATATATGTCCATGCCACTCTCTCACTTCATCCCAGCTTACCCTTCCCCCTCCCCATGCTGGAAGCTACTCTTAAAATTAAATGGAAATAGAAAATCTCTAATAAGACCCTTGGATTCAACCAACGTGCCACCTCAGAAGTAAGTGATACCTGCCGTGGCAAAGATGCTGTGGGTGAGAATGGATAATAGCAGGGTATCAGAATCAGTGCCAGTCAAAGGAAATTAAAATCCAGTTATGATATAAGGGGGCAGACATAAGTAATTTTAAAAACCAATGCATTTAAGAAGTTAATAAGAAATGGTTCATAAGCATTGCTTGTGAATGCAAACTGAAAGTCATCACATGTATACTGATGTCTGGCTTTATACAAATCTTATAACATTCACAGGGAGAAAATATGATCTCTGATCCTAAAGGCTGTGCCTACAAACAGAGAGAAAATAAACCTGTCTCCTGGAGGGAGGAATTCCTGTGATTGAAGAAGTCAAACAACTTCTTGAACTCTGAGAGCCACCTTGGCTGTTCTGCTTCAGGGTTTTTGGCAACATAACATCATCTTTATGAACGTTACCTTACAGAATGTTAGTTATACCAGGGCAGACACAACCAGGGATTTGACAACTCCCCCATGCTTTGACTGGACTGACATTTCCTTAGCAGTAACAAGCTGCCACTGTCTGGTGCCATGGAAGCCCTTGGGCTTGATTTAGGAGTGTGACATTGACTGCTTGTTACTTCTTATCTTAGAGCTGTCAGGGGCAACTGATGTCAGCATACAATTATTTGATAGCTCTACCTCTTGTGCAAAATGTGAACCTATCGATGTCTGAAATAGCCATCAAAGTCTTGGAATTGGGGGTGTGTGTGGAAAATTGAGAATTAAGACTCATCTGGCTTATTGTTATATAATACTTTGTTTTAAATTTGTTCCACAAAAATATAAAATGTAACTACCTATTGGGCACACAGTGGTTGCACACATTAAGCAACCTGCTCATGTAATCTTCACAACAATCTTACAAGATAAATAGTATTATTTTGACCTCATGTGACAGGACAGATGATACTCCTAGAAAGTGGTAGAATGGAGATTCAAATACAGACAAACTAGTTCCAGGGTCCATGCTTTCACCTTGAATTATACTGCTTCTACCATGGAATTAAATATGATGGATTGCTGAAATTCTGTCATTGGGCCACAGTTTTTCTTTTCTTTAGTTTTAATGCAAGAAAATAATTCTTCCTTTCATCTAGGAAAATATCAATTAACAACTTGTATTGTGTGAGAAATACTGAAAGAAAGCATTTTTTATCATCCTTGTAGTTTTTCTGGAGTAAGCATGTGTCTAATGGGATGATTCTAGTCATAAATGGAGTTAGTCAATGACCAGTTTTCTCCTCATACTATGTAGACTAATGTGCTCTTTGAGAACACTCAAAATTTGCCGTGTAGTAAATAAATGTGTGGGAATTTTTTTGGTTGATATCAAATCTCAGCAATGAGCAAAATAAGCAATTAATAATCACCTAACTTGCAAATTGTAGCTCAGTTTGTCATTCTCTTTTTCATTTCACTTATTTTTAACCATAGTAATCTTCTTCAAATGTAGCCATTTTCTAAAGAATGTATTTTCCTGCTTCTGAAAAATCACCTCTAATCTCCAAAGCATTTTCATGTATAATATTTTATGTATGCATTGATCTGGTTTTGTGCTGTTTAAAAATATAACCCTTTTATTTTTCATAATTAACCTGAACAATGGCAGATGACAATTTAATTTCTAGAATGTGTGTGTATGTGTGTGTGAGTGTGTGTATTTCTTTCTTTCAACCAAATGACAGAGATCTAGGGGAATTCTGATTCTCTAATTCTAGCTCAGTATCTAACAATTGAAAGCGTTTAGTTGTGATTAAAACAGATTGAAGGAGATAATCCCTTTGAGAAAGCAGCTTCAAATGGCTTAGCAGTGATTCTTCAGGGATAGGAACTAACACAACACCAGCTAATTCCTGCAAAGTCGCCCTGGTGGTGCTGGAGATGTATCCTTCATTTGCTGTTTTCCTCCTAACTGGGTTCTATTCAGATTCTTCCTCAACATGAATTCTGCTTTGAAGACAGTTTTATTCATTCTGTTTTCCAAGAACCAAGAATTAGCCAGTTTTGCTTCAACTCAAACAGTGAAATACATTGTGTCATAAAGGAACAGAGTGCAGACAGTTCTCAATTCACAATTGAATCATATTCTAAAAGACCATGGGTAAGTCATAGACAATTTGGAACTTGGGATGCCATTTACCATAGAAACATTGCTCCATAAGATTAAGTTTCTCGGTCAGCCCTCCAAAACCTATTTAACCCATAATGTAGCTTAATATACTTATAACTAGCACTACAAACATCTAGCCTCTATGTATAACAACAGTTCTATGAAAATAGTTCTAAGCCATGTTGTAGATTCAGTAGTGGCGGGGAAAACACCTTCTTTGTTTGGGAATGCCTTCAGATTAATTTTATTCACAGTGTGCCATTCCTAGGATCAGAGAGACAGGCAGGTTTGTACCTTCTGAGATAGGAGAAAGAGAGAGAACTAGGTTGGGGATAATTTATGGGTTAAGGGTTTCTTTATTTCCTTACCCCTTCCATCACTGTATCTCCATTTTGCAGTTTAAGCCTGTACCCTTGAGACCAGGAACCATGCCTAGGGAAGGGAATTATAAAGTCACGAGGGGATCCCAAGTGTCAAAGGCTAGGAATATGCTCCTGGGTCTCGGCTGCACATGGAGCAATATTTCTGAAACTATGCTGAATGGCTACCCTTATATGTTGCATTACAAAGTAAAACACTGGAAATCTTCCTGTTGTACCCACCTTCTGCTCCTTCCTCCCTCCCTCCCTATGCAGCTACCACTCCTATACCTCCCCTCCCCGGCAAAATTGCTAGGAGCCTTTTCCTCTCCGGTGCATTCACAATGCCTTGTGGATGAGACACATAGCAAGCTAATATAAGGGCTCCTTGAATTGAGCAATTAACCACATGCCACCGTTGAGTTTAATAATAAAGTTTAGGCCACATTTTGAAAGGCGTTATTGTTTTAAGGCATGGAATACAGTTGACTGTGTAAATGTTTACAAGCTGCAACAGTGTACCAGTTCATATTCTATAGGGCCATGCTATTAAGCCAGAATTCATTGATTGACAGTATCTAACCAAATCTAAAGTTGTAAACTAGCTATGCTTATATGAATCACCTGCCAGCATTTCATCATTTTTTTTCTATATACCCTTTGCTATGCTGTGATGTGACAATTGATCTGCTGTTTAATGTACAGTAAAGATGATGAGCTGGCATTAATAATAATGGCATATATTAAAAATGTAACAGGGCACCATAATGCAATAAGAGATAGATATATAGTTGAAAACCTTTTGACATTGCATTGCCCCTGCTACTGTTTCACAACACTTTACACTTTGAAAAAAAAGTGGCATTAAAATAGCATGTAAAGTGTTATTCCCACATGCTGTTCTTGGTCTTTGGCATGCCTGTTTTCTCCACATTCTCCAAAAATGACAAGAATGTATCCCATCTGATACATCCTGTGAAAAATTTAAGAGCATATTTGAAAACACAAAATACTGTTTTCATAAACTGCTGAAATCTGTGATAGTTTGGCAATAATTGCAGGAACAATGCTGGAACTCAGCTCTTTATTTTTTCTTTCCCTTGCATTCTTTTGTCAAACCCACTGAATTTCTTTGTGCTGCATTGCTTTCTGATGTGTTGATCTGAGTCTCCCTAAAACACAAGTTAGTGCCTAAACAGAGTCTGACAGTTAGGTTTTCTCCATTAATCAATGATCTAATGTTGATATTAATGTAGTCTTTTAAGGACAAAAATAAATAATCTGAAGCTAATTTAGCACTGGGTAAATTAGAAAGAAAGCTTTTAAGAAAAGGAGGAATGATGAAATAGGCGATACTAGATGTAAGACTTTCTAGAAGGATACATGTGAGTAAAATTCTATTGGGGCTTAAACAGTTAGAACTCTGTTTTCTGTTTCTATTTTTATTCTCCTTCTAGTACTTGGGGTTTTAAGATTCACTCCTTACTTGCATGGCAAATCATAACAAATGCCACTCTGGTTCTCATGTTTAGACTACTGGAATACCACTGTAACTCTTGTTTATATAGGATCCCTTTATATTAAGAGGATCCCATATCATTTATGAAACATGAATATCCTACCTGGCTGCTTTTTTGACGATAAGTAAAGTAGAAACAATTTCAAAAGAAAGAGTTCTCTATGGTGATAGTGATATTATAGTGAGTTCTTTAGCCATTTTATTCAGGGTATTTAACCTTAATTCTCATTCCCTACTTCTGTATGCCTTTCACTGGGTCTACTCTTGTGCAATGCTTAAGAGATGTGCAGTCATCTAATTTTTTGTAGCCCAGCTAAGGAGTCAAACTGTTGATATACACTGATTATGTTAACCAGATTATAACCTATCTCTACTTTTAGTGTCATGGGAGGGGAAGCACAATGACATAAGCAATGGTAACTAATACTTATGTCATGTTTACTGTGCTTGCCATATATTAGTGCTCACAACTCTGAAGTTTAGGGTTATGAAGGAAGAATTCATAGACATGTTGGATGTTCGGTTAGGCTAAAGTGCATGAACTTTAGCATTAGACAAATTCAAACTGAATCCCTTCTCCACCCTTCTTTGATTATTTTCTTTACCTCTCAGTATAATTTAAACCATTGGTCCCACTACTTCACCCCAAATTCCAAGCATAAGGTATATTACTAGGTACCACTCACTTTTTGGTGATTTGGTGTCTATACTGTGTCAGAGAGTGACCTCGAACTGGGCATGATTTATGTCTGATAATTACTATGTTGTTAAGGATCATATTTCGATTTGAATGGAAGTCAGTTAGGACTGAGCTCAGGGTCTGTGGTAAGGAAGCCCATCTGGATAAATGAATAGACGATGAATAGAGGTGGGCATTTATGGAGTGTGTTTAGGGGGTTATTAGAAGATCAGTTGGAAGTGTAGGGCTTAGGCATGAAAGTAAAGAATGAACAATTTGGTGGGAGCTCATACAAAGCTTTGAAAGGCAACCAAAGAATTTTGGGCCTTGGTCTGATGACATGTTGTAAACTTTGCTTGCTTTCTATTGAGGTATACTTACTGAATACCATCTTGGCCCTCTTTGTTTCTTGGGGGGTTGTTTTTGTCTTTTTTTATAAATGTATTTTATTTATCTAATTTTGGCTGCATTGGGTCTTTGTTGCTGCACGTGGGCTTTCTCTAGTTGCGGCGAGCAGGGGCTACTCTTCCTTGTGGTGCACGTGCTTCTTATTGCGGTGGCTTCTCTTGTTGTGGAACAAGGGCTCTAGGCGCGTGGGCTTCAGTTGTGGCATGTAGGCTCAGTGGTTGTGGCTCGCAGGCTCTAGAGCGCAGGCTCAGTAGTTGTGGCACACGGGCTTAGTTGCTCCGCGGCATGTGGGATCTTCCCAGACCCGGGATCGAACCCGTGTCCCTAGCATTGGTGGATTCTTAACCACTGTGCCACCAGGGAAGTCCCAGATACTAGTCTTTTATTTTTTACTATCATAAAATACACACAAATCTATTATAAAAAGTTAAAATTTATCAAAACTTATACACACAGAGATCATACATGGTGCCATTCTCATTGAGTGAAATGTCAATGTAAGTAAAGATGCAGTAATCTCATAAAATTAACTGTAGTACACACTGTACTACTGTATTAATTTTGTAGCCGCCTACCATTGCTATGGTAGTGAGCTCAAGTGTTTTGAGTATCTGCTTAAGATGCCATGTGAGCCGTTCATCTGTCCTCCAGTAAATTTCATAGAGCAGTAAAAAGTGATCTCTTTTGGTTCTCACATATTTTTCATCATGTTTAGTGCAATACTGTAAACCGTAAATAACACTATGGGACATATACGAAGTGCCACTAGTGATGCTGGAAATCCTCCCAAGAAGCAGAGAAAAGTCATGACATTACAAGAAGAAGTTGAGTTGCCCATAGACTGAGGTCTGCAGCTGCAGTTGACTGCCATTTCAAGATAAATGAATCCAGCTTAAGGACCCTTGTAAAAGCAGAAAAGGAAATTAGTGAAACATGCTGCTGCTACACCAGCAGGCGTGAAAACCTCCCACGTTTTGCAAAATACCTTTTTATCTTGTATTGAAGAATGCAGCTTTTATGAGGATGCAAGATTATTATAAGAAAGGCATACCTATAGACTGTAATATGATTTGAGGAAAAAGTAAAGTTATTATATGACAACTCAAAGCAAAAGGAAAACGGAGACTCTAAAGTTGGAGAATTTAATGCCAGCAAAGGATAGTTTGATAATTTTTAGAAAGAAGTTTGGCTTTAAAAATGTCAAGATAACAGGAGAAGCAGCTCCTCCCAACCAAGAGGTAGCAGACGAGTTCCCAGATGCCATTAAGAAAATCATTGAGGAGAAGGAATATCTGCCTGAAGAGGTCTTTAATGCAGACAGAAACTCCCTATTCTAGGAAAAAAAAAAAAAAATTGCCACAAAGGACATTTATTAGTAAGGAGGAAAAAGGAGCACCAGAATTTAAGACAAGAAGGAATAGGTTACTGTTTTGTGCAAATGCAGTTGGGTTTATGTTCCAGACTGCCCTTGTCTATAAAGCTGCTATCCTACAAGCCTTGAAGGGAAAATATAGATACCAGCTTTGGCCCTCTTTGGTGATATTCTTTATTTGGTAAAGAAGGGGGGTGTGTGTGTGCGCGCGCACGTGCACGTGCGTGTGTGTTTAAAACAAAGTGTTAGAAATTCTAAATTCCAACATGAAATAAGTTACCAGTTGAAATTTTTTCTCAATATTCAACTGACTTGATTCATCCAATTTTTAAAGAAAAGGTAATCATATAGTATTCTATATGAAATAGACTTTGTCATTTTAGTGTGAAAAAGTTAGCTGTCACTTGAGGGTGTGCTGAGGAATCCGACAAGAAAAAAACCCCAGGGCATTAGGAATACATATTCTCCAATCTAGATTTCAAATTGTGCAGTGGATGTTTGGAGTATGTCAGAAAAATATTAAGCCCATTCATATGGTAATTATGTAGAGCGTTTCTTCGCTTCTGTGTACCTTGCACTGATTGCTACATAAACAGCATTCAGTATATACATTTTTGCGTTTAGTGAAAGTGCCAGTGTCTGTGTCTGAATTCATAAATGCTGTGTTAGGAACCGAGCAATTTCTGTTTACAGCCCAAGGCTTTAGGGAGACTGTTTAATGAGGAGATGTGAAGCCTTTTGCAGTTTATTGCTGATGACATTTTGAGGACGCTTGCAGTTGCAGTTGGGTAGACTGGAAAACAGGAGAGCTGGGTATTTTCTTGGATGTGGTTTATGTGCCCCAGAGTGTTGTATCAAATTTTATCCATAATCAAATTTCTACTAGTAAAACAAAACAAAACAAACAAAAACCTTTCAGCAACTAAATTTTGAATATTGAAGGCAAAGAAAAAAACAGCACCATTGCAAATCTGATACCTGGATTTTCTGAGGTTCAAAGAATCCCAGTTATACTACTTATACAGTTGAATCAAAGGTTATTCTCACTGTTTTTACAAGCTTGAAATGGCTGCTTTTCTGGTTAGATATGGTATTTGTACACTGGTTGATATTCTTTGTTCCCTGTATTTAAAAACTCTGAAATTGCTTGGAACACTCCCACAATAGAAATTAAATTGGCACTGCTCTTCAGATATCTGCTCTGGTGTTGAATGTCTCATTTTTGTATCCATAGACATAAAGTATATTCACATCTATCACCTGAAACTTTTAAAATGAAAAAGAAGTCAGGTGATATATTTGTTCTTGCCTTTGTTTCTATTTGAAATGTTTGTGACCAATTTGAATTGGTTAAAATTATAGGACCATGACACAGAGATATGGTAGCAGATGAGCCAGTGAATCTGTCCAGGTGGGAGCGTGGTGCTGCGGCTTCTTCATCTTGTCTGGTCCTCAGCTTTGTGGGTTGCTTTTCCAGAGATTGTGTTCTAGAGTGAGTAGTTAAAAGCTCTGGAACTGAACTTTGTGGCCTTGAATATTGATCCTATCAATTACTGTGTATCCTTGACCTAGTTATGTATTTCATTAGGCCTAACTCCAAAATGAGCAGTACCTATTTGTACTTCTTGGATTATTATAATGATAAAAAGAAACACATGGTCGAATCAAACAAATCTATGTATGGCACAAAATGAAGAATCAGTATTAGGCATTATTAATATTAGTGTTAGTACCGTTTCATATCAGAAAGGCGCTTGTTGAATACTAGATCAAAGTAGTCAGAAAAGAGGGAGAGAGTCTTAATGCAGTTTTCACACAGGCTGTGGAAAACTTCCTTGCTTTAATCAGAAAATGTGTCTGATGATTTCTAGTTGACTGAAGTCTACTGAATTCTTACTCTGGACTCCTCTTTTCTGTACTCTGTACAGACTCCTCTCCTTCCCCCTCCGCCGCCAAAAAAAAAAAGAATTATTTCACAGGATACAATGCATGTGATTACAGTTCTGCTAGCTTAAGGCAGTTTATTATAATGGATTCAGCTGAGGCTTGGTTATATTCCAGCCTCAGCCATTTTATTAACTGTGAAGAGGCTATAGCTTTAGATGTGTTGATTCAACCATGCATTCTTAAGATGGTGTCCCAGACACGTTAATTAAACCTGCTTGTTCCTAAATTTCACCAGCTACTTCTTCCGCTGTATTTCTCATTTTACTGTTAGAAGGGAAGCTTTCTGCTTTTTTTTTGCAATTGACAAGGTAAAGAATCCTAGATTTTAGTTTTATTAGATTGATTATTATGAACAGAATTCAAATACGGAAGCTTACAAGTGAAAAAATCTACATCAACAAAAATCTATACTTAACATTTCTGTTATAAACTGGTGATTTGAATTTTAGTGCATCTGTTGATAAAGAGAAGTATATTTGTTATTATGATAAACAAACAGCGACAAACCATTGCCCACATGACTCTTGATAAGAAACCTGGCAGTGAGTTTTATCTCATGTGTTCAGGATCCACCATCACATATGCCTAAATTTTTATAAATATGTGTCCTCTAGGTTGTTATAACCATCTGCGATCAAATATGTTATGCGAAGCAAAGACCAGTTTGTCTGTTTCCTTGCTTCAATAATGAAAATCATCACACTGTGTATTTTAGAGTAATTACCCATAGTTTGGGATGAGGTAGACACTTTTTAGAAGGGTGTACTTTGGAGCCAATTTTAAATATATATATATATATATATATATATATATATATATATATGCAGAAAGGGTATTAATCCAGCCTAGGCAAGAGGAGCCAACAAGCCTCTGGAATGTCTGTCCCAAACTCTACAGAAAAATTCATTCAGATTTAGTAAGCTTTTTTTTCCATTTTTTAAAAGACAGAATCTAACGTCCGCTGTCCTGTCCACACCTATATTTTAGGGTGAATGATCTTGATAAAGTTTATAGGTACTTTTCTTCTAATGCCTTGATGAACTCAGCTACCCCAGAAGCATGGAAATTTTGACTGGTAGGTAGGAAGTGATCATTTCAGAACTTTCAAATTGTGCTCAGTTTCTACAGACAGCCAAAGAGGAAAATAAGAACGTTGGGAGTAAGGAGTGAAAGAAGTATGATTAAAAATCTTGGGAGGACAGAGGCAGAGCAGAAAGTGAGAGGCGGCCAAAGAAACACTTTGTTGTGTAATCCTGCCATGGGCACTGCTGACCCAAATGAAGCCAAACGTCATCTCCAGTGAAATCTTTGGGGGACCTGTCCCGCATTGCCTGTGCTTAGCTGTGGGCACTAATTTTCTTTACTCATACAATCCAATCCATTAGATGTCTACTATAGGTTTTCAGGCCTGAAGAGGGATTTTTTTTTTTTTTCTTTTTTGACCCAGGCTCAGGATAAGATGAAGCATTCACTGCTTCATTCATTCATCCATCACAAATTTGCTTCTCTCACACCTTCCCTTCCTCATTCCCTTACATACATAGGCACGTCTACAGCTCTGGGATATTCCTTATGACCTAATGGACTTTGTGGCAGAAGAAGAGGCAATAGCTCTTTGGTAGTGCTCAGAGGAGTGACATACTTTTAAGCCTGGTGGGAAGAAAATTGACAGAAGTTACTTTTCAGGAATTGTTTTTGATGGTGTATGCCCTACTGAGACACAAACCAGCAGCAAAGGTGGCAGTTATTAAGCCCTGTAACTCAAGTTTACTTGTCCTCCTGAAAAGTCTTCACAGCCCGCAGGAGAATTCCCTGTGAGAGCAAGACACATATCTATTTTGTAAGCTTATCTCTTTCATTGCATTTGACATTTTCAAGTCTATGGCAGTAGGTGAGAATGATGGACCTTCACAAAGATACTATCACACAAACAAAAAGGAGTTAAAAGTTGAAGAGACAATGCAGTCTTTTCTTCAAATTTGTTTCAGTACACATATGATTAGTATTAACTTACTTTATGCTTTTGAATGTAGCAGATAGCTGATCATACTTTAAGCCTGGAAAAATCCTAAATATTGAGGGCAAAAAAAATATCCTTTCATTTCTATCTCTGTCATCTCTAACTATGTCTATATCTGTGCTCTTTAACTTAATTACAGAACAAAAATGATGCCATTTGGTATTATGCTGGGTTATAAATATTTTTCTACCTCTATTTATTCACCTACATTACCTTCTTTGCTACACACCCCAAGCCCACTTAGAACTCATCTGCCTCTGTTTGGGTCTACATATGAACATTAGTGATCATACTTGAAGGAGGAAGCAAAGAAAATAATTCACAGTCATTTCTTGAATGTTAAGGCAACCTTGGCTTCAAAGTGTTGATATTATAATGGGTGAGAGACACATACACCAAAGATGCACCGCGCACCATTCTAAGTGCCGTCTAAGATGCGGTTAATGAGCCCTCATGCTTTGATAGGAAAAACAACCTCATAAACTAAAAATGCGGAACTTGTGATAGCTGAGCTCTGCGCAGGGAACTGTGGAATCACAAAATTGAAGCTCCATTAATAGCCCATTACGATTAGTAAGGAGTATAAAGTACGGGGGTTCCAGCGACTGCTTGGGAAAGACAAGAATGGCCTTATAGTAATGACATTTGAGATGGATTAATGAATGAACAGGAATATGCCTGATGAAGAAAAAGAAAAGGGAAGACAGAGGATCCTACTTGCACACATGGAGAGTTTTTTGAAGAGTTCCAGTAGGCTCTGTAGGTGAACAGAGAGCCTGTCTGTCAAGAGCATAGTGTGCAAGTGGCATTATGGGAAGTGAGATTGAATGGTTAGACAGAGAACAGAGGACAAAGGATAACTTATTTGATTAAGGGAAAAAAAGGTTTTATTTTGTGAGGAACAGGAAATCAGAGGGATTTTCTTCTCTGTCTCCCTCTTTCATCTTCTCTTCTAACCTTCCTTATGTCCTTCCTTCTTTCTTTCTTCCTTTTTTTCCCCCCTTCTCCTCCTCTTCCTTTTCCTCCTTTTCTCCCCCTTTTGCTGTTAATTTAAGGATAATCCTTCTTACTAGAAGTATGACAGATGGACTAGGGCTGGGGGAGACTGTTGGTATGTGAAACAATGAGAAAATCTAGCAGTGGCCCACTAGGAAACGAATGAGCGTCTTCCATAAGAAAGTAGCTGGTATAAAAAGTGGGACGTTTTCTATACAAACTTGGAGAGCAAAGACAGGGAAAGGTCTCGTTTTCCCTCCCTAAGCCTAGTGTATCACACCATTGCCTGACACCATATAGGCAGTCTGCAAAGGTTTATTGCTGGCAAAAAGTAATAGTGAATAAAAGGATACTTTCTATTTTGTGTTACTGAATGAGTTGGTGATGCCTTTTTACCAAAGTCAGAAACGAAGGGTGTGGAAAATATTTGTGAGGTGAAAAGAGAGAAACAAGTTCCATTTTTATTTTGCTAAGTTTAGTATGTCTCCAGGATGAGATGATAACTTTGTCCAACAAATACTTGGAAATAAAAGTTCTATAAAAAGAGAAAGGAGGAGAGATGGTCCCCAAGAGATGAAGTTTCATATTGTTTGTATGGGACAAATAATTTAAAGGGTTGATTTTTATGTCTGGAAGAAATTGTTTACTTTCTGAATGAATATCAGCAATTTCTAGCCATTAGAACGTTAGCTACTATTTCTTAAGAAGCACTAACACGAAGACAAATCGGGGAGCCTTAAAATGTCTTTTTTTTTTTCTTTCAAAGGTGAACAGTTTACCTTTTCCATCCATAGGGCAGGCACAATTATCAGAAGGTACATTGCTTTTTTCTTAGAAGGAAAAACTTTGCTCTAAGAATAATGACATTTCTTCTCCAAGATTAGTCTCCTAAAATATTAAGCTGGGAATGAGACAGCCAATTCTGTTCATCCTTATGACCAAGAAGAAAATTAGGGAGTTTTTATTACAAAGGCTATTCATGTTCAAAAGTTAGTGAGTTTGTACCACAAATTATGTTCATGTTGAAATATATTATGTTAACTGAACTTGAGTTGAGTTCACTGTTCTTTTAAAAAGTACTTAAAATGTAATAACAACAAAATACCTTATTTGAGATGAATTATGTTAATTATGTTTCCTGTATTTGTTACTTTATTTTATTTGAACCTAGCAATTAATTTGCAAGTTTCATAGCCTGTCTGAAATAGCTGTTCCTTAGGTCCACACAAAACATTAAGTAACAACATCACAAAGCAAATTGATTCTGGGATCACATAAGCATTTACTAATCTTGGTGCTGAATTCATTTCTTTTAAGAACATGTTGCAAAAATTAGAGGAAAAAAATCTTTGCATTACTTTCCAGTATGAAATGGTAGAGCCTTTTAAATGTATACATAATCAGTAAAATGTGTTTATCCGAAATGACTTTATTAGTCAATTTCTGCTTTTTTGCCAGAAAACCCTCAAACTTGACTCCACAAACCAATGTAATCAAAATAGTTTTACTAAATAATAAATCATTAAGTATTGGTTGAAGTTTAATCCCAGCATCCTTGAAACATTCCACTGAACCTTTAGATTTCCAATAAACAACTATGGTCAGTAATAGTATACTTGGGTAAAACAAAGAAAATGTGGTTATTTCCAATTCTAAAGCTAAGTTTTAGAAAACAGGCATCAGGAAGGGGGATCACAGACTTATTTTTAATGTTCAAACAAGCTAGAGCTCATATCTTATTTTGATCTAGGGGATTAGGAAAAATCTTTGTTTGGAGGAAGTATTTAACTTCAGAGTTTCCACATTGGGTTTCTTCCAGTTCTCATTATTTGGGATATTTTTATGGAAATGCACTTTGTCTTTAGATGCCATCTGCTCCTCCCTTGCTTTGGTCAGACCCCACATCTGGTTGTTCTGGACTTGTTCATGAGATCTCAGACATGATCATCATGACCTCACTAGAGAGGGGTTGAAAAAGGAGCAGATGAACATCAAGAAGACTAAAGCTCATGCGTTTCAGATAAATGACTCCAAAGATAAAATGCAGAAAGCAAAACACATGAACATCGTTGATACAGAGCAATGAGGCAATGTTGTGGTGATTATTTTTAAATAATTTATTTTACCTTGTAAAAGGAAAAGAGGAAAAAAAAGCAGACAAAGATCTTTGAGGAGCCACAGAACACAACTACTGAATGAAGATATCGTTTTCAATATGCTTAGTTATTAAGTATCTGCAGTGACAAGTATTCAGTGTTTTTAAAAATACTAATATATTTAGTCATAGATCAAGAAAATGGATTAGGATTAGGTGTTTGATACTAAAAGAACAGTGCCATTTTTTCTAAACTGTTGCATTTCTCTTGAGTAAATTATTTAAATAATTGTTTGATTCCATATTTCACTGATAAGTGAGGCTAGAATAATAAAGCTAATGTATTGAAAGAATTGATTTGTTTTGGAATTGCATGTCTAATAATAGAAACAGTGCTAGAGGTGAGTCCCTAGTACCATCCCAAAATGCTCATTTAATTTTCCATATTAGAGGAGTACCCTGGTAGAACAGATACCAGGTTACTTAATCATTTATAATGTATTTACTTAATCCTTTGTGAGATACTTAATCATTTATAATGTATTTACTTTTTCCTGGTGGGAAGATGGGGACATAGAGACAGCTTTTCTTTCCTTTATTATTTTGGCAAATAATAAAAAATAATACCTTTTTAAAATCATACTTTTTTAAAACATGGGTGTGGCCCATATTGTTAAAGTAGGTGTGTCCAGGATTAGGTCAGGGTTAGAAGATAATCTGCAGTTAACCTACTAACTGTTGACTGTGATTAAATGAGCAAAGAGAATTTGAGCACGAGTTTATGATTGAGACAATTTGGCTATACAGCTAATTTTAACCAAGAAGATGTTGAAATGTTCAGATAATGAAGAAAAGTGTGGTGAGCTTGAAAGTTTCAGATGTGTTTCACTGTCTTCTTCCTGTGGAAATAAAGTTCTGAGTACTTGAATCTCAGCCTTTACCAAGAAATCTTTGGAGCAGTGTTGATGCTCTGAATGGGAAATCTTAGTGAAACCTACATGTGTGGACAACATCTGATCACCTCAAAATGCAAGAGATGATCCTGATCAGTATAGCATTAAAGTAATCCATTGAATGAAAGAAAAGACACTTTTGAGTTCTTTTGTATCTTTAGGTAGTCTTAAAATTTATGTCATTTTTTAGGTCTGCAAGAAGAAACCATTATTATCATGGACTTTACATAGAACGAAAATATATGTTTTAGGGAATAATGACCTACTCATGAATTGCTGGCTTTAGGAATCATCATGTATATTAAAGACAGAGTTGGAGAGGCAAGCATACATACAAACATTCTATAGGCTTATTTTTTTTCTTTCCTCTTCAGTGCATTTGTTTGAAAACTGCTTATTTGCCTGAATTTGCTCTGCTGGCAAAATTTTTATACCAGACAGCTACTTTTTATTGTTGCTGCACATCATGAATAACAGCTTTTTTTGATGGCAAATGAGATGCCCCAAGTTGCAAGTTTTCCATAAACATATCTGAATTGTTCAATTTCCTTCTTATTGTATAATTTCCACCCTGGCCCTTTCCCTGCTGATATTCAGATAAAGATGTCATTCAAGTGATTTTCAAAACTGTCCTATGTTACTTGCTATCATAAGTGGTAAGACTGCTCAATTCATATTAGCTATACAAGTGCTGTACGGGTTTTTATCAGATATTTCTAAAATCATTTCTTTGTAATGAGTGGTAAAGAGAACAATAAAAGAATGCTTCCAGTTGGTTTTCCAAACAGTGGTGGTTTATTAGCAATAGAATTAGTAATATGACTGTGGAGAAGTCAGTTTCTGAAGAAAATATCTTAATGAAATATTCTCTTTCTTTTTCTTTCATGTCTTCTAACACGGATTTGGAAACAATGATTGCTGATTGATTTCAAATGACTTTGCTCTTTGTTTTCCAATTAGGTAAGTGATTTTGATTCTTTGATACTTGTAGGAGTCCATGGTTGTATTTTTAAAACATTGTTCATTGCCAGTTTGCACTGTTGAGTTCTCTGGTAGAATGAGGTGAAAATTGGACATAAAAAGACAAATCACCTTTTTCAGACATGTATTTAAGGTCTATTTCATTAGCTAGCATAGGACGCAAACTATTAAGAAGACCCAGTTCAGGTGATTCCTTTTCACAGGCACCATATGTTTAAATTCATTTAAGTCCATTTTGTTGGCTAACTTTTGTTTATAGACGAGCGGTCAGATCTTGCCTAGGAAGTTCCAGGTCATACCAGACAGGTTACTAAATGTAATACTAGTGACCTAACTGTAAGAATGCATTCCATATGGTAGCTAGTGACAGTTTGACAATCAGTAGCTAACCCTTTTGATGATCCCAAAGATAGCTAGGCTAAAATAAATACATAAATAAAAAATAAAAATTCAGCTTTAGATTCTGAGGTGTTGTCACTTATTCAGTGCTAAAGCTGGGATTAGTAAACTACAGTCTGTGGACCAAACCTGGCCAACCATAAGTTAGATATGCTCCTTGTATTTTTAAATGGTGGACAAAAAATCAAAAGGATAATACTATGTAACATAGGAAAATTACATGAAATTTAAATTTTGGTACCCCAAATAAATATACTTTGCATATTGTTTACGGCTGCTTTGTGCTACAACTGTGTGGCCCCCAAATCCTGAAATATTAATATTTACTGATTCTTAACAGAAAAAGTTTGCTGACCCTATTGGTTGAGCGTCAGAATACAAGGGGTTAACTCTCAAAGCCTCCCACTTTGGGGATACTGATAAGAACAAAAAATCAGTGTGTATCTGGCCTTTTCTTCAATCACAGGGGAATCTACCATACCTAGAATGACCAGATCAGACCAAATGGAAGAGGAGATCTTGACTGTAGATTTAAATTTTCCTGAAACAGCTTTTTACATAGTTATAGTTCTTGTAATTTTAAGCCCTAAAACATTCAGCACATTAAGTCTAAGTTATTTTTACTGCCATTGGGTCTTTGGGCTTGCCCACACACATTCAAAGTCCAGTGGCCGATGGGACAGGGGAAGTGGTATTTTGTGTCTGGTGAAGCAGCATCACATCATATAATGAAAACTAATTTTCTCAAACTTTTAAATATTTCTCAAGGATTTGTTTTACCTAAGAGGATACTAACATTCTATAGATACGGAATTACATGTGATAGTGTTGCGAAAGTGTAATATCGATCATTGCAATCTAGCATCACACCTAAAACAATACTAGTAAGCGTGGTTGTGCTTTGTCCATAGACTTTGCAGAATTTTTCAGAGTCAACGTGGAACATGAGTGGTTATATTCTTATTCTGATTAAGGCAATCTTAAAATAATTATAAACATATTTCTAGTTCTTTTCATCTCTGCATTTATCAGAAACAGATGCATTTGTAGTTTGAGACAGAAGAAATAAAACAAAGAAAGCATATTCTTGGAATATTGCAAGAGAGAGCAATGTAGAAAGAGGTGGATATTAAGAATATGCATTATCTTGTAGGTTTAAGCCACTGGGAAATAAAGCTTCTGTGCATGTATTTGATATATGAAGACAGGGACAAAGAAAACGGCAAATGTACTATGGATATTCCGGCATGGTACAATTATACAGTATGTTTTCTAGCCCTTTTCATGAAAATTTGACATTACTATACCTCAGCTAGAAGCAGCAGAAATCACCAGGGAAAGAACAGCTGGATACTTTATTAGGTTTTGTGTTGTACATAAGGAGACCATGTTTTCCATTGTCAGTGTGTAAAAGAAAATGAAAGCTCTGGGCATCATTAAAGTCTAGGAAGCATAGGATGTGTCAGTTCTGTTCTCTCAACACCTGGATTGAAAGCACTGTGTGAGGTTACTGTAAAACAAAAACAGACCTTCTGCTCTAGTTGAAATTTCCAGAGTTGATTTAAAAAAATAAAATCGTCCATAATTGTTGTAGAGAGAAGTATTCCTTTGTAACTAGGCAGTTACATACATGTATGAGTATAAACTTAAGTATCTGAACATGTTTTCTATATTATTGCACCTGAATATCTCTTTGCTGTACCCTGAGGGACACCAGGAGGCTCCTTGGAGTCCAAGAAGTCCACTCCCCATTTACTGGTCCATATGGTGTCACACCCTTGCTGAGCCTTTCTCCCTGACTCTCCATTTGGCCCCTTTTGTTAAATCATTTTGGGGAACACACGTGATTCTTATTGGCGTAGTCACTGTGTCCCTCCTTGTAAATGCCTTTATGTTGGAGACGATATATCTGTTCCACAAAGCCCATCACTGTGTTCCTCATACAGTGTTTGCCTTTAATTTACTGTATTAGTCAGCTTCAGCTCCCATGGCAAAATATCATAGATTGGGTTGGCTTAAACAACAGAAATTTATTTTCTCACAGTTTTGGACACTGAAAGTCCGTGATCAGTTTGCCAATGTGGTCAGATTCTGATGAGAGATCTCTTCCTAGCTTACAGATGGGGCCTTCTTGCTGTGTCCTCACACAGTTCTGTTGGAAGAGTACCTTGCCCATATGACCTTATTTAACTGTAATTAATTCCTAAAAACCAAATCTTCAGATTCAGTCACATTTGCGGTTAGGGTTTCAACATATGAATTATGTGGGAGCAGATGTAGTTCAGTCCTTAACAAGACCTTTGACACAATTTGAGTTGTGTAAGCAAGAGAGAGCATTTTTTTCTCTTCACATGAAGCTATAAGAGACATTTGTAGAGTTAGACTACCTGTATCTTCAACCATGAGTTGAAGTATTCTCTTAATCTTCATCATATGCTCATATTAATTCTAGTAAACTACAAAATGCATTTTAAATATTAAAGGATGTTACATGTTCTAGCTGTGATCTCCTCTTTTATTATCTTAAAAGAGTACAATAGCTTGAACACTGATTTCATTCATCATTCATGAATCCATATATTTGTATATTTCCCATTGATGAAGTGCCCAACTACATGCGTAAGGAGTACAGACCAAGAAGTATAGGATGTAAGGAATAACCTGACAACATTCTGCCCTTTAGCTTCTCAGAGTGGGCAAGAAAGAGAGTTTCAGAGCAATATGTTAAGTGCTTAACATAATTTGCTATTGAAATAAATATCCTGTGTATATTAGTGACTTTTCAATGGTGATAACATCTGATCATGAATGTGAGATTGTAGTTGAAGAAAGAAAGGGAGTAAACAGCAGGCAAAGGGAATGGCAAGTGCAAAGCAAATACATGGATGAAAAAGAGATATCACCAGTGTGCTGAATGAGATGAAGACGAAGAAATGTTCTGAAGTTATTTTTTAATTGAGCTTCTCAGGTTCCAGGTTATATGGCTTGGTGTTGAGTAGTAGACAGGAATAAAATCCTTGTTCTCAAGCTGACTTTTTAGGGGGAGGGGACAATAAATGATTAAGTAAGTGATCAAGAGTTGTAAATGCAAAGAATACAAAAAATGACCTTTACATAGGGATATAGTGCTCCTCCTATGGTGGTGTGAGATGTTTTCCTAGAAGATGATGAAAAAGTGATGTTCGACTTAAAATTGGAATAACAGGAGAGTCAGCCATGTAGAGATCCAGGCAAATGGAAAAATTTCCTTAATACGTGAAAATATTCTTTCTTAAAATACGATAGTATATGTGAACCTTGCTTTAAAATACAGAAGAAAAAAGTGGGGCAATAAAAAAAACAAGAGCAATAAGTGAGATGGGCAGAGGGGTACTAGATCCGTAAGAGATCTGATGGATGTTAAACACGGGTAGTAGGTACTTGGGAGTCTGTTATAAGATTCTTTCTAATGTCAGGTACATTACATTATACTTTATACTCTAACGTTCTGTTTTGCTTTGTTGTATTATTCCTAACCCATTAAACTATCTTGAAGAGCCCTGTGATCATCCGTCTTCGAGTGCAAATGTATTTATTGCCTGTTGAGGCATGACAAATTACCCCGAAGCTTAGAGGCTTCAAACAGCAATAAGCATTCATTCTTCTTCACAGTGTATAGGGGTCAAGAATTTGGGGTTCTGGTTTGGGAACCCTCTCCCCAAATAAGCATAAAAACTGCTGTGAGGTGTTAGTCAAGATGTCAGTAAGGGCTGGTTTCATCTAAACTGGCTTGACTGAATGGAAGATCTGTATCCAACGTGGTTTACTCACGTGACTGCTGAGTTGATCATGGTCGTTTGCAAGAGACCTCAGTTTCTCCCTCGGAGGCAGCTCCGTGGGGCTGCGTGTGTGTCCTCACAGCATGGCACCTGGCTTCTCCTGGAGCGATCCAAGATCAGGTAGAAATAGCAATGTCATTTATGACTTACGCTTGGCGGTCACACGCCCTCACGTTTACGTTATGGTACTGTTCACACAGGTCAGCCCTATTCAGTGGGAGGGGACTATCTAAGGGCATAAGTACTAGCAGATGAAGATAATTGGTGGCCATCTTGGAAGCTGGCACCACAGGGAGAAATAGTATTTTTAGTATTTAAACAAATAATCTTGATGCTGTGCTCATGGAATTGATGCCAAAAAAAAAAAAAAAATCCCTAGTTAATTTGTAGTTTTCAACCAGTAACTGACATAATTATCTTTGAACCTTAATATCCATATCTGGTTTCTAAAGTAAACACTTACAAAATGTCTTTCTTCTGACCAGGTACTTAAATTAGCTTTACTTAACAGAATAATGATATTAAATAACTTTGTAAATCAAAAGGTGAAAATATATGCAGAGAATAAATTATGAAGATTTTGTCCAGCATAATTGATGGTAATTATTTTCCAGTATTCTCTTCATTACTGTAATAATCTTTTTAACCAATTAACAGTTCATTTGGTCTATGTTAAAATGTTAGCCACATTATTTGCCAGTTAATGTCGGTTAAATGTTAATTATGCTGTTCTATAGTGGCTAACGTGGTACATCCTGCAATTGCACTTATTATTGGTTGGTTCTTTGGCTGTCATATATTAATGTGCCTCATTATTATTGTGCTAATTTCGGTTCAAGCACATCATATCCTGCGTCGTTTAAAACCAAATCACCAGTCTTACCTTACTTTCAATCAAACATTAGATACTTTTGTGTTTAGGAGTAGTTTACATGATTAAATACGTAATGACCTTTAAGTCTTAGCTTGTATTTGATATATTTAGGCTGCATTGTTCAATATAATTTAAATATTTGTAGGTCAAAGTGTAATCTCCTCTACAACAAATGCAAGTCATAATTTTAAGTTAAATGTACATTTAAGCTTCATGAGGGCTACAGTTATAAGTACGATTATGATTATTCCTTCAACTGTACTGCTAATGGAATGGAATATCAACTTACTACCTGGGTCTAGTTTTATTACCCCTCATTCCACTCTTACAACATCAGCTATTTTTTTAGTACCAGAGAGCCGCATTTGGAAATAGGGTTTTATTAATGCTATATTGCTACATAACAATTTACCACAAATTCAGTGGATTAGAACATCTATTTATTATTGCACAGTTCTGTAGTTCAGAACACCAGACTCAGCTGGTCCTCTGCTCTGGATTTCACATGACCAAAATCAAGGTGCTGGCAAGTGTGCATTTCTTTCTGGAAGCGCTAGGGATGAATCTGTGTTTTAGATCATTCAGTTTCATGGCAGAATTCAATTTCTTGCAGTTGCATGATTGAGCTTCCCATTTCCTTGGTTGCTGTTGACAATGGGAGTGGAGGGGTGTGTGTGTGTGTGTGTGTGTGTGTGTGTGTGTTGTGGGGAAGGGGTGGTTCTTACCATCTAGAGGTATCAGCATTCCTTGTCCTGTGGCCCATCTCCTCCATTTTCAAAGCCAGCAACAGGGGGTTGGGTCCTTTCAAACTTAGAATCTCTCTGAATCTCGTTCTACCTAGCCTTCTCTGCCTTAAAGCCTATGTGATTATATTGGGCCCAACTAGATAATCCAGGGTAATTCCCCTATTTTTTTTTTCCACATCTCTACTGGAGTATAAATGCTTTACAATGTTGTGTTAGTTTCTACTGTACAATACAACAAAGTGAATCAGCTATATGTATACATATATCCACATATCCCCTCCCTCATGATCCTCCCTCCCACCATCCCTATCCTATCCCTCTAGGTCGTTACAAAGCATCAAGTTGATCTCCTTGTGCTATGAAGCAGCTTTCCACTAGCCATCCATTTTACATTTGGTAGTGTATATATGTCAAAGCTACCCTCACTTCATCCCAGCTTCCCTTCCCCCACTGTGCCCTCAAGTCTGTTCTCTATGTCTTCGTCTTTATGCCTTCCCTGCCACTAGGTTCATCAGTACTGCTTTTTAAAATTCTGTATATATATGCATTAGCATATGGTATTTATTTTTCTCTTTCTGACTTACTTCACTCTGTATGACAGATTCTAGGTCCCTCCACCTCACTACAAATAATTCAGTTTCATTCCTTTTCATGGCTGAGTAATATTCCATTGTATATATGTGCCACATCTTCTTTATCCATTCATCTGTTGATGGACATTTAAGTTATGTCCATGTCCTGGCTATTGTAAATAGTGCTGCAGTGAATATTGTGGTACATGTGTCTTTTTGAATTATGGTTTTCTCAGGGTATATGCCCAGGGTATATGTGGGATTGCTGGGTCATATGGTTGTTCTATTTTTAGGTTTTTAAAGAACCTCCATACTGTTCTCCATAGTGGCTGTATCAACTTACATTCCCACCAACAGTGCAAGAGGGTTCCCTTTTCTCCACACCCTTTCCAGCATTTATTGTTTGTAGATATTTTGTTGATGGCCATTCTGACCGGTGTGAGGTGATACCTCATTGTAGTTTTGATTTGCATTTCTCTAATTATTAGTGATGTTGAACATCCTTTCATGTGTTTGTTGGCAATCTGTATATCTTCTGTAGAGAAATGTCTGTTTAGGTCTTCTGCCCATTTTTGGATTGGGTTGTTTGTTTTTTGATATTGAGTTGCATGAGCTGCTTGTATATTTTGGAGATTAATCCTCTGTCAGTTGCTTTGTTTGCAAATATTTTCTCCCATTCTGAGGCTTATCTTTTGGTCTTGTTTATGGTTTCCTTTGCTGCGCAAAAGCTTTTAAGTTTCATTAGGTCCCATTTATTTTTGGGTTTATTTCAATTTCTCTAGGAGGTGGGTCAAAAAGGATCTTGCTGTGATTTATGTCATAGAGTGTTCTGCCTATGTTTTCCTCTAAGAGTTTGATAGTGTCTGGCCTTACATTTAGGTCTTTAATCCATTTTGAGTTTATTTTTGTGTATGGTCTTAGGGTGTGTTCTAATTTCATTCTTTTACATGTATCTGTCCAGTTTTCCCAGCACCACTTATTGAAGAGGCTATCTTTTCTCCATTGTGTATTCTTGCCTCTTTAGTCAAAGCTAAGGTGACCATATGTGTGTGGGTTTATCTCTGGGCTTTCTATCCTGTTCCATTGATCTAGATTTCTGTTTTTGTGCCAGTACCATACTGTCTTGATTACTGTAGCTTTGTAGTATAGTCTGAAGTCAAGGAGACTGATTCCTCCAGCTCCTTTTTACTTTCTTAAGATTGCTTTGGCTATTTAGGGTCTTTTGTGTTTCCATACAAATTATAAAATTTCTTGTTCTAGTTCTGTGAAAAATGCCATTGGTAATTTGATAGGGCTTGCATAGAGATTGCTTTGGGTAGTATGGTCATTTTCACAATACTGATTCTCCCAGTCCAAGAGCATGGTATATCTCTCCATCTGTTTATGTTATCTTTGATTTCTTTCATCAGTGTTTTATAGTTTTCTGAGGCCAAGTCTTTTGCCTCCTTAGGTAAGTTTATTCCTAGGTATTTTATTCTTTTTGTTGTGATGGTAAATGGGATCATTTCATTAATTTCTCTTTCTCATCTTTTGTTGTTAGTGTATAGGAATGCAAGAGATTTCTGTGCATTAATTTTGTATCTTGCAACCTTACCAAACTCAGTGATTAGTTCTAGTAGTTTTCTGGTAGCATCTTTAGGATTCTCTATGTATAGTGTCATGTTATCTGCAAACAGTGACAGCTTTACTTCTTCTTTTCCGATTTGGATTCCTTTTATTTCTTTTTCTTCTCTGATTGCTGTGGATAAAGCTTCCAAAACTGCGTTGAAAAATAGTCGTGAGAGTGGGCAACCTTGACTTGTTCCTGATCTTAGTGGGAATGTTTTCAGTTTTTCACCATTGAGGATGATGTTGGCTGCGGGTTTGTCATATATGGCCTTTATAATGTTGAGAAAGTTCCCTCTATGCCTATTTTCAGGAGGGTTTTTATCATAAATGGATGTTGAATTTAGTCAAAAGCTTTCGCTGCATCTATTGAGATGATCATAAGGTTTTTCTCCTTCAGTTTGTTAATATGGTGTATCACATTGATTGATTTGTGTATATTGAAGAACGCTTGCATTCCTGGGATAAACCCCACTTGATCATGGTGTATGATCCTTTTAATGTGCTGCTGGATTCTGTTTGCTAGTATTTTGTTGAGGATTTTTGCATGTATGTTGATCAGTGATATTGGCTTGTAGTTTTCTTTCTTTGTGACATCTTTGTCTGGTTTTGGTATCAGGGTGATGGTGGCCTCGTAGAATGAGTTTGGGAGTGATCCTCCCTCTGCTATATTTTGAAAGAGTTTGAGAAGGATAGGTGTTAGCTCTTCTCTAAATGTTTGATAGAATTTGCCTGTGAAGCCATCCTGTCCTGGACTTTTGTTTGTTGGAATATTTTAAATTAGAGCTTCAATTTAATTACCTGTGATTGGTCTGTTTATATTTTCTAATTCTTCCTGGTTCAGTCTTGGAAAGTTGTACCTGTCGAAGAATTTGTCTATTTCTTCCAGGTTGTCCATTTTATTGGCATATAGTTGCTTTTAGTAGTTTCTTATGATGTTTTGTATTTCTGCAGTGTCAGTTGTAATTTCTCCTTTTTCATTTCTAATTTTATTAATTTGAGTCCTCTCCCTTTATTTCTTGATGAGTCTGCCTAAAGGTTTATCAATTTTGTTTAGCTTCTCAGAGAACCAGCCTTTAGTTTTATTGATCTTTGCTGTTGTTTCCTTCAATTTCATTTATTTCTGCTCTGATCATTATGATTTCTTTCCTTCTTCTAAATTTGGGTTTTCTTTGTTCTTCTTTTTCTAGTTGCTTTAGGTGTAAGGTTAGATTGTTTTTTGAGGTTTTTTTTGGTTTCTAAAGGTGAGCTTGAATTGCTATGAACTTCCGTCTTAGAACTGCTTTTGCTGTGTCCGATAGGTTTTGGATCCTCGTATTTTGGTTGTCATTTGTTTCTAGGTGTTTTTTAATTTCTTCTTTGATTTCTTCAGTGATCTCTTGGTTATTTAACAATGCACTGTTTAGCCTCCTTGTGTTTGTGCTTTTTACAGGTTTTTTTCCTGTAATTGATTTCTAATCTCATAGCGTTGTAGTCAGAAAAGATGCTTGATATGATTTCAATTTTCTTAAATTTTCCAAGGCTTGATTTGTGATCCAAGAAGTGATCATTCTGGAGAACGTTCCATGTGCACCTGAGAAGAAAGTGTATTCTTCCACTTTCAGGTGGAATGTCCTAAAAATATCAATTAAGTCTACCTGGTCTATTGTGTCATTTAAACTTGTGTTTCCCTATTTATCTTCTGTCTGGATTATCTATTGGTGTAAGTGACATGTTAAAGTCTCCCACTGTTATTGTGTTACTGTCAATTTCTCCTTTTATGGCTGTTATCATTTGCCTTATGTATTGCAGTACGCCCATGTTGGGTGCATAAATATTTGTAATTGTTTTGCTTCCTTCTTGGATTGATCCCTTGATCATTATGTAGTGGTCTTCCTTATCTCTTGAAACAGTCTTTATTTTAAAGTCTATTTTATCTGATATGAGTATTGCTACTCCAGGTTTCTTGTGGTTTACATTTGCAATGAATACCTTTTCCATCCCCTCACTTTCAGTCTGTATGTGTCCCTGGGTCTGAAGTGGATCTCTTGCAGACAGCATATATAAAGGTCTTGTTTTTGTATCCATTCAGCCAGTCTATTTCTTTTGGTTGGAGCTTTTAATCCATTTACATTGAAGGTGATTATCAATATGTCTGTTCCTATTACCATTTTATTAAGTGATTTGGGTTTGTTTTTTGTGGGTCTTTTTCTTCTCTTGTGTTTCTCACTTAGGGGAATTCCTTTAGCATTTGTTGTAAAGCTGGTTTGGTGGTGCTGAATTCTCGTAGCTTTTGCTTGTCTGTAAAGCTTTTGATTTCTCCACTGAATCTTAATGAGATCCTTGCCGGGTAGAGTAATCTTGGTTGTAGGTTTTCCCCTTTCAACACTTTAAATATGTCCTGCCATTCCCTTCTGGCTTGCAGCGTTTCTGCTGAAAGATCAGCTGTTAACCTTATGGGGATTCCCTTATATGTTATTTGTTGCTTTTCCCTTGCTGCTTTTAATATTTTTTCTGTGTAATTAGTTTTTGATAGTTTCATTAATATGTGTCTTGGTGTGTTTCTCTTTGGGTTTATCCTATATGGGACTCTCTGCACTTCCTGGACTTGATTGAGTATTTCCCATGTTAAGGAAGTTTTCCACTATAATCTCTTCAAATATTTTCTCAGACCTTTTCTTTTTCTCTTCTTCTTCTGGGACCCCTATAATTCGAATATTGGTGCATTTACTGTTGTCTCAGAGGTGTCTGAGACTGTCCTCAGTTCTTTCCATTCCTTTTTCTTATTTTTCTCCCTGGCGGTTATTTCCACCATTTTATCTTCCACCTCACTTATCCATTCTTCTGCCTCAGTTATTCTGCTCTTGATTCCTTCTAGAGTATTTTTAATTTCAGTTATTGTGTTGTTCATCACCGTTTGTTTTCTCTTTAGTTCTTGATCCTTGTTAAACATTTCTTGTATTTTCTCCATTCTGTTTCCAAGATTTTGGATCATCTTTACTATCATTACTCTGAATTCTTTTTCATTTCCTCTCATTTATTTGGTCCTGTAGGTTTTTTACCTTGCTCCTTTGTCTGTAACGTACGTTTTTGTCGTTTCTTTTTTTTTTTTGAAGGGTGGGGCTGTATTCCTGTCTTACTGGTTGTTTGGCCTGAGGCTTCCAGCACTGGAGTTTACAGGCAGTTGGATAGAACCGGGTCTTGGTGCCGAGATGAGGATCTCTGGGAGGCCTCACTCTGATTAATATTCCCTGGAGTCTGAGGTTCTCTGTTAGTCCATCTGTTTGGGCTCAGAGCTCCCACCACAGGAGCTTGGAGTCAACCTCCGGCCTGGGAACCAAGATCCCAGAAGCCTCATGGCACAGCAAAAAAAAAAAAAGAAAAGAAAAGAAGAAAAGGAGCAGTATAATAACAGAAAATAAAAAGTAAAATAAAATTAGAAAGATAAAAAATATATAAGAAAAATAAAAATATAATTGAAACAACTGCAACAAGGTAAAACAAAACCACAATAGAAAAATGAAAAAATTTAAAAAAAAAGGTGAACTAGCCAAAAGGAGCAGAACCATAACAAAGTACAAAGAATAAAATAAAATTAGAAAAATAAAAGATTTATTGGAAAAAATAAAAATATAAGTGAATCAGCAACAACAGGGTAAAACAGAACCCCAACCTAAAAGAGGAAAAAAGAAAAAAAACAGAGGCCTTGACTATGGGGGGCGGAGTTTAGGCAGGGGTTGGAACTTAGGCAGGGGCAGGGTTTAGGGTGGGGCAGGGCCTAGGCAGGGGGTGACGTTTAAGCATGGGATGGGGACTCTGCTTAGGACCTGTGCAGAAGAGGAGAGGCAGCACGTTCAAAGGGGGACCTCCAGAGTGTGGAGTTCCAGAGTTTGGAGATAAGGCCGCGGGTGAGGTTGCGTGGGTGGCGTTTAGGCCTAGTGCACTTGCAGGGGGTTTCGGAGGGGGTCTCCGAGTGTAGAGGTGGGGCCCTGGCTGGGGGTTAGTGGCAGGGCTTGGGCTCTGCAGCAGGAGGGAGGCTTCGAGGGCAGAGGATTAGGCCTGGGAGCTCAACAGGCTCCACAGTGCCTAGGTGGACAGGGAAAGCACTGGCCGCATTCCCTTCTGTTCCTCTGCATGCCCCCCACCCCTGCAGGGTCTCCCCGATCGCTTCCTGACCCTTAACTGTGGGTGGGTCCTGCTGGGTGTAGAAACTCTTCCTCTCCCCGAACCACCCCTCAGGGGTGCTGATCCCTTAGGTCCAGCCTTTACTTTTGCTCCCCCTTCCCTCCCTCCCACTCCCTCAGGACCCGCACGGCTGGAGGGGGCCTCGGTGGGCAGAGGATCAGGCCTGGGATCTCAGCAGCTTCCTGGGGGCCCAAGTGTGCAGGGGCAATGCTGGCCACGCTCCCTTTTGATCCTCTGCCCTCCCAATGGTCCTCTTCTTTGCCCCTCTGGGCGTGGGACCCCTTCCCCTCCCCCAGCCGCCCCTCAGGGTTGCCAGTCCCGTCCCGCCTCCACTTCTCCTCCCCCCTCACTCCCCCCACGCCGCATGTGCTACCTGGTTGCTGGGGGCTCCTCCCGTCCCCTTAGGTGTCCATGGTCCCCCACCGCTGCCTGGTAGGTGCCCTAGTTGTGTGGAGACATGAATTTTGCGTCCTCCTCCCCCTATTTTAAAGTCAGTTCATAACCTTAATTCCACCTGCAAAGTCCCTCCATAGCAGTACCCAATTGATTAACCAGCAGAAGGAACTATTTCAGGGATTTCTTTAGAAATTTAGAAATTTAGAAATTTCTTTAGAAATTTCTTTAGAATTCTCCCTACTATAAGGTTGTTGGTTGGTCAGAAGCTTAGAGTGATGTAACTTGATTGAGTCCTCTCAGGAAAAGTTACATTTCGTGGAGTCTAGGGAACTATGGAGAGAACTCATGAAAAGGCTGCTTTAATTCCAAGGACACCACACAACCTTAAGTTTCATATTTGACTCATCTTATGGCCTGTCAAGAAAAACAGACGCCATCACAAACGAAAACAACTGTAATATAAATATCTTATATTCCATACCTTAAGTTATTTCTGATTATACATTAATAAATAAACATCATAATTTGCCCTTTGTTCTGAAAACATTTCTGCAGCAATGTTTCTCTCTTTCCCTCTTATCTAGATGGTTCCCATCAATACGTGATTATGTTTATTTTTCCCATTAAACACACACACACACACACACACACACACACACACACACACACACAAAGAATTTTTATTTTATCAAGTTTCTCCTTATCTCTGCTTCTTATTTGTGTTTTTTTGTCTGCAATTTCGTTCTGATTTTTTTCCTGAGTCTACTCTAAAATGCAGCATTATTTCCCCCAGCCTTTTACCCAAACTGCCTTTATCATGAAGCATGGTGACCTCCAAGTTACTAAATCTGATGGCCATGTCTGAGTATTCATCTTAATAGACCCATAATCAGCATTTGAACCAGATGATACACTTTGATGCACTTTCTTCCTTGATATGCTTTCTTCCTTGTTGGCTTCCAAGACATGATTCTTGAATTGTCTTTCTCCTGTCTTCCCAGCTACTCCTTTTTCTTTTTTTTTTTTTTTTTTTTTTTTTGCGGTACGCGGGCCTCTCACTGTTGTGGCGTCTCCCTTTGCGGAGCGCAGGCTCCGGACGCGCAGGCTCAGCGGCCATGGCTCACGGGCCCAGCTGCTCCGCGGCATGTGGGATCTTCCCAGACCGGGGCACGAACCCGTGTCCCCTGCATCGGCAGGCGGACTCTCAACCACTGCGCCACCAGGGAAGTCCAGGCTACTCCTTCTTTGATATATGTTCTGGTTTCACCTTCTTGCCCAAACCCTATATTTTGAAGTGCCCCTACTCATGGCATTTGAACTTTCTCATTTTCTATGCAAATGTGATTACCAGGTGATCTCAATGATTCTCATGGCTTTAGCCACCCTCTCCATATGTTGATAGTCACCAAAGTTATATCTGAAGCCTGGAATTCTTCCTTCAACTTCCAAAACTATTGACTCAATATTTCATTTCAGTGTCCAACAGGAATCTCAAAATTAATATGCTCCATCCTGAACTACTAATATTTCTACTTTCCTTCCTGAAACGCTCTCCATCCACAATTTTTTACTTACTTAGGCCCGAAAACTTTGATTGATCTTGTACATCTTTCTTGCTCTCATCTCTTGTCCAATTCTTGTTGAAAACATAGCTCTTCTATTTTCAGAATATATCTAGATTATATTCATCTTCTTTGCCACTGCCCAAGGTCAAAAGTTCAGGCAATCACTATCTCTCACCTGGATTATGGCAAAATCCTCACGACAGGTCTCTCTAATTCTGCCCTTGCACCCTTCAGTTTATTCTCACATCAGCATCAGTGCCTAACACATCTCTGACTTCTCTCCTAATACACCTGCCAAGTCCTCATTTACTTTCTTGCTTTTTCATGCAGGTGATCCTGGCTTTTACCCCAGAGTCTATGCATTAGCTATTGGTTCTGCCTCATTAACTTTTCCAATGTGTACCCATCTGGCCAATTCTTACTTTCTTCAATTCTTTTCTCAGAAAGCTTCTTCTCAGGGAGATCTTCCCTTGTCACTCCTCTTAAATGGCAGTGCTCTCATTCCCACTTGACATTTCCTATTCCCCCTTCCTGTTTTATTTTCTTCTTATAACTTACCTATCATCCACCTAGACTATAGACTCCATGTGGTCTGATACATTTGTCTGCATTTTCCTAACTATCTCAGTGCTTAGAGCAAAGCATGGAATATAGTTAAGTGGTCAGTAAATATTTCATGGTGGGGGAAAAAGATAAGTAAAGTATATTGACATAGAGTATACTTGGCTACAACCCTATAAGGTAAATAAAGCAGGTATTATTTTATTTTCCAAATGAAGGCAATTATTATGTCTTGCCCAAGGTCACAAAACTAGTTAAGTGTGAGAGATTAAACCAAAACTCAACTCTCCTGACTCCTAACCTGGTTTTCTTCCTACTGCAATAGGTGCTAAAAATATAGCGTTATCTGTTCTGGGGAGCTATAGTGCAATGTCCCCCAAGAACCTGGAAATAAAGAAATAAGATTGCCTTCTGAGAGTTACTTTATGAAATCAACATATAATTAATCAGTTACTTTAAAGAACTAGAATTGCTTTTAAACCAAAGGGACCCTTACCTATTAAATGGCTTAACGTTTCTAAGGAAAGAATGTTTTAATAAGAAAAGGCAGACTTTCTAGAGGCAATTTAAGAGGATACTCAAAAGCAAAAGTTAGTAAAATGTGTCCAAAGGGAGGGAGCCTCATTCAGCCAGTGAACTATGAGAATTCCAGAGCCTTTGTGTCCATGGGTGAGTCAGATTCTCTTAGGCCATGCCAATGAACATTTGATTCAGCTCCCTAACTCATTTTTTTTTCTGATATAATCACCAAACAATATTATGATTAATACTTGATTTTCCACGCAGCTCTTGTCTCCCTGCAGAAGTAAAATTCCTGGCAAAATATTCTCCTGCAGTCTTGTCCTGATGTTAACTATTTCTTAGTGAAAGTTAATAAATTGACCTTATAATTATGATTTGGCTTCTGTGAAAAGACATGTACTGACACATATTCTGATTCATTTGACAGTTATAGTCTAAGGACTTTTAAAAAATCAGTTTATGATTTAATATATCAGTTTCCTGAACTTGGTTAACTGAATGTGAATCTCTTCTGCACCTTCTCCCACTTCTGCTAAATATGAAGATGCTCTTAACCTTTCAGCTGTGGAAGAAAATCAACCACAGCCTCCTTCGTGTCAGCTGCTATTTGAAATGCTGGGCAAGAGAAGACTCTGAAGGAGAGTTCTGGCTTAGTGGGGAGGACCTTTCTTTTTTTAATAGAACATTAGCAAGATACATTAGCTGAAGTTCAGCTACTTTAGGGAATAATTAGTTGGTTAAAGACTGCTCTGGTCCTCAAAAGAGGGAGGAATTGTTCTTGTAGATTAGAAGCAATTATTTTGGCAATTTGGATTTTTATCAAGAGTGGTAGGGAAGGACAGTTGGGGCTAAGGTCACCTGCGAGAGAGAGTGGGGAGAAACAGCTGCAGGGAACAGGACACAAGCGAGGCGCAGTGGAAAATTCTGTCTTTAGGGATGTCTCACACACGAAAACCAGGTTTCTAAGTCTGCCAGGCTTAGAGCCAAACACACACTCACTGACATCCTGATTTACCAAGTACATTTGGTCACAAATAGTTTTAATTCTTGCATTTCTACATTTATATATGTTTCAGTAAGCTGTGTTTTGATGGTTGCTCCATTTTAAAGTGTTGAATAATAGCTAACAAAACATCTAGGGAAACTATTTTATTTCCTGAAAGAAAGCTCCAGTCCTCTTATTTGTTTGTTTTACTCATTACTTGCCTTTCTAATTTATTTCATCATGAAAGATAAATATTCGGGAGGTTTACTGTGACAACTTCAAGTTTCTATTGTACTGTAGTCAGATCTTGAATAAATAATTAATTTGATGGAACAAAGAGCAACATAAACATATCAAAACATACTGGCACTGTGTTTAAATAACACCTGAATTTTAGTTGTAGTGCTTACATTTTCTTTTTAAAATCAAGGTACCATTTGGTTACCACAGAAGTAAAAAATGACTAGTGGAAGGTGAGTTGGAAAAAGGCGTCATGATTTTTACGGGAGGGCATGAAATGACTTATGATGGCAGGTGAAGGGATTAATGAGGAGTAGACAGGTTACCCCTGGCTCAGGAACCAGGACTGACAGGAATGGGGGATGGGGGTGAAATGAGATAAAGAGTTTTGTGGTTGAGAATGTTAAGGTACCTCACTAATCATCATGAATATTTTCCCTTAACATGGTGGATAAATCATTGATGATGAAATACAAGGAGGTGGGATACTTCAGGCATCAGGAAGGCTGCATTTATCTCCAAGTAAAAGGAAGGATAACTCTAATAATTAATCATGTTTTCTCATTAGCCTAAAGTTGTTAAGAGTGAATCAGGAAGGACATGTTATGTCAACAATATAAGTAGAGGGACTTCCCTGGTGGCATAGTGGTTAAGAATCCACCTGCCAATGCAGGGGACATTGGTTCGATCCCGAGTCTGGGAAGATCCCACATTGCCGCGGAGCACCTGAGCCCGTGCGCCACATCTATTGAGCCTGCACTCTAGAGCCTGCATGCCACAACTACTGAAGCCCAAGTGCCTAGAGCCTGTGCTCTGCAACAAGAGAAGCCACCGCAATGAGAAGCCCACGCACCGCAACAAAGAGTAGCCCCTGCTCGCCACAACTAGAGAAAGCCCGCGCACAGCAACGAAGACCCAAAGCAGCCAAAAATAAATAAATAAATAAATTTATTTTTTTTAAAAAAACGGGGCTTCCCTGGTGGCGCGGTGGTTGAGAATCTGCCTCTAATGCAGGGGACACGGGTTCGAGCCCTGGTCTGGGAAGATCCCACATGCCGCAGAGCAGCTAGGCCCGTGAGCCACAGCTACTGATCCTGCGCATATGGAGCCTGTGCTCTGCAACAAGAGAGGCCACGACAGTGAGAGGCCCGCGCACCGCGATGAAGAGTGGCCCCCGCTTGCCACACCTAGAGAAAGTCCTACAACAGAAACGAAGACCCAACACAGCCAAAAATAAAAATAAATAAATTAAAAGAAGGCTCAACATTAAAAAAAAAAAAAAAAAAACAACAGTATAAGTAGAAGGAGCACCATATAATCTGGAGTCTCCAACAGCAAGAACTGCAGGTATCAGCATTTCACACTAGCTTTCTAAAGAGCTTGTTTTAAACTCAGGCCAAAGCACTACAGAGCTACATAATGAAAAATCTAGACTTTTTAAGGTATCAAAGAAGGCCTGGAATTTGAACACATGGACAGGCATGACTAGAGATGTATTGTCAAACTTCTTGATTCGGGGGTGATGACAAGGGCTTCATTATAATTTGTGCCTCATTCTCTATTATAGAAGATATTCTCAAATGGTCTGCCTGACATTATGTGTCTATGCACAGCATCATCACCAAAAGGAGACACATCAATTACAGGAAGCCGTGCTATGTTTTTCCCCAGTGTTTTGAGTCAATGACATCCTGATGGTAGAAGTTGCAAGGTCATAATGTGCTTTCTTTATTCATTTGATAACCCATGAAGAAATTAAGACATGAGGTTTTTTAACTGAAGAAAAGTATAATACAGAGTGAATAATACAGAAAATTTCAAAACTCTTACTTTTTTTAAAAAAATGGACAATTCATTGAATTTTACCCTGATCTTACTTTTTGTGGGTTCAACATCAGGAGCACTGATGTGGCGACCAAGAGGTTATCAGTGCAAATTTGTCTTTTTGTTGAGTTGATCTTACGTTAATTTGCTCTGGACATTGGATATTGGAAGGTATTTCTTTCTGTGACGAGATGGCTAGATTAGGAGGTCAGGAAAATAAGGATGCAGTGTATTTCTGGATTTAAACAGCTCATTTCGTATGGTCCATCACAAAATCATTGTAACTAAAATAACTTGCATTGGTCTCAACAGATCTATTAATCTTCTGGGTCATATATTGTCTGTGTTTGATTGAATCTCTTTGTTTACAGGTTATCAACGGACTTCTTTTTAGAACTGCTCCTTTAAATTCCATGATGAAGGAAGAATTCTTACTGGCTCAGGCCATTATTTTTTTTTTTTTTAAGATTTATCATTTATTTATTTATTTTTAGCTCCACTGGGTTTTAGTTGAGGCACCTGGGATCTTCGTTGAGGCATGCAAGATCTTTCGTTGCAGCACCCGGGCTCTTCGTTGTGGTGCATGGGCTTCTCTTTAATTGGGGCATGCGGGTTTTCTCTCTCTAGTTGTGGCACGTGGGCTCCAGGGAGCGTAGGCTTTGTAGTTTGCGGCATGCGGGCTCTCTAGTTGAGGTGCACGAGTTCAGTAATTGTGGCGCACAGGCTTAGTTTCCCTGCGGCCTGTGGGATCCTAGTTCCCCAACCAGGGATCAAACCCATGCCCCCTGCATTGGAAGGTGGATTCTTTACCACTGGACCACCAGGAAAGTCCCTCAGGCCATTATTAACGTTAATTTTTGTTTTTAAAAAAGATGATCTTTTAAGCCCCCTTTATGAACTCTGGGTTCAAGTTCATATAATAATGTTTCAGTCTAGTCTCTGAGAAATTCCTGTAGCCAAATGGTACAGTTCGGCACTGTGGGACACACAAATTTAGGGGGTTCTGTTAGTGACAGGAAAGACCGCTGCTTCTGAGAAGGCTTTTTTACAAGTCCACATTTTAGGTAAAGCCTGATGGGAGGAGAACACATTTCTGGACATAGTTAAGAGCCAGGAAGAGTATGGTACACTTCTGTGTCTGTTCTTTTTATTTGAATTGAGATTGGCAATGCTGAAACAAGAACGTTCGAAGGAGAAGGTTTGGCATCGATCTCTTCAGTATACTTCAAAATAGTTCTTTCATGCATAGGGTAACTTACCATGGAGACTTGTTTTTTTAAACTCAATACCTATTAACACTGCTCAGAACATACACTGGAAAATATTGCTCTAGATAATCTGAAATCTCTTCTTGGATTAAACATAAGTATAAAAAAATGTGAAAATGAATTACATCAATCAAGTACCACCACCCATCTCTCCTGCAGCTCCATGCCTGAATTGTTTTTACAGAATTGTATTTTGGAACTATGCCCTTGGGCCACACTGAGGATCCTTAGAAGAAACAGCCCTGAGAAACTCATTACTTTATTTACTGCAAGAATTTTGTTGAGGATGTTGTTCTCTGCATTACCCTGCAGACACCTCGCGAGAACCCCCTGGAGAAATATATCTCCAGAGTCAGTACGAAGAATAGTCTTCTCTTTCCTGAGCAAGTGGTTGTTGGTCTCATGGACACTGAGAGTTACAAAAATGATTGTTTTCGAGTTTATACTAGGGACTAGAAAACACAGAGCAATTTAGGGCACATCTCTATGATTGGTACAGAATATCACAGCTCTTTTGTGATGGTCTCACTGCATATTTTTAAAAGTTTTCCTATTTTATTTTCTTTCACCTTGATACATTCACTACTTAGTTTAATTTGCTTTTGTAGTATGTATTTTGTAAGCAATCTAAACTCTTTGGTAAAAGCAGAGTATAAATAAGCAAACTAGCTTTATAATATGAGTGAGACCAAGATATCTTTGAAAAGCCAATGGCCTAATCTTAGATGAAGAACTTGATTGTCATTTGAAATAGCCATATCTCCATGAAGTCTCCTAGTGCGGAAGTATGTTGAATGAGGGTGTTGTTTGAATCAGAATTTCTGAGGCCGATTCCTAAGCATAGGTATTTTTTAGAAGCTAGTAATTCTAACATGTATAATCACAAAGAAAGGCATTTCTGGACTGGAAAAGAGCAAGTGCAGTGCCTTGAGAAGGGAACAAGCTTGGCATTGCTCCACGAGAATAAAAAGCCCTGCCTTCTTGGCTCAGAAGGTGTTGAAAGGAAAGGTGTGGGAGATAAAGTTGAGAAGTAGACAGGCTTGATTTCAAGCAGAGCCTTATAAACTATGATAAGAAGTTACATTGCATTTCAAAAACAATAGAGGGCCACAAGAGGGTTATTTGTTAAGTCAAGTTTATTAAGGTATAATTGACATATGGCAAAATGCGCTCTTTTTAGTATATAGTTCTATGCATTTCGATAAACACGTAGAGTCAGGTAAACATCTTTGGCCATCAAAACAAAGAAAAATTTTTATCGCTCCAAAAAGTTCCATAATGTCTCTTTGGAAGTCAGGCCCTTCTCCTACCCTGAATTCCTGGTAACCATGGCTCTGCTCTCTGTTGCTATAGTTTTGCTTCTTAAAGAATATCTTATAAATTAGATCATAGCATGTGTAGCCTTTTGAGTCTGGCTTCTTTCACTTAGCAAAATGCACTTGCCATTCATTCTTACTGTTGCATGTATAGAGGGCTTCGAGAAGGGGGATAATACAAACTGCTTTATATTTTGTGAAAATAGCTCAGTTACTATGATGAGAATCATGGTATCATGGTTGTTAAGAGGTGATTATAGCAGCTTAGGCAAAGGGAGGTGATGATGGTTTCCCCAGTGGCAGCAGTGGAGGTTCTGAGAAATGGTTGATGTGGGAAATATTTTGAAGTTTGAACTGACAGGCATTCTAGTGATTTAGGTATGAATGAGAATTGTCCACGTGGGAAAAAAATAATATTAAATTAATAATTTAAATATAAAACAATGAAAGTATTAACAATTCTTAGGAGACTTATTTAGTATAATCTTAGAATGAAAAATAGTTTCTCAAGCAAGACAAAAAAATAATAGAACTTAGGAAAAATTTGCAATATAAAAAATTAAAATTTGTATAAGGTGAAAGACACCACAATTTAAGTTGTAAAACAAGCACCAGCCAGGGAGAAACTTTAATAGCGCATATGACCTGGTATTGATATACACGCTATATAACGAGCAAAGAAACAACCCAAAAGAAAAATGGGCAAAGCAGAAAAAAAAATTTACTGAAAAAACAGTGTCCAATATACATATAAAAAGATGTTTATTCTCATTACTATTTGATTCAGCAATTTCACATCTGGAACTACATTCTATAGTAATACTTATGTATGTGGGCATAGATTGTTTTGCATCAATAAGGAAATAAATATGTAAATTTTGGTTCATGGGCACAATAAAATATTATGCAGCCATTAAAAAGAATGACCTAGATCTGTATGGTGTCATGGAAAGTTCTATGTTAAATGAAAAAGTTGCAAAACAGTTTATTCATCATGATTCCTTTGATAGCTAATTAAAAGAAACTTTTGTGATTGTGTGTATGAAAAAGAGAGAGAGAGTAAATACAAAGAAAAACAACTGGATTCACACCAGATGGTTAAAAGATTAACAGCAGCATTTCTGCAGAGGGTGTGGGATTGGGTATGATTATAAAGAAAATATTTCACATTTTTCTTCATTTTTTGTAAGGCTTGACTATTTTTAAGATTTAAAATTATGCTCTTGCAAACATTGTTGCAATTATTATTCTTATTCATTTACTCTTGCAAATATGCATCAATAATTTCTCTCAGATATTTACCTAAAAGTGAAACAGTTGCATTATAGATATATGCTTTTTTTCATTTATTGGTTAGTGACAGTGAAGAAATATATAGACGGTTGGAATGATCATACAATGGGATACTTTACAGCATTAACAAATAATCTAGAGACACCTGTATCAATGTAGAAAAAAATTATTTGAAGTCTCATAGTATACCTTTTATGCACATTTTTAAGAAAACTGATTTTATATATTATTATGGGGAAATACATATTAGTAAATGGTTGAAATATGCAAGGAACAATTCCACACTGACACAAGAGAGTGGTTAATTTTGGAGGAGATGGTATGAGTTGGGGCTTTGTCTTTATATTTGACTCCTTAAAACGTCTAAAGCATATATGACATGTAAACTTGTTTGCTAATAAACATGTTTGCTAAATCTGGATGAATTAAATATGGGGACCTGTTACATTATTTTCTATTATTTTTCATTACTAGAAACGGAGAGTATTTTGCTTAGATGAAGACTAAAGAAAAAACAGAACTACTTTGAGGAAATATGATAAATATTGCTTAAAATTGGGGATGGGGAGAGAAGTGTTTAGTCTGGAATGAAATGATACTATTGAGATTTCTCTTGAATTATCATAATACAAATAATCAGTCATATTTATTAAAACATTAATGTATGCTAAGCACTTTGCAAATGCCTTTTGTGTATTTTATCATTGAATTCTTAGAACAATTTTATGAATCACACGTATGGAAAATGACCTTAGATGGGTTTAGAACCTTATTCATGGTCACTCAGTAATCAAGCGGTAGAACCAAGATGAACTAAGCTTTCTGATTCCTTTCAAAGTCCCAGCTCTTAACCTACATGTTCTGTCACCAAATATTATTTTTCTATTGTGGGAAGAAACATAGAGGGGCCTGGCACTAGTCCTAAATCAGATGAGTTATTAGGAGATGAGGCAAGGAAATGAAAGCAAGATTTGAGGAAAAGTAGAAAAGTAGTACAGACTAAAATTTAGCTTTCCCTCTGAGAAGAAAATCACCAGCGTATTAAATCTTTAAAAGATTTAATAGGAATGGGTGTGAAGTACTTGTATTTTCATTTTTTTTCAGTTGCTCAAGTACATGCAAGATATTTTAAATTATTTTTTATTGAAATATACTCATTGAACAATATTGTGTTAGTTTCAGGGATATAACAGTGATTGGACATTTAAATAGATTAGTAAATAATCACCATGTTAGGTCTTGTAACCATCTGTCCCCGTACAAAGTTTTTACAGTTCTATTGACTATATTTCTTATGCTGTATGAATACGTCCCTGTGACTTATTTATTTTATAACTGAAAATTTGTACCTCTTAATTTCCTTCACCTATTTCACCCATTCCCCCCACCCACTTCCCCTCTGGCAACCACCCTTTTGTTCTCTTTATGTGTGAGTCTGTTTCCTTTTGTGTTGTTTTGTCTCTTTTGTTTTTTAGATTCCACATATACGTGAGATCATATGGTATTTGTCTTTCTCTATCTGACTTACTTCACTTAGCATAATACCCTCTAGAGCCATGAAGGTTATTTCAAATGACAAGATTTTATTCTTTTTTATGTCTGAGTAATATGCCACAGTGTGTGTGTATACACACACACACATATATATATATATATATATGTGTGTATATATATATATACACACATATATATATATACGTATATGTATATACGTATATATATGTATATATGTATATACACATATATATGTGTGTATACACATATATATATATCTCAACTTCTTTATCCATTCATCCATCTCTGCACACTTAGATGGCTTCCATATCTTGGCTATTGTAAATAATCCTGCAATGAACATAGGGATATATATATATATCCTTTTGAATTAGTACTGTTTTCTTTAGGTAATACCCAGAAGTGAACTTGCTTGATCATATGTTAGTTCTTTTTTTAATTATTGGAGGAACCTCCATACTGTTTTCCATAGTGGCTGCACCAATTTACAATCCCACCAAGAATGTATAAGGATTCCCTTTTCCACACATCCTTGCCAACACTTGTTATTTATTGTCTTTTTATGATAGCCATTCTGATAGGTGTGAGGTGATATCTCATTGCAGTTTTGATTTGCATTTCCCTGGAGATTAGTGATGTTGAGCATCTTTTCATGTGCCTGTTAGCCATGTGTATGTCTTCCTTGGAAAAATGTCTACTCAAGTCCTCTGCCCATTTATTAAATTTTTGTTTTGAATTATATGAGTTCTCTATATATTTTGAATATTAACTCCTTATCAGATATGTTGTTTGCAATTATCTTCTCTAATTCAGTAGGCTGCCTTTTCATTTTGTTGATGGTTTCCTTCATTGTGTAAAAGGTTTTTAGTTTGATGTAGTCTCATTTGTTTATTTTTGCTTTTGTTTACCTGGTTTGAGGAAACAGATGCAGCAAATATTGCTAACATCAATCTCAAAGAGTGTACTGCCTATGCTTTCTTCTAGCAGTTTCACGGTTTCAGGGTTACATTTAAGTTTTTAATCCATTTTGAGTTTATTTTTGTATATGAAGTGAGAAAGTGATCCAGTTTCATTCTGTCACATGTAGCTGTCCAGTTTTCCCAACACCATTTGTTGAAGAGACTGTGATTTCCCCATTGTACGTTCTTATCTCCTTTGTTGTAGATTAATTGACCATATAAGCATGTTTTCTTCTTCTGGGTTCTCTTTTCTTTTCCACTTATCACTATGTCTGTTTGAATGCCAGTACCATATTGTTTTTTATTACTGTAGCTTTGTAGTATAGTTTGAAATCAGGAAGTGTGATACATCCAGCTTTGTTCTTCTTTCTCAAAAAAAAAATGGTCACAGGTATTTTTATAGGGATGAATTGAATCTGTACATTGTCTTGGGTAGTATGGACATTTTAACAATATTAATTCTTCCAATCCATGAGCATAGTATATCTTCCCATTTGTTTGTGTCATCTTCAGTTCCTTTCATCAGTATCTTATAGTTTTCAGAGTACAGGTCTTTAACCTCCTTGGTTAGATTTACTCCTAGGTATTTTATTCTTCTTGGTGCAATTGTAAAGGGGATTGTGATGGTAATTTCTCTTTCTGACAGTTCATTATAGTGTATAGAAATGCAACGGATTCCTGTAAATTAATTTTGTTTCCTGCAACTTTACTGAATTCATTTATTAGTTCTAACAGATTTTGGTGGAGTTTTTAGGGTTTTTATATACAGTATTATGTTACCTGCAAGCAGTGACAGTTTTACTTCTTCATTTCCAATTTAGACTCTTTCCTTTTATTTTTCTCATTGCTGTAGCTAGGATTTCTATTACTATGTTGAATAAAATTGGCAAGAGTGGGCATCCTTCTCTGTTTCTGATTTTAGAGGAAATGCTTTTATCTTTTCACCATTGAATATGATGTTCACTGTGGGTATGTCATACATAGCCTTTATTATGTTGAGGTATGTTCCCTCTACACCCACTTTGTTGAGAGTATTTACCATAAATGGATGTTGAATTTTGTCAAAAGATTTCTGCATCTATTGAGATAATCATATGATTTTTATCCTTTATTTTGTTAATATAGTGTATCAAATTGATTAATTTGCACTTATTGAACCATCTTTTCATCACGGAAATAAATCCCACTTGATCATCATGTCTGACCCTTTCATTGTATTGTTGAATTCAGTTTGCTAGTATTTTGTTGAGGAGTTTTGCATTTTTGTTCATCTGGAATATTGGTCTGTAATTTTCTTTTTTTTGTAGTGTCTTTGGTTTTGAATTCAGAGGAATGCTGGCCTCATAAAATGAATTTGGAACCATTCCTTCCTCCTCAATATTTTGGAATAGTTTGAGAAGGCTTGGTGTTAACTCTTATTTAAATAAGAATAATTTCTTATTATTCCTGGGTAGAATTCCCCTGTGAAACAGTCTGTTCCTAGACTTTTGTTTGTTGGGAGTTTTTTTGATTAGTGATCAATTTCATTACTAGTGCTCTATCTGTACAGATTTTCTATTTCTTCCTGATTCAGTCTTGTAAGATTATATGTTTCTAGAAATTGACCCATTTTTCTTTCTGTGTTGTCTAATTTGTTGACATATAATGGTTTATAGTAATCTCTCATGATATTTTGTAGTTTTGTGATGTTGGTTATAACATTTCCTTTTACAATTCTGATTTTATTTATTTGGGCCCTCTCTTTTGTTCTTCTTTATTAGTCTGGTTTATAAATTTTGTTTATCTCTTTGAAGAACAAGCTCTTAGTTTTTTTAATCTTTTTTTTTTCAGTCTGTATTTCATTTATTTCTGCTCTAATCTTTATTATTTCCTCCCTTTTGCTAACTTTGGGGTTTTTTGGGGGGGTTCGTAAGGTAGGCCTGTATCACTATAAACTTCCTTCTTAGAACTGTTTTTGTTGTGTCCCATAAGTTTCAGAGTGTTGTGTTTCCATTTTCATTTGTCTCCAGGTATTTTTTTTTTCCTCTTTTATTTATGCTATGACTCATTGATTGATTAGGAGCAAATATTTATTACTACTGTAAGTAGTTATAATTTTGGTGTACCCTTGGGAGGAGGTGAGTTCAAGGTCTTCCTACTCCCACCATCTTGATCCCTTCTCCATCTGTAGTTCCACTTTTGAACTGCTAGTTCAAGCATAAAAGAGAAACAATGTATTCTCAAGAAGATCCTATTTCAGATATTATCCCCACTGGAAATCTTGAAGGGTAAGTAGGTGTGTTAGTTTTCAAGGGTTTTCATAACAAAGTAAAATAAACTTGTTGTCTTAAAACAGAAATGTATTCTCTCATAATTCTTCAGTCTAGAAATCTGAAGTTAAGGTGTCAGCAGAGCCATGTTCCCTCTGAGACTCTGAGTAGAATGCATTCTTCCTCTTCCTGGCTTCTGGTGGGCAGCGCTCAATTCTTGGTGCTTTTGGCTTGTAGCTATATAACTACAATTCCTGCCTCCATCTTCAAATGGCAGTCTTTTCTTGTATTTTCACGTCTTTTTAAAAGTATATTGATCATATTGGATTACGAATTCACCATACTCCAGTATTCCCTCCTCTTACCTAATTATCTCTGCTATAAACCTATTTCCAGTAAGGTCACATTCTAAATTACTAGTGGTTAAGACTTCAACATACATTGTTGTGGGAAACAGATCATCCCGTAACAACCAGGAAGACAAATTTATAATTTTCAGGTTTTATTCTTGACCTTGGTAAATATTCAGCATTAATAAAAAATTAAAATTACATTAAAATATAAATAATAGATATAGATATCCAGTGCGTCTATATATATGCTATGCTTTATTTCTGAGTAATACACATAATTTAAATCATTAGCATTTATTATTATGTACTGAGATTTTTGTATCTAAATAATAATCTCTTTAGAAAAATAAACTTTTAAAGTATCACTACAATAAAGAAACCAGTGGCGGGCTTCCCTGGTGGCGCAGTGGTTTGAGAGTCCGCTTGCTGATGCAGGGGACACGGGCTCGTGCCCCGGTCCGGGAAGATCCCACATGCCGCGGAGCGGCTGGGCCCGTGAGCCATGGCCGCTGAGCCTGCGCGTCCGGAGCCTGTGCTCCGCAACGGGAGACGCCACAACAGTGAGAGGCCCGCGTACCGCAAAAAGAAACCAGTGGCATAAAACTGTATTACCTTTTCTCAGATTCCTTATTCAGGATAGCTTATAGTATTCATATCAAACAATCATTGCATAAGTAACCTTTTGGTGAGGTAAATTTTTATAGCAGGCCTGCAAGACATGCAGAATCTTCGTAGGAAAAGCTGTTGATGAGTATGTTTTGTGTTACTTTTTATTTAGTTGTTCCATTTTGTTTTCTTTTATTTTCTTCCCTGGCAGAAAGCCTTAGTGGAAACAAAATTGTTTTTCTCATGCTTAATGATTAGTGCTCTTTCTCACCCTGACTTCCTGCCCCATCTTGAATAGAAAGCAGCACATGATTATCTAAATAGGAATCAAATGTTCTTGGAAAAAGATGCAAAAGAAACAAGAAAACAACTGGATTTTATTCGCTTCTCAGGGACGCGTTCATTGAACTGCAAAAGCTGAAGCACCTGGGAAAACCTGTCTAGGCAGGCAGGGATGTGAACAATAGTGGAAAATACATTTCTATGTCAGCTTAGAGGGCTAGGAACTATTATACACTGTGGTTGGAGTGTGATCAAGTGCAATTCAAAAGAGAGATTATTTCAGAACCTTATAGCATAACAATAAAATGTAGAAAACAGATGAATGTATGTGTTTGTCCTTTCAGGCAGAAAGTATCTGTTTTGGAAAAAACAAAGTTTACCTATGCTGATTTAGAGAACTCAAACATGTCTCTCTTTAGTATTCTGCAATTATTTCCATCCAGTGAGCCTTCAGAAATCAAAGATCACTGTGACAGTGGGAATGTGTGTTGGGTTGAGTTGCCTACCAGAACAGATAGTGTGGAGAAGACAACTATAGACAACTCAGGAAAAGAAAACATTTTAAATACAGCTTTCTTAATTCAGTTCTTCAATCAAAGAAAAAGGAGGGTACATAGGTGCTAAACGTAGAAATTGAAGTGCTAAATTTCTCCTATGCTCCCAGCATTGCTAGGGCTGGAATCCCCCAGATTCCACTTGAGCATCAAGGTAATACTCACTAGCATCCACTGGCTTGACCAACCCTTCATTAACCATCAAATGCAGGGAAGTGGGTGTTGGGGTGGGCGAGGGAGGGAGCTGCTTAGATATTCTAGTTGCAAATGTACTAATCTGCAAGAATTAGAACATAATTAAACCCCATCAAGATTTGGAAGCCCTGGAAAGATTTACTTTACCCACAAATAGCCATGAATTTGACACGTGTAGAAAATTAGATTGTGTAAAAGAAAACTTCATTGATTACACTTTTTTTTTTTTGAGATGCAGACGGAGAGGGAGGGTGGTGAAGAGGTAAAAATAAATTTGTCTAGGTAATTAAAATAAGTGAACTATGTCAGCATGTGTTATTATTAAATGCTCTAACTATTACCTTGAGCTTGTATAGTTAATGACAAATATCTGTATTTTATCAGCAAATTCCTTTGTGATAGTTTAGTGCAAGCCTTATATAGGCATTGAGCATGCTAGGTGTCTTTTTTTCATAGTGAATTTTATTTTTTTTAAGTTAAAGACAAAACTGTGACACATGACCTGCTATTAGCTTTAATTTCAAGTTAAACATGTATTCTAAGAAGCAAATGGACTTGTGTTCACAAAACTTTAGGATCCCGTCCACGTCCCTCCTTTCCAAACATATTGCTGAACCTGTACCTCGCCCCCACCTTCTATCAACTTAATTCTTTGCACTTTTATCTCAATACATTTTATATTTTCAGGAGAACCTGAAGGTTTTCATAGAGACTCAGAGCTAGTTGCTAAATCTTTTTTATCTGCATAGTGCTTGGTGCCAACTAAAAATTGTCACCTGCCATCTGCCTCTATAAGGATTAGGTCACTAGTCACTGCAGTCGCTGACCTTCAACACACCCTGAAAGGAGTTCAGGGCAGAGATCAGGAGTGTGGCAGTCTGTGCTCTGGAAAAAACTAGCAGAACAGACCTTTCCATAGATATTTTCAGGAGAAGATTTTATGAGCACAATTTCTGGCATCTTCCCCTATCTAAAAGAGCACTAAAAGCATTAAAGGAGACATCTGCTAGCAGCCACCTTCTTGTGACTAGTAGCAACCTTCTGTCAAAATGTGTGCTTGATTGCATGTATCCTCTTTCACCAAAATCACATCCATACTGACCCCCTTGCCTCTTTGGAGCAGTTCCACAGCGCTATCTGAGAAGTGGTCTCCAAGGCTATAGCCATCATTTTGCCCCAGATAGAACTTAAGTCACCACTCTGACGTTGTGCATTTCTTTTTCAGTTGACATTGGCCTTGTGTTTTGTTTTTCTGGTTAGATTAGTTTGTTGGTGGTTTGTTTCTCTTTAATTCTGGTGATTTTTCTTATTTCCAAGATTATGAGCTTTTCAATTTCATAGACAAGCATTATTATTACATTAAAATGCCACATCCCTTCATTTCTATCAGTCACCTTCTTCGATGGTAATTTTATCATCTGTTTATGCTAATGCCTAGTTAGAACCTCAATAACCAAGTCAAATTTACTTCTCCTTAGAGACCTCTTTAAAGTAAACAACAAATAGTTTTTTTCTTAGTATTGGGACAGATTTTTTGCGCGGAACTTGCCTATATTACAAAAGGTATTTGTTGTTCATCTTAAATCCAAATTTCAGAGGTTATTCTGTTTTACTTATTTGTATATTTATCTTATTTTCATCTGGCAGCAGTACTTTAAAGGAAAGAAAGATCTAAAAACATTATTAGTTTTAAAATGTTGAACATCAAATCATCTTTAAATATGTGTATAACTGACCCAGTTACCCTTTAATCGTTTGGTGGGGAGGGGTAAACATAAATTTAGGATCTTGTTAATGTTTATTCATTTCACAAATGTTCACTGAGTACCTAAAATGCCAGGCAAAAGGGATGAGCAAAATAAGCATAATCCTTGCCTTTGCAGAATTTATAACAATGGAGAAGAGTATTAATTAAATAATCTTACAAATATATAGGAAATTGTAATAAGTCCAGTAAAGGAGAATGATACCCTTCACAGGACAGGGAGCCCAGCTAATGTGTTGGAGAGGAACGGTGTGGTAAGATTTGCCTGAAGAAGTGAAAGTTGAGCTAAAACCAAAGCCTTAATGGGACTAACTTGGGCAAAGAGAAGGTAAGAAAAGAAAGTAGATTTCCATGTAAATGGGAGCATCCTGAGCAAAGGAATTGAAAGCAGGCATCTGTGGTTGAATTCCAGTGGACGGGTTAAGTGTAACTAAAGAGCTACCAAGGAAGTCTGTAACCAGATAAAGTGGTACCCAGCAGGCCATTTTAATCTTCATTGTGAAAAAACAATGGAAAGACTTTGCAAAGCTTTAAGAGAGTGATAAGATTTGCATTTGAAAAGATGAATCTAGCTGCTTGAAGGAAAGATTAGAGTTGATGGGAAGATTTATAAACCATTTCCTGGGTGGTCAGTATAGCCCTTCAGCCAAAAGACCAAAGATAGTCTACAACAGAAATTGGTAAATTTTTCTGTAAAGGGCCAGATAGTAAATGTTTTAGGAGTTGCTGGCCTCACAGTCTCTGTTGCAACTACTCAGGTTTTCCATTGTAGTGCCAAAGCAATCGTGGATGATATGTAAATGACGAAGCATGGCTGCATTCCAATAAAACATTTTTTATTGATACTAAAATTTGTATTTCTTATAATTTTCATGTGTCATGATATAGTCTCTTGATTTTTTTTTTTAACCATTTCAAGATGTAAAAAGCATTCTTTTCTTGTGAGCTATACAAAAACAGCACTATTCCGTATTCTAGTGCTTGGAAGTGTGTTTAAGGGAGAGTTAGATGGTTTGGAGGGCTATTCTGGAGGGAAAATGAAAAGAAATGGTAACAGCTTAAGTATCGAAGTTGAGGAAGATGTATCCAAAGATCTCTCAAGTTTCTGATCTGCGTAGTTGGCCAGATGGATGGTAGTACCATATCCTGAAACAGGCAAAGAAGTCTGAAGGGAGAAATCATGGATTAGGAGATGCTGAGTTTTGTCATGTCTCTGAACCATCCATATGGAGATATTGAATAGCATCAGAAAATATTTCAGCTAGAAATAAAAAATGGATACTCACAGTTACCAGACAGTTGAAGCCTGCAGAGGCTGACTTATTTTCTATAATACTTAATTTCTGAAGCCCTTCTAGCACCTCCCCATTCTGGGCAGGTCCTGTATTTTATTCACTTTTTTGATATTTTCCGATATTATTTGTAGATCTTCTCGTGGTTCTCAGGATAGCTGTCCATCACCACTAATTGAACCAGCTGCTCTATTATGCTTGATATCCTCTAGTCTGGTGCTTCCCAGCCACTGTGCCTGATGTCACAGATGGGCTGCCTGTTAGCCACGGGGCACTGGAGAAGACGTTTGGTAGGGCTGTGTGTAAGCTGCGATAGTCATCACATATATCAATAGCTACAAGTGGCCTCTTTCATTTCCTTTGGTGTGGGCAGTACCAGTGCATTATCATTTTCTATATGTGCATTGACTGGGAAAAGTTTGGGGAGCCCTGATAAACTATAAAGGAGAGAGTCAATAGGAATCATATCAGAGTCTCTTTGCATAAGGAAATAAATATTGGAAAGAGGATCATTTTGGGGTCAGAATACTGGCTGTACCACATATCAGCTGATATATTCTTGGTCACACAGTATCTCTAAGCTTCAGTTTTCTGATTTGTAAACACGGAATAATGATATTAAGAAACAATGTATTCATTTTTATTTAGATTATTTAATGAGATAATGCTTTTAATTCCTAGCATGGCTTTGGGAGGAAAACCTCCTCTAGTAACTCCAAGTGGTCAGGGACCTGCAAATTAAGTGACAACGGATTAACAGGAGAAAAATTTTAATTGACCTGTATGGGGGAGTACTCAGTAGTGAGAAAGTTGCTGAATAGCAAAGGGCAAGGGCTTATATACCAGCTTAGCAAAAATGAGGAATTTGGGGCTTCAGTGGGAACGTGTGGAGGTTTCCATTAGACATGTTCATCCTTAAGCCCGTAGACGGTCTCCCTCCTGGCCAGAAGCTCCTCCAGAGGGGGTTTATGGTAACTGAAGTTATACCTCTTAGTGCTAAGGGTCAGTCTTCTTTCAAGCAGGAGACTCCCTTGGAAGCATTTAATGGCAGCTGTATGTTAAGGAGGCTCTGCTTAAGTTTAGATAAAGTTTGTTTCTGCAAACTCTGTGGTTTGTTCAGGTGGTTTCAGTTTAATCTTTGTACCACTTTGATTGGTTGCTGGTCCCTTCAATGACGACAGTAGACCTTTGTCTAAGTAGTTGCCCCATCCCTACAATTAGAACGTAAAGGATGATCCTATCTTCTTAGAATGATTCATCGCTTTGCGTAACATTCACTTTGTGTAACACGTATGAGATTCAGCAGACAAGTTAGGTGTGGAAAGGAATTCCAGATTTCTTGGCTACATGTAAACCATTACATAGATAATAACAAAATTCGTAGTGAATTCTGAATCACTTTCACATTTTTGTGCCAATATTAGGATGCTCTCACAGCATACCCCAGACTCAATTTGAATGCCTTTGGTGAACTATTGTAGCCAACCCAAGGACATGGAGATGTGAATAGAAGCTCTAAACCAATTATTGGACAATGCATTTCAGTTAGGGAGGAGAGAAAAGTATTGACTGGCAAAATTTAAAATATCTCAAATGAAAGGCAGTTGTAAGGACTAGAAAAATACTTTGAGTGAGGAAATTTTTTCTTTTTTTCTCTCCACCTCTTTTTAAAGAACAGTTCAACATAAAACAGATACCAGAGCAGTCTGAATGATTACATTCTGCTTTTGTTATGATAACCAAAGTGAGAGTACAACCAAGGTGATTTTTTTTCTGTCGAGTTTGCGAAAAGAAGTATTTATTATAATAAATTCACTCATCCACTTATGGACCTTCAGAAAGAAACATTTTGAAGAACTTGCATGCCTTCTAGAAAATGCAGTTCATCTGGTGTGGGGATTTCTGCTCAGGGGCCTTCCTCACCTTGAAACCCTAGCACTGTCTTGATTATAATCTCATTGCCCACTGTTCATTCTGTGGACACACTGCACTTTGGAGTTCAAATAGTACTAGGGTACTACTGTATGATTGTGTTCTTGTGTGGATATATGCATTAAAAGCTACAAGCAAGAAATCTGTGCACAATCCTTATTGAACTGGTGATTAACCAAAGTGAAAAAATGATTAGGCACAAGTGTCCATTTTCTAAGGAGAGGACTAGTGTGTTCCTTTATATCTGTATCCTTGTGAGTATCTTTGGAGTGTAGCTTCCCTTCCCCCGCCCCTTCCTCCACCTCCCATTCAATAATGGTTAGTTAGTTTCTAATACATACTCTGAGAGTCATTCCCACTTTGGAAATAATAATAACTCAGTAAGGTTAATAGCTGAGCTCTTGCAAGTTTTCTTAGCTGAGTAATAAAAACAAACAAAAAAAGACATTCAACGTGAAAAACCGAAGGTATTGTGAAGATGCCAAGAGACGTTTTCTTCATTTTACTATGGCATTATCAGAAGGAGATGGAGTCTCAACCTCTGAGATCAGCAGTGGTGATTTTCTGTGATTCCGCGGGACATGCTACGCTTAGCAACGGAACTGTGTGTAATAAACTCTGTGGTTGAAATATTACCTCTAGCTTCCAGAACTTTATTCTGTTTATCCTCTCAAAGGGATTCTGCTTTCATGTTAACACTTAACAATCCCTCAAAGGGATTCTGCTTTCATGTTAACACTTAGACACTTCAGTACCTCACTTGTGCTGCTTTATGTGAATATTTGACTAATGAGCCTCAGAATTTAATAAAAGTCTTTAGTGGATATGACAAATGAGCTTTTGGTTGATAATATAGTTCTATGGGAACTTAATTTTTCTTCCATCTAATAATATTAACCTATGAAATTATTAGAGAAATTTTATGAATAAGTTCGTGTTTTCAGTGTCCTATACCTTTTCTGGTATTTCTCTTCGCATAAACATTTTCTTAGAGTATTCATTATACATCTATCAAGTGTTTGTCTATTAAACAGATTCCGGTTATAAGTCTTTAAGAGGCATAGCTTATAATATTCAAATACCTTGATTCTCTATTTATATTTTATCCATACTAAATTTCTATGATTCTATTTTTTTTCTTATTGCAACCCTTTGTGGGGTCAAATACATTTTGTTCTTTGTCATTTTTAAAAAGAAAAACAAAATTAATCATCCAAGAGCACATTTAACTTTTTTTTTTGCTGTGCTTGTTTTATATTTTTCATTTTTTTAACATCTTTATTGGAATATAATTGCTTTACAATGGTGTGTTAGTTTCTGCTGTATAACAAAGTGAATCAGCTATACATATACATACATCCCCATATCTCCTCCCTCTTGCATCTCCCTCCCTCCCACCCTCCCTATCCCACCCCTCTAGATGGTCACAAAGCACCAAGCTGATCTCCCTGTGCTATGCGGCTACTTGCCACTAGCTATCTATTTTACATTTGGTAGTATATATATGTCCATGCCACTCTCTCACTTCCTCCCATCTTACCCTTCCCCCTTCCCGCGTCCTCAAGTCCATTCTCTATGTCTGTGTTTTTATTCCTGTCCTGCCCCTAGGTTCTTCAGAACCATTTTTTTTTTTGATTCCATATATATGTGTTAGCATATGGTATTTGTCTTTCTCTTTCTGACTTACTTCACTCTGTATGACAGACTCTAGGTCCATCCACCTCACTACAAATAACTCAATTTCGTTTCTTTTTATGGCTGAGTAATATTCCATTGTATATATGTGCCACATCTTCTTTATGCATTCATCCGTTGATGGGCACTTAGGTTGTTTTCATCTCTGGGCTATTGTAAATAGAGCTGCAATGAACATTGTGGTACATGAATCTTTTTGAATTATGGTTTTCTCAGGGTATATGCCCAGTAGTAGAATTGCTGGGTTGTATGGTAGTTCTATTTTTAGTTTTTTAAGGAACCTCCATACTGTTCTCCATAGTGGCTGTATCAATCTACATTCCCACCAGCAGTGCAGGAGGGTTCCCTTTTCTCCACACCCTCTCCAGCATTTATTGTTTGCAGATTTTTGATGATGGCCATTCTGACTGGTATGAGGTGATACCTCATTGTAGTTTTGATTTGCATTTCTCTAATGATTAGTGATGTTGAGCATTCTTTCATGTGTTTGTTGGCCATCTGTATATCTTCTCTGGAGAAATGTCTATGTAGGTCTTCTGCCCATTTTTGGACTGGGTTGTTTGTTTTTTTGATACTGAGCTGCATGAGCTGCTTGTAAATTTTGGAGATTAATCCTTTGTCATTTGCTTCATTTGCAAATATTTTCTCCCATTCTGAGGGTTGTCTTTTTGTCTTGTTTATGGTTTCCTTTGCTGTGCAAAAGCTTTTAAGTTTCATTCTCAAGTAGGGCCATCTTTGTCTCTGAAGATTCTAAGGCTATTTGGCATTCATTTTCAGGGATTTAGGCACAGTTTAGGAGATATTTTCTTGGGAATATTTCATTATAGCTGATGGGAGCAGACCCTGTTATAGGTACTACTGTAGAATGCAAATCAGCATCACAATTGGGATTAACTTTTGTAAAGTTTGTGTGCACAAACTGCACGTCTTCCTGATTTTGCATTAAGGTTAAAATAGCACAAGCTGTGGAAGTTTCATGAAAAAGTCTAGGTGTGCGGTTCCTGAAGACCATTTCAGATTCATTTTACCTGAAAGCCTTTCCTTTTCTTTCTAGGCCAGTTGCATATGCTTTCTACGTATATTCAGAATGTCCATTACTTAACTTGCCTTAATCTTGCTGAATTTAATTACCTGTGTATTTTCTGCAACTCTTACTGCCCTCCCTGCATTAGACAGTAAGTCCCTTGAGAGCACAAACTCAGTACTAGCATAGTGCTGGGCATATGCTATAAACATATTGACTTTGGCTATCATCATAGTATCCAATGATCATTCACTTCTCAATTCTACCATTTCTACTATTCAGTTACTATGAAACTGTTTGGCAAGATCAGATGTGTTTGCTTCTTGAAATAAGCTTACTAGATTAATGAGAAAATGTCACGCCAAATTATTCCTTCATTCTCATTATGTAGGAATAATTAAGCCAGGTTTATTCACTTGTAAATCTAATGTACTTAGGATAAAAGTTCTTTTTTACTAAAATCATAATTTTATATAATGATTTATGAACTTGACCAGAAGCTAATTTTCTTATCTTATTTTAGAAAATTTAATTATACCTTAAATTTAGATTGTTTTTGTTTATTTTTGAAGATACAGTAAATTTGCATGATTCAAAATTCAAAAGTAGAAAAGGATAAACAGTAAAAATTATCTTGTGAGCCCATCCAGTTGTTCTTTCCAGAGTTCTTGGTTAGACCTCCTAAAATGATTTTTGAGTATGCAAATACATATATAAAAGATACATTATTTCTTCCCATTTTTATACAGTAGTCAATTTACTATATATAATTTTATGAATCCTTGAGATTTCCCCTTGATATATTACGGTGATCTTCTACATTCGAACCAGAAAACATCCTCATTCATTTCTATGGTTCAATAGGTGTTGCATTATATGTCATGTACAAGCTGAGTTTTGTTTGTTGCATTTCATTTTTGGATTACAAATTCAGTAGGCATTTACACAGAAGTCAATTATGTCCTCAAGACCATAGGAAAGATATGAGATCATGATCCATGGCAAGAGTGTCTAGCCGTTGTACCATGTTGTTAAAGTGACTGAGGTTATTGACTTACTGTAATTGGAGTCAGATATCTGATTTAGTTGGGTATATCCATTTCAAAAGAAAAACCCAGGATTTTTGATGTTTAATCCTTTGTGTACTTTACTTTAACCCTTTGCCATTAGGTTGGACATAAACAATACTTAATATCAGTGACTAATGGCAGTGATTCCTCAGCCTGGTGGCAAAACAAAGCAGTTCAGAACTAATCAGAAAGATACAATCAGGTATTTCCAGAGGTGAAGGATACTTTTTTATTTTCTTTTCTCTGACTCTCTGGAGTTTTCTCTTTGCAGTAATTTAGGTCATGTCTACATTTACTTGAAGAAAGCTTTATCTGTTGCATTTTTTAAGTGGTGGTGCCAACTAAATCTAGTTCTTAGCAATAGGACTTTGGAAAGATGAATAAATCTCAGACTTTTTTTTTTTTTTTAGAAAGTATACATAAGACTTGTTTTTCCTTACTTGAAGTTAGAAGGGAAGTAACATTTTTGAAAATTATCATAATCTTATTGCAAATCAATCGATAAGTGTTCTTCTCCCCAGTTTGAAGACACAGCTAATGTATTTTGAGGACTTTGTTTTTACCAGGTACAGTTTATGAGCCCTACAAGTATTAACTCTTTGAACCTCTATGAAGTAGGAGTGTTATTATCCCCACCTTACAAAACAAGGGAACTGGGAAGCAGAGAACTTAAAAATTTCCTCAACAAAACAGCAGAACTAGGGTACATTAGAGAGAGAATTTAAACAAACAAACAAAAAACCCCAATAAATTTAGTTCCGATGCCATTACTTTTTTTAACCACTGAATTTATGTAGCCTCTCAAATGAGGAAATTAGTTCAAAAAGCTCATAGCCATGTATCTATTAAGTGGCAAAGCCAGGGTTTGAACCCAAGTCTGAGACCAAAATCTGTATAGTCTTATACACTATATATAGATAGATATGGATAAATACAGATACAAATATAAATACAGATAGAGGTAAAGATATCTGAAATAGGTTGTGTGTTATTGAGGTGAGTGAATTTTCTCTTTGCATTCACTGGACCAATCATGGATTCTTTGAAATGTTTTATAATTCCACATCATGGTCAACTATGCAGTCTCTTCTGCATAGATGCCTGTAAAACCTCTACTGAAGATCTGTTCAATTTTTGTTTCTTCTATGAAGTTTTCTGTGGTCATTCATCCCCAGACCGAGCATGCAGAACAGGTGAAGTTACTGATCTCTCCTTGGTGTCACTTCTGTATTCTTTTACAGAGCTTAGTTAAGGTATTTACCAACCCTTTATCATATGTATTTGTTTACACGTGTGCATCTTTAGTTAATCTGTGATACCATTAAATTAAGTATGCTGATTTGGTTTTTGTGTCCAAAGTATATAGCATGTTGTTGGCTTCTGGTAGGCACTCAATAAAAACATTGAAAAATTGATGGTTCTTATACTGTCCTAGATTTATCTAACTTAATATTTGCTTAACTGTAATGAATTCAAGCTACATAACTTGAAGAAATGTGATACTGTTAAAGCAAAATATGTATTAATATCTTTGTACATTCTTGGTTTGGATAAAAATTTTTAAATAATAGCTTAAATGATTTTTATCCTTTATCACCACATGTGAATCAATCCTTTTATGCCTCTAAACTGATACAGGCATACCTTGGAGGTATTCCAGTTGGTTCCAGACCATCAGAATAAAGTGAATATCTCAATAAAGCAAGTCACAGAAATTTCCCAGTGCATAAAAAAGTTAAGTTTATACTATAGAGTATATTGTATTCTATTAAGTGTATAATAACTTTATGTCTAAAAAAAAGTACATTCCTTAATTTAAAAAATATTTGATCCCTTAAAAAATGCTAATCATCATCTGAGTCTTCAAGGAATTGTAATCTTTTTTGCACTAGTAACATCAAAGATCACACGGTGACCACAGATCATCGTAAGAAATAAAATAACAATGAAAAAGTTTGAAATATTGGGAGAATTACCAAAATAAGACACCGAAAGTCCAATTGAGCAAATACTGTTGGAAAAGTGGCACCAATAGGCTTGCTCAACACAGGGTTGCCACAAACCTTCAATTTAAATAAAAAACAACAAAGTAAAACCCACAGTTATCTGTGAAGCACAATAAAGCAAACACAATAAAATGAGGTATGGCTTGCTCTAAATTTCCTAGTCTTGACCTTCTACCTCTTTTCAGGACACTCCTTCACTCCCGTGGAACCTGTTCTTTGCTTTCTCAGCATCTCTCCCTGTTCTATCCATCAGTCCTCTCCTAGCCTTGCTGCTCGCAGCTCTTCCCCTAGATGACAGTCAGCTGCATGCAGGCTCCCATTCACCTTTCTCAGTCCTGGGACAGGTTCTAGATCCTGTGTCGACTCAGTTGTTAGCTTTCACCCTCCATCTCTCAGCCAGGCACATATCTGTCTTCTTATCCCCAGGGAGAAGCAAAGTTATTTGGACTATCGTAAAACACTCAGAAGGACTTAATGGATAGTCACTTCTAAAGCACCTTTTCTGTTCTAACATGCTCACTCTGAGCCTCTGTGCAGTTAAAGTGGACGCTACTGATATTATATATGAAACAAGGAACATTATCAAAATAAAGGCCATCAGTGAACAATATGAATTTGAATTTTTTCTTTGTAATAGGCAGCAAGCCAAAAAATCCTACTTTTTTGTAAGAAATCAAAATAATGCAATTTTTACTTCGAAGCTGGAACACACTAGCACAGTGGGCTGTTTAAACTTCTTAATTATCTTCCCCATTGGAAAATCAGATGGTGTAGACCTTCATGGAATGCTGGTCTATTGTTTTTCCTCTCCTTCTGTCATAGGGAAGGACAATGGAGAGGTTGAGGAAAACGTGATGAGACCGAGGACCAAAATGTAATATCATGTTAAAGCATTTCAAAATTATGTGAAGACAAATTAACACGAAAGGAAAAAAATGAAAATAAAAGGGTAATACTAATGATAAATCACAGCTGAGAATTTTTTAGAATTCAAGCACTAATAGAATTGATAGTGCTTTATTTTCTTACCCATTTTCTTACGTTCTTAGGCTAAAGTGTCCCCTCTTTCTTTCTTTATTTGTCAGAGCAGTGGGTGTTACAGAGATTATTTCAGTGGTGAATCTGTGTGAAGATGAATGTTTCTCTCATTCTTGCCACTGATTAGCACCATCCCAAATGGCAAGTGTGATAAACCCTGATCTTTTGATGCCATTCCTGCATCCCCACCCCAGCCCCAAACTCAAAGTGAGCAAAAAGATCAGAGAGGTTTTTTTTTTTCCTTTTTTCCCTTGAAAAAGACACTGGCATTTCTCCCCATTTCTTCCTAAAGCAGACATTTAGAATAATCAAGACAATGTTCTTACATTTCCTGTTTCCATGGAATCTATAGAAGGTTGAAAGTATCCAGGATGCCCTGTTATCTTAGCCCATAAAACCATTATCAGATTTCCAGTCTCTTCAGCTTAACTTAGATCTTCAGAAATATAATGCAGGGCTGTTTTCAACAGAGAAACTCTGCATGAAGGGCCTTTTAAATGATAGCTTCTAAACTTTCAGTATCCCTTTGATGATTTCACACTCTATGACTATTTTTGCATCTTCCTGACATTTGCAGTTCCCTTGAGGCATATATTACAGTACACACACTACCCATGGTTAGATAATCACAAGTTTAGATATTTGTGAATGTTTAGGTTCTGAAGAAGAAAAATGACTTCAGGCAAGGATACTTGTCAACATAATCATAGAAAAACTCAGAAAATTCCATTTGCATGTATTCACATATGGTGAGTAGTTACATTTGTTTCCCTCTCATATGATTCTCCTTTTTTATTTTTGCTATTGCTATTCTGTTTTTCTTGGATTATATCTTTCTATAAATTTATTTTTAAACCAGAGTAAATTCATCATGGAAATTTTCTGATTTGTTGAGGAAAGGGTATGTGAAATGTGATACCATCTTGACATGAAATCTATTTTTTCGGAGAGAACTTTGAGGTGTTTAGGAGGTTTTATTTTTTAACTTTTTTTCCCTTCGGATAGCATCCATTAAATGCTAAATTTGTCCGTGATGCTTTGCAAAGAACTCATAATTCCTGGTTGAATCACATATTTCAGGCACATACCAACAAGCAGACACATATTAAAATAAAGATTCTTTAGTTCTTGACTTTTTTTCCTAAGTGGAGGAGTAAACAACAGCAAGGCTGCTGATTGAATAAAAAGTTGTGCACAAGACTGAACCTGGAAATATATGAAAAATAGTACATAACACGAAAATTAGTTAAAGACATGAAAACATAATTAAAATTTTAGATAAAATTTTGTGATTAAGAATTCAGAAAATTTGATAGGCCCTTTAAAATTAAAGGGCTACTAAAATTAAAACATTCTAAATTACAGCATTAAAATAATAGCAAACATGTTCTTCTTTTAAAAAAAGATGAAGTATTTATAATATTTCATCTTTATTTATTGCTAATATATCAACAAAATAACTTTTTTTGTGCCTGAGAATTTTAAATTGCTGTCAGATTTTTGTTTTTCTTTTGTTCCTTTTTACAGATTTATTTAATCTTCAAGTTCCTAGCTGTTGGAATGGATAAAATAGGCAACCACTGCATATACATTTAATATTATAACTTTTAAAATTATATTTTATTAATTTTCATGCAATCTCCAGCTACTTAAGTAAAAATATTTTTATTACCACACTGTGTATAGCTGATAAGAAAAGAGATTCTGGAATCTCCTATTAAACACATCTCCTTGGACACATTGTTTAACTTCAGTTTTATCATTTGTAAAATGGAGATAATAATAGTACCTAACTCAAAGGGCTAAACTGAAGATTAAATGGACACATATGGTAAAAGTGCTTGGAACTCAGTAGTGAAATAGCTATTGCTATTACTTTGCTATCAGGAAAGCTACACAGGGAATTAAGCAACTTATTCAATTCAGGAAACTAATCTTCCATATTTTCTTTTTATTAAACTTAAAACTATTTTTCTTTTTTTACTAATGTATATATTTTATTATTTCATGCTTATTACACGAATGGAGTGAAGACTCAGGTTTGCAATAAATAGAGCCAGCTTTCAGCATTATGCTGGTCTGTACTCATTAGTCTGTTTTTATTAAATAAAGTAATAGCTCAGTGTGTGTCAACATCCAGTTGCTTCAAAGTCACATTCCCGTCTTCTTTCTCTCCCATCACACTAACCAATTGTTAAATCATATTGATTCTTCTCCACTTCTGTCAAGTTTTTCTGCTTCTCATCACTATTCAACCACGACTTTAGTTCAGGCTTTCCTTACCTCTTTCTAGTCTTACAAACTTTACTCCCAACTTCCTGACCAGTCTTTCCGTGGTTCCAAGACATTTTTAATATTGTATTTCTAAGAAACAAACTGACAGTGTGCTTAAGATCCTACAATGGTGGCCAAAACTCTTCATTCAGTCTGTGCTCTTCATATTATGAACATAGTCTACTTATTGGCCTTATCCCACACCAGTTATTCCTTCTAAAACTTAACCCTTCAGTTGTACAAAACCTTTCACTTCCGCCATCTTGAGCCTCTGCTGCTTCTTCATCTCGGTGCTAGTACCAGGCAGACTTCTCTGACTGGAATCCAGTTCCTCTCTTTGGAGTCTTATGACTTTATAACTTCTCCCATGAAGCTTTTTCTTAGCCAACCAAAAGCTCTGCAGTTCACACTCAGGATTGGTGGAATCCAAAATCTGAGCTCATCCAACTCACACTCTTCCCCCAGTACAATGATTCTCAAAGTGTGGTCCTTAGACCAGCAGTATCAGCACCATCTGAGAACTCATTAGATGTTTTATTACCAACCCAGAGACCAAATCAGGAGCTTATAATACAATCCTTGTAATAAATTGTTGTAATAAAATGTATATATCAATATTTCTGGCCTTCTCCTTTTACATTCTGTTGTAAATCTAAGATTTTTTGTATTAATCATCACTTTTTTTTTTTTAACATCTTTATTGGAGTATAATTGCTTTACAATGGTATGTTAGTTTCAGCTTCACAACAAAATGAATCAGTTATATATATACATATATTCCCATATCTCTTCCCGCTTGCGTCTCCCTCCCTCCCACCCTCCCTATCCCACCCCTCCAGGCAGTCACAAAGCACCGAGCTGATCTCCCTGTGCTATGCGGCTGCTTCCCACTAGCTATCTACCTTACGTTTGGTAGTGTATATATGTCCATGCCTCTTTATCGCTTTGTCACCGTTTACCCTTCCCCCTCCCCATAGTCTCAAGTCCATTCTCTAGTAAGTCTGTGTCTTTATTCCTGTTTCACCCCTAGGTTTTTCATGACTTTTTTTTTTTTTTTAAATTCCATATATATGTGTTAGCATACGGTATTTGTCTCTCTCTTTCTGACTTACTTCACTCTGTATGACAGACTCTAGGTCCATCCACCTCATTACAAATAGCTCAATTTCGTCTCTTTTTATGGCTGAGTAATATTCCATTGTATATATGTGCCACATCTTCTTTATCCATTCATCCGATGATGGACACTTAGGTTGTTTCCATCTCTGGGCTATTGTAAATAGAGCTGCAATGAACATTTTGGTACATGACTCTTTTTGAATTATGGTTTTCTCAGGGTATATGCCCAGTAGTGGGATTGCTGGGTCATATGGTAGTTCTATTTGTAGCTTTTTAAGGAACCTCCATACTGTTCTCCACAGTGGCTGTATCAATTTACATTCCCACCAACAGTGTAAGAGGGTTCCCTTTTCTCCACACCCTCCCCAGCATTTATTGTTTGTAGATTTTTTGATGATGGCCATTCTGACTGGTGTGAGATGATATCTCATTGTAGTTTTGATTTGCATTTCTCTAATGATTAGTGATGTTGAGCATCCTTTCATGTGTTTGTTGGCACTCTGTATATCTTCTTTGGAGAAATGTCTATTTAGGTCTTCTGCCCATTTTTGGATTGGGTTGTTTGTTTTTCTGTTATTAAGCTGCATGAGCTGCTTGTAAATTTAATCATCACTTTTAAAGTCTTCTTTACTTAAACCTACTTTCAACAGTATTGAATTTCAAGGCCTCGTATTAGGACAACTCAAAGTTGGGATGAAAGTTAACTTTTTTGTTTAGGTTCTTAAAGTTAGATATATTGATTTTGATCTAAAAGCTAATGATTCAGGAACTCTCTTCTACATTTTGCCATGGAAGAAAAAGAGATTGGGAAGATACCACCTATGGGAAGTTTAACATTTGGGTTATTTTCACTCCCTTTGCTTCACCCGTGCTTCTTTTCAACAAAAGAGATCTTTCATCCGTTATATAACCTTTACTGTTTCAGAGATGTTTATTATTTCAATTCTAGTAAACTTGCATAGATGAGCTCAAATAAAATCACTAAAAATCCGGGGCTTTATTTGTGTGTGTTTGGGGAGGGAATAGGTTATATTTAGAATACTTACCTGAAAAAGTTCTATGAGGGAGTTCCCTGGTGGCCTAGTGGTTAGGATTCCAGGCTTTCACTGCCAGGGCTGGGTTCAATCCCTGGTTAGGGAACTGAGATCCTGCAAGCCGTGTGGTGCGGCCAAAAAAAAAAAAAAAAATCTGTGAAAAATTTGAGAGGTATTCCAGAAAGAATTGGCCAATTGCCAAACAAAATACATTTTATGGAGTGTTTTTACATGTAAAATGTTGCAAAATGTTTGCAAAAACATGAATCAGGATCAGTTCTACTTTTTTCACATACCCTTTTTACACATATAGTCATCATAAATCTATGTGATAATTGGCTGGAGATTGGTGATAATTATTTTTCATAGTGCTAAAATCTAAATATATGTCAACTGAAACTCTTCAGATAGGGTTTTTTATGCCAAACTGCAATATATTAATTAATCTTTCCCAGATACTCTGATAATACTTAGTCCTCAGTGACTGTGTAATGGCTTGCACATTACAAGCTTGCTCTAAGGTTATTAACCCAAGTAAATGCTTGCTCTAAAGTTATTAACCCAAGTTCTTTCCAGCAAATCCATCTCTTTTCTGCTGTTGCACTCTGTGGTGCTTACACTACTTATTTTATACAAAGTTGTCTTCTAAAAAAAGATTCCAAGTACCACTGAGACCCATTTTCCAGATGGATAAACTGGTCTTCTTTTTAAACAGGAAGATAAATTCCTCTCTTCAAACTTATAGAAATAATTGGATGATAGCCTTGTAGTCACTAGTTACTCAGAAGATTGCATGCTGCTTGAAAGTAAATGTCGTGCCTTATTCGTCTGTATGGCATTCTACCGAGTACTTTACCTGAAATAAGTGATACTCAATAAATCTCATTTTAATTCATTAAATAATAAATGAATAAATATAAACCTTTAAAAAGTTCCGCAAAATATTTTGCATGCTCCTTATAGAGTCCTGAACCATAAATAAAACACAGTTAAAATTTGAGTTACGAGAATTTGAAATATTAAGATGTAGAATATAACTATAGATTTCATTTATGGATAAAACGTTAAATAGTGTGAATCTTCCTCTCTCTACCCCTACTTCTTCAAAATTTCCCACAATTTTAAAGCTGTTGGGCTTATTGAATTGATAACCATAAGAGACAGTTTACATTCTCTGGTAATTAAGACACCTGCTATGTTTTGTTAGAATCCAGGCCCTGTGATTTCAAATATGAAGTTTGTTTCTTTGTTTTAATTTATTAGTGCATCTGTGAGTGGTTTTAGTAGCATTGTGCTGTTATTTTAACATTCATAATTAATATTATTTTAGATCTTTTCACATTTTAACATTCATAATTATTACTATTTTAAACCTTTTCAATATCCATTGCAATGTCATTGATGTGACCTTTTAGTGATAGTGCATGGATCTAGAAAATATGTCTGGAGATAAATTACTTTGGAACAGAGTTTAGCAATGGTAAAAAGCTAGGAAGAAAACTAAACACCCACCTTGGTATATCTGAGGAAGCCCCTCCTCCAGACTCATTTTATACCTATTACATGGGAAAATTGAGTTATGCAAGTTTTCTATTCTGTGAGATCTTTGGAATGAACTCTCAAATGAGATAGGACATCTCAATTCACAATCCTATTTTACATGAAGTTCTTGCTACATAGGAGGAGTTTGCTATGTTCTCCTATCTCATGGAACACTGCGGACACCTTGCTGCAGAGTTAAATGATTTACCCAAAACCCTCAAAAAAGTGAGTGACATAGCATAGAACAGAGGAATCCTAACACTCAGTCCAGGGATTTTCTATCACATCATTTCTAATTTTTAATTAAAAATTTTATTGAAGTATAGTTGATTTACAATGTGTGTTAATTTCTGCTGTACAGCAAAGTGACTCAGTTATAGATATATATATTCTTTTTCATACGCTTTTCCATTCGGTTTATCACAGAATATTGAATATAGTTCCCTGTGCTATACAGTAGAACATTGTTTTTTATCCATCCTCTATGTACTCGTTTGCATCTGCTAATCCCAAAATCCCAATCCTTCCCTCCCTCCCCACCCCCTTGGCAACCACAAATCTGTTCTCTATGTCTGTGAGTGTGTTTCTGTTTCATAGATATGTTCATTTGTGTCATATTTTAGATTCCACATATAAGTGATATCATATGGAATTTGTCTTTCTGACTTACTTCGCTTAGTATGATAATCTCTAGGTCCATCCATGTTGCTGCAAATGACATCATTTCATTCTGTTTTATGGCTGAGTAATATTCCATTGCATATATGTACCACATCATCTTTATGCATTCATCTGTCGATGGACATTTAGGTTGTTTCCATGTCTTGGCTATTGTAAATAGTGCTCTTATGAACATAAGGGTGCATGTATCTTTTCAAATTATAGTTTTGTCTGAGTATATGCCCAAGAGTGGGATTGCTGGATCATACAGCAACTTTGTTTTCAGGTTTTTGAGGAACCTCTATACTGTTTTCCATAAGGGCTGTACCAATTTAAATACCCACCAACAGTGTAAGAGGGTTCCCTTTTCTCCACACCCTCTCCCATATTTATTATTTGTGGACTTCTGAGTGATGGCCATTCTGAACGGTGTATCACATCATTTCTAATCCTAAATCTAAAAGTAAAATCTAGCAGCAGCAGCAACAGCAACAATACAACAAGGAAACAAAAATATGAAATACTGTACTATAAATTCATAATGACAGTTATATTTTACTGGTGACATTTGTTCAGTACTTTCTAATGGCAAACACTGTGTGCCATGCTAAACATTTTACTTTCATTTTATTATTTTAACTTTACAAGAACTGCTCAAATGTGGGTATTAATTTCTTCCTCACTTTGTAGGTGATAAAAATAGGACTTAGAAGAGTTAAATAACTTTCCTTAGGTTGCACAGCCAGTAGAAATTGATTCAAATTCTGACCTCAGAGCTCGTTCTCATAACTGAAACACAAGTGTTTACCAAAATGTTTACTAATGTTTACCAAAGAGCTGTCTCCTACTTTTAAAAAGAGAGCTACTGTGGAAAGCTTAATGTTCTAAAACACACAGAGATTTCTTGAATATATTTAATTACAATTCGGACTACAAAAATTCTAGAACAGTATCACTGTAGCAGCATTTCTTTTAGTGTTAGGTGCATTTGTAGCAGCACTTGAGGTTCAAGTTGATGATGTTTTATTAAAACCTGGTGTCTTAACAGTTAATACTCAAGACTAAGTTTTCAACTAGATTATTATCTTTTGTATGGTAGTCTTGCTTGTGCAAATGGGACAAATTTGAAGGTCAGATTTTGAAGTATTTTTGCCTTATTTATGAACATGAATATAGCCTGTTCCACTGCTTACAGCTGCCAAGTGGTCAGAAGTTTATAGCAAATTTAGTTATATTCTTTGAATATCTAAAAGCAGCCCAAACTCTGTTCTCGGTCATTCATACACACCCACACACAGACACACACATCACGTGCCCACACGCATTTTCCTGTAAAGGCATCATTTTACTAAAATGTAAAGGATGTTGGTTCTCTTCTCAATTTGTATTGAATAAATGAAAATGTCTTGGGGTTCCCTTCCCTCCCACTCCCCCTTTTCTTCCCCCTTTATCCTTTCCCTTCTCTCACAACTAATGCCAAGTTCTAGTTTGTGCCGGCAAAGAGTGATGTGTCTTAAGTACTTTATCACACTCTTCAATTTGTGGCCTTTTACCTCCATAGTAAATTGACTGTAAATCAAGAAGGAACTTTAATACACCAATAAAATCTATAAAAAGCTGTCTTAAAGAACAATGTTCTCTAAAAGCAATTTTTAAATGGAAACAGGATTTAGCATTTTTAATTATAAAATGTACAGCAAACTCAGAATTTGCTGCGGAGGTTTTTCTTTTTTAATTTAATTTCTTATTTAAAAATTTTTTCCTCCTCCCGAGATGTATGCTACCATTTCGTAGCCACTTGATGCATGTGCCTTTTTACATTTAAATTATTAACAGTTAAATAAAATAACAATTTCAATTCTTCATTTGCACTGACCACATTTTAACTGCTCAAGAGCCACCTGTGGCTGTTGGTTACTCTGTAAGACAGCCCAGGTGTAGAACATTTCCATCATCACAGATGATGTTCTGTTGACAGCACTGCCCAAGAGAGTTGGATATTGAACTAATCAAGAAAATCAGAAAGTATATGTGTGTGTGTGTGTATATATATATATATATATATATATATGCACATTAATTATATATATATACAGTAATTATATATGTAATATATATATTATATATGTATATTCTCCTTTCTTCTTTCTTTCCTTCCTTTATATTTTTCTTTTCAATTTCTCTCTTTGAATAATTTAAATTTTGACCTAAGGCATTAAGTTGTTTTTTTTTTTGACATTTCAGCAAGATCCCATTTGCTATCACTTTATATCCACATGGGTGTGTGTTTGTGGTATCATTTGCAGCTAGCATGGATCCCAATCCAGAGATGTGCTCCTCCAGGCTATGGCAGGACTGGGTTGTACTGTTGCCTTACACTTCATAATGCTGACACATTTACTAGAAGAGAATAAAAAGATTATAACATTGTGATTTTACCTGAGAGTGTATACTAAATGCAGTGACCCATATCCAGAAGAGAGAAAGTGGGTTTTCCCAAATATCAGTCTTGGGGCTGGGTCACCTATAGTGGAGTGAGGATCAAGGGGATGACGGTAGGAAGAGCCAGGTCCTCAGGCCAGTCTCTGAGCCCCTCCTTGCACATCAACCATGTAGCTTTGAGTGCATCCCATTTTACCTATTTTACCTTACCTATAGGTGATCTGTAAATTGATTAATCTCCTCCTGGAAAATCTATCATGTATGAAAATATTCCAGTCAAGTGCTTTTTGGTTTTCTCTTTGGTCTATGACATCTCTAATCAAAATGTGATACAAAAGAGGGAATGCTATATTTTTAAATAACACTTAAACCATTTACATTAAAAAAAATTTTTTATAACATCTTTCTTGGAGTATAATTGCTTTACAATGGTATGTTAGTTTCTGCCGTATAACAAAGTGAAACCATTTACATTTTAAAGACATATGGCAATCCAGATTTTCCATTATTCTTGCAAGCATCACATTCAATGTACATAGTGACCGAAGTTCTCATTGGGGCGATTGCCCTGCTGAGTCCCCAGCATCACAACAATCCTGGTCATCTCTCCAGTCTTCACCTCTCATTAGAACCAAGTCCAGCTTGCAGATAAGTGAACACATGTTTCCCTTCCTTCTAAATACTATCTGGATGTGTTCCAGTCCCTTTGGATTCCAAGTCTACCTTCACTTTAGACACCCTCCTGAGTTCTGGGTCTCATAGTTTTGAGTCTGCTGTGTCCTCCCTAAAAGATTTAATTCCACCTTTCAGAATGTTTTGCTCTCTTGAAGCCCAGGAGTCTGTGCATTTATAGGAGAACATTATTTTCCCTATATTCTATGGATTAATTTATTCTCAGTGTCCGGTATTATACTAGCAGTTGAGGAAGAAGGAGGCATAAGACAAAACACCTTCCTAGCAAATAACCTGAAGTATTTGTTCAAAGCTGTTTCCATTAGAATTCCCTGGATTTGTATTACAATATGATATGTAAATATGAAAACAGCATTCTGTTTTGTAAGGTGAGGAGTATATATACCTTAGAGAGTTTGGAAAATTTTTTTTTTTTTTTTTTTTGCTTCCTAAGATCTATTGTCCATATCGTTTCTTTTCCTTTGAGACTCATTACTTCAAAAACTTAATTTTAGCCAGACCATGCATAACAGATTTTATCTATGGAAGAAATGACAGTGAGAAATAAGAACTGTCAAAGCAGTGATATTTAAGGAAGGTTTGATGTCAAATTGAAGGTTGGCATTTTAGTTTAGAAGTGTATTCATCTATTCTTTGACTTCATAAATCATATTTAGGCTATTAGTAGCTACAGTAATGAAGTTACTGTGGATTCTAGAAATGAGGGATTGCTAGTGTGGTCTAACCTGTATCTTTAATAAACTCTGGTTTTGAATTGCTAAAATTCAACCTATTTGACTGTGTCAGAAGAGCTTTAATGTCCTTCATTGTGCAAACTTTGTTTCTGTCACCATTGACAAATCCTAATAGGGATTAATTTAGTTATGGGTGACAGAATAAGCTGCAACAGTAACCCAGCATTCTGTCATGGATCCAAGCTAGTTACGAGCTTTGCTTTTCCCGCTGCAGGCAGAAACTTTGCTCCATCTACAATCGACACAGAAATCCTCGCCTCTTCTTTCTATCTGTCATTTGTTCTTATTTACCATAACCTCTTTCTTTCTTGTGAGGCCCAATTTAGAAGTATATATTATGGAGGTATTTGAAACTGCAGTAATAAATATGTGCTCTACACGTTTTTAATCACTTGCCAGTCTGCATTAGCTTTTTAATTATTAATAAAGTGAAATCCATTGATTTCCTCCAGTTGTTTGAACACGAGTCTGACCTAATCCTGCCTCAGGCTTGAGGGGCTCTGAGATGAACAGCAAATCCTTGAGCTAAACATTAATTTTGTGGGATTTAAACATAGTACTATTTTTTTATTCCTAAAGGAAGCTACTCCTTTGTCTTTTTCTTTCTGAATTTGCAGAAGTATTATGAACTTTGGTCTGTTCATTTTAGATATACAAAGTAAATCTTGGACAAAACAAGTTTGTGATAGCACTAAAATTTGACCTTTCTCATTATTTTGTGCTGATATTAGAAATTTTACCATGAATGTTCATAAAATAATAGGTTCAGAAGACTTTAATACCATTTTTAATTTAGATGGAAGCACATTTATGAGTAGAGCATTTTTGTTTTTCCTGTGTTAGGAAGGGCTCTTTTTTTCTAGTTATATTTCAAACAATGTTAAAGTAACACATTTGGATTTATTTCATATTTTCTTAATGAAATCTCATTTTCTATATCTCTTTGCTCATTGACATAATATCAGTTAACACATTTTTATTTCTTTTACCTATAGAAGTTGAATGATATATCAATTTCCCTTCTCAGTCTCCTGATAATTGCAAAGATGTGTTAAGCAGGATGGCAAGATTGCTTTTGAATGGAAATTTATGTTTGGTTTTGTTTGCCTATTTTTTTTTTGAAAAATACAATTTAAAGGTTTAGAAGCTGGTGAATAGCATGAGCTAAAACTTCTAGAAGACAGAGAATAAGCATAAATAACTTACCTCATTCTATTGGCTCAAATTTTGTTTCTCAAGAACAAAAGAAAAATTGCCTATGACTACAGTATCACACACTGACTAGCATGTAGTCAGTTACTTAAAAATATATGAATGAATTTGTGAGTGAATTGGCAATCTTATATTCTATGATAAACTTCTCAAACAATGCTGTTTGATGATGATAGCTCTTTAGCTAGGACCATTTCAGATAGTCCAGAATATTCATATTTGGAGAAAATTGATTACAGCCTTTACTGATCCAAATGTCATAATGTTATTATTCAATCGTCATTGATTTACTGTTCATATATGAGCTGCTGAGTATTTGACTTGATCAATTTGGTTGTTCCTTGCAACCAAATTTGGAGTTCCTCACTTAATATTCTATGCTTATGGAATATAATTATACTTTTTTTCTGTTAATTTATTAAAATCTACAGTAGACTTTATCAAACTCAGAGTTAATGTAAATATTTATATAACTGGGAGCTGAGAAATGGAAGGTTACAAGTGTTTATTTGACCAAACAGTGGCAAAAAACAAAATGTTATTTTTATGTGTGTAGTCTTTCCCTGTACGGCAAGCCCTCATAACTGCTTCTGATCCCAAATCTCAGGGAATTTGTTTCTAACACCATAATAATCTTTCAAAAGCAACCGTGATTATAGTAACTTCAAAGCAGCAAGCATCTGTACTTTAAGATGGGCCAATGGAAGCTAGCATTCGTCTTTCATAAAAAAGCAATCGTGCTTTTCTGTGCTGCCACTTAGAAGGGCTTCCTTGGGGACCTTGTTAGATGCTTTCATGTGAAGACCATTTGACCCACTTCTGATTAGTGTGCAAGTTTTCATGGCAGTGGCTTCTGGGAGGGAGATGCCGTTGGCCTGTCGCCTCCCTATTCTTGAAGTGAAAGAAAACTCTCAGTGGAATATATTAAGGATAATAAAGGGAAGAAGAAACACCAGTTAAAAGAAGGATGAAATATTGAACTACTATTAAAAAAATTCAATGAACACGTATTTCTGTACTGATTATTAAGAGGATAACACAGTCAGTAATACGGTTTCCTATTTTGTGTTCAGAAGAGTTTAACTTCTCCATTTCTTTTTCTTACAACATTTCAGAAAGATGTGTTTTGAGAATGCAAAAAGTAAGTGAATTTGTAGCTCATTTTACTTTGGGTCAGTCAGTTTTCCTTTAGATGAATACTCATTTCTATGTTAGAATAACACTACAAAATATTAAAATGTCTTTAAAAGTAGCAATAAATGTACCAAGAATCTCTGGATTTTAATGTTTCTAATAATTTTCATTATAGCTTTTATAGCCTTAGGTAAAATCTTTCCTCACCAAATTGTCTGTTGGCACGAATATCAGGAACAGTGTTGATATCAAGGTATCAAAAAGCTTCTAACCATGTTACACCACCTTTAAAATTCAATGCCAGGAGAAGATGGCGGAAGAGTAAGACGTGGAGATCACCTTCCTCCCCACAGATACATCAGAAATACATCTACACGTGGAACTGCTCCTATAGAACACCTACTGAATGCTGACAGAAGACCTCAGACCTCCCAAAAAGCAAGAAAGTCCCCACGTACCTGGGTAGGGCAAAAGAAAAAGGAAAAAACAGAAAATTCAATGCCAATTCTTCAGTAATAACTATTATTCAATTTGGAATTTATTTAAGTTCCAACTTGCATAAATAGGCCCAGTATTTCTCCTTTTCTTGTACTAACAGGATGCTTACACTCACAAAATCAAACTACATAGAAAATGATTTACTTAGTGGTTTCTCCTGCTGTTTTAATTTACTTATACATATGGCAATAGGTTACCACGTAATCCAACATTTGCTCTCTTTTTACACCTTCCTTCCATTTAGGAGTACCACAGTGTAATTTTCCATTAGGATACGTTAATTTTAATGTAGTTTATTACATATCACAGTAGATTCCACACACAGTGTTCAAGTACTCTCATTTTTAATTTCTCTTGCTTTATCCCTTTAAAAACCACAGCTGTTACTAGGATAACAAAAATGATGTTGAATAGCTGCTTACTTTTCCACTTTCCCAGAGGGGTGGGGGAACAGCAGGTAGCATAGCCTCATCCCCAAACCAGATGTTACTTTATTAAAAATTGAACGTTTTGGAGGGAATAGAAGGAGATTTATGCTTTAGGAGAGCAGCAAAATTAGAAGGAATAAGACTATAAGATGGTCCAATTCAGTTTTAAATTCAAGCTTTGTTTATAGTTTATTATCTGCATTTTATTTAAATTGTATTTTAGATATTTGTGGATAATAAAAGCCCAAGTTCTAACCTGATACTAATTAATTGTTATCATTGTTAGTCCATCCAACAAGTTTTTCTGGAGTTTTACCATACACTGACATCAGGATAAGTTCTGTAAAGGACCTAATTGTAATAGAGTATAATACAATATAATTCCTCCCTTATAAGAGTTTAATTATTAATCACAATTTACTAAATTATTTTATTAGAAGTAGAATTTTTAAAGGAATTTAATATGTATCGTGTGATACATTAATCTACCATTTAAATTTATTTTTGTTGGATTATATTTTGCATGGATTGTTTTATACTTCTTTAAGGTATGAACAAGTCACAGCTTTGAAAGTGCTGTAATTTTGCTAGTATTCAGGACTCTTTTTTTTTTTCTTCTCCAATTCATTTTGGAAGCATGTTGAAAATTTCAACTACTAGGAAATCATTCTGCAATAACTTAATCATTTGGAACCTCCAAATAATCAAGAAAATTGTGTATTTTCAAATCTAGCCATAAGGTTTAAAAATTACATCTGATAAAATTTTAAAGAAAATGTTTTCCATTCTCAATTGCATCCCTCCATACATCCCCAAGTTGAAATTCTTATTTTTGTCTCATCTACTTTCTAGGTTATTATTTGTATTTCTACATCCTAAATGATAAGATAGGTAGTGCCTTTTCCCATATCATTCAAAGAGAGAGGATTCATAATTTGTAAGAAAATTATAGAAGAGTTAAATTTTAAGGCTAGACAGTCTGTTATTCACTCTAAATAAATTTCTTTCTTGCTGTTTCTGAGTTATTTCATTTTTGAAATAATCAAATTAATAAGAGCATCCTCATCATCTTCCAATGACATTGTAGTGACAAAACAGTAACTACATGAAACACTTTGATCTTTAAAATTATTATGTGTTATTGTATTACTGTTATAGTTATTATGGCTACTAGGGACTAATTGAGCACAATTATGCAGAATCATTGATATTTAATCTATTGTACTTAAACACTTGTATCTATTTGCAGGTGTTGATATCTACTAAGCTTCCCCCCTCTACCCCAGAGTGCTAAATATCTCTGGACACAACCATTCTATTAGACTCTGCCATGCTTAGACTGCTGCTGTTGAGTGTCTCAGTTATATTCCTGTCAACTGCCAGTTGAGGATGGATGGTTTAAGTCTTGCAATGAGTCAGTCAGCAAAAGCACATCTTGTCGTTTGTTTTAATCTTATTAATTTCATTTTATTTTATTAGGTAAACAAAGAAATAGACCACACTTATCTTGTCAAGTTATTTCATAATACTGTGAACTCATGAGTAGAACAGTTTTTAGCTTTTCTTTGTAGAGGGAATGAAGATTTCATCTCTGAGGTCTATAGCAAAAGTGAATGCATTGAGAAAACAGTGGCAAGTTTAGATTATATATAAATATATGTTAAAATTTCCTGGTTACAAATACTTAAGGAATATTTAAAGCTATGACATATCTGAATTTTAGAAAAGATCTAGCTGTGTGAGTAGTACACATATCATTATAGTATCTGTTTTTTCAAAGAAAACATTCACAGTGTTACTGTAGAAATAAATCATGTTTCTGAAAAATTATTTATCCCTTCATCCAAAAGGGAATTCATGTGTAATGAGTAACTTGTAAGTGACCAAAAAGCTTAGTCAGTGAGATTGATCATGGTCTGTTTGTCTTTTGCACCCGATTGATCATGGTCTGTTTGTCTTTTGCACCCTACTAACCTAGATATTCTGTGAATTCAAAGTACATAAAAATCTACATGGTGGAATCCCTCTCCATGAAGATGCATTTAAACCAGTCTTATCTGAGAGTAAAAATCAGAGACATGAGTTTCTATAGAGGGGTGGAGATGCATCCTCTAGAATAATCCATCTTTAGGCAGTCCATCATCACATCTCTTACCTAGAAGGCTCTGCCTACCTCTGGCTGACAGCCCAGGTTGGTGAGGGAGCTTTATAGGTGAGAATACAGTCAGTTACTTTGACTAAAAAATCCTAAATAAGAAATCTCTCTATGTACCCCTGTGTATTTAGTAGCCACATCGTTTGGCGAAGATGTATGTCTTTCTTTAGGCAATGTATATATGTATGATATTTACTTATAAATAAATGTCTATGAGTGCTTATATCATTATAAAATACTTTTTTGGCAAAAAATTGGGATTTTTCAATTGCATTTATTTTTTAAAGAATTTTTTAACCTAATGGAATTTATAAAATTTTAGTGCTCTAAGCTGTCTTGAAGTGGAAGAAACTGTTAAGTGTTTTTCTATCTTTGTTCTGGATTTACCTGCAAAGCCCTTTAATTACTTTATTTTAGGAATATATGCTATTTTTAGAAAAATTAAGCAGTAAGAACAAACAAAAAGAAGAGAGACAGAGAAAGAGAGAGAGAGAAAATTTTTAACACTTTTAAATCTTAGTACCAGAAGGATGTTTTTAAGATTCAGGTGTTTAGTCTTTATATTTTCTAAGCAGGAGGAACTATACAGTACATAAGTATTTTATTATGTATGTAATATATTTTATGTATAAATTATATACACTAAAATCACTTCAATAATGGAATAATAAGATTCATTTTTAAGCCAATTATATGACCTTTCCTTATGTACTTATTTGGACTTTAGACATCTAAGCCATTTACAATCTCTTCTGATTCAGGGAAACCAAAATAGAGGATTTTCAGGGAAGGTGCAGAAGATAGTGTGGAATGCTGGATTGGGAGAAGTGAGTGTTCAGACTAAAAAGTAAGAGGGTGGTCTTGGTGCCCAGCTAAGAGTTTATTCTTAATTTTATTAACTTTGCCAGTGATTTTGTTCTATTCTTGAAATCTGAAGAGAGAGAAACAGAGAAAGAAGGAGATTACATCTAGTAGTTCATACTTAGTCTATATTTGGTGCAATATAATATCTACATGAAAAGAAAATTATTTACTTTAGTAAAGAAATTTTTCTTAGTCACATTTGTAAACAACATAGTTTTTTTTACTAGACCTCTTTTTAATGACTTTATTAAAGGCAAGTCTTATAAAAAGCCTGGAGTTAACAGAGGATTTTCCCCTCTTTCTAAAAGTGATATGATTCAAGGTCCTGTGTCAGAAACTATCAAAGATCAGAAATTACTTCTTAGTAGTTGGTTTTTAACAGGTGCCTTTGAAAGTGTCTTTGAAAAGACAAGTTAAATTGCCAAGTTTGTTTTGTTGTGCTTTGTTTTTTCATATTTCCCTCCTTTCCACTCTCATTAGATATAGACTTTAGGAAAATACTTAAATGAACTGCAATGAACAATTTTAGAGAAGTACTCAAAACTGTTAACTATGAGAATAACCTAGTTAAAAACCTTGAATGAGTGATAAAGAGAGTTAAGTTTATTTTGGCACATTAATTCTCTTGATATCTAAAATTTCCCCCGGAAGTTCTGCAGACAGGGTGCCCTAATGAAAACATTCTTTGGTGACAAGAAATATTTTAATTCTGGCTTTGTAGTCAGGACATGTTTTATGGAAGTCTCTTAGTGATTTCTTTACCATGTGTGGCTTGACAAACCAATATTTTGTTTTGTTTTGTTTTTTAGTTTTAAATCACAATTCAATACACTTTAAGCTGCTGAACTGGGGATCTGAAATCTATGTTCTTTGGCACAAATTTCAAATTGTACCTTTTAAAGCCAAACTCCAAGCAAGTCCTAAATCCCTAAGTTTCTAAATTCCTTGAAGATAACACCATACCTTAATGAGGATTAGGCCATTGTTATGGAGTGTTTGTGTCTCCTCCACAGTTCATACATTTAAACCCTAATCCCCAGTGGGATGATAGTAGGAGGTGAGACCTGCAGGAGGTAATTAGGTGATAGGAGTGGAGCCCTCATGATGGGATTAGCGCCCTAAAAGAAGAGAAAGGAGAAAGCTTGCTTCCTCTCTCTTTTTCCTCTACCATGTGAGGTCACAGCAAGAAGAGAGCCATTTGCAAACCAGGAAGCAGGCCCTCACCAGACAGTGGATCTGCTGGCAACGTGATCTTGGACTTCCCCGCTTTCAGAACTGTGAGAAGTGAATGTTTGTTGTTTAAGCCACCCAGTCAATGGTAATTTGTTTAGCAGCCCAAACTGACTGAGACAGGAATATGCTCAGGAGTAAATTGACTTAAGTGGTCATGATAATGACTGGCACATATATGGTACTTAACAGCACTGAATATAGTGTTACCTTTTAAGGGTAAGAATACCTGTGGTGGTGGGCGTGTGTGCATCCATATTGATCTCTCTATCCTTTAACTTTTTTTTTTTTAATTTATCAAAAGTAGAAAAAAAAAAAAACCACACTTGTATTATCCCCCAGAAAACTGAGGTCACAGAAACTGTCATACAGAGTGAATTAAGTCAGAAAGAGAGAGACAAATACCGTATGCTAACACATATATATGGAATTAAAAAAAAAAAATGTCATGAAAAACCTAGGGGTGAAACAGGAATAAAGACACAGACTTACTAGAGAATGGACTTGAGGCTATGGGGAGGGGGAAGGGTAAACTGTGACAAAGCGATAAAGAGGCATGGACATATATACACTACCAAACGTAAGGCAGTTAGCTAGTGGGAAGCAGCCGCATAGCACAGGGAGATCAGCTCGGTGCTTTGTGACCGCCTGGAGGGGTGGGATAGGGAGGGTGGGAGGGAGGGAGACGCAAGCGGGAAGAGATATGGGAATATATGTGTATATATAACTGATTCATTTTGTTGTGAAGCTGAAACTAACATACCATTGTAAAGCAATTATACTCCAATAAAGATGTTAAAAAAAAAAAAAAAAAAGAAACCCTAAGTAACCTGCCCGAATCACATAGCTCTAAGAGTCATGGTGCTGAAACTGAAATCCAAGCAGCCTGGCTCTAGGGTGTAGGTTGAAATCACGGCAGTACACTGCCTTGGGCTGGGCTTTTTTAGGTTAGGAGATACTTTGCTATGTGGGTATCAGGTGGGAAAAGAGAGGTGAAGAGGGGAGTGTGTGGAGAAACAAGACAAGGAAGATGGATAAGCAGGTAGAGGAAAGCAAACAAAAGCATTAGGAATAAAAGCATTGAAATTGATTTTTAAATTGTACTTCTTAAAACTGTCATTTTGTAATTACTCTAACCATGTAGCTTGGCTTTTGTTTAAAAAGATTCCTTACTTCTGGCCCAGGATGTGTCATTACCCATTCAGAAAATTCAGGCCTTAAGAACAATAGACTTAGCTCAAAGAGGAATGTATGGGTGACACGAGTAATCTGACTGTTGGTAAATTATAACCAGAACTATTAAAATGTGTCAATATCTTTAAGGACATCTTGTATAATTACTGGTAGTTGATAGTTCTGAACTGCACTTACTTTCCTGTAGCTTTTTGCAGGGATTGATAATGTGAAATCCACCATGGATTTTTCTAGAGTCATTTTGGGGGCCTTGTGAAGTGAACCAGACATCTGGGAGCATAGCCCTAAAAAGCCAGTAAACTCACTTTAAATATTAAAAATTATCCAGTGTATTTTGTTCTTCTAAATGTATCACTTTACAAGTAATTGATTTAAAATATTTAATTTGCATATAAGTGAGAAAGCATGATCAGCTTTTCTTCTGAGGAACATTCCCTTATTAAACTGTGCTTGTTTTGTGATTTGGTTCAAGAACACTTTTATACTGGCTAGTAGATGGCGTGTTATGCATTTGAGAGTGAGCTAAATGCAGGTATATTTAGTCTCACAGCAGCCCTGTATTTCCATTTCAAAGAAGAGGTAAAATGAGGTAGAGCCTAGTTAGGTGAATTTTCGAAATTCTACACCTAGTGAGTGGTAAATTTCTAATTTCAAGTCAAGTTTTTTCTCATTACAAAATTTCTGTTGTTAATCTCTGTGTCTTATTCTGTTTGAAGTAAGTTTTAATTTATGATCTTTCCTACCTTTTCTGGGAGGGTCCCTTGTGATAATAAAAATACAGGACAGTGTGAGTTTTTCAGATTGTTCTTTGGATTCTTGGTTATTTCCTGACACAAGTCACAGATACAGGGGATACAAAAACATTGTAGAAGGAATTAAATATGTCCAGAAATTTCTTGCCTTTGGTTAGATTGCTTCTTTGTCAGCCCCTACATTTTACTGAAAATCCAGCTCTTGTCAGATGGTTTATGAGTTTATACTTCATGTCATTTATACTGGTCATGTGCTACTGCAGAACTCTAGGAAGGGGATTCCAATCCTTAAATACAAAATGACTTCGTTTATATTTCTAGAATTCAGCACCTATTATTCATCCAGTGTTACGGACTTTTTCATGAATCCAAGTCTCCTCTTCACATAGAGACAGCGTATTTTATATTGCTTTGTATATATGCTGGATAGAACTCAGGATTTTTTTTTTTTTTTTTTGGCTGCATTGAGTCTTCGTTGCTGTGCGCGGGCTTTCTCTCTAGTTGCGGCGAGCGGGGGCTACTCTTCGTTGCGGTGCACCGGCTTCTCATTGCGGTGGCTTCTCTTGTTGCGGAGCATGGGCTCTAGGCACGTGGGCTTCAGTAGTTGCAGCACGCAGGCTCAGTAGTTGTGGCACGCGAGTTGTAGAGCACTCGGGCTTCAGTAGTTGCGGCATGTGGGCTCAGTATTTGTGGTGCACGAGCTTAGCTGCTCCTCGGCATGTGGGATCTTCCCGGACCAGGGGTCGAACCCGTGTCCCCTGCATTGGCAGGCAGATTCTTAACTACTGCACCACCAGGGAAGTTCCAGGATTTTTCTCAAATGCTTCTTGAATTAGATTTTGCACTGTAATTCATTTTGAAGACTATCCTGTCTCTTTAAGAGGCAGAGTTAAACCTATTGGACCTATAAAAGGAGGATGCACTTGAAAACTCGGTGGGTTGGTGTCCTTCAGAGAGCATTGAGATATTGGAAGGAAAGCTCTAAGGGACATATCCTATGGAATTAGTAAGCAGGGACAGACCAAACATTTCAATGGAGTAGCGAATCCAAATGAGAATAGTGGAGTTTGAACTACACCGAGGTAATAAGGTTTTACAATTGGCACTTGGTCCTCAGGCCTCGGTTGCCTGGAGTAGATCAGTGTTCCAGTTTGGCTTTATGCTTACAAATGGTTGGCTTTTCACTTGGCATTTGCTGTAATAAAACAACACTGGCAAGTGGATGCCTCCAATTAAAGGTACCCAAGGACCACAGTTCCTTGACAACTATGGAGGAATTGGGGGATGACTCCTCGGTATATTGAGACTGCAAAAATTTTATGTGACAGTTTCTATATAGAATATCATTACTCATGGGTGCTTTGTTTTAAAATAAACATTAGGCATGGGGAAATCATTAAAAGAGGGTAAAGCCTTGTGAAATGTAATAGTTTATGTATAAGTTTATGCACATAGCCCCTCTGTATAAACATTAAGTGCATGCGTATGTATAAGATGTAAGGAGGCAAAACCGACTTTTAGTTGTGTTTATATAAAACAGATAATTTCATGATTACATTTCTTATTCTGTGTGTCAGTTACAGTATTTCTTCTCACAGTTGTTGGACAACAAGCTTTGACATTTTAAGAGCCTACAGATGTCATAATTAAACTTAGTAATCAGTCTAGAAATAAACACATAAATAACAAGGGATCCTAAAGGTCAGCAATATGGCACGGCATAAACATGGAATTCCAGTGCTTGTTTCTAACATGAAAAAATGTATTCTGCAGTTCAAAGCATGTCATTCTTTGCATATGTTCAAATGAAATACGAAAGAAGAAAAACTCTCTCCAGATGATTAATGTAACATTTTACAAGGACATATGGATGTTCTTAGAATTTAATGGGGGCAGGGGAACTTACCTGGAATCAATTACGGGAAATTTGGCAAAATGGAAGTGAAGTACACATTCGCTATTCTTGTTATAATTACTTGACATGTATTATAAGGATTTTTAAAAATCCAAAAGAACAAGATGAGAGTTATTCCAGTCAACGGGAATTAATTCTGTTCAAATAATAGCATGACAAAAATGGCATCCTCAAGTTTTGGAACTGATTTTGAAGGATAGATTTCCATGTGTGAGGAATAAAGCTTTAGTACTGGCATTTTTTCTGCCCTGAAATTTTCTTAAACCCTCCCCAAGTGATGTTGTTTCTCCCAGCTCTTGTGCTTCTTCAATTCATATACTTGCACATACTTCTCTGAGAGCAAAATTCACAGAATTGTTTGTTTACTCATCTGTGTCACCAGACTAGGAGTTTCTTGAAACCAGGGACCTCTCTTATAATACGTCTTTGCATTTCCAGTTATTTTTGACTCATCAGGTACTTCTTATTTCATATACTGCTAGGTCAGGGCTGAGAGTTCCCAGTAAGTGATGAATAAGAATTATTTGCAAAGAAAAAAAAATGAATACATGTATATGTTAGTGCATAAATGTACAGATATTTACTGATTGTGATTTAAGAATTTCCATTTTAATCACTAGAGAAGGTAGAAAGTGTACTTTTTCATAGGAATAAAATAATATCAAACCTTTTTTGTAAAAGATATTTAAATTTGTTTCAATACCACAGTTGTATTTAATTAACAAAAAATTTAAAGTTACCTTAATATCCTTAATAGCTTCATATTATCCTTACAGTTAAGCCTTGAATAACTGTTAAGCCTTTAAAGTGAGTGTGTGGCAGGCAGTATTCTGCCCTAAATATACGTTAACATTGCAGGAAACATTAGGCAATGATGGGAAATGTGCAGAAGTCAGAATTGCAATTACTAAGCTTAGGATAAATATTAGTTATAAAAAGTACAAGCTTCTGCCAAATACCAATTCTTCCAAGTCTAGTAAAGGACTGGAGATTTTTAGGAGTTTAGGAGTTTAAGAGGAAAGAAGGAAGAGAACACAAATGTCCTTGGAATGCAAGAAATACAATTTAATGGTGCAAAGGTTAGCCAAAAGTCCCCTTGGGCCAAATCCAGCTCGACCCAAAGCTGAAACTATTTGCTGTCTGGCCTTTCACAAAGATGTTTGCTGAATGGCGAAAATTAGAGGCCTCCATACTTGTTATTCTATGTACTAATTTTTATTTTGCAAACAAAAATTAAAGTTAAAATGACTAAGTCAGAAATTAATGAAGCAGTTATTTTTCTTGGTTCCTGTAGGAGAGGTTTGAGGCAATAACTTAAAATTTGTTTTCAACATGGCCTTATATCATTTTTTCATGTTTGATAACGCTAACTAGATAACAGTTATGAATAGTGATAATAATCCTATGCTAGGTCTTATATTATTTATTTTCCAGGATTTTAGAATATATTTAGGTGTAAGTTAAAAAGTAATAGTTATGGGGCTTTCCTGGTGGCGCAGTGGTTGAGAGTCCGCCTGCCGATGCAGGGGACACGGGTTTGTGCCCTGGTCCGGGAAGATCCCACATGCCGCGGAGCGGCTGGGCCTGTGAGCCATGGCCGCTGAGCCTGTGCGTCCGGAGCCTGTGCTCCGCAACGGGAGAGGCCGCAAGGGTGAGAGGCCCGCATACCTCAAAAAAAAAAAAAAAAAAAAAAAAAGTAATAGTATGAGTGTAAGCGGTTCACTTGTTTTTTACACATTTTTTAATTCGAGGCTTCAGATGTCACTCTTTGTCCCCCCTCCATGCTTTCCCATTTCTAAAATCATTTGTAATTGTTTTTGTTATTTGGATTATTCATGCTTCTCTTCAGCATCTTGGGATTGCTGATGAAAATGCACAGTGCATGACTTTCTCAAAGTTTACATTTTAAACTTAACAAATATTTGAACTTTATTTAAAGTTTAGGTTGCAATGTGATAACTACTCAGTAATGAGGCTCTTTTATGAGGAGGAAGAGGAAAAAAGGCTTTATTGGTTTTAATAGCTGTCACTCCTTTTATGTTTGTAGGTATTCACCGCTCCTAAGTGATGAGGGAGCAGGGAGCATTCATATTGCCTTCTGCTCTCAAGGAAGATATGGTACAGGGGCATCTGGAAAATTGGTTTTTTGGTGGATTAAAGAAAAAGTTATTAATCGGTTGGTCAAATATTTCCTGAAATAATTACTACATCAAACACAGAATAGTTTGTCCTGGACCTTCTAGAAGAGCTTTTTTTAAACTATTTATTATGGCTTTATTAAACAAATATAATAAAAGTACTATGACAGTTCACTGATGTATCGCCTTGTTGAAAATGTGGTTTCCATGCCAAGAACAAATATGAAAAAGAGCATTCTATTTCCGTAGCACAGCTAATCACACTGTAATGTGTGTCCATCAATTGATCTTTTGGAGGAATTAAGGGAAATTCAAAAGAAAGATTATCATGTGCAAACAATGAGAGTTTAGATATCTTGCTTTCTGGCCTAGGGTCCTTCTATCCTTCCTGCAGCGTTTACTTTTTGTATCAGGAGTTAATTAAGGTGAAACATGAGGTAATTAGAGTTAATCCTACTGGCCTCCTGCTGGCCTGTTGCCTCCTAGGCCATGGCCTGAACCAAACTATGTTCACAGTTTAAGAAAGAAAAGCATTTTTGCAAAAGTGATGCTCATGCTTCTTTTTGACATGATTCCTAATCTTTAGGACTATTTTAAAAAATAGGTCTTTGCACAGAAAAAGTGTAAAAATGATCATGTTCTTTTAAAGTTTTGATTAAAAAAAAGACTATTCTATTAATACATACCTAGTCACTGACAGGATTATGGAGTTACATTCAGACACATTACATGTTACTATAAGTTAAATTTATAGTAATATAAATCTTTAGTTTTGATTATGCTGGAAAGTTATGCCTTTGTTCCCAAATTTATCTTCCTTTAACAGATTTGTCAATGAATTATGAATTTATAAATGTATCTTAGCAATTGAATGGTGGAGGGGAGGGGATGAAAAAAAACCCAAAACCTTCCCTGAAGTTCCTTGAGGAACATTCCAGTCCTTATAATGCAATAAACAGATCTGTTAGGTAGTAACTGACTTCTCCTTAGAATAAATACACCTCTGTGTTTTGAGCATGTTCATTCTAAAATGAGTTGTGTGTGTGTGTGTGTGTGTGTTGATTGTATTTTTGCGTTTTCAATGAAGGAAATAATAAAAAGATTTTATATCCTTATGAAGCTTCTCTAAGTTGAAAGGAAAGCACATCCCCTTTATAGAAACCCTAGTCTTCTAATTTACCAACCATAATAGAATCTATACTCTTGCCAAAAGGCATTTTATTAGGTTGTTAAGATTTTAGAATTGACAGACCCTCTTTAAACAGCAAATTGCTAGTAAGCAAGTCATGGCGTTTATAAAGGAGGACACTTAGAGAAGGAGTAAAATCTCTTCTGTTATAGTTTAGAATATCCTATCAGGTCCTGGGCTAAAAAAATCTATTATCATAAATTCATTTTTGTTTGTTTGTTTTCCCAAGTGCTATCAGGGTTTTAACTTCCATTTAGGCTACATTGATTTCTCCTTTTCTGTCTTTTTAGATGTACTTTAGAAGAATTGTTTGTGCAAGCATCTTGAATTTATATAAATTTTTAAGTCCTTTACTGAGATTAAAATCACTTTTGTGGAGTAAACTGTTAAAGATTACAGAGCAGCTATACTGCAACAAGTTGCTAATTCATATCTTCTGTTTGCGACTCTGAAGCTGTTAATATTTATGTGGCCAAATCATAAACTCTTATTTATTATGGTAGTCAATTACAAATCTTCGAAGTGTCTGAGTCTTACTTTTATTTTTTATGAGAGAAAAAAGCGTTATTTTTTTTCTATAAGCTTAGGCTTTAAGTCTAAAGGAAATGCAGGATAAGACTGTGTTTTTTTAGTGATTTGGTGTCAGTTCCTTAAAGTGGAAGTAGAACCTTTTCTCTGCAAAATTGCGAAGAGAGCATTTGTACTCTGGCATTTAAGGATATAGCAGATGAGATTTTCTATCGATCCCAGTGGCAGGGATGAATGCCCTGTGAGAATAAATGAGCCGCCTTTATGAGGCTCCCTGTCATCAAGGATTTAGCTGTTTCATTTGGAGATTCCTGTAAATGTTCACCAGATTCATGACCAGTAATTTTCACTGGAGGAGGACTGCACCATGGGTAAGCAAATGACTCTTTGTCATTAACGGTTTCAAATAGCATTAAAAATGTTCTGGCAGCTCTGTTGATTCTGATGAAGCTATAGAGCCAAACTGCAGTGTGTCTCTAGCTAATATTTCCAATTAGCAGGCCAAGGAAAGGACCAAAGTGAATAATATGTAACATATATGTACCCCCCTTGCTGCCCACATACACATACGCTAATGCTGCTCACATAGTATTTCAATATGAAGATTTGAATTGAAGTCCAGAGATGTTCATATTTAGAATAGCAGAATAAAAATACATGTTAACCAGAAACTACTCCTTATGTAGTTAAATTTATACATGCTAACCTTTGTGTCCTTAATTGGGTTATCTTCTAAGGGATCAGTAAATTGATGCAATAACTAATTTACATGCTCTGCTAGAAAGGTAACTGCCTGAAGATGTTAGATATGAGGTCCCACTAGTCTACCAAAGTTGGTTTTGCATTAACATTGAATGCAGCAGTCTTCAAAAATTCTTGAAACATGACAGATAAATGGATTAATATATCTGTCTGTGGGATCTGTTTCTATATACCCAAGTTTTTAGTGTATGTATTAATATTTAAATTACCCACCCTTATTATAAGGCTTCCATTTCTAAAATTCTTATTCTAATTATTAGTCTTTAAATTTCATTTAGAAGTGTATTAGAAAAATCTATAGCTCATTTTCTTGGTCTGTAATAGTTCTGACAGGGGCTGACTGAGGGATGACTGTGTTACATACAGTATAATAAAATGTTAAGTAATTTGTAGTTTCTCATAACCACAGAGCAAAAATAAAACTAGTTTAGCACCACTTTGAGGGTTCTCCTAACTCCTGATGCCCATTCATCCCTGTCTCCACAGGAAAAAAGTGCCCACAGGCTACTTGCATGCTTATCCAAAGTCATCCCAGAGGCCCTCTCATGCATTGCTAGTGCAATGGTGTGGTTACAAATTAATAAAACCTTTATTAAGGACAATTTAACAATATGAATTAAAGTAGTTTTAGATCCAGCATTTACTTTTGTAAATGTATATTTCAGGTAAATATATGTATGTGTGTAAAATAGCACTATCTGTGTAAATTTATATATTATGGCAAAAGGTAGGCATCAACTTCTAAAGAGAATCAAGTCAATAGGAACATCACTATAAAAGGTAGGGTATATCTTACTTTGAGCCATAAAAAGAATGAAGAATGCCTTTATGCATTGATACAGCAAGGCTTACAAGATACTTTATAAGGAGGAAAAAAGAAAAAGATACTGAATTGCACATCCTTTAATGTTTTCATCCCTGATATATCAAGTTTGAATGTTCAAATTACATTTATCCTCCTCACTTTAGTATTGTCAATTTTGGCTGGCTATTAGAAAAAAACCCTAAATTTATATTAATATGTGGTTGACCAATAGCTTCATACCTTCCAGTGATGTTTCTGATTTAGAAGAGGAGAGTTATTAACTCACATGGAATCCTCACTGGTTAAGTTTCAGGAAGTTCTAAAAGGATTTTGCAGGCAGTATGTGTGTCATCATTTGACTAAAGGAGCCCAGCAAGCCAAAGACAGTTATAGGCCCTTTAATCCACATCCCTGACAAAAGGAAGAAATGGCCACACCAGTCACAGCAAGCTTCTACCTGGAGATTGACACCTAAGGGGGCTTCCTGGGAACTGCCTTTGGAAAACCAAGAGAAGACAAGTTCAAGTACAGAAGGAACTGAGCTGCTGAGCTTTAAACCAGTGTAGCTTAAATTGTGGTTATGACACATGTGTTATAAAGACACACGACACATGACATTTGCTTTATGCAGGGCTGTTTGCTAAAAGTGAAGACTCCAGAGACCCCTCCATCCCCAAGATCTACTGAATCAGACTGTAGAGAAGAACCCTTGTTTGAGCACTGCAGCTTCACGACTTAATCTCACAGTTTTCCTCCTCCCAGTAACTGGTGAGAATGGAATCACAAACCAGAAGTATTTGTTCCTGGAATACCCAAGCCCTGAGTGATGTTTGAGCAGCCAAGTCCAGGATTCTCTAAGTAAAAATCTGAAAGTCTTTGAAAAGGGCTTGAAAGTCTCCTCCTGCCTGGACCGTATCCCAGAAATGCTTTCCTAATCCATTTCCTAGGGGCTCTTAGCTCAGTCCTGGCCTAGCCCCACACTTTGTTTTATACTTAGCATTAGCCTCTGCCCTGGGACACTGCGCTAGTGAAGTGTGTTCCTCTCCCACTGTAACTAATGCCTCTTGGCCTTCTGGGGATGAGTAACTGCAGTGGATTCTTGGAACTCTATTCAGTCATTAAAAAAAAAGAAATTATGAAGCACAACTTTTGAGCCCAACACTTTTCTAGGCCCTGGGAATCCAGAAAGGAACAAAAGAGACCAAAATGGAGCTTTCTTTCTACAAGTGGATATAAACAACAAACAAGGAAATAAAATATATTATTTGGATAATCAAGTTGCATAACAAAGAGAAAAAGCATGAACCGGAAAAAATGTGTGTGTTTGGGTTGGGTGGGGGCATCTGAGAGGTTCCAATCTTCGGTAAAGTGGCCTGGGAAGGTTTGCCTGAGAAGGTGAATTTTGAATGAAGCCCTAATGGAAATTAAAAACAAAAATAAACATGAAAACAAACTAGTTTGTGGAAATGAGGCGTGGGGGTAGAATATGTTCTAGGAAGAGGGTCCCAAGTCAGAAAGTGCCAGAAGGTTACTGTGAATGGAGTTGAGCACGAATAAGGTAGGGTGAGCAGGGTGAGTTGAGTTAAGAGTGGTGAGCAGAAGCCAGGTCATGGAGTCCCTTGAGGACTTTGGCTTCTATGTTAAGTGAGTCCATTGAAAGTTTTGAAGAAAGAAGAGACATGGTCTATTTTATGTTTTAAAAAAGATCACTCTTGGAGTTTAGTTGAGAATTTTACAAATCAGAACTGAAACAGGGAGATAAGTTACTATGATCCAGGTGAGAGCTAACCAGGCAGAGGCAGTGGAGGTGCTGCAAGGTGATTAGAGTCTGGTACGTTTTGAAATTAAAACCATCAGGATTAGATCATGTTATGTGAGGTTATGAGAAAAGGGCAAGAGCCAAGGAACAATCAACTATTATCAGCTTAACTGATAGAAGGGAATTGCCATTTAATGAGATGGAAAGACTGTGAGAAGTGAAGACTTTATGAGCGAGTCAAATTTGCCTTGTCTATTTGACGTCTAAAAATGTAGACGTCAAGTAGGCAGTTGGAGGAGTGAGTCCAAGGAAGAAGTCTGGCTTGGTCATATAAATTTGGATAGGAGCATACATGTAGTAAAGTCATCAGATTTGATGGGACTACACATAGAGTCCGTGGAGGTGGAAGAAATCCTAAGACTAGGCTTTGGGTCACTTTATTTTTAAAGGTTGAGAAGATGAAAAGGACCTAGCAAAGAAGACTGAGAAAAAACCTGTTAGATAGTAGGCAGAAAGTGGAATGAATATGTTATGGCATAGATGAAGTGAAATAAATGTTTAAAGTTGGAGAGAACATTCAACTGTGTCAGACGTTACTGAAGCATGAAAGGAAATGAGCCACAGGAACTGACCAACATGGAGGTCATTGGTAACCATTATAAGAGTAATTTTGCTGGATAGTGGGGGTGATGTCTTTACTACAAGAGGTTCAAGAGAGAATGGGAGAAGAGAAATCAAGAGACAGTAAGGAGGTTACACCACAGTTCTTCAGTCCAGGCAACAGAGAGACGGAGAGTATCAGGAGAGGAAAGTGGGGACAATAGAGAGGGGTTTCCTTGTTTGTTTTTAAGGTGGGATAAATAAATGCATGTCTGTGTGTTATGGAAATCATCTAGTAAAGAGGGAAAAATTGCTGATACATGAAGGAGAGAGGGAAATTGCTGAAGCAATGTCCTTGAATAGGCAAAAGGAGATGGGTGCTAGGCAAAAATGGAGAAGTTGCTCTAATCTGGACACACAGACATCATCTGTTGTCATGAGAGAAGGTAGATAATGGGCCCAGATGCAGTCATATGGGTGGGTAAAGGAGGTAGATAATCACATATATGATTTTCGTAGGGTACAGTTCAAGATGCAAGATCATTTTTTCACATTAATGTTTGAAGATAAAATGGGAACACTGGCTTACATCGTTCTGTAGAGAAACAATGAATTGTGTTGAAAGAGAACAGATTTCCAGACAGTGTTGAGATCACACGTAATCTGTTACGTATGGCTCCTTTCATAGTCAACTTGTATAAATAGAGAATTCCTTTTCCAATTTAGTTTAATTAAACAATGAACCTTTGAGTGTTCATGATTACTAAGACCCCACCCCTGCCTGCAGGGAGCTGCCTGTCTGGTGGGACAGCCCCAAAGTGTGGTGACCATATTTTCTAAATAAAAATAAAGACTGATGACCCCACCCATGGGCTGAAAACAGAAGAGAATATTTAACATGAGGGCCATCCAGTGATATTCAGGGCATATGTTTGCCCTTATTGTAATTAGTATCAGATGTTTTATGTGCTGAATTAGAGAAACACAGAGTGTTATGGAAGAACAGAAGAGCAGATGCTCAACTTTCCCAGAGAGATGTGGGAAAGCAAAGTTATGGCTTTGAAAATTACTGAAACAAAGGGAGAGGCAGGAGTTAAGCCTGGGCAGGTAGTCATACTGAATGAATTTTATTCTAAGAAGTGTGTGTGGATACTATTCTCTAACCATCAATGGTGACATAATCATGTCTGTATTGTAGAAAGATAAATCTGGTAGCTATGTGGAGGAGAGAATGGCCAAAACTGGAGGTAGTAAACTATTAAGAGTCCTCCGAAATAGCCCAGGCAGAATATAATAAGGAAATGGCAAGAGTGATTGAGAGGAGAAGGTAGATCCTAATGTGTTTTTTTAGGGGAAGAAAAACAGGACTTTAAGACATATTTGGAAAGTAAGAGAACATATAACAATGACTACAAGGTTCTATTTGGGGTAAAAGTTACACTTTGATGTCATTTGTCAAGACATAGAGTACAGAGGATGGGCAGTTTTGGTCAGGAGGTGAGCAAACATAATAAGTTCATTATGTGCATGTTGAGTGTAAGATAATTTCAAGCAGCTGGAACGTCTGGGTTCTGTTTTTCTGACATCTTTCCTTTCTTTCACTGGGCATTGGATTTATCACTGGAACTCAACAGAAGAAGAAAAAAATAGCAATATTTAGGTGCAATTAAAATGATGTGAAGGACATTCAATGCTAAAGGACAAATTCATTACATACCAAGCAAAATCAAAGCTTCCCAATATTTTTAGTTCAGGGTAACCACGTTTTCTTGATTTATTTTTTGTGAGTTATATGATTTGCCAAAAACATTTTGCTTTCTTCTTTGTTATTATATATTCATGTTGAATCAATCGATTGATTAACAAAAAAAAACTAGAGAGATCATAAGAAAGGAAATGATAAAATAATACACCATAAAGAGAAGGAGTAATCTGCTTAGAGATACCCTTTTCTTCCTAGGTTATGTGCTCAGTGGAAAATGCTGTGGGGTATAGTTTTAAGATTTCTAGGAACTTCAAGAAAACATACATAATAAAGGCATCAAGCTCCCTATTGCATTGCCCAAGTCATTAATTATACACCAAGACCATTTAATGACAGAATAGAATGCTTATTTGACCAATCCTCAAAGACCTCATTAACTTGTGCCTTTCTAGTTTATGGATTCAGTATATTGTAAACCTTCAAATATTAGTAAATTCGTTAACAAGCTAAAGAATGGCATAATATGCCATGATATTTCCTTCTGTTTTCGAATTACACTATCATAACATTTTCCTACTCAGAAAATGGTACCAACAACAGGTAGATTATCACATGAATTTACTAGCATTATGTTTTATTGAGAGATAATACATATTCAATGCATTTTTCCCTGGAAACTTGGTTAAATTTAATGCATAATCATGACAAATACATTAATTGCCTTTATTGTTAATATATTTATAATTTTCTCATTTAACATGTTTAAAACTTTTTTTTTAGTTTTAATATTTTTATTAAGTAGATGACTTTATTATTTGCCTGAAGTGTTTTGGGGACAGCAGAAAAGATAAAAGAAAGAATAAATAAATGTACAAACCGAACTAACAAACCCTTTTATTACCTCAAGTTTTTTTTTTAAATCTTACCTTGAACAATGTTAGTAACCCACTAAAACTAACATTATTATATGATTTTCTTACTTGTGGAGAAGTATATGAAAAAGTCCCAGCAGCCTTTTTGGGACTTCTAGTGTCTCTGAAGAGATGCCAGCTTGGTCTAGCATGGAACGGGTATAGTACTTGAGCAGTACTTTATCATTGGAACTCAACAGAAGAAGAAAAAAATAGCAATATTTAGGTGCAATTAAAATGATGTGAAGGACATTCAATGCTAAAGGACAAATTCATTACATACCGAGCAAAATCAAAGCTTCCGAATGTTTTTACGGCAGGGTAAGCACATTTTCAATACTACATACTTTTTATAGTATTAAAAAGCAGGTGGTGCTTCTCATGTTTTGGACTATATTCTTACATAGCACAATAACTTTCCAACTTATCAGCTACATCCATATCCCAAAACAAGTGTACATTTTTATTGCAGATATAAATAGTAACCTTTTGAACTATAAGGTGATTTTTTATTAATCATGGCTCAGCTTACCAAAGATACTTTAGAATTGACTTAATTCTTCAAAATTTTACAACTTACTCATTTCCATGTATATTTCTCATTTTCTTGTTTTTCTTGGAGAGTCACAATTCAGAGTATTGTTTGATGTGAAATCTCTTTAAGAGCCATGAAGAAAAGTATTCTGACTCATACATTCATATGACTGATACATTTATGGAAATTATTGTTTTACTAGGTGTTACGAGATTTAGAAGGGAAAGGCCCAACGTACATTTTCCAAGAGCTAGTAAATAATAAATGTTGTTTTCATTTAATTATTTATTTATTTATTTTTTAACATCTTTATAAGAGTAAAATAATTGCTTTACAATGTTGTGTTAGTTTCTGCTGTATAACAAAGTGAATCAGATATATGCATACATATATCCCCATATCCCCTCCCTCTTGTGACTCCCTCTCACTCACCCTATCCCACCCCTCTAGGTGGTCACAAAGAGCTGATCTCCCTGTGCTATGAGGCTGCTTCCCACTAGCTATCTATTTTACATTTGGTATTGTGCATATGTCAATGCCACTCTCTCACTTCGTCCCAGCTTACCCTTCCCCCTCCCTGTGTCCTCAAGTCCATTCTCTACGTCTGCATCTTTATTCCTGTCCTGCCCCTAGGTTCATCAGAACCATTTTTTTTTTTAGATTCTATATATATGTGTTAGTATATGGTATTTGATTTTCTCTTTCTGACTTACTTCACTCTGTATGACAGACTCTAGGTCCATCCACCTCACTACAAATAACTCAATTTCTTTTCTTTTTGTGGCTGAGTAATATTCCATTGTGTATATGTACCATATCTTCTTTATCCATTCATCTGTTGATGAACACTTAGGTTGCTTCCATGTCCTGGCCATTGTAAATAGTGCTGCAGTGAACATTGTGGTACATGACTCTGAATTATGGTTTTCTCAGGGTATATGCCCAGTATGGGCTTGCTGGGTCATATGGTAGTTCTAGTTTTAGTTTTTTAAGGAACCTCCATACTGTTCTCCATAGTGGCTGTATCAATTTACATTCCCACCAGCAGTGCAAGAGGGCTCCGTTTTCTCCACACCCTCTCCAGCATTTATTGTTTGTAGATTTTTGATGATGGCCATTCTGACCGGTGTGAGGTGATACCTCATTGTAGTTTTGATTTGCATTTCTCTAATGATTAATGATGTTCAGCATTCTTTCATGTGTTTGTTGGCAATCTGTATATCTTCTTTGGAGAAATGTCTGTTTCAGTCTTCTGCCCATTTTTGGATTGGGTTGTTTGTTTTTTTGATATGCAGCTGCATGAGCTGCTTGTGTATTTCGGAGATTAATCCTTTGTCAGTTGCTTCGTTTGTAAATATTTTCTCCCATTCTGAGGGTTGTCTTTTCATCTTTTTTATGGTTTCCATTGCTGTGCAAAAGCTTTTAAGTTTCATTAGGTCCCATTTGTTTATTTTTGTTTTTATTTCCATTTCTCTAGGAGGTGGGTCAAAAAGGATCTTGCTGTGATTTATGTCATAGAGTGTTCTGCCTAAGTTTTCCTCTAAGAGTTTTATAGTGTCTGGCCTTACATTTAGGTCTTTAATCCATTTTGAGTTTACTTTTGTGTATGGTGTTAGGACGTGTTCTAATTTCATTCTCTTACATGTAGCTCTCCGGTTTTCCCAGCACCACTTATTGAAGAGGCTGTCTTTTCTCCATTGTATATTATTGCCTCCTTTATTAAAGATAAGGTGACCATATGTGCGTGGGTTTATCTCTGGGCTTTCTATCCCGTTCCATTGATCTGTAATTCTGTTTTTGTTCCAGTACCATATAGACAGATACTGTAAAGGTCTTCTAAGTTAACATAACATAAATGTGTGGTTTCAGTAATGCCCTATCATAGAAAAGCTTAAATCATACTTTGTCAGCTTACAGAGCTATATTGACCTTCTAACATACTACTAATAAATATTATTAACAATAGCTATCAAGTATTGAACACAGATATGTGTTTCACATATACTATCTCATTTAATCCTCACCTTAATGGTAATACTAGCATGTTCTTGGTAGAAATGAGAAAACGGAAGAATAAAAAAGTTAATTAACGGTGATATCTGTAAACACATGTCATAAGTAGAGTAATAATAAAATGAATTGAGCATGAGAACATATATTACTGTGAAAATTTTAAAAAAAGGAAACAAATACTACATGGGCATTAATGTTATAACAATAGTGTGGTATGTGACAGATAAATGGAACTCCGTGTATTATAAGCAACTTACTTCTAGCACTTTCTGCTTCTGCCTTCTGCCACAAAACCCATCTCACAATATAAAAAATATTAGGTGGTCATTTACTATGACAATAAAAATAAAAGCTACAGTGCACATAGCTTTGAAACCCTGCTGTTTGGAATTGAAAACTTTATCTGTTTAATAGAGTTTAATATGAAATATCATTATAAATAAATTGGTATTTGTTAAAAAGGAAATAAAACCAACTCCTCTAAAATGACTATATTTCTATGCTAGGACTGGAGTTTTTGAGTTGCCTTCTAAGGCTGGTATTTCTCAAGTATGCTCTCCGTATGGTCTTCCTGAAAATGGGGTCGGAGAAATGATTAAAAATTAAGATTACTGTGCCCAAACCACACCTTCAGAATCTAAGTCTCAAGGAACAGGATGAATCGGCAATATGCATTTTAAGCAAGTATCCAGGATAATTTTTTAATACTAAATACCTAAGAACTATTGATCTCTGTTGAATATTCAAAATATCCCTGCCCCAATTTCTTTAAAAAAACCCATTTCCTTAATTTTTAATTTGATCTTATATAAGAGTCTGATGTTGGTGAGAAGGAAGAAAGGCCACAACATGAAGCATGATCTCAGCTTCCATACATTTCCAGTTCAAAGAAGCTGTATCAAGTAAATATTTAAGGTAAATATTTTACAGGCTTCTTTTTGTTAGTCAAGTCAGTATGTTTGAAAAGCCATTTAAAAAAATACATTTAACTAAGTCTGAATATATGTATGTATATGATATTATGTATGGTGTGTCTCTCAAAATGAAATAAAATTAAAAGGTGTATTTCGGTCTGTGTCTAGCTATTCAGAAAGAAGCCTTCACATTTCATGGGATTGGCTCTACCAAGGGCCAGATTTCCTGGGCACACATCCTTCTGGGAGTGGCTGCTTTCTTTACTTCCCATTTAGCAGCTGTACAGCTGGGAAACTTCCAACAGAATAAAAGCCACCTGCTCCAGTAATGATTTCAGCCAAACAGGCTGTTTGAAGCTTTACCAAATGTGTTGTCTGTCACTCTGATTCAGTTTTTAAAAGGAAATTAAACTGGTCAGATATTCATATAGAAAATATGTCCTGTTTGTTAACTCCGGTTGTGCTTGAGGTTTCTTTCAGTCTACCAGATTCCACTGATTTGGAGATGCCCTTCTAAAATGAAGAGTGGGGATTGTTTGGAGAGATAGGTTTGGAAAATGAGACATTCTAGAATGTGTCCCTTATTGCATGCTACATTGTTGTACTCTGAGACTGCATTATTGCCTTAGTCTAATCTCAGTAGATTCAGGTACATTTTTTCCCCATTGACAATTTACCTTTAATATGTGGTTATGTCCCTAGTCCTGCAGACTAAATGTCAAACTCCCATTAGAATTTTCAATTCACCTTTCTTCCCACCTTGGTCTCTATAATTATTTAAATTAGTCTAAAAATGAGACAATATAACATAGAAAGTAAAAAAAAAAAAAAATCACAGGCTTTTTCAATCCCATGGATGCAAGATGAAAGCTGGCCTCTGCTGTAATTTGCTCCATGGGCATGCTCTTTTACCCCTCTGAGCCTTAGTTTTGTAATCTGTTAACTAGGATTATTTTGTGGATTAGGTGTCTCTAGAAATATCACAGGACATTTGTTTTATGTAAATATTTAGTATTATCTGTTTTAAAAAATTTTTTATTTTGATAGATTTATGTTTTATATAATTATCCATCCCATTGATATCTACATCATGGCAAACATCCAGAGAAGTTTCAAGTTTTATCTCATTTTACCAATCTGACCATGTATAACACCTTTTATTTCTGTTGCCATATTCAGCATTATGCAGAGGCTGATGCAACTTCACTATGAATTTGTAAGAGTATTTCATAATGATAAAGGCTTAATGTAAAGATTAGCTCATATAATCAAGATTTTGTTTAATGATTTCAGGAAAATGTTCTATGCATGTACTTTTTAAATGGGCCTCAGGTTTTAATAACCAGAAGCATTGAACTAGTGAGCATCATAACACTGTTAAAAACTATAAAAATAAGTTAATTGAAGTGGATGTAAAAGATGAAAAAGACAAGAAGGATTGGAAAAATAAAAGTGGATCAATAGGGTTTAAAAATAATCCATTGATTCTCTTATTTTCAGTAAAGTAAAAATTTTATTATAATGAACAAATAAATTATAGAAAACTTAAATAACTTAAAGTTTAAAAAAAAGAATATTTGCTGTTAAAGATATTATCTCCCTTTGTACATTAATCCCATTAATTTAGACTCTAATTTGCAGTTCAGCAAAATTCATTTGAATGAATTAGAAATAATATCATGAGAAATTAGATTCATGTGCTGATTTGTATTCTTGCATTTAATGGGCACTTTGTTTTATACTCTTCTGGTAATTTTAAATGCTGAGGCAGCACCGTAGAATATTCCAACATTGGCAGACTAGTCACAAAAGTTAAGAAGCCATTTACCTAATGCAGTATTAGTTTAACTGCCCAATAGCCTATATGCAATTTTATGGTACTGGTATCTGAAAGCAAAATCAAGTTGGTGTAGAATAAGATAAGGAACTGGCAGGTTCTTATATGTGATATTTTACAACTTTTACTTCCCTACTATACCCATTATATCTTTTTTTTTTTTTTTTTGCGGTACGCGGGCCTCTCACTGTTGTGGCCTCTCCCGTTGCGGAGCACAGGCTCCAGACGCGCAGGCTCAGCGGCCACGGCTCGCGGGCCCAGCCGCTCCGCGGCACGTGGGGTCTTCCCGGACCAGGGCACGAACCCGCGTCCCCTGCATCGGCAGGCGGACTCTCAACCACTGCACCACCAGGGAAGCCCCCCATTATATCTTTTAATGTGAAGACAGTCTTCCCCAGAAATAGACATGAGGCTAAGAAGGCATTTATAGCTAATATGTATCTCTCTGCCCTACAAGGCGATTATGTCTTAGTCACCTTTGCATTTTAAACTGTTCCTGGCACAAATTTTGCATATGGTGGGCATTCAGCACGCATTTTTAAAAATGTCTTTGACATGCCTTCCTAAGATAGAAGGATGACTCTGGAATCAATCTGTTCCCAAACTGCTGTGTCAAAAATTACAATCAGTTCAATAATATTGAACCACAGAATTATTTAAATGCATTTCAAGCATGAATTTTAAAGTGATTATCTTAATATTTTCCTGCAAAACATAGCTAATGTGTTTCTTTGCATTTTCCTGACCTCCCCTCATTGAATTTCTCCATCTTTATTGCTGAAGGGCATGGCACTGATTGGACACTCACAGTGATTTGCACCTATTTTTCATGAACGTGTCAGCCTATCATTATATAATTATACGACTTTCTATAAAAGCGTAGAAGGCTTAGAAAATAATGTGCCCTCATTTTATGAATACTCAAGTACTCTTTGAATATAACACTTTGCTCACTTTTAGAGATATGATATGCCACTGGAAGGCTATCATTGGGTCTTTTACGTAAATTACTATTTTTCATTATTTACCAGTTCCCAGTTGCCCCATACATAGTGTAAGTATATTCTCTGTGGCAGTCAGAATTGTACAATCTAGAAGTTAAATGATTAAAAAAGCAGATTTCCTGGGATAAATGCAGTGTAATGCTATGCTGTGCAGTGTAATGCAAGTAACTACTTTTTCTGTTATTTAGTTACTAGGCAAAAATCATCAAAATATATGGTAGTTAAGTAAATGAGGATGCTATATTTTTAAGCAAGATTTATTTAACCTTACTATTTAGTCTCTATGATGTCATTCAGATAAATTATTTTTTAAAGTCTAAATGAATTATCATGTCATATTAATTACATGTTTATTGAGAAGCTACTATGTCCAATTAAATGACTTTCTTATGTAAGAAATGGACCTTTCATGCCGCAATCTTTCAAAGTAGTTACAGAATTAAGACATACATGCAACACAGAACAGCAAATACCAAAAGTTTAAAATAAATAACTGATAAGATTATATTAGGTTGAAATATGTGAAATTGTCCATTTTCAACTGTGATTGCCCTAATATAACTCCAAATTTATCACAGTTTTACCTCATACCTCTACTCTGTGACTCTGTCCTTACTGGTCCCTCTACTTGGAAGGTCCTTCTCTACTTTGTCTGAAGGGAACACCTGCTTGTCATCTGTACAGTCTCAGCTAGAGCACTATATTCTCTGAGAATCTTTCCTGAAATTCACAGGATGAGTTAGACACTGCATTACTGATTACACACCTCTTACTTTTAAAATACTTCAATGTGTGGATATATCCTATAGTACATAATTTCATATACCCCTACCTCACTGTGGTCCTTCCTGAAAGGTAGTTCCTCCAGGGTAGTGTCATAACATATTTGTGTCTATAGAGCTGATTAACCTGATTGGCATGTAACAAGAGTTAAGTAAATGCTGAAAGAATGAATGTGTGAATGTATTAATAATTCAGTAACAACATATTTTTAACTGGGGGAGATCTTGTAGATCTTGTACTTCTGCCCCTCATTTTACATGTGAGAAAAACTGAGGCTCATAAAATAAGAGTTTTTCATGGTTCTTTAAGAGTTGAGTTAGAGCTGGGGTAGCACAAGCAAGATATGAAAATCATCTATAATGTATTTATTTACTTGAATATCTGTGCCCGCTAACTTCCTATCTTATTCTACACCAGGCTGGTGTCGCCTAAGGGTACCAGTATCTCTAATACTTGGGAGATAATTAGCACAGATATTCAAGCAAAGAAATAGTAACTCTGGAATAACTCCAGACAATGACGATCAGTGGAGATATTGTAGAAGAACTGGGATTTAAATCAAATCTTGAAAGATGGGAAGAATTTTATTGGAGGAAATGGGAGAGTGTGAGTGGAATGGTATGAGCAAAATGTTGAGGTAGGAAGGCCTAAAATGTGCAGAGAAGATCTAGTGAAGAGAATATTAGATTAGTCAATGGTTATTCTTATGTCCTTAGAAAGTGTGTGGTTTTAGTCATGGGATAAGTTCTTGCTGGCTTTATAAGATAATGCATGTGAAAGTTTAGAGAGTATCCCATCTAAGTTGAAAAATAAATATCAATTTGCAAAAGTATTCTACATTAAAAGTTAGAACAATGTTGAAAATTAATTATAATCTCATACTTTAAAGCTTGGTTTACACATAAATGTATTTTTACATTACTAAAACAGCTGACCTTCCACACTGGTAATATAAAGGGTTTATTTTTTTTCTTCTTTTGCTTCTTATTTATCACCATCAAATTATTTCTGTCAACTTTAGAAAATGCTGAGGAGGTTTCTTAGATAGAGAGCTTAGTTTTCTTTTGTATATTTTCTGGAGATAAATATGAACACTCTGTGTGTGTGTATGTTTGTGTGTGTGAAGTCATAAGGATGGGGTTTGGGGGGAGTCGGTGGAAAGAAACACTCCCTTGATAATGTAGCTCAGGGTTTGTCAGCTCTGCCCATGTACCCACCTTTCCACAGCATGACATCACAGCTAACAGAATTTCTTCCTATGTTTGGCCTTGGCTCTAACGTTCTCCTAAGAAACGTCACCACAGGTAGATAAAAGGTTCCAATCCCAGAAGAAAGAAAAACTAGCTATTGCCTGGAGTGGACAGCCTGCTGACTCCCACTGGCAATAAGGGAAAGATAAGAAAATGACAGCAAGTTGTTAATTTATAAACCATAATTTTCCCAACTGCAAGGTTTGCAGTTTCTGCACCTGGTCCATTGCTGACTCATCTCACCTGAATCATTTAGTCAGCTTCATTGTGTTTGCAAGGACTGCTAATTACCTCACTGGAATAATTTAAACTATCAATAAAGAATGCAATAAATCATTAAAGATAATGGTTAATAAGGAGAAATAATTTTGACTATTCAGCTTGCATTGATCGTTGATATAAAAAGATTAATTTTATATTCTATTTTTAACCTTACAGGCAACTATTAGCCTTTTTTTTGAGCTGAGCTGGTTTTTCATTAAAAACTTGGCATTTATTTTATCATTGAAATCTTTACTGTGATATCTCATTCCAAGGAAAAAGAAAATATTGTGAGTTACCAAGAAAGCAAAACAAGACAAATGTTATCTTTTTAATAAAAATCATTGCAGCATAGCTTTGAAGCACATACAGTTTTAGTGCTGTAACTGAAATTTTCATCCTTTTCAGTCTACACCAGTACACACACTTCTTAGTCCTGTTAATTCAGAAGATCGATCTTTTTTCCTCTTAGAACTATAGCAAATATGTGATTTTATTTGTGACTGAAATTTAAAGGAGAAATTTAAATCAAAATTATCTGACCTGTAAGACCTGACAATTGAAATATTTTATATTTCAGGCATTCACATCAAAGCTTAAGTGATATTTTAGTGTTAATTTCCATTTGAATGTTTTCAGAGCAGTGCTTTTTTTTCCCATAGCTTTTAATTTATTTTTATGTTTTTGCTGTGGCTGGACAAAGTTGAACAAGAAAAAATACTTATACTTTGTAGTCATGTGGGACCATTGCATACTAGGATTATATTGCATAATGCATATATGCATGACATCAAGAAATTTTAATGCAAAGGTTTTCATTTTAACAGTATAATAAGAACAATGCATTTTGTGTCAAAACACATATCTGTGGAAGAGAAAGTCAGAACCATACTATAGAATGTTGACTTATTTTTAGATTGGAACCAAGGAAATAATGCTAATCTAAAATTATACAACAAGACATTTTTTAATCTGTGAAAATGGTTTATTTTGCCCAATCTGAAAACATTAGAAACATATATGACAACAGAGCAAATTTTTTAATCTTACTGTATCATGAAGCAAATTGGCCATTTAAAACCAAAGTATGAAATTGAAAGTATCAACTACTCTTGCATATGGGAGAATGAAAGGTCACAAATGCAGTCTCTCTTCTGTGTTTTATTTCTCCATTCACTGATTCTGGGAACAGGTCAGAGCTACATTTTATTACAATCTTATAAATGTACCTGACTTGTTTTTACTAGGCTTTCCCACATATTTTTTAAGCCATCATGGTGGCCCCAACTGGTACCCAACTGGTCAGAAAGCATATAATAGAAATGAACAGTAGTGAACTAGTGTTCCCCCCACCGAACCCCTATGCAATTAACCAAATAAAATTCTACTCTGCTAGTATCTGAGGGGAATCCAGTGAATTATAGAGAACCAAGGACATTACTGTTTGTTCTGTTCATGCATCTTTTGGTTAAAGTAATAAAAAAAACAACTAAAAACTTCTCATGTAAAAAACTGGTTTATTGGCAAAGATGCTCTCATTATTTCATGAAATTCAAGGACAAAAAGTGAAGTTGAGAGTAGTGAAGTTGAAAAACAAGGTTGTAGTCTTCTGTAAGAAACACAGCGTTCCCTCTGTGCCCTGTTTCTTTCTGCCTGTTGGTGCCTCTGCTCTCTCTGTTTATACATTTCACCTGTAGTTTGAAATGACCCCATCCAAGTTGCAAAATTATGGCCTCTTAGTTCCAGTGACAGCTACCAACAGTTTGGAGAGAGAGAGAGAAGGTGGATTAGCATGGCAGAGCTTACGAGTGAGAGTCTATCCTGGTCCACTCTGCTGTTACCATGACCATGGGGATAGATCAAGTGAGTCTATTAGTAGAACAGAGAACGATAAGCGTGTTTTATATAATCCAACCCCTATGCCTGGAAACAGGGCATAGACACTGAGTGATGGCTAGAAATCCAACCCTGTGTTGATTAGCAGTTCTGAATAAATTCTGGGGAGAAGGGAGGACTTGAACAGATTCTTGAAAGATGAGTAGAAATTGACTGGTAGGAGGAAGACAGGTCAGTTCAGTGGGAACAAAGATGAAAGATTGGAACCTGTAAGAGAGCTCTGCTGAATGGTAACTAGAAGAGTGAGGACAGGAGCTGAAGGTCTACATGAAGAAACTGTGAAAGTTTGGAAAGGAAGGCTATATGGAAAGCCTTGGATGATAAACTATGAAGTTTTTACCATCTGGGAGGGTATCTTTGAAGTTTTATTGTTATTGCATTTGTATGTATGTCTGTGGGGAGTGGCTGCTAATCAGAGGTGTGCTGGTAAATGTTTAATAGACAACTTCCAAAATAAAATTGTGTGTGCATTTATTTATTATAAATTTTACTGATGTGAAGGATGTGCAACACCCATTTACAAATAATAAAATATATAATACCTTTTATTGTGAATCTCATATTTCAGAGTGCTTTCACGGATTTTTGCAAAACTCTTCTATCTGTAGTCAGTCTATGGTTGCAGTTCAATCACGGTTTACCAAATGGAGTTGAATCCCAGTATGCTAATTCTTTTCCCAATACATTTATTGTCGTCATCTCTAATGTGTGATCTACTGTTAAACTATTTCTCATCTAAATTATATCCTTCAAACTGAAAACTGTTTCAGCTTCAGTACCAATTGTAAATGTATATAATCTATCAACAGACTCACAAAATACCTGAAAATTTAGCAATTGGCTTTTGTGGCCCTGCATGAGCTGCCTCTAGCAAGTAACTGCTTAGTATATGAAAGGTGATGATGATCTTAACGTCAATGGAAAATAAAGTTACATGTGGGAAAATCTGCAAAATAATCAGTGGGATTTGATTGGACATGGGAGCAAGGTGGAATTAAAGAAGATTTCAAAAATTTATACTTAGGTGAAGGGGATAGGATGATACCATAAGAGAAAAGGGATATAAAAATGCATGCATTCAACAGATATCTGTGGAAGAGCAAATACTAATGAGGAGAAGCTAAACATCCTACATGGTGTTGAGGATAATTTTCTAATTAATTGTTGAAGTCAACTACAGTTCAAAAATAGATGTACTTATTGATTTCTATGAAATTAAGCTTCTCTTTTCAGCTTTTAGTCATAACCTTAATTGCACGTTCTTCCTGAAATGGCACCCTCACTGGACTTTGAGCCTTCCCAAAGCAGAACCTGTCTTACTTTCAACCTGTGTTCCCAGTATGTAGCTCAAATTTGACTCATAATATTCAATAAATGTGGGTTGGGTTAAGAAATAAAGAATCTATAATTGGCTCCGTAAAAGAGGAAGGCTAGTCAATGATGAAAAGGGGCAGACTAGTTGACATCAATCCTTAGCCAGGCCGAAAGAAGATGTTGATGCTAAGGCTAGAAAGGCTTGGTTTTGTTCCTGTCAAATCCAAGGAAAGACTATCAGTCTATAAGGAAGTCTATAGGGAAGAATCAATAACAAAAGTATGTGGTTTGACGCTGATGTTTCACCGGCTCCAGAGTGAAAACTCTAGCAGTCATTGGATATAGAGACACCCTTGAACTCTAAACCCTGGAACTAAGGATAAGGATTAAGAGACTTGTATTGGATATTGTCATAGCTATAAATATTTAGAAAAACTAGGCAGAACAATTCCCTCTGCAGCATACAATCTATGTAAAATATGCTTCCTACTTCTTTAGCAATTTGGAATCAAATCTTTGAGATTTGTTTTAACTCTTCTGTTTTTATTAATATATATAGTCAGAATAAGGCCAAAGAGGGGATTATAAAACAAAAAACTATTTGTATATTCAAGCTAGAGCAGTGCCTCTACAGAATTTTATAGGAAGTGTAAGGAATGGCATTTTATATACAGGATTTTTTTTTTAACCATGTATATATAATTAAAGAGAATTATGTATGAGGAATGCAGAATGGCCTCTGTGGATTCATTGTGTTCCCAAAATTCATTTGTAAATAATCATTTGCAATATAGTAGACAGTTTTGCATAGAAACAATCCTGGTTTTTAGTTATCCCCACACCAGTCTATGACACCTGATTTAGCTCAGTTCCTGAAGTCTATGAAGGCATTAATGATATTACGGGCCAGGGATTGGCAAACTATGGTCTGTGGGCCAAATCCAGTCAACCTCCTAATTTTGTAAATATAATCTTATTAGAACACAGCCATGCTCACTCACTAACATATTGTCTATGGATAGTTTAGGGCAAAAGTGGCAAAACTAAGTAGTTGCAACAGAGACCTTTTGGCCTGAAAGCCAAACAATTCAGAGAAAACATTTGCTAACCCTTGGAGAGTCTTTAATTAATTCTTTTTTTCTTTCTAGTTTTATTGAGATATAATTGACATATGGCACTGTATAAGTTTAAGGTGTACGGCCTAATGACTTAACTTACATACATCATGAAATGATTACCACAGTAAGTTTAGTGAACATCCATCATGTTCACTTCTTAATTAGTCTTTAACACCACAAGGAAGAGTGAATTGTGGGGAATTTCATTCTGAGTTTTGACTCTCAAGATCAGGAATGGATTATCCTCTACCAGAGCAGTAAGCAGACTTTTTGTGCCTTGTAGCTTTCCTCTTGTATTTTCCTGTCCCACCAGTCAGTGACTAGCAGGAATTGATCCACCGAATCTGAGGGGGAGACTCCAGCAGGATATAGGCTAGAGACATAAGAGAGTAGGCCTGGGTTATTTCTTCTGTTGTTTCGAATCCTTTGGAGGAGTGAGGACATGTGGCTTGATTGGAGGCCACTGCCTTCTCTTGGGAGCTTGTGATGAAGGAGTCTTTTGCAGGGTTGAATCTCCTCTGCTTCCTTCCTTCCCTCTCTCTACCACTGTTCCCACCTGGCCTCTCTGCATCTCAGATCCTCCTCAGGATAGGTCTTAGGGTGAGGTACCATGTAGACATGAGTTGAAAGTTAAAAGATTTTATCCTGGACAGGAGCCAACAGAGCAAGAATAGGAGAGATAAAGAGGATATTAAAAGCAGCTGTGAGAAGGAAAAGGGGGCTCCTGGGCCACTTGGGTATCTCGGTTTATTAGCTAGGAAAGATGAACATAAAGTAGGTATTGCCTATCCTGTATTATACTTTCCTAGGCTGTTCTGTATTAGGCTCTATTATTCTTTGTCATACTGGCAGTGTTACTGGTAGATGACACTTACGTAATGTTGCCATGGGCCAGGCAGGGTGCTTGGCATGCTCTGCTCTCAGAGGATTTTCCTTCTCTCTCTCTAGCAACTGCGCTTCCTTTTTCTTAGATGTAATCCTTGTCATCTAATCTTTAAATAATTGAGTTCCCCTAGACATAGTTGTGTGTGCTCTTAAACCTCTCATTCTTTACATCTCCCCGGCCAGTCACCTTTACTTCATGGCTTCAACTGCCCTCTATAAACTGATAACTCAAGTGTGTAACTCTCGCCTGGACCTATCTTCTAGATATCCAACCACCTACTTGGAAACAGTTCCTTTGGGCTAGCTCTTGGTTTTCAGTTTTGTTTGTTTTTTTATCCTACTCTTCTATCATAGCCTATCTTAGTGAATGTCTCCATCTTTATGAAATTTCTCAGTACAAGAATTCCTGTGTCTATCTTGCCCCTTTCCTTTTCCTTATTCCCTGTACTGAGTTACCAGGTCCAGTGGATTTCCTCTCCTAAATTACATTGCAAATCCATCTACTTCTTTCTATTCATAATGCCACCATCCTAGTCAAGCAGCGGCATTTCTCTACAGGAATATGAAACAGCTTGTTATCTGGTCTGCCTGAGGCCACTCTTAGCCCTAATCATGTTGCTCTTCTACTTGAAACTGTTCAGTGATCTCCTTTTGCTTTTGAGAAAAAGTCCAGTATTGTCAGTGTTACCTACAAGGTCATGCATGATCCTTGCAGCCCTTTTCACTTCCTCCTACATGCCATCCTTCTTCCAGTCTCTAATTATGTTATTCCCTCTGCTGAAAAGACCACTACTTCTCTCTTTCACCAAGTAATCCCTGGATATCTTTCTCAGCAGAACTTAAGTCAGAGCCTCAATGTGAATTGTTCACGAATGATCAGACTAAGCGAAGTACCCGAAATTTCCCATATGTAGCTATAATCACAATTGTAAATTAGTACATAATTATGTAAAATCTGTCAGCTTCACTAAAATCTAATCTCTTGGAGGATAAGGGTTATATAGCCCTGTTTAGAGTTATGTTTCCACCTCCTAATACACCAACTCTATAAATATTGAAAGAAATGAACCTACTGACAGGTTGAATGAATGAGCTCTTTAACACATGCAATCTTGTAAGATATTAATTATTACCACCATTCGTAGTAAGTAAGTAAAACTAAGTTTCAGATCTAGGCTGAGACCCTCAAATCGTGCACTGCAATATGCTGCAAAGAAGGCTTAGGATGTATTTGTTCTCGTCTGTGTTCCCCATTGCCACGTATAATGAAAAGTTGTTGAGGTCCAGTAACTTACTGGATCCTAGGTAAAGGAAGAGCAAATCAATATGTAACACTGTTTTTGGTGTTAAGGGTCAAATTTAATAAATTGTGTACCTTATTACTCTTACATAGATAATGGCTTCACTGAATATCACTCTTTTATTTTAAGGCCACTTATAGTCTATTATTATTTTTGATGCAGTCACATATAAAATAAAAACATGGCCTAATAATGAATACTTGATCCCCAAATCATGAAATCAATCTTAATATGCTTGGAAGATTTAACATTTTCTTAGTGCAGTGAGATTGATGAAGTCCCATTAATGAATATATTGATGAGATGGAAGAAAATGGGCTCAACTCTCTTTTGTCACCAGTGAAATGAATCTTCAATGCAAACTAAGAAGTAGGTAAAGAAGAGGCATTAAAGCAACCGTGTAAGTGTAAAAAAGTTAATTCTTAACATTCCTTTTAAAAAATGTCTTAACTGTGCATTTTTATATAGATAATGAAGCAAAATCAGAAAATTCATTTAAGATTAATACATTTAAGTTTCTTCAATGAATATGCTATGAATCTAATTATTTTCTTTCTAGACCAGGACTATAGAGACTCAAAAAGAACTCCTTTTCCTGATCCCTCAATGGAAAATATTTCAAATCATATTTTATTAAAAAGTATCTAATAAGAAAATGTCTTTTTAAATCAAGTAAATACTAAGAAATATGAAAAATAATTTTTTAAAGAAATTAAACATTTCTTTTTGAAACATTTATATTTTAGAGGCAATTTTGATACGACTTAAAAATTTCAAAAGAATTTTTTTCCATCTAAACTCTACCAGTCAAGCAGTATTCCCACGTTAACTAACTTGAAGACAGATACTAATTGTACCCCCAATTTGTAATGCATCAGTTTAGCACTATTGATCTGCTAAAAAAAAATGAAAGTAAACTATGCAAGAGCCAGTCTCAATACCAAAGGAATGATCTATTGATTCCATCTGACAATGCTTTGTCTTCATATCAATGTGTATGTGCAGCAGAGACCAGTTAAGAATGGAACAGGGCGGACAAAGGTCAGAAAAGAAATAGGGTATCCAAGATTATTGGAGACCATGCAATGAACATATCGTAAAGTTCATCTGATAGGTGTTTATAAAGGAATTCGGTAGGTTGACTGCATAAAAAATTCACAACATAAATATTTAATGACCAAAAATGCCACACCAGGATCATAGGAGCCACTTTGAAGAAATTAAGACTCAGTTCTTAAGAATGACTTGGTAGTGAATTTGTGAGATAAAGACAGGCTTGCTCAGTCCTGCCCTCATTTCACCATATGTGTGTTTGTTTCTTTTTTCTTTTAAAAACCTGTTTCCCATTCCCTGTGCCAAACACTTGTAATATTCAAATGCCTTTAAGTCATGAATTCCCAGACACCTCCCTCTAGGCCTTAATTCAGATCTGAATGGTTGATCTATATAATCCTCTGGGAAACAAATGCTGGTTTACCTTTTGGTCTTCTTCGGGTTTTTTATTAGAATAGGCGTACAGTCTTTCAACATGACAACAAAATTTAATGGCATATTATTCAATACATCTGTTGTGTCTCATGGCAGTTTGGTCCCCTCAGGTCAACCACTTCCCAAGCAGAAGCATTTGTTTAGTTCATAGTCTGCTTAGCTCTTTATTGATCTATAACTTTTGAATCTTGATTTATTTCTTTAAATTATCTTTTCTTTATTACTTTGAGCATAGGCATGTATTGTGACTTTGGATCTAATTCTTCAAATAATGTTGCTCCTATAGCTATGCTTGGTCTTAGCTAGCTGGCTGTGATTTGTAATACAGTTGCTTCTTAGGTTCTCCAACCCATGTTTTATATTATCTTCAGATATTTCTTAAGTTTCAGATTTTAAAAAATCAGATATGTCATGCTGGGCTGATAAAAGGTTGAGAGATGGAAGAAATATTTTCTGGAATAATCATGAAGTAATCATTTATGAGATAGCCAGCTTTCCCCCTGTGGAATAAAATTGAATATGTTCTAATGAAATATATGCGTAGGCAAAAAATTGTCTTTGCATAATCCGAACCACTATATTATAGAACCAGAGAAGGCTAATTGCAATATTAAAACTATGGAAAAAATAGCCTACCACTAACTTTCTAACCCACCTCCCCACCCCGATCGTCACAGTTTTTCTGGGACTTGTTACATTTTAAGAGCAAAACTAGCTGTCAGCCTGTATCAACATTGTTACTTTAAGAATAAAAATACTCTATTTTATGAATTATTCAAGTTAACATGTCTCTGGGGATTTTTGAGGAGTCTAATATGGTCAGATGTGACCTTCTGAGATGATACAAGAGGAATAGAGAAACTAATTTATATGTAGAAAAACTGGATTTCAGAAGAAAATAATATGTAAAGTAATCAGAACATTATCTGCACAAAAAAATATATGTGCAGTTAGGAGTTTACTTATGTAGATGTTATCTTTGTTTTTAAAGCCGATTTAAATGTCTATTTTGATTTAAAACCTAGAGAAGTAAAGAAAAAAAAGTACGATAACTTATGTCCAAAAGAAATATCTGTCAATTCTAAAAATTCAGTACTATGCAATAACACATAATGCATGTTCACCCTCTTTGTTTATGCAACTTATTTCATTAGTAAGAAGTGTGAGTCTTTTATACTATCAATCCTTGGACGATTTTATATATATGTATGATTTTCTGCTTTTATGTACCTTCTGACTCAGGTCTAACAAAATATTAATACATTGCAATTGTAATTCATGCAAGGAAACATGTGCTTGAATACCTTATACAATCCAAATCTTCTGTCATTCCCTGCTCACAAACAGTGTAGATTTTTTTTCTTAAACTGTGGTTATGTCATGCGGCAGTTCACCATTAACTTGGCCTGTCAGTATTAAAATACAGTGAATAATTGACAAATTATTATTTTTTTTAATTTGTGATTTCTAAAATTTTGTTCATAATGTGAGAATTTTTTTAATGCAATATTGTTGCTGAGTCCAAGCTCATACTGCCTGCCGCACAAGAGAACAATAAATTGAGAGATGAGGTGTTTGGGCAAGGAATATCAACCTTATTCGGAAAGCCAAAAGAACCATCTTACCCAAATTACAATCAACTTTGGTTATACTAAAAGGGGAGGAGTGTGGTTGGGTGTAGCAAACTTCTTGGTACTAGAATCTTTTGTTCTTGCAGCTGTCCAGGTAGGTCTGGTCACAATGTTCCTGTAAACCTCCAACAAGACAAATGTTATTCTCTGTTCTGCAACTTTTTATGAATGAAAAGTGTTATACTTTTAAAGGTCAAGCCTGGGAGGCAGAGCCTTGAGAATAGACGCTCATGTATATTTCAGGCTATAGGCAACATTCTTTTACAAGTGTTCAGAGCCAGCAATGACTAAGCACAGGCAGCAGGGCACGGAAGGTTAGAGCTAAAGGAATAGATCCAATATGGAGTCAGGGTTGTTTTGCTCTGTTACAATACTGTTTCAATTAAGCACAAAATGTTACTGCATCATATTTCCTTTCATATTATAAAACTTGTACTCGGGAACTGAAATTATAATGTGACTGGGGTCATATATTTATGATTTTAAATAGTAATCAAAGGAATAAGCCATTGGATTTAAATAAAGTAGTGATTATTATTACTTTATAACAAAACTACATAATAGTAATTAATAGTGTACTTTTTATGTTAGCAAAAAAATACATAGTTTTAAGTACCTCCTATTAAAGCGTCTAATTTTAGTTCGTTTCTTTGTTTCTTATACTGTTTCTTTGTTTCTGATACAATATTTGTATAGAACTGAAACATGTCTAAGTTTTCTAAATGAAATGGAGCTAGAAAAATTCCTTTATTAATTGTATCGTCCATCACAACCTTACAGATAAGTGAGGGAATTTGACATTGTTTTCACAGTCTGGCATAGAAAGTGCCAAAGTTTTCTGATTTGGTGATGGCCTACTCAAAATTCCTCCTGGAAAATCAAAGAAAATCTCCTTTGAAAATGTCTACAGTAAAATATGGCAGCTTTTTTTGAACACACTCTGCCTTCCGGCCAGTCTATTCTTAATCTTAGTATTTGGATGCCAGAACTTCTATCAAAGCCCAGACACTACAGTATGCAAAGTTAGGATAATAAATAAAATGTACTGTGTGGAAATGAAAATCTATGCCTTATAGCAAGTTAAAACATGGTCATGATTTGGATTACCTTATATATGATGTCTGGGATATTTGCACTGTCTTTCCATACTCCCTCCTCTTTGATAAACACTCAGTTTCAGATACACACTTTTCAACCTACATAGCCTTGATTGGGCTGGAAAATGCAAGTGTGCTTACTCTCTTGCTCTCTGTGTGTATATATATCAGTGCTGGCCTCTGAGGGAGCAGAGCAAAAACGGCAACAGAGACAAAAAAATGGCCAAGCAGGATTCACAGTTGTCCAAATTGCTGCCCACCTAGACTGATTTCCTAGTATGTCAGACCTGACTCTGAGTCTTACCAGGTGTTAAAACTGTATATATTGTATATTTGGAGAGAGTGCACATACACAGTTTGTGAGAGAGCAGCCTTACTTACTGGAACACTTGAGGCTATTTAAGCTAAAGAGTGTGTATTTGAAACCGAGTTTCCAAAGGAGAGAAGACACACATACATACATGCATACGTGATATTATGTAGATTATATCTAATATATTACATTAGCATTAGTAGATATGTCTATTATATATAAATCAAGGATATTATGTAGGGACTTAACTACTTAAATTGTAACCATTAAAAAATGTAAATTTTTTGTGTATAAAATAAACAAGCAACAAGGATATATTGTACAGCACAGAGAAATATGGCCATTATTTTGTAATAACTTTAAATGGAGCACAGTCTAAAAATATTGAATCATTATGTTGTACACCTGAAACTAATATAATATTTTAAGTTAACTATACTTCAATAAAAAAATTAACTAAAAAAATGTAAATACCGTTTTTACCTTATTAACCTTAAAAAAAAAATGGGTAACAGACCAATTTGATCCATGGGTTGTTTATTTGCAGACCTCTGTGCTAGACTATACTTTTTATAAGTACATACGAAATGAGAGCTATTTCTTTTGTGGAGGATGTGTTACTATGTAACTATCATAGTTTTTTAACCATGCTTTTTAACCCTGAATAAATTATATTGACTTTATTAAAAAATGAAATCGTTTCTTGAAGTAGTATTAATATAGAAACGTTCAATTGGTAGTGTTCTGTATTTCCAAGGTCATTTAAAATAAAAGCAACCTCTCTACTTCAAGGGAAAGATAAAATCATAACCATTATAACTGAAGAAGATAAAAATTACCGAAGAGCATTATTATATATTAAATTATTACAGTTACCATCACTGGTAACTGGTAACTGGTACCATTACAGTTACCATCAGGTTTGGTAATGAAATACAATAGAACCTTCTATTTACTATTAGCCATTAGCCATTAAATTAATAGCAAAGAAAATGAATGATATCTTGCAAGTCATTAAGGAGCAGTTAACATCTTAAAATTTCCAGAATCTGGACTCATCACTTATTGAGACAGCACTCTATCTGCTTTGCTCGGGACTTAGACATGATGATCAAAGAAATATGTTAAAATGTGAGGAATATGGCATATTTAAAAGGAAATGGTTTTTTCCATTGTATTAAGTCTGTATTTTATCAAGCTGCATAGTTTTGTGGCCTCTTATCATATGAATTAGTAATTTTTATATCCAAGTTAGCCCTGGAAAAGATAGACTATGTTTTCTCTTCCCCTGTCCTCTGGCATATGCAGAAATAAATCCTTATGGTGTTCAGATTAGAATAGAACATGATCCGCAGAGGGAAAAAATGTTTTCTTTAAGCATGTGGAGTTCCTTGCATCAATACAATTTTAATGAAGACAGTGTCTTCACCATCACCATTCAGGAATGCAGGGCAACTCTCTAAGGTGATGATGTCAATCAATTTTGAAAATTCTATTTCCTTCAACATTTTCTGCTACTTTCTTTCATCTCCTATTTTTCTCTCATTTTCTTTCCTCTCTTCCTTCTCTTCTCTTCTTTCCTAAACAAACATTATTTAACAGAGCATTTCACTTTCTAACATGCTTTAGGTCTATTCTAGACACCCTCATACATGTCATACCTTGTTCTCTAAATGGCTTTTTTTTCTTTTAGATTTACTGAGGTATGATTGACAGAGTTGTAAGATATTTAAAGTGTATGTGATTCGATATACTGTAAATGGCTTTTAACCAAGTTAAATACACTTCGGTCTGGTACTGGTCCAGCAGGCAGCCGGGTAGTGTTTATTGAATAAATGATGTAGCAAAAGGATGTGCAAATGGAAATGAAATTTTTACTTAATCTACAGTTTCAAAATCATAAGATACTTATACATTGTTTCAATGTGAGAAACAAAGAATACAAATGTATCTAAAACACACAAGTTGTTTCCATTTATGTTATCCTATTATCTGTTTGCTGTAACAATGAGATAGTTGAATAAAACGACCATTGCTAATACCATTTCCTTTCTCAGGATGCTTTTTAACCCTGTCCTTACATCTGATACATTCTTACATCATTTGGTCAATAAAAAGCCTAATTTTTCATATTGATGGGTATGATGAACCTATTGAATCTAGAACTTTGCCCCTGTAATTACTTCCATATGCTATTTTGCATCTTTTTTTTTTTATATTGAATAGCAGAGTTCATTGATGACTTGGGAGTCTTTTGATATAAATAAAAGTTAAATTGCAGCAATGCCTATTGACTATTTTTCAAATAACTGTAACAATTTTGCATATACAGGAATAGAGGTTTCTTTTTATAATGAGGCGTGCATATGGCTTTAGTAGTTATAATGTGCACAGATTAAATGTCTCAGCCAATATATATGGGTCAAGACATGATAAATGGAAGTGTCTTTTTTTATTCTATAAGAAGCAAAATGAACCATAAAAGGATAAATTCATTGTGTTTATAGTAAAGTAAACATTTATAGTTAGTTTCCTGTGGTTTTGCTTTGGATAAAATGTCTTAAAATTTCCCTAAATCTTAATACCTCTGTGAAAGACCAATTTTATTTTTCTCTGTTGATTCTTATGTGGGAAGAAGGAAAGTCTCCGCCTAGTGTGCAATCTTGATCACTTTTTGCTAGGTCCCTTTTCCATTTACACCATTGTGAACTGACCTGTTTCTGGAAACTGCCTCTCCAGAAATATTTGAGGGTGAGTGGAAGGAGTGTCAGGAGAGACTCTCTCACTAAGCACCCAGATCCAGGAAGAGCCTTCAGTCCACCCTGTTTTGTTGCTTGCCTCTCTATTTGTCCCTTTCTTGCCCTAAGTCTCTTTAGATTTTCCAAAATCAGTACAATTCTTCCTGGCAAAGATTTCATACTGAATCAGCAAAGTCAATATCCAATGGAGAACATACAAGTGAGAAGTGCATTGTGTGGAGTGTTGTGCATCTCAGCCTCTCCTTGTGAACATTTCCTCTTTCATTTTGGGGCTCGACCCCTTGTAACTGTCATTGTTCAACCGGTTTTACAATAGAGCAGCTCTTTTCCATTTCTCTTGCATTTGAACATTGTATCCTTTCATTTAATCCAAGAAATATGTTCTGAAGTATGTTATGCAAAACGTGCAATGTTTTCAAAAAAGTGACAGGAATGTGTATATATATATGCATATTGCATATGTATGTACACATGTATATTGTATAAGGTAGTATAGAGTAAAAATAGATAACAATTGCTAAGTTAAAAATACCAAAACTGTATTTGACGTTGTAAAACAGTACTTCAAAAGACTTTTGGAACGATTAAAAATAATAGATACTAAGAAAATGTGTATCTTCATGTCTGAATTTAAATAAGGAAAGAATTCCTTTATAAAATGAGTTGCACTGCATAAGAAATCAGTATTCCAGAGGACATCTGTATAAGTGAGGCATTTGGGATCAACCTGAAGAAAAATGATCTCCCAGAGTAAAAGTTACAAGATAAAATGTCTTTGGTCGAGGTCTTCAAAGTGACTTTTTGCCTTCTGTAGAAAACAGGCTGCTAGTTTCTAAACCTTAAAAATCAATTTTGGTGAATAAGCATGAAGAAACTGGAAGAGTGCTACTTTAAGCTATTCTTCTGTTCAGCAATTCAAAGAAAACACAAATTTAGAATGATCTGTTTTGCTGATGCTTATCAATATTTTGTTTATTGGGTAAGGAATGCTTTAAAGCATTTTAATTTGCGTCTTTTTTTATAGGTTTAAACACAAAACATTTTAGAATTGATTTCTAAGTTAAAATATCAGAATAATATAAAATTTACAGTCATGAATCCTTCCATGCTGCTATTTCTAGTTCAAAATAGGTTATGGCCATTATGCAAGATCATCTCATTATGTAAGAAAAAACAGTGCAATTTTCAAACCTTTTTTTTTCAACCAATGGAGAGCTTTTCGAAAGCAGAACTCTAACATACAAAATATAATTAAACAGTATTTAAAGAGATATCACAATTATGAATGTCTGATAAGCATCCAAAAGTGATGAATATCAAAATAATCTAGAGTACAATTTCATGTTGCTGTGATGTGTTATATCATTCGGTATTGGTCAAATGGCTCTAACACTGTGATGTGTCCTTATCCAACACAGCAGATGCCCCTCAGTGTCAGCGAGCCCTGCCAGGCTTCATGTGTGTAGTATTCTCATTTGTACCATTTCACAAGTGAAGAAGTTTCACTTTTTTTTTTTTTCAAGTGAACAAGCTTTAAGTTAAAAAAAAGGAAAAAATCATAAAGTCTATGATTCTGACCAGACTTCTGATCCAAGATTTATGGCAATGTAATGTGTGTGGATGTCCTAGGTTTTTAAAACTTTACAGTGCTATATAACCATGAGTAATAATAAGCAGTTTAGTTTTATATTCATTGCTCAGGGTGAGTTTGAGTCTAAGCTCTGAATCAAGTCAGTTATATTGGCAGTACATATGTTGGTTGCTGAATGGTAGGTTAGGAATACACTATATTTTAGTGCATATTATTTTTTATTGTATTTAAAGATAGTTTAAAAACAAATTTAAAATGAAATTCAAATCTAATATTTTTGGAATCCTTAGACACTTCTAAGGAATACTAGAATTTGATTGGCTACAATCTGAAGAAAAATCAGTGTAAAAGCCAAGGTATTATTTTTGCTTATAATAAGATTTGTATAGCTCTGAATAGTTTATAGAACCATTTCTCACATATTATGTTCAATAATCATTAAAACAGTCTTGTCAGATATATAGGACAGAGTGGTTAAAATTATCACTTCTTTTTCTGAAAAGGAAAAAGACTCAAAAGAAAAATAAATTCAGCTTGATAGAATTTTTCCTCCTTTGAAATCTTAGATTTCCGAGATCTCTCTAAATAAGATCTCAGGTGACTGTTGCAACATCATTTACATATGTTGGCAAATAGTCTAAGTCTCACTCACTTTTACTGTCAACTAAAGACAGTGCAGTTCTACTCAATTTTATAACTATTAAGCTATTATCAATAACATGAAACACCTGAGAATGATATTGGAGTATAAATTTATGTGCTTTTGGAGTTCCTGTTTTAGAGGCAGGACATTCCTACTAAAATTGAATTTTACAAAATAATGGAGCCATTTCAGAAAAAAAATACCTTAATTCTCTTCATTTTTCCTTCGAAGCATTTTTACTGTGTCCCTATAAGACACCATTATAGGTAATTTACAGTTTAGTATATTAATCACTTCTCATATTAATAAAAATAATTTAGATCCTCTGGTTTTATTTGGCGTATTCATCTCTCTTTTCCCCATGCAAGTTGTACCCTGCAGGCAAACATGTCACTGAGGTGGCCATCCTGGACTAAAGAAGGGATAAAAGTAGTGGCATGAGTTATCTAATCCGAGCCTCTCTCTCATGCCAAACCTTTTTTTTTTTTCTTGATACCAATATCAATGTTACCTACCTCACAGCCTTCTAAAATGATCTATATGTAGCGTCTCAGGCTATATACTTTACAAATTAAGCAGACAATGTCCCTAATGATCGTCACCTCTTTTCTTCCTCTGATTACTTCTGTATTTGTTTCTCATTTATTATTGTTCATGCCTTCATCTTTCACTTCAGATCTTCTCTTCTATTTACTCAACAGTTCCCTTTAAAGTTCACATAAATAAATCTAAGAATACTGCTGAGCAGAATTCTAATATTCATATCACCCCTTCCTACACATGTATTTGCATAAATTAGTTTCACTTCATGTCTTTTTATATTTTATTAGGGAGACTAGCATAAATACTACAGAAGATGAGGTTTTAAGACAATATAAACTTTTTATGGTACTTGGTACATTTGAGCATGTCATTAGGCACTTTGATTAGGTAGATATGTATGTATAAGACTTTCATATTTTAATGAACATTCTGTATACATTAACTTATGTCTCCATCTAAACATCTTCAATAACTCTGTCGAATGTAATTTTATATCAGTTTCTTCCTGTTGAGATTTATTAGTCTGCCCTTTGACAGGGAAGTTATACTTTGCTATGTTCAGTTAATTGAAACTAACATTCTGCTAGCCTGAGAACTTTTAAAAAGGAAAAAAGAAGTTCAGAAAACTTCGTGGGAATTCTGGTTTTAGCAGCATTGACTTTTCCACAAAGAATAATTGCTGCCTGAACTGTGAAGCCTCTGAGTGAATCAGATATAAAATCCTAAATGGGAAAAGGGTAGCAATTACTGAAAAGAACATGTCTGTTTATCTCAAGCTTTGGGAATTAGGAAAGACCTTTATTTCAGTTATGTACTGTATAGAGGAAAGGCCTGGATTTCATATCTGATTAGTTAGTATCTCCAGTTAGGTGTTGTCAGCAGGATTGTCACCTGTGTTTGCAGTGTCAGGAGTCATCCTTCCTAATTACTGTGACTGAATCAGGATGAGCCACATGTCTGCAGTTCATTGCTTCTCAGTTCCAAATCCTGAGCTGGTTTGCTATGGTATTCTCATTCTTTAAATGGCATATTGTCCTTTTTTGGCACATAAAAATCAGTAAGTGATTGATGTGCCACACCAGTTTGGTGACATCTCCTGCTGTATTGCTGACATATTTTGCTTCTTCCTTAGAAACAGCCTTTTCAAGGACTCAAATAATTCAGTATCTTAGGAGGGTGACTGGCATGAAAGCAGAAAGACGGGCACCTGGCCACCAGCATCATTAGCCACTGTGCTAATAGTGAAAAGATACATTGTAAAAATTGTAATCATTTTTTTATTTAAGAAAAAATACGTTATTAAAATTAAGACTATTTCAGGATTGCTAACAACCAGTTGAACAAATATAACATTCAATAGTTGTTATAGATCTCTAAGTCAATCTAATATAAGTTAAAATAAACAAACCAAAAGCTGACTGGGTATAATATGAACATGTTAAGTACCCGCAGAATATTCCCTTCTCCCCCAAAATTATATAAACTTTTTAGTATATATACAAAATGGTCATATATGCTGCCTAAAAGTGATTTTTGATCAAAACTCATAAAAGGAAAAGAAAAGATGACTCTTACAGTAGTAAATAATTTTTTAAAACAAGGTTAGAGATTTTTTTTGTCCACAACATCTTTCAATAAAATGAGTGCACAGTTTAAATACAGACTTAAACTTAACTTGGTAACTGTGGAAGATAGAATTTCCGTGATAGTTTCTTAGAAAAAAGAAAGATATATAAAGTTGTCTTTTTGTTTAATTAATTATACTGGAATAAAAAGGTAGCAGTTGCTTTTCAACAATTTAAAAGTGTGGCTTTGCAAATATAAAACTAGAAAGACTAGCTTTTCTTTGAAATATAAACTATAGGAATACTTGAAACTATGTCTAATATACTGCATAAGTGGAATAATTACTGAGGATGACATTTAGTAATTGGGTTTGTAACTCCAATTATCCTGAGGCATTGACTCATTTAGAATTATGCCTTTATTCATTAGGTTTGTGAGATAAGCTTTTCTGTAGAAATAAATCCAGAGTATCTTCCCTTGAATTCAAGGATTCCACAACCCTCCTCTCTAGAGAACTAGCAAGAAGTCATTGAATTATTTGCTAATTGTGAGCAAAATTTGTATTGATTTTTTTCTGTCTTTCTAGCTGATGTTAATAGCATCATACTTCAGGTCACTAAATACTTTTCAGCACCATCTAATTGTCAAAGAATCACTTACGGAGACAAAATTGGAGACATCAAAGCCACACATACACACACATGTGCATACAAACACAAAGAAAATGATGACACAGGCAGTTAATATTTTCTTTCTTCTCCACCTCATCTGGTAATATTTTGCAATGCATATGACATAGTTTAAAACCAATAATAATTTTAAGCATTATCAAAACTACTATATCACTAAGTTCTAGCCATGCCTGATTTAACTGCTAGGCAAGTATTAATTTCTCACTGCATCCCAATGCCACTACCACAAAAAAGTACAACAAAGAATAAACATATGTCCACATTTGTTCATTATGTTGTCACGTCCTTTGAAATATGATATAAGGAGCATAACTTTTGCTTTTCTTTTAAAATCACTTTATGGATGTAAAAATAGATGTGTTTTTTTTCTCACAGTGCTCAAATGCTGTGTTGTGGTTTCTAGCAAAACAAAACTATTTCCATGTATTATAATTTCTATAATACATTAGCAGTTTTAAAGATGCATGTCAGTTCTCTGCAGCGATACACAAAACTTGCTCAATAAATTTGACTGAATTTAGTGAAATATAGCTGTGGAGAAAAATAGAAAACACTCCTTTGGATGCTCACTATAGACTTTTACATGGGAAGAGCTATTCCTCTTTTGGCCCCTAAATAGTTGTTAAAACCAGTGTACCTCATCTTTGACATCTGTTTGAGCAGAATGAATCCATTTTAAATCCCCAAATCACTTTCACTGTGACAGAATGCAGTAAAGGAAGCAAAATGGTTTGGGGAAATGAGAAAGTGTAAACAAGCCGATCAGATGCCATTTAATTTCCTGGAGAGTCAGAAATTTTCTCAAAGAAAAGCGAGATCAGACTTTGATAAAGGAAAACCTGCTTATAACTCATTGCTATTTGAGGGAGGTTTCCCTTAAGTATATTGAGATTTAAATTGATCCTATGCCCAGAAATGTTTCAAAACAACAGCCAAGACTAATAAGTTACTTAGTAGTATTGCTTGATAGTTTATGAATACCTAACTGTTCTTGTGTATACAGGAAGAAGACACCATTAGCATTTGCGATGAAGCATGTGGTACTAAGAAACATGGTATTCTGATTGCCATGTGCTGGAACATTCAACACTTGTGCTTTTTTTTTTCTGCCCATTAATAATGAGATTCTTTTTCAATATTGTTGTTGGATTGTTAACATCTGTTAAATTCTAAGAACATCAAATAAAAACAAACTGTTAACAATTAAAGCTTTTATACAGTAAACCGAAGTTTAACAGAGTGAGCTTCAGTTAGTCGTACTCTGCCATATAAACCCGTGGAGTCTGCTTGTGGGACATCTCTGGAGAGACAACTAGGTCGCAAGATGGATCATGTAAATTATAGAAAAACCTTGGCATCACACTTTGCTTGGGATGGAGTTCGTGCTTTATATCCATACAGTTCCATCAGGAACATCATGGATAGCATCCTTTTGAACTAACAAGCATTTTTCTTTAAATTAAGAGTAAATTTGAGGTCTCATCTGCTGGTTCTAGAATTAAAGTTCCATTATCGAGAAGTTCTAGTGCACAACACAATAAAGAAAGAGAGAGACCCCATGTTTGTTATACCTTTATGTTTTCGTTGTCGTTTTTCATTACTTTTTAGGTTTTTCCTTGAGAGATTATAAGAGGTGGAGAAAAGTGCTGCAGTGTTGAGCTATTTAAATGTGTATGTGTGAGAGATATTCTGTTGAATATAAACTCTTGTTTATTGTATGTAAAGCTTATAAAGTGTCACATTAATTTTTTTAAACTATAGTAAACTGCAAAGATGAGTACACTAATTTCTTCCATCACTGTATCCATACTCTTTACAATGTCACTTGTATCGAGAGAAGAAGTCCATTTCTCTACTGCTTGTGTATGGCTGGCTTTGTCACTTGCTTTGACTAATAGAATACAGTAGAATTGATATGCTGAGCCTACATCTCATGAGGACCTTGCTGATTTCACATTGCCTTCTTGGAACATTGATGCCACCATGTGAAGTAGCATGACCTAGACCCTTTGAGACTGAAAGACCAAATATGGAGAATGACCCAACTATACAGCCATACAGCTGTCCCAGTATTCTGGGACAACTACCTGGAGATGTTGATGAGACTGACTTTGACCATCCAGCCCCAGTAGCGCCCCCAGACGACTATAGATGGATGAGTGGGATGTTGATGAGACTGACTTTGACCATCCAGCCCCAGTAGCGCCCCCAGATGACTATAGATGGATGAGTGGCCCCAAGCAAGGTCAGAAAACCTACTCAACAAAAACCAGCCTTAATTGCTGACCCACCCAAGTGTGAGCCAATGGAATAGTGGTTGTAAGCCATTAAGTTGATTTTTTTTTAAATTTTTAATTGGAGTAAAGTTGCTTTACAATGTTGTGTTAGTTTTGGCTGTACAGCAAAGTGGATCAGTTATACATATACATATATCCCCTCTTTTTTAGATTTCCTTCCCATTTAGGTCACTACAGAGCCCTGAGTAGAGTTCCCTGAGTAATACAGTAAGTTCTCATTAGCTACCTATTTTATACATAGTAGTGTGTATATGTCAAACCCAGTCTCCCAGTTCATCCCACTCCTCCTTCCCTCCTTGGTATTCATAGGTTTTTTTCTCTATATCTGTGTGTCTATTTCTGCTTTGCAGATAAGTTCTGCAGATAAGTATCTGCTTTGCAGATAAGTTCATCTCTGTATGACAGTCTTTAGGTCTGTCCACGTCTGTGCAAATGGCACTATTTCATTCCTTTTTACAGCTGAATAATATTCTATTGTATATATGTACCACATCTTCTTTATCCATTCCTTTGTTGATGGACATTTAGGTTACTTCCATGTCTTGGCTATTGTAAATAGTGCTGCGATGAACATTGGGGTGCATGTATCTTTTTGAATTGTGGTTTTCTCCAGGTATATGCCCAAGAATGGGACTGCTGGGTCATATGGTAGTTCAATTTTTAGGAACTACCATGCTGTTTTGTTTTTTGTTTTTTTTTTTTTTTTGAGGAACCACCATACTCTTTTCCATAGTGGCTGTACCAATGTACATTCCCACCAACAGTGCAGGAGTGTCCCCTTTTCTCCACATCCTCTCCAGCATTTATTGTTTGTAGATTTTTTGATGATGGCCATTCTGACTGGTGTGAGTTGATAACATCATTGTAGTTTTGATTTTCATTTCTCTAATAATTAGTGATGTTGAGCATCTTTTCATGTGTTTGTTAGCCATCTGTATGTCTTCTTTGGAGAAATGTCTATTTAGTTCGCCTATTACCAAGTTTTGAGGTTGTGGTGAGGCAGCAATAGTTAGCTGATGCATATACCTCTTAAGGGAAAAGGCATGTATTAGTGATATTATGTACTTTACACTGCCTGGAATATAGTAGATAGTAAGGAAAAATTATTCAATCAAATGAAATGAAACTTTGCTTTAAGAGAGTAACAACTTCACTAGGGAATTAGGCAACAGAAACTTTATCATTTACTTAACTAGTGCCTATGAGAATCACCTCCATCCTCTTACTGCGTTCTGAGCTTGGGACTAACATTAAGCTTTTTCATCATAAAATCACTTATAAGAGCCAGGGTAAAAATGTTTATATGCAAAGCTATGTGAAAAGAAATTATCTGAGGAAATGTGAATAAAAATCAGCAAAAATCTATTTCATTCTAGATATCTATAGTAGCTATAAATTGTTTATAAATATCTTAACTCTCTAAGGTAATTTTTTTGTAGTTTTACTGGTCACCAAGTGAAAGGTATTTCTAAGAACACTGGACATTTAATCGGATATGTCAATTGACTTAATGCGAAGCTGTAATAATAATCGTAGTACAATTAGCTTGATTGTTCTTTGGAATTAACATTTATGAAATGTTCCATAATTCAATATTAAGTTTTACAGAAGAAAACTTGAGCTTGAAGTTCATAGCATGAAATAATCACTCTTAGTGATAGAAGCAAATGGTTATTAAGATTATAAAAACAAAATAGTAATAAGAAAGAAAGGGTATATATTTTCAATTTTTATCTTTGAATTTTAAAAAACACATATGGGGGTAAGTGAAATTTTAGGTTCTTAGATACAGAGCTAGGTTGGCAAATGTATTTTTAGAGAAATGAAAGGATAATATATGTGCTGTAAAGTCTGTAAGTCCTTAAAATACATTATAAATGGCTTTTTCTCTATTTACCCAAAAATGTGTTCCTTTTAATCACAGAGAGGACAGTTTGGTTGAGTTTCATTGAAAGTAAGAAAGAAAGAAATCTGCATCTTTCATTAAAATCTCCATAAGCCGTGTTTCCATTAGAGTTCACTGAAAAAAATGACTCATAAAACCAACAATTTTCTGCATCAGGTGACAGGTTTTGACAGAAACAGCACTGCAGTTTTTGCTATATGCTACATTTTGAATGCTTAAACTATGTGATTAGTGTGCTTTATATGACTTCCACGTGCTTAGCTAGCAAAATCTGAGTTTATTTATACAAAATTATTCCAGTGAAAAAAATGGTGTCTCTCAAGTGAGTAAAGTCAGACCTCGAAAAACACCAGAAGAGATTGATTGGCTAGCATTTTATTATCAAGTGAGCCATTGTAGCTCTGCTAAAATTAAGGCACAAACCTTCTTGGTAAACACAATGAGATTTTTTATTTTTAATGATGCAAAAATAAAAAATAAGGAATCCCACCATTTAATAAAGCAACTTTCTGTTTCAGCTTCTAGTAACTCAGCTCTAGTAAAAAAAAAAAAAAAATCTACAAGTGTCCTGTAAACAGAAAAAAATAAAATGTCCTAAATTTGTAATGTGTGCCATAAGCTTTTGCTTTTCCATTTGAGAAATATCTGGTTGCTAATCTTTAGATACTCTCTAGACACGTTTCTCTGGGCATATTTTAGAATAATTGCATTGTAGAGTCAGCTGGTTTTTATTTAGAATTGAGAATCCCGTTGTTAAAGTGTTCAAATCTACTTTTTCCACTTTGTTGGTGAATGAGACATTTCACTTCTTATTGTTAGCATGGAATGCTAACAGTGTAACTTAAACTAACATGAGCCATTTTCTTGTAAGGGAAGTGAAAGGAATTCACGCTTTAGAGAAAAAGAACCCTGGGTTTCTAACTCTAAGCCATATGACATTTAGAAAGTCAATTTCTGAAACTCAGAAACATACATCTTTGAACTGGAGATACTCTCTTGAAAAGTGTTGCATGGTTTAGGGGTTATATATCCAATATAGTGCCTGCTGGGTAATAGATATCCCAAGAATGATGAAGATAATTAGAACAGGTATATTTAGCACATTTTTATTTTTATTCCTTTTATCCCAGCAGTTAACATGAAAAACATTTAAATATTATTCATGGATACATGTATATATATATGATTTTTGTTTTTTTAATATCAAAAATGGTAGAATCAGTAGAACAAGACTAAAGCCTTTATCTTTTAGAGATACTAGAGATTTCTTTGTGATATTTGTAAATCTAGGCAAGGTAAAGATGAGTTTAATGGAAGAAAAATGCCTTTGTTTTATGTTATATATTTTAGAATCATGTTTTGAGATAATAGATGGCATTCAAGCTAAGTAGAGAATTAATTTTGATTCATTAATTATACTGCAGAATATAGTGAAACATATTAATTGTGAATGCACATTTAAAATTCTATAAAGTTAAAAAGCTTCTTTCAAATGCATAATTTTACAAAAATCCAAATGCATTTGAGAACAGTTGTGATTTTCAAAGGAAATCATAACAGATGCATTATAAGTGGATTTCTATATGTTCTTAATTCCTAGTTATATCAAAATTTTCTTCAGTAGCTTGAAATTCAGTGTAAAAATGTTTCACTAAGAAACATTTATAATTTCCAATTCTCTGCATTTAATTCTTATGAATTTTGAAGTTTTAGAATTGTCCATGTCTATAAAATCAAAATTTTCAATTGATATGTTAAAAGTATTCTCCAAACTTAAAACAAACAAACAAAACTATCTCCTCCTACATCTTTCCTATTATTATGATCTCATAGTGCTTTTCTCTGAACTCCTATATTTTTCACTATCTAGATCACACACTCTTGGCTTAATGTCCTCATGACAAGAGGGTATAGCTATTTCAATGAAAGCCTATAGGGTTCAGGTATGTTTTGGCTCATCATTGCATCCCCTGATGCTAGTGCAGTGCTTGCCCAAGTTGGTTTTATTTAATATTTATTAAATGAATAAATGAGAAGAATATTGAAAGATCTCACTCTGAAATTTCAGTGTTCCACCATTGTCAGTCAAGATGCACTATTTGATTTCTTCCTCATTCCTTCTTTGCTTCTTTCCTGCCTTTCTCCATTTCTCTTTTTTCCCTTCTTTCTTTTCCCTACTTTCCATCTTTTTCCCTGGAAAAACAATAAACATCTCACTGAATTACATTTTAAATTGGAATTTATTTTAACGGTTAGTTAATAGCAAAATAATGAAAAAAAGATCTCTCAAAATTCATTGACTCATCCATAAAGTATCACGCTCATTCACTGCAATCAGAATAGTGAGATGTTCTCATTACATGTGGAAAGGGAGACTGTGAGAGGACAGATTTCTAAATCTTATTTCATAGGAATAGTATTGGGAAGTGGCTGAATTGTGGAAATAGAGTCTCCCTCTCCTTCTGAGTACGTATAGTTAAACTCAGATAAATTAATCGTGCTTACGTTTCAATCTTATATAGTGAATACAAGGAACATGCTTTCGGGTAAAACAAACACTGTCTCCAATCTCCCAGTTACCCTTTTCTATCATGGGAACAGTGGGCAATATATATTGTCTATATTTGTATGGCTAGATATTCTCATTTGTAAGATGGTAATTTAACAATATCTATTTTTGGTACTATTATTAAGATTAAAGCAGGTAATTCTTGTCAAGGATTTAGAACAGTAACTAGTATATAGTAAGTGCTCAATAAATGTTAGCTATTATTATGAATAGATCAGCTTACAGGTGACAGGATTAGTTTTTAAATGATTGATATGATATATGTGATTTTTGTGCCCTAAAACAATGTTATTCCATAAAAATGTAAATTATAGAAATCATTGGAAAAGTTCATTTAATTTGCAGAAATAGGTTTGAATATCAAGGGCACACATACAAACCAATGAGAATCAAATTGCAGTATTCTCTACAGTTTCCATTTCTTCAGCTTGCTCTGTAAACTTGTATTTCTCATAGTTCTCCTCCAGGATTCCTACCTCATCCTTGAGTGATGCATTTTAATTTTATGTCTTCAGTTATTACATGAGTGCTGACATTTCCTCAGTGAATAGCTACGGCCTAGCTATCACAGATCTTCATGTTCAAACCAACTCAACATTGTAACTTGGATGTCTCACAGATATTTTATTCTATTTTCTCATTTGTCCAAAACTAAAAGTACCATCTTACCTATTAAGCTGCTCCAAATTGGGGAAAAATACTTATAAAAAATAAAAATATTATATCTGTTCCATAAATGGTCTTCCATGTCATCTTTTTAATTCGTTAAGCATTTATGGAACAACTTCCTAATCATTGTATTCGACTTTGGGAGTGCAGAGTTTAATAAGGAGGGTTTCTCCCCAACACTCATCTACATGGATTGATTTTTTTATAAGTTACAAATTTAAAGGCTGGCTTTTTTTTCTTTTACTTTAATCTAAATTTCTAATCATATCCACTAACTGGACCTTATAATTTCACATTCACTGGCCATACTGGTTTCCATTACTGTTTTGCTTATATTATAGGTTGTAAGGGCTAAAAGGAATTGGAGATAATCTAATCTCTCAATTTACAGATGCTAATTAGTCTAATAATTTGAGATTTTTTTTTCAAACAGCTGTAATAATGAGGTATGTAAAGTTTAGTTAATATTCCTGATTATTTCTGAAAATTACTAAACATTTTCTCTTTTTTAACCATAGTTCCCACTACAGTCCTAGGTCATTAATGACAGAAATGGTATCTTATTAACTGTTATCTTACAGGTCTTACTTGAGTGCATAGCATGGAGTTGTAATTAAATGATTATTTGATCAATTTACATGAATTAACTACCCAACTCAAAGGCAAGTAACAATATGACCTTTTTATAATGTGAGTTTCTAGAAAGGAAAGTGAAGGAATCACTAGGAGACTGGAAGATTTCTCATGTGTTTTAGGTGTCTTCAAATACATGCCCTTTGTGTCGCTCCTTCAGGACATTTGTCCTCAATCTTTATTTCTCATCAACAGTTACAACTGAATTGATCAGAGACCTTCATTGGAATTTAAAAAAAAAGAACGTGTGTGTACCCTTATTTGAGATTGGCATCCCCTTCAAAAATCTTCTTACTCTGGGCCTTTCTTTTATACCATCCCCTTGAACTATTTGTTCATTTATGGCACAAATACCTGCTAGTACGTTAATTTTTTTAAAACTTGTCCAGGACATTGATATTTATTTCGATAGTTACTCTGTTGTTTATCATATGAACATGATTTTGTTTCAAAAAAAGATAAGCATTCAATTTTGTTTCACTGTTTTTGTACTTTCTATTGTTCTGCCTTGTTAAATGCAGCACAGTCTGTAGTTATCAATTTCTGTATATTTCCACTGTCATCACATTGGTCATGCACTATGCCAAACCCCAGACTCCTTTACAATCAAAACTTTCCTGAATGCCTACCAGTTTTTATATTCAAGAACCTTTTCATTTAGTCCTTACTTGTACTAATACATCTTGAGGCAGAAAGATGGAAACATTATATTAATCTTCTACACAGCAACAATGTATGCTATATCAGATATCATTTTAACTTTGTACTGGCATCATCTGTGCAGAACATTATTATTAATCCATAGTGTAGCTGACCTATAACATTTCACAGCTTGACATGTTGAAAGGTTGTCCTTTGAATATTTCTTTGACATTCTTCTAAATTCATAAGAAGTCACCATATACTCTTGAAATTTCCCAGGATTATTATTGTTTTTCATTATAGTTAATCTTATTTAATTGTCTATTCTATTTTTCTCCCTTTCTAATGACTTATTTATATCTGTTAGTGATAGAAGTTGACATTCTGCTAACTCAGTTTGTTGGGATACCATATGAATCATCATGGTTTGGACAAGTTAGTTTTGCAGCCATTCCTACACCCAGGCTGTACCTGTAATTTAGGCTACTATCTCCCAGGTGTGTGAAAGTGGCTTAACACCAAGAAATGGCAAGAGAAATTGCTTGAATAAGTTTACTGTTGATGTAGAGTAGATTTTTTATTCTATGGCTAATGTAAAGTAGATTTTAAATTCTATGGCTTGTAATTTGAAAAGGTAAAATTATCATGATATAACAAATAGAAGAATGAAGCTGTAATGCTGAACCCAAAACAACCAATTTAACTACCTTTCAAATGAATAGAATTACGACTGTAGTTAGCAAAGCTTGTATATCATTTGATTAATGGAAGAATCTTTTTCACATCTTTGAGAAGACAATAAATTAAACTTGAAAAAATGTTTGAGCAGCTACAATCATTAATGAAAAAATTATTTTTGTAAATTACAAGAACTAGGGGAAAGATTGTATAGAAACATTCAAAAAGTATGACACTAAAAAAAAATTCCTATAGTAGCTGACATTGTGAATATAGTTAATTAGGACAAAACAGGTGAATCTGAATGTAAGCAAGAGTAAAAATCTTTCTTTTCTTCCTTCAAAAGAATTTTTGGTGATAATAGCCAATGTTCCTTTTTATTCATTTATTAATAAGTATCAAATACCATCATAACATACATGATCTCATTTGCAAAGAGATTTTCTTATAATATTTCACTTTATAGTAAACTCCTTGAGGTAAATGGTAACTAAAGAACTTTGTCAGTAAAGTGTCCTTAAATGTGGAAGGAATTTGCAAATTCAATGCCAATTTTTATTTCTTTTTCTCTTATAAAATGGTTATTATCAAGGCTGTTCATGTCTTCTTGTAGTAAAGTGATGGAGAAATTATTCAGTAAATATTATTAGTGTTCCGATATGACCTTGAATTCTGAGCACACTATTTAGTACCATGGTGTAAAAATATACCATAATATCATAGCACATTCTACATAGAACTACATTCTATGTAGAAGTACAAACAAGTAGACTGCAACTGGATGTCAACTAGAAAATGAAATAATATTGAAAGCCATTTAGTATTTTCGCTTGTACAGTGAAAATTTTCATAGTTAGATGCAGTGAGCCAATGAAAATAGTCATTAAAGATATCAAATTGAGAGTGAACAGGAGTTGCTCTTTTTAGATATGAAACATAATTACTTTTGTTTTATTGGTAAATGAAGAAACCTCAAGGCTTGGCCCTGCTTCAAAGGAAAGAGTCTTATCTTGGTAGAGAGGAAGTAGGGGACAGTCTTAGAAATGATGGGCAAACATTCTTGTGAAAATATGAGGGTTTAATAAAAGCTAAAAGATATACAACATGCTGCTTTTTGTGTGCAATGCTTTCTTTCATTCTTTTTCAATTAAATATCTAGTTCTAATCACAGAAGTGAGAAATTCAGTGGCAAAAGGAAAATGAAAAGAGGACAAACAAACAAACTTCTTTTCATCCCAGTATGCCTAGGCAGCAGTCCAAGAAGTAGATCTTAGGCACCATATGTGCTGTCCTCCCAATAGGGATGACATTTTACATGGAACTGAAAATGCCTGGGCTTGTCTGAATTCTGCCAGATCCTTTTTGCTTTTTCTCAATATAAGATACCTCTCTAGGTACAATATGCTCTCAAAAGACTCAACATTAATTGTCAAAAGGAAGGCTCAGCATGGCCAGTGTCTTTTTCTGTCATTTAGTTCCCAACATCTAACACAACTCAGGGTCACAATCTAAATATGGTGATGCGAAGCATCTTCAAGATGTCTGCATGTAGGCACCAATTTCACCAGCTCCCAATTACACATCTTCCTTCTGTCTCAAGAGTGCTGAAGGATTATTTGTTGCTTTTCAGATAACCCTTGGTTCTTGTTCCCACATGAAGTAGAGATTATGCTCTCCCTGAAGCCCTTTTAAAGTCCAACACACCCACTTTTGCCATGTGTGAGCAATCTTCAGGCACTATTAGCCCCGCTTGAGTAGCTCTTGATAACACTCTCTAGGAAGTCAATTAAAGATGTCAGGGGGTGGGCCGGACTGCTTTTCTTTTACTAACAGGCATTTGGAGACTGGAAGATGGAACTGTCAGGAACAGGTGATTTTTGATTCTTGAGGAACTAAACCTGATTTGTTTTTTCCTCTCACTATTTCAACTATTTTCTTTTTGTGTTCTCGAGAAGATTTATTTTAATCTTTAGGCATCACCAGCTATATAATACTGAGGATCAAATACCCAAGCTAGTAAATGATGAAAATATTTGTTCAGCAATTAAAGATATAAAGAGAGATATCTGACAAATTTGAGCATAGTGAAAATTTGTAATAAGAAGGAGCTAATTTTTTGGTTAAAATATTTACATTTAAACTAAAATTAAATGATTGCTCACCAAAAATTAGGCATAAAAATCTCCTGGCATCATAGTAGTGTCATTCTTTGCACTTGCTTGCTACTATTGTGATTCTTTCTTTTGCTAAAAATCTTGACCCAATTATTCTATGTGTTTTTAATAAGAAAGACTACCCTAAAAGTAAATGATTGATTTTTTTTCTTAAATAATATAAAGCAAAATTAAAGTGCCACAACTTTTAATCTAATCTAATTAATGTAAATGTTTAAACCAATTATTTAGTCCCAGTAAACATTATTTTGCTTATGCAAAATATTATTTGATGTTACTTTATATTCCACTATTAAATTAGTGCAATAACAGAAATTTCCATGATATTGTATTTAATCTACAACTTTGTTATATATTTATGTACTTCACCGGGAGAATTATCACTGTGGGGAGATGCATACTTTATAAGGGAGAATATATAACTTTGAACATCACTGTCTATTTGATTATGCAAAACCATGAAAGTTAATGAATACTTCCTCTTTGCTAATCATGTGCTAAATGCCAAAAAGTGCTTTCACTTAATCCTCATTGTCACCCCAGATGATAGGCAACATTATCCCCATTTTACAGATGAAGAAGCAGAAGCTTACAGAGGATAAATACCTTGCCCCAAGTCCCATGCTAATAATCAGCAGTGCCAGGACTCAAACCGAAGGCTTTCATTCACCAAAACCTGTGGGCTTCACCTGCAGAGGGCCAGGAACTGCTGAAGATGTAATGTTCTGTCTGTACCTATATTTGCAAGAGATATAATCTCATAATGATTATATCACTCTGAGAAATGAACTGTCTCCAAGATGGTTACATGTATTTTCTAATGTTCCGTTTAAAATAAATGAAAACACAAAAAAGATTGAATCTGACTAAAAGTTTAGTTTTGCTGAAAAAAGAGATTGACATATATTTAAAAAAAAAATGAAGACTGCAATCCTCAGGGCTTGAGCTACCATTAGAAAAGCTGCAATAGTTTATTATACAGAAAGATAGCAGTGTAATACTGATCAGCAATCCACCCACCATTAGCTTTTGTTCTCCAGTTTCTATGAAAAAGCAATTGTACAGAATCAAGCTCATATTAGGGATTCATTCAAAGAAGCAAGTTTCATCATGAACTTTAAATTAAAAATAGATTTAGCCTAATGTTTGAAGTCACCATCTCACAGCATGATGTAATAACTGATTATAATGACGACCTTAGTTTCCAAGTTAAATTATTTGTAGTATACTTTAATTATTGGGTTAAGGAATTATAAAGTATGTGTGTTATGCTTAAGTTTCTTTCAAAATAATAGAAAAGGAAAAAAAAAAAAAGGTCTATTTTCAAATCCTGGTCCCTCCTCTTGTTAACTGGATGAAGTTGGTATCTTCAAACATTTGTCTTTTCATTCATAAGCCTACCTACCTCACAGGGTTATTGTGGGGTTTCCATTATAGGCAAGAAATCTTGATCATTATTAGACACTGATTTATCCCATCCAACTAGACAACTGAGATATTTTTTTAAAAAATGCAGAACATAATCTTGAAAACATGATGAATGTTTTAAGCAGTGATATAAGTTTCTGACATTTTTCTGACCATTTGAATACTGTGAAATTTGTGTTAGTTTTTAACTTTGAAAATGAGAAACTACTAGCATTCCACTACTGGAAGATCATTCCACAATAATGCCCCTCAAAACATACTATATTTTTTACTAAAGCAAATGACAAGCAACTTCCCATACATTTATTGAGTAAAATCATTAAATTAGGGAACTTTCTACTAAAGATGCATATGTAATAATCAACTGTATCCAGTTTAGTCTTATCTTGATGACAAGAATTGAAATTCCTCACTCATCTATTCATTCAGTAAATATTTACTTTGCACTTGCTATGTGCCAAGAATACCATTGTAGACCCTGGGGATACCACAGTAAACAATGAATGAGGTCCTTCCTTTCACGGAGCTGGCTTACATTCTACTGAAGGCAGATAGATAATGAACAAGCTAGCAGACAAAATAGTTCCACATATGTGATATAAAGGGGGCAAATACCAAAAGGGTGTGATATGTGTGATCTTGTTGCTTCTTTAGATTGGGTAGTCATAAAAGGGAAACTCAAAGAATTGTCATATAAACTGAGATTTGATGGACGAGAAGAAGAGAGCTAAAAGGAAGTCTTAGGGGAAGAACATATCACAGTGAATAGTGTAGCAAAAGGACCTGAAGAAGTCTTTGCCTTGCTAGAAGAAGAGAAGGGCCAGTGTGGCTGAGGGAGAGGGAACAAGAGGAATGGGTATCATGAGATGAGAGTCCAGATCTCAAGATGCCTTGTAAGCCAGAGTAAGGATTTGGATGTTTCTGTAGATGTGATGAGTCTTTTGGAGAATTTTAAGCAGAAGGATGACAAGATTTGTTTTACAATTTTAATGAGGTTACTCTGTTGGCTATGTGAGGAATTGACTGTAAGAAGAGTAAAAATAAGATTATTAAGAGTCAGCTTTAATATTCCCTGAGAGATGACAGTGACTCAGACCAAGTGATGGGGTGGTAGTAAAGAAAAATAGGCAGATTCTGGATAAGTCTCTTGGTAATTGGGGCTTACCAATGGACAAGATGATGATGATGTGTGCATGTGAGGGGGATGTCCGTGGGTGACAGAAATGGAGGAAAAATAATTTGTTGATAATTTATACCCGATTGTACCACAGACAAAGACACAAAAGTTTTGCAGGGTGGGGGAGGGGGAAGATTTGTGTGACAAAAATCAAGAATTCAATTTTGGTCACGTTAAATTCAGAATACTCTTAGACATTCAAGGGGTGATGTCAAGCAGGCAGTCTGGAATTACAAGGAGCTCAAGGCTGGAGGCATTCATTTTAGAATCATCAGCATGGAGGCAGGACTGACAGAGGTTAACTACGAAGAATTTGTGTCCGGGAGCTCTCCATTTTTGAGTAATATTGACTATGTTTTAAGAACAAGGAGTTTCTGGCAAAGTACAGTCAAGAGTAATGGCTAGAGGGAGGAAAATTATGAAAGTATCTCAGAACACAAGATAAGAAATACAAGCTTAAATTAGATATATTTTTGCAGTGCTTTAATGGTATTGGTTTCATCATGTAGGATTTGGGGGAGAGTACAAAAAAATCACTATAGTTATTTTCCATATCTTAACTCTCAGCAATATGATCAAGCAATTTCTATGGCTAAGCTACTACAGGAGAGAAACATGGAATAATCACATCTATATTGGAGACATAGCTAATTTCCAATATAGTTTCCATCCGACTCTTTTTAGTCTTACGAGACACTGAAATAATACCTAGTGAAGGCAATTAAATGTAATACTTGATTAATATATCTATTGTATGGAAAGCCTCTTCTACCTAAACATTAAAAATATTCAGAAAGAAAGAAAGACTATGTTAGTGTATTTTAGTATTATCTCAAATGATTTTGTCTCTAATGACCACCTTTATCTAATGGAAAAAGAATAGAAAAACAGCAACTAAGACTCTGCAGGAACAAAATTATTTTTAGAAAAGAACACTTTTTAGTTATTGGGCTGCTTAATTTTTGAAGACTATTGAAAATATACAGTGAACGTTTTATTATACAAATATATTCAGTTTTGAAGACAATTAAATGATAATAAAGCATTTTCTTTTTCTTTACATCATATTACAGTAACGAAGCTGTTACCTCTCCAGATGCATTTAATGAGTTTTAACTAACATTTTAAGGAGCTGACATTATCATAAACCTAAGAATTAGACAAAATTGAATTTACTGGTATAGAGAAAGATTCCTTGAGCCAATTGTATTGCTTAAGATGGACTATAATTCATTTTATGATATACCACCATCTTTCTATAAGAAAAACTATATTAATGGATCATTATACTTAATCTTTTTTTATCCTTTTATTCCAAGTTTTAAAATAAAAAACTCATGATGTTTTTATACACTCAAATCATATGAGTATAAAAGGCACAGATATATCAAGGAAAATAAACCAAAATTTTTATAAAGTTAAGGTTTTTCACATTTTTAAAGGAGAAATCATTTATAATTTTCTTGATTCACATATTTAAAGTGGGCTTATAGAATCACAACTTACAATTGGGGAGAATTGAGGAACTTTTTTAAAATAAGTGATATTTTGCCTTTTATGGGTCATGTGTTGACAGTGAATATATGTGATGGCTTTAAGCCTCTCTCATCTAGAGCAGTTACCACTGCTTGCTCCTTCCCCTATAACTTCCTCATTTTGTATTCAGTCCTCTGTTGAGGCACTTAAGAGGCCTAGGTCTAGATCAAAAGGCTGTCATCTTACTCACCTTTATATCTCTTGTACCTAGCTCAGAGTTGGCCTTCAATTCATCTTAAATGAAGAGACCTTCTTAACATTAAATTTTTCTGAATATTTATTCTACCTTAGAAAATAACTAATTAATCGAGTTATATATTTTGATCTCCAAGGTCAGACTTATTACCATTCTACAGGTATTTTGTTGGCATTTATATTTGAAAGCACCAATTTTCTGTAAACTTGCAGTTTGTGTCACTGAGTGACTCTTGTGAGAAACCAGGTTTCCTTACCTTCTTCCCAACTCTTTGTGTTGAATCCAGCTGGAGCAGATGGTATACTTTCAAAACACTCTTAGTCAAAATTATTTTTCTTTATACATTGTAAAATATACATATTAGTAAGTAATTAATACACTTACAGGGTTCAAAAATCAAAATGTATGAAGTGCATATAGTGAAGTCTTCTTCTCTCATCCCTCACTTCCCACTTTTGTTTTTCTCTGCAAAGGCTTTGTTATTATTAGTTTCTTGTGTGTCCTTCCAGAGATTGTTTTTTGTACATGCAAGCACATTCCAGCATGTTTCTTTTTGTAATTAATTAAAGCATACTGTGCATGTTTCAAACCCCGCTCTGAAGCTGGCCCTGATAAAATGACTTTCTTGTTGAAAACAGTTTCCCTCCTTTGTATCCTAATACATTTTCAATGTGGTTCTATGATGCTGCATGCTTTTTTTTCTTTCAGATTGTGATTTTTGACTTATATTTTGGTAACTTTCCTAAATCTTTTTAGCACCCTTAGGGCAAGATCTCTGCTTGAAATATCTTGTACTTCTAAGTGTGATAGGTACATAGCACCTGTCACCATCAAAATATTCAGTACCTACTTTTTAAATAAAAAAGAAACCAATGATTAAAAAAACTCTTCTGTTATCTCAAATTAGTAGTTACAACTAGAACTAATTGAAAAGTGAAAATATCTAATTTACTTGGTATCAATTAAACAAAGCAAAATTAAATATCATATTAAAATCACCTTTTAGAAATGAGCTGGGTAAAACTTATTGAGCAAAGTTAAACTTTTTGATTTGGAGGAACCAATGATATTTTATTGCCCAGATAATACTTTACAACATAAATAATGATACCTAAATACGTTTGACTTTAGAATTATACTGTTATATATAAATCCTAAATCCGATAGTACTCACTCGTAGTATTTATCACCATCCAGTAGCAATTGCATAGTATTTGACTGTCTGACCCTCAAGACCTTAAAAGAGGAATTATTTTATACACAAGATAGGGTTCTTGAAGATAGGGTTCAGGGTCCCTTTTTTTTTTCACTAGCATTCTTAATTTCTAACAACAATAATAATTCTTATTTCTGAAGTGTTTCCTTTGCTTCACAATGTGCTTTACAAAGATCGCTTTCTTTATTCTTCATAACTATCCAAAGACATAAACTTTAATATCCCCATTTTACAGATGAAGAAGGTGAGCTTAACATGGCTGAGACTTAAGACCATCAAGTTAAGTAGCAGAGCCGAGCCTCAAACCCAGGCCTCTGACTAAGCCCATTATTTTAACCACAATACCATATTGCCTCCCCGTCAAAAAGTAATAGTTCCATAAACATTTATTAAATGGAAGCTCTAGGTATCGTGAAAGGAACTGGGCAAACAGTGGAGAGGAACTAGAGTGCACCTAGAAATAGAAAACAGTGTGAAGGTCTTAAGATGGAAAAGAGCTTGCTATGTTCCAGGACCTGAGGAAAGGCCAGTGTGGGTGTGAATTATGATTGAGAGGGCAAAGATGAGGCAGTAGAGATTTTTAGAGAATAAACTGCACAGAAGAAAAGAGGAGGGTAGTTAACATTCTGCCTCGATGTCCTGGAACTGTCCTGGCATAATTATGAAGAATGCTTCCATTTACTTTCTCAAATGTTTAGTATGGAAGACAAAATAATAGGTAAGGTTAAAGATTTTAGATTTCAGAAGGAATGAATAAATTTTTCCCCAGCTACTTGTGATATTAGCAGGGAAATGAGAAGTCTTAGAGTCCAAACTCCATACCCAGCACTTTCATCAACTGACAACATTCCCAGTGATGAACTGAAGCCATATCTCCTAGAAGCTTACTGAAGCAAAGGTCTTCCTTTTAAGTAAATGTGGAAAAAACCATTTCAAGGGCTGTATTAGCCATGTGCTTTAGACATCACTGGATAAATATATGTAACATCTCATTATTTAGGATCCACTAATTCACTTTGAAAATTAACCCATTTTCCAACCTCTGATTTTCTTATTTGGCCCACATTTAATACACGTATTTTGCCTTACATTCAGAACAGTTATAATTTGATTGTTCATTGAGAGTATCAAGAAAAAAGTTTCTAATTTTACCATTTGTAGAAAGTTTGGGGAAGAGTGAGGTGAAGTGGCTGACGAAAATGGCCCAAATTAGGAATTATAATAATTTGTGAATTATAATAATTTTAATAATCTGGCATCACAAATAGCTTTGATTAGAACTAAGCAATAAAGGTTTGGCAGACTTTCTGATAAATCTTACTTATTAAGTTTTGGTACTCTCCCAGGCAGAGAAGCTAAAACAATCACATGCAACTAGGTGGTTATCTCCATATAGGCACCTCACCAAGCAGGAAGGAAGTGGCTCTGTTTATTTTTTATCCACGACTATTTTGAGAGTAAAATTGTACTGAGTCTTAGTCCTAGGAATAACCATGGAGCCCAGAAAATAAAAATATAACAAAAAACTCCGAGGGCAATTTGATTTATTGCCTTACTGCTGAGCATATACTCTGTGGCTGACCAAGGCTACAGGGTATGAAGAAGAGGGGGATTTTTCTCTAAACCTCCATGCTTAATATGACTTCTTTCTAGTTTCATGTAAGATATGAAGGTTTGATTAGAGTTTACATGAATTTTAAAATATTTAAACACTTTTGGGGAAAACATACTTATAATACATTTTCATCATGAGAACTCAGTATCACACCTTAAAAAGATATCCATTATTTGTTCTTTGGTATCAGTTTGTTTTCAAAGAGTATATGGCAAGGTTGGATGGGGGCCTGTGGAGTTAGCATCAGGAAAAAAAGAAATTGTGCTACTCATAGGTTCAAGCACATTGTTTGCTGGTTGTTGTCAATGATATAATATGAATTTTCTGAAGTAATTTAAATGTGGTCTCTAGCACATTTGCATTCATAAAAAGTGCTTGGATATGCTTCTTGCTTCCTCTTCTCCTGCTTAGCTGTCAAAATATGGTGATGATTTTGAAGATTTACAGTAGATGGGTAATGAGATTGCTGAATATTAACCGCAGCATTGAGAATTCATTTGGTAGCAAAAGAAAAGAAGGTTACTGGGTCTTTGGGATAGAGCAGAGAGATGATAGAGCTTTTTTTTAATCAGCCAATTAAAAAGTAAATATGCTATGTTCTGGATTAGGAAACATTTCAAAGTTCTTGTTATGTAGTAATCAAATAGAACATTTCCCAAAGGTCAAATTACATCCATTTCAGCAAAATTCCTGAAGCTTACAGTAATGCCCATATTTTGCAGTGTGGACGTATGCAAATCTTAATATTAGATAGGAAAGACTAAAGAGCCCACAGGCATGTGGAACATGATTTTTTATTATGTAAATTTCAGGTGTACAGCATTATAGTTCAACAGCTGTATATACTACAGAGTGATCACCGCCACAAATTTATAAAAACTACTTTCATTGTTGCATTTGAATTCAAGTAAGTCTCATGCAGTTATGCTTTGGTCTACGTTCCTGTGTAAAACAGGGAAGTAAACAGCATACTCTCCCAGTGGTCATTTTTAAGTTCATGAATTATGGTGAGATTCACTGTTACACTCTAAATCAGACCACTAGTGATTATGGTTATGAAATGTGTTGTTAAAATAGGTGAAATGATGGAAATTGTGAAATCAGCAGAATCATGTTGAAAGCCCATTACAACATATAGCTCAGTTATTCAGAAATGTGTTGAGTTTCAGGTAGACGGGGGAAAAAAGATAGAGCAATAGTAGTTTCAAAGTAACTGGCATTCTTGACAAGGAAGGTTGACCTTGACCTTCTTCTCCTTCCAACCCTCATTTCATCAGCAGGGGTGAGATTACTTTGAGACCTTGCCAATAGGTAATAAATAACACATAAATTCCAGGACACCCTTGCACTGTAGGGTGCCCTAATGTGTAATAATCCTTAGACTATTGAGTTTGTAACTCATGACATCTGGCAGTTACTTGGCATTGTAATTCATGCTGATCGGGCACGTCAGAATACACCATGGGAGAGAAATATCAGAGCACTAACCCACTGATACTAGGAAAGGGTGAAATGACAGAGGTACACAGCTGCGCAGACTGTGTACCTCTGTGAACTGTGCAATGTTAGAATGCTGTAAAAGCAAATGCCTTCAGATAAGGACTAACAAGGCGGGAGGAGAGTAGGAATCTATTGGGATCCAGAATAAAGCAGCACATTAATATTTACTTGATAGCACTTTATTCCTTTATTCAAATTGACAGATGTAGCCTTAAGGCAGTAATGAATCTTGAAGTTTGAATTTAAATAAATACTTATGTATATTTTATTTTATTTTTATTTTTATTTTTATTTTTTTGTGGTACGCGGGCCTCTCACTGTTGTGGCCTCTCCCGTTGCGGAGCACAGGCTCCGGACGCGCAGGCTCAGCGGCCATGGCTCATGGGCCCAGCCGCTCTGCGGCATGTGGGATCTTCCCGGACTGGGGCACAAACCCATGTCCCCTGCATCAGTAGGCAAACTCTCAACCACTGCACCACCAGGGAAGTCCACTTATGTATATTTTAAATTTAAATGTGCACTTAAATAAGTATATAAGTATATTGAATTAAAATTTTTTACAGATATATATATATACAAATTTTATATATATAAAATATAAAAAAGATTTGTCCCTTTCAATTTTTTGTTTTCTTTGGTCTTACAGTGAGAGCTAAATGAGGCAAAAAAGAGAGTGTGGGAGGGCTTCCCTGGTGGCGCAGTGGCTGAGAGTCCGCCTGCCGATGCAGGGGACACGGGTTCGTGCCCCGGTCCGGGAAGATCCCACATGCCGCGGAGCGGCTGGGTCCGTGAGCCATGGCCGCTGAGCCTGCGCGTCCGGAGCCTGTGCTCCACAACGGGAGAGGCCACAACAGTGAGAGGCCCGCGTACCGCAAAAAAAAAAAAAAAAAAAAAGAGAGTGTGGGAAAAAAATGAGAAATAGTGGGCCAAAAAAAAAAAAACATTCCACAAAGCGCCTGTAACAAGCCTTCCTGATACCTAGAAGCCTAACTTCTTTAGCTGAAGACTTGAGGCTCTTGGGACATGAACCAGGTTGAAGAGCTAGAAGCAGACAGATGGTTATTTGTGATCGTCCTGTAAATGTAAATGCTATAAAGATGTTGTGATTATTTATTTATTTACTAATGCCCCAACCCAGATTTAGAGAAAGTAGGAGGCAGTATTTAAGCTTGAAATAATCTGGTGTTTCCCTTTGTGACCATCTTGAGAAACATCACTTAATGCTTTTTTTAGGATTAATCTGTGTAGTTCTGAATTTTAAATTCAATGTGTTATTTCTTCCAATATCCAGAGGTATAGCTATCTCTGTGACTGAGATTGAAATTAGCAAAAGGGCAGGTGCTGGAAGGAGGTTGGGTAGCAGAGTAGAACATTTTGGGGATGTGGAGAGTTTTTGTTTTACAGTAGAGGAAGGCCGCCTTGAACACATTTAGGTCAGTGCCCTCAATTCTACACACCGTTCTCCTCCTGACTTACTATTATATTTGGACACACCCTCTAAGTTCCCCTCATGCCTTTGAGTTTTCTGTGATTCTGGAAACATCGATCCCACATGACCAATTTTGTGGACAATGGCACTTTAAGAAAAAAGAGGAACTGATTAAACATTAATTAGCCTCAGTCCACAACTTCCTCACAAGCTAATGGATAGGGTATGCAGATCCCTGTCGAATATCAGATGCTAGGCTTTGCCAAAAATAGGACTTCCAAGTGTTGAAGGAGTGCCAACTGCTGGCTCCTTAACTCAAACCAAAGGAAATGATTACCAGAGACAGGCCTCGAGTCTGCCGTGGTCAGATGTCACCAGTTTGCAGTGCCACATGTGATCCAAGAGTTTATGAATGATCTCAACTCTTGGTCCCCAAGCAGAACATATGCATTACAGAGGTTACGGATACAAATTACAGAGAGCATGATGTTTCCATGCAATTTCTAAGAATCCTTCAGCAAGTTTTAAACATTAATGGAAAACATTAAGGAAGGCTTGGCACTCTTAGGGGGACTTCAAATTATATTGCGGATGAGGACAGAACAGGGCTAAAAAAGGATTCGAGAGTAAAGACTTGGCTAAGGAATTTGGAGCCGGCCATTCCTCTTGGACGAGTTGTGTGTTTGTGTGTTTTATTCCCTGCAGAATTCGAGGCTTCACAAAATGCTATGACTTGAAAATGAGCAAGTCGCCGGGTATCCCTGTTCATTTATCATGCTCCAGTTCATACCACTGGTTTATCTGGATCATTTGCTGAGTGAATTTGCTTGCACAGGGAATCTTAGCGGGATGAGGGGTGAGACCTTCTCATTTTGGAATTGTCAGCATGTTGCAGAGGTGCCAGAGTGTCAGCTTGCACAGCGGTAGCAGGATGTCTCCCCACTGAGTTCTTTCTTTCCCATTCCCCTTCTGTGCAGAATAAACCACTTATGACTTGTTCCCTAAATATCAGATCTTGTTGTCTGTTTAGCTGGTGGCTGGCCTGTCCATTCTGACCATATCTTGTTTGATGGTACCAAACACAATAAAGTAGTTTGTTGTGAATGATGGTTCCTCTTTAGATTTATTAGGTCTTTCGGTCTTTGCAACTTCAGAAAAATACAGAATTATTGTAACTTATCCGTGTAGAGCTTTCAGTTGAAGGGGGAAACTCAGTTTCAACTGGCCTAAAAATGAAAGAAAACTTCTTTAGATCCCATACGTAGAAAGTCCAGATTTAACACAGTCTTCAGAATTGGTCCGTTCAGTTATGGCATCAAGAACCCAGATATGTTTTCTAGTGTGCAGAGCCTCAGTTTCATTCTGAGGCTGGAGCTCCCCCTGGGGTCAGAGCATGGCTGTCAACAACAGCCATTTACTGCAGCAGGACAAGACAGTGCACTTTCCTGGGAAGTAGAGTAGAGGACCTGAACTTCAGGCTGGCTGCGGCGATTACACCCGATCATTCCCCATGGTGAGAGGTGCTGCTGGTGATGAGGATAGGAACATAATGTGTACCAGTGGTAGAAATGGCCATCACTGTTTTTCCTAACCCACTGTAATATTTACTATGATATACTATAATTTGTGCTAGCAGTTTTATTGCTTACACATAAATATGTTGTTCCTTTGAGTGATTGATTTCTGAGCTTTTTGAACTGCCAGGCTTTTATTTTAGAGATATACGAGCTTGTAGGTAGGCAAGTTGAGTGCACTGTCTCTTAAATCCTACCAACTTAAATTGTTCTTCAGAAATGACATTTTGAAATCAAATTAAAACACTGTAGTGTATTTTATACAATAAGAAAAAGACTGCAGCACACCCTTTGAAGAGGAGTTCATCAATTTGATCAACCTGTCAAGTATACTTGATGAACTCGTCTGATGCCCTTCAAGATGGGAGCCCTGGGCTTCCCTGGTGGCTCAGTGGTTGAGAATCTGCCTGCCAATGCAGGGGACACGGGTTCGAGCCCTGGTCTGGGAAGATCCCACATGCCGCTGAGCAACTAGGCCCGTGAGCCACAACTACTGAGCCTGCGCGTCTGGAGCTGTGCTCCGTAGCAAGAGAGGCCGCGATAGTGAGAGGCCCGCACACCGCGATGAAGAGTGGCCCCCGCTCGCCGCAACTAGAGAAAGCCCTCGCACAGAAACGAAGACCCAACACAGCCAAAAATAAATATAAAAAATAAATAAATTAATTAAAAAAACAAAAAGGTGGGAGCCCTGTGGTGGGTAACCTAGTCCCGTGTAAGTGTAAAAGAAAAAACTTTTCAGATGATTGAATCTGAAGCTGACACTGAAGGAACAGTATGTGTTTGAAGAAAGAAATAGGAAAAAGTAAGGGAACAAAGAGGTATCTGGGGAAGATTTTCAAGCAGAAAGACTACATATGCTAATGTGCACTGATAATTAGATGTTCCTCTGTGTGTCTACGGCAAGAGGGTTGCAGAAATGTATGTGATGAGTGTGGAAATATAAACACAGAGACCTGATTCTATACAACATTTGATATCACATTAAGAAGAGAATTTTTTCTTAAAAGCCATTTAAAAAGTTGTAAAAAAGGAATTGATGTCATCGTATGTGCACTTTAGCAAACTCATAATAGCCACAATAGAGAGATTAAAAGAGAAATCAGAGAAAAAGTTTAAATAGGATACCCTGGAAGTAATTAAGGAAGAGATAAGGACATCCTGAACTAGGGCAGTGGGGACAAAATAAATAGATACAGGTGATATTACAAATCATTGTAGCATAATGACTGTGCGTAGGGTCTAGAGTCAGACCTGCAGGGTTCGGACTCTGTACTTGTCCACTACAATAGGTCATTCCAAATGACCTATGACATATCCATGATGCCAGGTTTTGCACATAGTGTGTACTCATTAAATATCAGCTATTATTGTAGGGCAATTACTTTTAAAATAGGGAGATCAAAGTGTTACTGTTGTGCTGCTGATTCAAAAAAGCAAGTTTAAAAAAAATTCTTGTTATTTCCTATATTATGCATGACTAAAGCCTTCTGACGGTCCTTTTAAGTATCAAGATTTACTCAAATTTTGTATTCTTAAACTAAAATATGCACTGGATGGGCATCTCTTAGAACTAGTCGTCAGTCTTCCACTGAGAAGTCTCTTGCTGCACAGCTCTGACAGCTCAGGTGCACATACAGAGAGAAATCCTCCTGGCGTGGAAGCCTTGTGATCAGCGTTGCTTTGAGTTGCCAGAGGTTTCAACTGCTGCTAACCGTGCTTTTAATTACATATCTCTTTTTAAATTACCTTTCCCGTGATCCGTTTAATTTGTTGTGGATGGTCTTCTTTATCTGAAGGTGTGTTTGAATACTTTCATCCATAATGTTTTAGGCTCTACATTTTTAATAACTGCTTGGAAGCATGTATAGGTTGTAAGTCAGAAATGTATCTTTCAGAAGTCTGCTAATTATGCAGTCTCATTTCATTATTATTGCTAATTTATTTTAAAATGATGAAATGTCAGAGTAGTGATTTGCCTTGTCTCTGTTGACTGAGGCAAAAAAGAATTTTGAGAACTATTGAATTAGGACAGAAGGGAGAGGACTTGGTGAGCTATAGAATGTGGGATAGTAAGAAGCAAAAGTCCAAGAGGTCTGCTCTAAAGGGATACCTAGATGTAAAGCTGTTTTAGGGCACTGTATTAGTTACCTATTGCTGTATCACAAATTACCACAAAACTTAGTAGCTTAAAACAACACACATTTATTTTCTTACTGTTGGTGGGTCAGGAACCCAGACATGAGTTAACTTAGTCTCCTCCTAAGGATCTCTCACAATGCTGCAATGCAGATGTTGGTCAGGGCCGTGGTCTCACGTAAAGGCTCAACTGCAGAAGTTCCCAAATTTCAGTAGTTGCTGGCAGGATTTGAGCTCTCAAGGGATGTGGACTGAAGCCTCAGTTCCTTGCTTACCGTTGGCTGAAAGCTGCCTTCGGGTCATTGCCAAATGGGCCTCTACATCGAGCAGTGTGGCATCTTGCACGATCAGAGGAAGCACATGAGGAGAGAGACAGAAAGACAGACAGAACCAAAAAGATGAAGCTTACAACCTTTTGTAACCTAATTTTTGAAATGACATTCCATCACTTCATTAAAGGCATGTCACCCCGTCCAGCCCACAGTTAAGGGGAGGGGATGAGACAAAGAAATAAATACCAAGAGGGAGAGGTTATTGTGGAGCATTAGAGAACAAGCCTACCACAGGCACCGTCATGTCATTTCTGTTTTATACAGTATTCCTTAACCACTTTATAAGACACTGCCAAGCACATTGCAGTATTCAGTGTCTTCTTGTAGAATTGAATTAATTTGTTACAAATCTTTATGTCATGAATATGAACTCTATCATATCAAACACAGTAGTAATTCAGAATTTATTGATCTTCCAGAATAACTTTCTAAGTCACCGTGCATGTCAATGTAAAGAGAATTCAAGTCTAACCCAGGTTATGACTAGCTTAGTGAAGTCTCATTTGTGTTTTCAGCTCATAGAGAGAAATGAATATTTGGATTCTAGCCAGCTAGTTTTCTCTTTTTCCCCATAGAGATTTGAACCCTTGTATTCTAAACTTAGATCTGCAAGCAAGTACTATATCAAAAGTGTGCCTATTATATCTTTTTTTCTTTAAAGTACAACTTACCTCTACCCTGCCCCCAGCTTTTGTCTTTTTAACCAGATTCTTTTCAGTTCATCATGTTTATTTCTCTTCACCCTATTTAAAGACTTGTTTGGAGCTTTAGGTAAACACATATTGCTGCATGCTCTTGTTTTGGCTTACTTGTCAAGCCACATTGAAAATATGGCTTCCAGTTCTTTTTAGAATAGGAGCTTAATGAGAAAAAATATATAGACTCAATTTGGACTTGCTTTGCTTTTTTACATTTACAGGACAGTTTTAGTTCCCGTTATCTAACATACATAAATCCTTTCCTGTAGAGAACACCTTCTATTTTTTATCACTTCCCATAAAGCAGAGGGCAAAATCCAAGACAGAAATGAATAATTAGCAAAAATTTGGAAACAATAAATATTTCATTTTATTTTGTTGACATTTGTGAATGGGTATACAAACGTCAGAAACACAGAAGCAGGTATCAGAACATTTATACAATTTGAGATGAGTAAAAATGACTTTCTATTTCCTAAGACAGATTCTATATTTGTTTGCTGTGCTAGAACCTGCTGAAAGGGTTGTTTTTCTCTTGAATGTTTTATTTGAGAGAGAGAGAGAGAGAGAAGAAACACATTTTATTATCCCCAAAGATGTAAAAGAAATGGTATCACTAAGCAAAAATGAATTACTCTATAAACCCCAGAGAGCATTTTACAAGTTGAAGAGGGTACAGTACCAATTATACTATTATCTCACTCTACTCTCTGGGTGAATAGTCGGAAAGCCTAAAATTACAGTTGATGTTAGATTTCTTGGCTTCATTTGCAAATTGGAGTCATTTTCTTTTTTTGTCAACGCCATAAACACACGTTATATTGTTTAAGAGCAGCAGCCCCTAGTTTGTTATGATATTTTCCTCCTTTTTATCCCCCATATCAAAGGACCTTTTTTTTTTTTTTCTCTTAATTTGGCTTGTTGCAGATTGATGTAATACTGTGTTTCTGAATCATCTGCAGTGGTCCTAAGTACCATTTGAGCAGAGGCTTTTTGGCTTACTTGTCAGGAGACCAGTTCTGGAGAAGGTTCTCCAACTGGCCAGATGTGTCATTTTGGACCAGATTGAGAGCCTGCCAAAACACCACTTGCTGCCACTACCGGATATTGTAGGGGTGCTCACCACCCTGTTACCATAGTTTTGCGGGTCTTAACATTGCATAAATAGGCAGCTGTTCTGTATTCAGGATATAAATGAGTCACCAGCTTGCTCTACCTTGAGGATTTACCTGCAATAGGGAAGCACAGTGTTAACCCCTTCTTACCCTCCTGCATGAACATCACATTTAAATGCACACTTCCCTCAGCCCATTCAGAAGCAAACCCCTATGCATATAAATCACATCCTTCTTGCCAGTTAGACAAGAGAACAGAAAAATGTGCAGTTCATTGTGCTAAAATGGAACACATTTCCTCAGCAGCTAAAGCAGTAAATTAATCAGCTTATAACTAAGAGTGAGCAATTTGTGCTGAATTCTTTCTTACTGCTCCTTCAGTAGGAGACAAGGTTCTCTAATCTCATAAAAGGTCATGACTTCATTAAGATGGAAAACCATGTTGCAAGAGACAAGAAAAGAAAAGCCTTAAAAGTCACTCAGTTGTCTCTCTGGACCTATTTTCAGGACAGGGGATTTTTATTTATTTGGAGAATGACAATTAACCTGGAGACTTGGCCCAACAAAGAAGCAGAGTGCTGAAGTGGGTCTCATTACAGGGCATGAAAAGCAGTTGGTTTGACCTAATCCACATTTGCAGCAGATGATTTACATAACAAGTTAGCACAAGCCGCCCAATTTTGATTTTAAATAGCTGACCAATTTCAAATAGCTTGACCAATTTATATATAGAAAATGTATGTGTGTGTTCATATGTATATATGTATGCAGGTGTGTGTATATATATGTACACGTGTATAACACACATACATATACACGCATATATTTGTGTTGGGGGGGTTATTTTTTTACCCCAAGGTACATTGGGAAAAAACCTTGTCTGTGTTAGAATATCAAAGAATAGGAAAGGTCAAGGCAGTTACAAAAAGTAGAGGCAATTGTGTTATATGGTATATTAGCTGGTCTCAACTACATTTTTTATTGAAGTATTGTTGACTTACAATATTATATTAGTTTCAGGTGTACAAGTAGTGATTAAATATTTTCACAGATTACATACCATACAAAGTTATTATAAAATATTGACTATATTCCCTGTGCTGTACATTACTTCCTTGTAACTTATTTATTTTATAACTGGTAGCTTGTACCCTTTAATCTCCTTCACCTGTTTTCTCAACTGCTTTTTCTAATGTTTACCCTAAAATAGATATAGTCCTTATTTGCTAAATAAAACCAGCATTCTGCAGTCTGATAGGACCGAGTCATTTCTCCAGGCTTTTCATTTTGCCAGGGGAAGAAAAGTGCACAGATAGATAGGTGACATTTGGAGAGCTAGGCATGCCAGATTTTCGGAGGTTACAACGGAGGTCCAACCTGCTGTTCTCCTAATGAAAGGAGGGGAAATTCAGACTGGCAAAACCGCTATAAGGGATATCTCTGCTCCGAATGTCACGCTGCCCAGATGTCGCTCGGCAGGTGGAGATGCAGACAGAATGAAAATGTAGCCCTGTGTATGTGGGTGCTAGTGCATTGCAAGGGTGAACAATGAGTCTATCTTCAGAAGTGTAATGAAAACAGTGTGGATCTTGTCCATATTCATGTCACGAGAAAGGGCTTTCTCAAGGAGTTCTCACCCCACTTCCCCTCCCAGACTGAACAGGCATACATGCTCCCAGGCCACGTGCACATGACTTGTTTCAGGGCTTTAAGTATAACAAGTATAACAACTTATTTTAATGCATTTATACACATGTATGTATACGTATATGCTTTTTAAATAGAAAATGGGATCATACTACATAAACAGTTTTATACTTTGAGTTTGTATTAAATGTCAAAACTATATCATGAATGTGTCTCATCTTATTTTCTTTAGGCTTATCTCATTTTAAACTCAGATTTTATAGCAAAGGTTCATAGTCATAGAGTTAATCATTTCCCTGTTGATGAAGCGCTTAGATTGGCTCTAACATATTTTAAGATGGGCGTGGTTCTGTTCTCAGTAAATACCAGTGAATTTTATTAGAACAAAGTAAGTTAAGACTTGAAGTTACCTTTTGCAAGAGGAAGCTAAAGTTACTGTCATTGAGTTTTCTTTTACTACAATTGTTTTTCTTCAGTGTTACGAGATGACTTCCGGCAAAATCCCACAGATGTTGTAGTGGCAGCCGGAGAGCCTGCAATCCTGGAGTGCCAACCTCCCCGGGGACACCCAGAACCCACCATCTACTGGAAAAAAGATAAAATTCGAATTGATGACAAGGAAGAAAGAATAAGTGTGAGTTAAACTAAAATGGACCCCTAGAGAGATTGAATATCAAGGCTTAAAATGGATGTATTTTATTATTTTATATTATTTATAATATTTTATTTATATTATTTATTATTTCTTGGTAATAAAGTTGTAGAACTGTATTTGAGTGCTAATTACTATTTACACTGTATTGAAAGGACTGAAAAAAGGTAACCAAAAATAAAAACTTTGGAATGAGGCTTCAAATAGTCAAATATTATATAAATCATGTGTATATGATATATTAATAACTGGACCAATCTGAATATGTAAATATATCTTTGCAGTAGAATACTGATGTCGAAGCTCTTTTTAAGATCTACAAATGCATCTATTGATCATGCAATACATGTGTCAAAGTGTAAATGATGGCCATAAACTGTATTAACTAGAACATTTCTTTTCATACTACTTTCAAAATTATAAGAGGAAATAATTTGAGGTGATAAATATTTCAAGCTCTTTTCCAGTTTTTCCAACATAATATTTATAACTAAAATATTATATGAGAACTCATTTCAAAGTTTAAGAGATAGAAAGTAAAATCAATGTAAAAATAACTGCCCGGTTTTGCAGTTTAACCCTTGTAGAAAAATAGTCTGTTTTCAAGGGAAATGGATGATCAGGTTAATCAGTCAATTAATATTCAAAATGGAACACCCAGAAAATGGTAAAAAGGTAGAGAAATGGCATATAGTTATTTTATTTTTTCAGAAGATCCATTCAACCTGTGTATGTGAAGTTTGTGAGAGCAGTCCACTGAAATAGTAGATAATGCCTCAACCTTCTGACATGGTTCTTAGTATAATTTTTATACTCAGTACAATAACTGAGAATTAATATATTTTATTTAAAATAATCTCAACAAAACAAATGTACCATTTCTATCAAAAAGTCCACATTTTCTGGGTGTCTATTCTCTTTAAAAATATCTTATAAATGAGGTTTTATTCTTATGTGTACATTGTGATTACATCATAACACAGGACGAGAGAGTCCATGCAAAAGATCACAACATATTCCATATGATTCTGGCTTGAACTGTTGACACTGTGAGGATCTACAGTGAAAGATAATTTGGTTCTCAATGGTCTGTGCTCGGGTACCAAACTTATGAAAATGTGCTCCTGTTCAAGATCTTTTTCATGTTTGTAATCATTTAGCTTTTGCTTTGTAACAAATGACCCCAAAATACTGTGATTTATAATAACCATTGCATTTACACTATGATTCCGGGGGTAAGCTGACAGTTCTTTGCTCCGGGCTAGCTTGGTTCATCTTTGCTAGGCTTTCTCATGCTTCTGTGGCTTGTTTAAACATGTGCTGACAGCTGGGATGATCTAGGATAACTTTACTCACATGGCTGGCCATTGACTGTCTCTCAGCTGGCCATCTTGGTTCTTCTCCTCACGGCCTCTCATTTTCCAGCAGGCTAGCTCGGGCTGGTTCTCATACTGGTCTCAGGGTTCCAAATGCAGCAAGAGAAGGCAAGTCCCTATATGCGAGTGCCTTTCTTCTGGTGAAATGTTGCTTTAGTTCCACTGGTCAAATCGAATCAAATCATATTGTCACACTCAGCTTCGGGGGAAGGAGAAATGGCCTCCGTGGTTTAAACCTATCATTTATTATGCTCTACTTCATACAGTTGAGAATAGGTTGACTATGTTTTCTTCTTAAGTTAAAAAAAAAAAATGTTGAAAATCTCTTTCTATGACATGGCTAGTTTTAGAGCCTGAATAAGTCTGATGAAAACGTACCTACTTGAGTTTTGTCTGCCTGTAAAATTAAAATTAAAGGAGGAAACCAGCATATTCTTATCTCATATCTCTTTAAGAACACTCAGTCATTGTAAAGTTAAGATTGTTGAACTAGATAAATAATAAAAAAAAATTTTTATTGGAAAAGAAGCTATAAGTTGATGATTCACTTACTAAAAACCTTATTCTGCTTTATTGTACCCTTTAACTAAGAGACAATTTAACATTATTACATTTGTTTATTTAAACAAAAATGCTTCTCATTTAAGAAACATTTAGGGACCACATTTTAGAAGCCAATGACTTGTACCAAGTCATACTCATCATTCAAAAAAAAATTTTGTTTTTATTCAACCTGACCTCCTCTTCAAAAACTATCTCATAAATATAGTTAAGATGAGGCAAAGATAATTTTAATACTAACAATTGAAATGTAAACTCCATGAAAGCAGAGATTTTTACTATTTGGTTGACTATTGAATCTCAAAGGCCTAGAACACTACCCAGCCCATAGAGGTACTCAACAAATACTCATTGAATTCTTCTGAGTCAATTAGATTTCGTTATATTATCCAAAGCAGATATCTAGTACTTCGTTCTGATGACAAATGTCAATAGAAATTCATTCAACAGAATCTCAGAGTGAAGACCAACCACTGTGGTTTAATGGGGGCAGTCACAAGATTCAATAGGACCAGGCAAGAGAGAGGAAGACTGCCTTAAAGAAGCATTCTCTAGAAAGGAAATATGGAGGCTTACATTGAGGGTGAATTTAAGAGAAGAAAGTACACGTGCAGATGCCAAAATAGTGGTAGAATTTTGTGTCTTAGACACTCAGCTATTTCTTTTAGAGAAAAAAAATGTGCTTAAATATTAAAAATTATTTATTAGTGACCTTTCTTTCTCTGTTTCTTTTCCTTTCCATTTTCTTTTTTTTCAATTTTAACAGATCCGTGGTGGAAAACTAATGATCTCCAATACCAGGAAAAGTGATGCAGGGATGTATACCTGTGTTGGCACCAATATGGTGGGAGAAAGAGACAGTGATCCAGCAGAGCTGACTGTCTTTGGTAAAACTCTCTTTTCAATTATAAATTGCTATTTACTACTTTTCCTTTTCCTTTAAATATTTTTGCTAATACCAAACACCAGGCCATACAGGGACAGTTACTTATGACTTGTGGTGAGCTCAATAGACTAGAATTGTCTTGTTTTCTGGTTCTGTCTTTCAATGAAATCTTTGATGTGAAGAAAATTAAACTTTTGAAACATTATTTTACCTACTTTATTCATATATATTTATAGGATTTTGCCTTTCATCAGGATGTAAAAAACTGTCCTTTCTCAAAATCTATTTGAGAGATTATATACATTTAAAGTTTATCACTCATTCCATTGTGATGCATTTATGAAGTATTTATTATGTGCATGACACAGGGTAAGGTTTTTAAAAATTAGAGAGTGCAGTGTATAGCCATTTCACTTGTGTTCTAATTTAAAAAATTTCAGATTGAGCTATTTGCAGTTTTACCTCATGATAAAAAGACGAGCTTGCTAGTTATACACACGCAATCAAAATTAGAAAAAAATTGATCAACTATTTTGCTATAATATTCATGTTTCTTCAACTTAAAAACCAAAGGACTTTTTAGCTGGAGTAATTCAATTAGTTAGTGAAAACGTGATTAGATCTGTATCACAGAAATAGTGGAGAAAGCATTAGGAAGGAGAAAATTGGAGGTAGTAAAGATGGCCAATTAAACGAAAGTAAGGAAAATGCTACAGGGCAGCTGTGGAAAATTGAAAGAGAAATACAATGGCAGAAAATTGGGGAAAATGGGGATCCTAAAGATGCTGGAAAATGAAACATTCCTTTAGATGACATCAAAGTCCCATTGAAGTCCCATTCAAGTATCTGTATGGAAATATATATGTATACTCACAAACGCACTCACAAACACATACACATATGTATATATATACACACATATATAGATGCATGTGTATATCTATCTCTCTCTATATATATTTGAATAAAAGAGTCACTATTGCAGATATTATGATTTCTTTTTTAAATGCAAGAGATAATTGTGAATTTCAAATTACTTTTTTGTGTGTGTCAGTAAAATAATCTTCTGAATCTGTGCATGGTATGATAAGATCCTATGTCATTACTCCAGAACACACTGAGGTAGCATCAGAATCTGGCATACATCCCTAAAGGAACTTCTTTTGCAGTTTGGGATGTGCCCCCCATGGTATAATGGGATCCCGTGCTGTGATGCAAAAGAGAGCCATATTATGGTTTACACTACATTTAGAGTGTTAGGTGTGGTTTATGAATATGTACTAGAGTGCAGGCCTCTCTTTTCAATTGCTCTGAGTATCAGGTAATCTCTGGTAATACTCCTTGTGGATACTAAGCAGCTTGAAGTCCCAAATGACAAAACCAGGATCCCATAATTCATTAAAGGAATTGAACAGTAAAAATAAAACTGTTCAAAGTATGCATGTAAATTTCTGTCCTACAGAGAGCTCAGACAATATCAGTTTGCCCTTACATTTCATGCAGTTGTCTATCTATAAGAGTCTCAAAATGTGCTTCACTTCGTAATGAATAAAATACAGTTTTGCCTGCTAAGATATGAAATTAGCGGTCACTGAACATTAGCATTGAAAACCCACAAGTACAGCTATTCTATTTAAAGAAACACTCATCTCTATTCTTCTGTAGCTACCACCAGCTTTGGAACAGAAAAATGTTTCATTACAGCAGTATATATTGCCTTCAGAAGAAAATTGAAAGGGTTTAGTGTTATTACCCAAGCAATTAGACTTACCAAATGTGACTTGTGTTATGAAATATTCACCCTACTTTCTCTAAAAATATGATGAGAACTGAAGGATATCCCTAAATATGTCAGGAGTTACAGGGGGGACTTCTAAATTATTTTGAAAGTAGCTATAAACCAAAAAGATTGAATTTGTCTACAGGCAGTTCTTCTGGAGCAATTTGTTTAGGAAGCTGAGAAACGTTTATCTCATGGTGTAAACTAGTCAGAACTGACCTAAGTACAATATTAAGTTGAGGGAAAAACTAAAATTCCATAATTGATAAGAAAACAACATCCAAACCTAGAAATAAAACATAAAAAGAGTAGTGATGGTCTAAATCAAGATTGTGACAAGTATTGCATGGGAAAGACCCCCTCCTGTACCTTGATTCCCCAATTCTTAGAGAAAATAAAGTAACTAGTGTGCTATGTATAATGAGGCCTTCTTTAGTTTATTTTGATGCTCTGTATCCAGAAAATGTTTTCTAGTAAACCTATCTGTATTTCATCGTTGTTAGATATTCTATCTCTGGTGGGAAGTTTATAAATGTAAAGCTGGTTAGTGACAGTTTACCTCTCCTCTCTCAATTCTATTTTCATGTAGCAACACTTCTGCCTTTAAAACTCTGGCTACTATGACAACTCTGTACTCTTCCAGCTTTTAAATGGAAGTTTTTAAATGTCCTTTGCAACTCCATCTTTAAGATATATAATACAGAAAAAGTAACTGATGATATTTAATTGTTCAAAAATATAATTCACTTATAATGGCAAGGAAACCAATGAAAAGGTTAAAGGGTCTTTACCAATACAATAGCCATCTGCAAGTATTTTGACTCTTTAATAAGTGGGATTGGACTTAGAAGTTTTTTAGTTTGAAAATTGCAAATTATGCTTTAAGAATCTGCGCTTTAGGAAAAGTCTTAATCAGTGTGACTTAATTTTCAAAATGTTACTCTGCCATACTCTCTGAGTCATTTATGCTGTTTGTTCTTCTTTAATATTTGCTGACCATAAAGTAGCATCCTAGTTAAGTGGCAGTACCAAATCTAAAAATTAGAAGTAGGCATCACAGAGCAGAAGGACACTAAAATCTATGGCACAGTCTAGATGTCTTCATAAAGAATACTTTGTAGCAATTTACATATGTTAATTAAATTCTAGAGATCCTGAAGACAGAGAAACTAGAGTTGAAGTACATAATTAAATTTCCAGTTATGGGTAGGTTTGGGATGTCTGTTATCTAGAATTTAACTATCATTAAAAAGCAACTAAAAATAAGAATTGTTTCCTAATTATTTTTAAATGTTTGTAAAAGTAATACATGAAAAAAAATTTTCTGTGTTACATTTCTAATAGACATTAGAAGTATTGCAAAACTTATGATGAAATACAGAAAGAGCTTGCAACCTCCCCTCCTCCCAACACTCCCAACACTCCCTACACACACACACACATTTCTCATCTTTGAACATTCCTGTAAGCCTGTTTTATCTTTTTCTTCTGGGATTTATTTCCATATATCTATGTGCTTATTCTGCAATTTTAACTTCTTATTTTGGAAGATGATGATTTGGCCCACTTATACTCCCTTCCCCAACTTCTCACCTGTACTTTCCCTTCTTTTTGTCTTTTCCCTTCTTTGTCTTTTCAGTATATTGACTTTAGAAACATTGACTATATTAATATTTAGAATTTAAGTTATTATAACCTTGTAAATATTGACTGTGAGCTAAGTGTTATGCTATTATAATGGCATTACTTTTCTGGCACTATATTTGGTCTTCTTTGAATTAATAATAAATCCATTTTTCCTTTTACTTATGTTTATCTATGCCTGTCATGAATTCTTCTTGAAATCTTCAACAGAAGGTTTAAAATTCTCTAAATTCTATTTAGCTATTAAGTCTACTCTTGCTACAGCCATCCTGGAGGCGTCAGACTTCTGCCCAGTCCAACCAGGCTGGATTCTATTTAGATCTACCCCAGAAACTTCATTCTGATATTCATCTTCCCTTTCCTTTGATGCTGGATTCCCTGTTTCCTATATCCTGTATTTTTTTTTTCTTGTTTAACTCTTATATTCAGAACAGTGTTTCTCTACTGATTTCTCCTTGACTAGAGCCTAGAGCACATTCCAGACCAAGCTATCTTTATTCAATCCAAAACTTAATGGATACTTCGGCTGGTTATAGAATTCAAGTTTAAAAAAATATTTTTGCTCGAAATATTAAGGTCGCCACTTCAATATCATTTTGCTTCCATCATTACTGTTGAGGAGTCTACTGTACTTTTGATCCCTATGCGATCATTTTCCTTTTTTTTTTCTCTTTCCAAACTTTACTTAGTACCTTCTCTTTATCCCATGGTTCTGAAATGTTTCAATACCATGCCTCTTTTTGGCACTTTTTTTCTTTTACTGGTTGGACACTTACTGAGCAATCTCAATCTAAAAACACTCTATTCATACAAGTCAATGAAATATACTGTCCATTTTTTCTATTCCATTTCTCTGTCGAGCATAAATTCATTAATGAGACGTTAAATCTCCTAGATCTTTCTTTTCTTGAAATATTCCTTATTTATAGCATCTTGTTCTTATTTCATGGATGTTTTAACTTATCTTGCATCTCAGGATTTTAACAATATTCTTTTTTTTTAAATAAATTTTTCTCATGATGCATTCCCCCTTTTCTTCTAAGTTCCTTTCCCTGACCTCTCGCCTGCATTGTTCTGTCTTTTACACTGGAGGCTTTCTTCAAATGACTGTTTTCTTTGGGATGAGGATAGAGGTTGGGTCTGGTTATATTGATATTCAGTTATTGAGTGAGAGATAATAGTTGATGGCCTGAGTGTAGTTGAGATACTGTGAGACAAAGCTATGAGGGAAGAAATCTCAGAACCAAACCTTAGGAAATATCTGTGTGTTATTGATAACTTGTGGCCTTCATTTAAGAATTTAAAACATAAGGTGTTATTAAAATCAAGGTTATTGTTAACAGCAATTTAGTTCTTTTAAATAATATTAACTTGCAAACTTTAAAAGAGCAAAATATTTCTCATTTGTTCACTTATTTAATAAATATCTTTTGAACACCTACTATGTGCCAGGCTCTGAGTGTTTAAATAGAGTTAGGGAAATGAATAGACAGGTCCCCTGCTTTCAGTATGACTCTCATGTCATATCATATCAGCAATAACACGAAACTTTGCCTCTAAAGCATGGTGAGAAAGGCATTCTTTTCCCTCTGAGAATATTTACCTATGTTTGCTTTTGCTTCACAGGATGGTTTCTTTCAGACAAAGAAAATTCTTGGCAAGAAGAGAAATTAGTGCAGCAAGGATTTATTTAATCCCAGTCAGGCAGACTGATCATTATCATCCAGTCTATATTGGAAGGGCACAGTAATTCGCATTCAATGGCTATCATAACCCCCTGCCCCTCACACATACCCATTTTAAAAAGGAGACATACTACGACTAGCCATCTCACTTTCCAGTTTAATAGACACTACTGGGTGGCGGATCCTTCTGGGTCAACTGAAGTTAAGATAAGATTTACAAGCAGTGGTTAGGTCTCATGTGCTTTTACTGCATAGCTTTGGTCTTAGAGGATTTAAAGGACTCTACCTATATAATTATTGCCATAATGCTACTTTTATAATGTCAAGCAAAGTTTATTTTTAAATTGTTAAGGTTGTCCTAGTAATAGCTGTCACAGCATAGCCTTTACCAATTTTACAGCCATAGTCAATGACTGAATACAGTTGAAAGAAATTTGTTCTCTGGACACTTAATTTCCTTCATTGTAGCATGTAAGTAAGAAAGTTAAGAGATATTATGCAACCACATTTCAGATTTATGGTTTTGGGGTTGAAGTGAATATTTTGATTTCTGAATATTATTGATGTAACCACAAGGAGACTTGGCATTTGATTTTATTACAGTTGAATACAAAGCTGGAATTTCCACAATGGCAATTTGGAACTAAATTAACCTGGCTACTTGAGACCTGTACTTTACATAGTACCATGCTGCCAAAGAACACTGCTATCTCAAGAGAGATTAATCTTATAAGCAAACTATGCAAGTGATTCAAATCCAGTTAATCTCACAATAAAAAAAATGTTAATTGCATTGGCAAAGACATTGCCTCTGATCACGCAATGGCTATATAATTAAGGATCGGGCCATTCAGAGGGACTCTAATCTCATTGATAAACCTTCAGCAAATAGCCCTTGAGATGTCTACCCGTGTTTCAATGTGTGATCAGCCATAAGGTAACAACACAGAAAAATCAGTGACCTTATTTTGACATGCCTTAAAATGTGGTTTGCTTGTTAGTCAGTAGTTCAAGATGTTTCATGTATATTTATTGTAGCTGTCCAGAGCTTCATGGAGTACAAACTTCACGGGGCATTAATGGGTATTGAATGTGGTCACTTACCGACTTGCTGGATGCTTTTCTTGTCATCTTACTTTCTAATCCTTCTAACTACATTATTTGCAGATGATTTTGACACAAAACAATAAACCCCAAGATAATTCCTTGTAATTTTTGTAATTTGCGTCTGAAAGGGGTGTGGTTTTGTGTTTAGCTGTGGTAGCAGTAACCTCTGCAAAGGCAAAGCATTTAAAAATACATTTCTGCCTGTATAACTTATTTAGTCTTTAATACTCATATTTTTGATTCTCAGATTTTCTGGAAATAAAGTCGAGTTAAGTAAACTGAAAATAATTCCTACCAAAAACTGTCTTTCGATCTAAATAAATGTTAAGCAAACCTACAGTTTTTAACATACTGTTTTTTTGTGGGCTATTAAAATTACAAAGTAGAAGATGAAGTTAATATAATTAGCAGAAAACAACTGACATAATGAATAACATAATTTAGAGATAATTGCTGCAACAGGCGCTATGGAAATTCTCAGAACAAATTTTTTAAAGTTGTGACCAAATTCCAACGAATTGGTAAATTTCAATGTTACTTTGTTGGAAGGCACAACCTCAGGTACATTCAGGTATAAAACCCTTTCTGATGTGCCATGTATATGCAAATGACTTTCTTCTGGGTTATTCTTTGCATTGTCCATTTTTTTTTAATCAATTGAATTGCATTTTCCACCATAAACCAATGTTAGGCTTCCAAAAATTCTATACCACATAGTCTCCTGTGGTTATCTAGTTGCTTGGCAACTAAACTCTGCTTGAGGGCAGAAGAGAATAGACAAAGTTCGTTGCAAAGTTCTCCACCCCTACTGAGTTCATCAGAACAGCAGCAGGGAACCCCATAACTTTCTTCCTTCTTGAAATTGTAAATCAGGTGCTTCCACGTGTCTCCATACAAAATAGTGGGACTTAGAACAGGTATGATAACCAAAAAAATCCTCAAGGACCGTAATGGTGTCCTCTGAACGAAAAGACAATTTTAGTTTTGTGGCAACTCTTTCAAAGTTTGCTCTTTGAATTAATTATACTCATATGTTGCAATTTTGTGACTGGTGGCATGTTAAAGGAAACATACAATAACTTTGCCTGAAGATATTCATGTGTATTTTAGTGGAACTAATCTATATACTCTTATGCAATTTACTTTGTAGTCAGCATCATGCCATGAAAAACTTCCATGTTAGAGAGATAGATACAGAGATAGCATTAACATCCCAAGGTATGATTTTGCCACAATTTATCCTAAAATCCCCGATTTTCCAATACTGCCAGCATTGCTGCCATGATCCTATGTTGTTCTTATCTTTTGTTGCAGTTATCAATGATCGAAGTTACTGTTCTGTATTATTTGTATTGTGGAGTGTCTGCAAGTAATGACTATTTTGGTTCTTCTCCAATACTCACACTTTCCTTCTTTTTCTTACTGATTATTAATGTCAGCATGTCCATTTTGTTCCTGATTGTATTAGGCATGACTTTAGTATATTACTTTTAAAGAATAATTTGTGTATTTAGTTTCTGATAAAATATCTTTGTTATACTTAAGAAGTTTCTTGTGATTCCTTCTTATTTAGAATTTTTTTAATCCAACAGGTTCTCTATATCTATAGACGTAATCATATTTATTTTCTCCTCTCTATAATATAAGTAGCCTCCTTTACCATATTAATTATGAATGCATTTGACTTCAAGTAACAGAAGGCTAACAATGGGTTAAGTGTAAGGGGTCCATTTTTTTCATATCTACCATATCTGCAATGAAAGGATTGACACAGTCACACACCATATCCATACTTTACCTGCCACTTTGTTCCAGTTTGCCAAATGGAAATTTTAGAATCTTTCTAGACTTTCCTTCCACATCTGATTGATCACCCAGTTCTGGTATCTCTTCATTCTGTTCCCTCTTCCATATCCCTAGAACCACTGTCAGTTCTAAGCTGAAATAATTTCTTACAATAACTGTTTGACCTAATTCACTGCTTCATATTCTCTTCTAATTCATTTTTCACAGATCTGCCAACACGATCATTTTCATATGCTTATTAAAAATGCTGCTGCCTTAGTTAAAATCTTTCAACATCTCTCTATCACCTTTAGGGCAGAGCTCACATTCCTTGACATGGTATAGAAGGCCCATCATTGTCTCACCATTTACCAACTAACTAGTTTCATCTCTCACCACTTTTCTGATGAAACCAAGCTGCTGGCTCTTCACCAGCTACCAAGCTAGAAACCTGGCATAGGAGAAGCTGCATTAACATGTGCTGAATGAATGAGTGGATGAGGGAAAGACTTCTCTTAGCTTACTCATCCATATGCCAAGTTTTAGGACAATTCCCCCTTTAAAATCGGAGGGAACAGGAGGGATAGCCTGACACACAATTTCTCATTCATTAGTGATATCAGCAGTGGCTTGGATCTCTTTTAATATTGGGTTACTGCAGCTTTTGGATGAGCTGGATGAATATCCCTAAGTGATAGCAAAGAAGAAATCAATCCTGCTTTCTATGCTAATGACTCATCTTTTTCTGTTAATATTCCAAACACTCGTAAGAAGATACTGATCCTATTGCCTATATACTGCCAAAAACAGTAGCTCAATATGAACTATGCAGGCACTAAGATAGTTTGAAGCACACAGTGTCCAGTGGTCAAAGGAGAACACTAAGTAATTCTATCCAACCTGCAGATTTGTTCTGTGGTCAAAGGGGCACACTTAGCTGCTAATTGTTTCTGACCACCTAAAATCTTTTAAAGCAAACTTTTCCCTCAAGTCTATATGGATTATTTCTAAATCCTGCATTAGAAAACCTCTCCATGATAAAGTCCATGAGCCTTGTTTTACGGCTTGGGGTTTGGGGGCCCCAGTGTACAGATACTTGAGCATGTGCAGGTCTGTCTGTGTTTAAAGAAAATTTTGATCCCTACTGTCAGCTGCCCTGTGGACAGATGCAGTTGTCTTCCTTCTGAATACCAATGATGGTTGACTTTACTGCAGTAAAATATGCCTTTGTAGCTTACACATTTGTTTCATAAATACGGGTCTTTATTTAGTCAGTAAAATCATATACTTCCAGTCTATACCCAGCATATGTTATTTGATGTGATTTATTTTCCTTAAAGATTTCTTGCTAAATATGTTTCAGTTTTTGTGCCACTGTATTCACATTCTTAAATTGGGTTTGAAACTAAAGTTCTAAGTGACTAAATATGGCCATATGGCCATAAATTGTGTCAACTCCCTATGGATTTCATTCTTCTTTTCCTTGACTTCTCTTCCTACTTCAATAAGTAGCAATATTGGACTTGCCTATGATTGAGAGACATGGGCTAAGAAAAATTTAAATGGTGATTTTTCCTGTATCAGAATCAGATCATTATAAAAAAGAGAGGAAACTAGGCAAGAGATTGAAGTGTTTACAGATATATAAAACTACATTTTGTTTTATACCTCTCTTCAACAGTAAGATTCTTATGGACAGGAATTTATTTTTTCCAGGCTTTATTTAGAAGAGTGTTAGAATGCAGATTAACAGTGCTAGGTACAGAGTAACAACAAAAGACTAAAGGACGGAAACAGTAAAACAGAATACTAGAGAAATAAACAAACAGAAAAGTTAAGTAAATAAAAATGGGCAAGTATCTGGAACACTTAGGAGAAGATAATTAGAAGTAGCCTTAGAAAAGTATGTGACAGTAAATAGTTTACAATAATTAATAATGATAGTGTTTTTTATTTAAGAAAAATTAGATTGACAGATTTTTAAAAAATTTAAGACACACAAAAAAATCATATATGAAGTGAAAATATTCATGGAAGTATTGGGTCCTTATCAAATGGATAGCCTTAGTGAGAAAATTTAGATAATACTCATCTTGAGAGCACAACGTTTTTAGTTTTCTCTAGCATTCTTGATGGAATATTAATATTTGTTTCCTTTTTGATATTTTCCATTAGTTTCAACTTTCAGTTTTCCCACTCTGAGTCATTTTAATGGATTAAGATAATCATCTCTTTCCTTGTTTCTTTGGAATTCATTGTTCAGGGTTTTTTTTATGACAAGTTCCACATGATTTAGTTCAGAAATTCACAGAAGAGTCAATTTAATATTTTCCAACAGACTGTATGGGTTTATATGCAAACCATAGTTATTTATGTGTTCCAAAAATATTTTATCTTATACAATTACATTGGATCTGTAGGGCCTTATCAAGACATAGTTGAGCTATAAAATTAGGTACCTATGTACCAAAAATAAACCACATATTTTCTATGCTTTTTTTCTTAATGCACTTAAAGTATGCACAACATTCATTTTATTTTACTTTTTTTTTTTTTCTTAAGAACGACCCGCATTTCTCAGGAGGCCAATTAACCAGGTGGTACTGGAGGAAGAAGCTGTAGAGTTTCGTTGTCAGGTCCAAGGAGATCCTCAACCAACTGTGCGGTGGAAAAAGGATGACGCAGACTTGCCAAGAGGAAGGTAAGAGCATCATATGGACGGAAAATTGTTAGATAACCATTGAATAATTATAAAAGAAAAAGACAGCCTCCATTGTACCACCAAACACTCATATCCTGGTATGTTATTTTCACACATGATTTTTATATATGAAAGCCAGATATCTGCTGTTTTATATACTGAAGTCCTCCAGGCTTTTGATATCACTCTTTCATTGAATTTTCACATAAATGCCTGACCCTCCACTCCATCTATTATGCCCCAATATCAAGGATTCCTAAGGCACTCTCTTCTCCTGGCCCCATCTAGGCCTGCCATTCTGTTCCTGCTGAATTTCTAATGACCCACCCATCCCAAATGCCCCCTTCAACTACTGCTCTGTTGCCATGGCTACTGGGTGTAGCAGACTGTAGGGTCTGCAATAAACAATGGATCTCATTCAATACAATAAGAAAAAGGCACATGGCTATCCACATAGGGAATTTTTCACTTAAGGACTTCCTGTCACTTTCTCACTTGCCATCTCTTCATGGAGATCTTCTCTTCCAACTCTTTTCTATTCTTATCACCAAACCCCAAACCCAATCTCTCAGCTCTCTAGGGTAAGTCCAGAAATGCTTGTCATCTTTTATAAAAATAAAAATAAAACTTTTTTGTAGTCTAAATTCTCCCAGGACCTTGCCTTTTATGATCAAATAAATCATTCAAGTATTTTTTTTTCTATGTAACAAGCGTATTTAACTATAAGATTTCTTTTGACTTCATCCTAGTCCTACCTTCTGAAACTACAGCCATCACACCTACTACAATGAGGGTCTGCAAAAAATTTCACATCCTGCTTTTTTACCAATTTTCTTTCCTAAAAAAGAAATTAGGTTTCATTCAACTGACTGAAAGTAAACATCTTTCACAGAAATCAAATTGAGTTTCTTTGTGCTTTCACTGGCACTGCTATCGAGTCTTTCCTGAATTTATACATTCATTTCAAAATCTCATTTTTCCATATCCCTAGGTCTCTGATACTATACTTTCTAAAGTCACATCATCAACAGCACTGGCTTCTAATGGACCAAACCTTTTTAATAGTGACAGGTTCTTTGCAATCTATAGGAAAGAGACAAGTGAAAATTTTACTTTGCTTAGCTTTTCGGCATAAATTGTAGGGAAAGTTGACTATGTTTCTTTTCTCACTTTGCTGTCAGACACCTAGTTTTAAAGCATGTTATTAGGAGAGGTTAGTGAATGTGAGCCTCCTCAAACTTTCTCAGTGGAGAAGCAGGTTGAAAAGCAAGTAGAGGTGATGGAATTGAGGTATTGGAGTCCATCTTCTGTGTATACTCAATAACTTTCCATAAATTTGAGGGCATTTCGTGTATAATTTTAAAATGCTGATGTAAGACTAAGAGATTAATTATACTGTAAAATTAGTGTAGACAAAGATTAATTTTCAATTAGTAGAAATAAAAATCCTATCCATAAAAAAATCTTACATTTTGGAATAATTTCGTATTTGCAGAAAGTTTCAGAGATAGTACAGAGAATTCCCATATACCCTATACCTGGTTTCCCCTATTGTTAACATCTTACACAAATATGAAAGATTTGTAACTCATAATAGACAAATGCTGATACATGATAATTAAAGTTTATATGTTATTTTGATTTCACCAGTCTTCCTTTTTCTGCAGGATCCTACCTGGGGTATTTTAGTTGGATATTATAGAATATTGCATTAAGTTGTCATGTTTTCCCAGTCTCCTCTGTTCTATGACAGGTTCTCAGTCTTTCCTTGTTTTTATGACCTTGACAAGTCTTCAGTATCCTAAGACTGTTCTGGACAGGTATCCTAAGAATGTTCCCCAAACTTGGGATTGTCTAGTGTTTTCTCATGATTAGACTGGCTTTCTGGGACTTCAGGAAGAAAGTCGTGGAGAGTGCCCTTTTTGTCACATGATTATCAGGGGTTACATGATATTCACATTACATCCCTGGTGATCCTGATATTTTTAATCATTAAATAGGATCCTATTGACAAAAGTTGAGAAAATAGAAAGTGGTAAGGGTGCATTACATTTTAATGCGTCTAGGTCTTTGAATTAAGGTAAAATACAACTTAAGCCCAGTTTGATTTGTTCCCAGATTGCTCTAGGTGTTAGGTCGTTAAACCTGACAGCTTTGTTTGCCACAATATTCTCCAAATCTTGCCGTATTCATTTGCTTCCGAGCTCAAATAATACATACAAATCAAACAGCAGCCTTAAAACTGCCTATTTAGAATGGCTGATATAAAGGCCTCTAAAAGACGAAGTTGAAATTTTTCGAAATCATACCTCTACCAGCTTTCCTTAAAACATTTCGTAAGTTTGTCCTCTTTATTCTTCTGTTACTGGCATGATATGACTACAGTGCTTTGTGTGACCAGCTAAATATTTTTAAAGTCTTAGGCAAATGGAAATGCTGCGTAAGCTTTAAATTGTATGTTAGAAAGGCTTAAAGCAAGGATCAGTGCAATGTAGAAATTGAGGTCAGTACTTTTATCATGATAGAAGCCATGTACTTCTTCTTGAAATCTCAATCTTTAAATGGTATTTCAAAGAAGCTTATTCACTCTTAGATTTGTATGCATTAGCATAAGCTTCACATATGCATAATGAGGGGGAAGGAGACCTTTTTGCTTGGGGAGGAATAACAGTAATGACTTAACCAACCATAGCCTAAATCAACAGCATTGATTCTATTACATTATTTAGGTCTCAGACTAGGGAGATGGCCATTGTTCTTGTGCAAGCAATTGTGTGGAGTGGTGTGGAGGATGACATTTCTTTGGCTTAACGTTTAATGCAATTTGAATAAGGTTTGTGTAGTGGTTCATGCTTAACACATTTATAGTAAAACTTTGTGGGGCAGCTGCATAGCCTGTAATTACTACGTAAGTAATATGTGACTATTTTTCTTTTGGAGACAAGAAAAGCTTTTCAATTCAAGTTTAAATTTATGAAATGCTGTGATAGCTATTTAAACTTTCAACACAGAAGAAGATATCTGTGCCAACCTTTCAGTACCCAGAGATGAATTAAAGGAGTATTTTTTTCTTCACTGTGAAAACAGTTTTTAAGTAGTACCCATATACCTCTTTCTTTGATTTAGCCCTAAATTTCTGACCTTTCTCAGTAACTATCGTTAATGAAATTACAACTTACCATTGGTGAGTTTTATTAAAGACATTTTTTGACTAGATAAATATTTCGGTGAGGTTGGTAAATAGCAATTCCCAAGTCTAACAATAACCCAGATGCCCAACCAGGGAAAAGTTATTTATTTAGACATTTTCCATATAAAAAAGGGACAAAATAGGAAGGAGCCTTCATTTTATATATGCTACTGTTAAAATGTTAATTGCTTGTGTGGCCCAACACACAGCAAGGCCAAACAAACCTAAGTGTCGCAGTTTGGAGCAGAGAAAGGTTTACTGCAGGGCCATGCAAGGAGAGGAGTGCATCATGCTCTAAAAAAACCCCAAGGTCCCCCGATGGGTTTTGGCAAAGCATTTTTAAAAGCCAGGTGAGGGAGGGGGTCGCAGGGTATGTGATCAGCTCATGCACAATTCTCTAACTGGCTGATGGTGAGGTAACAGGTTGATGTCACAGGGATTAACATTATTAGTCTTCGTCTCCTGGAGGCCTGGACCTACGTGCTCATGGCCATCAAGTAGTTAACATCTTCCAGTTGGTGGGGGGTTTTCACATCTCTCAAACAGCTCAGGAAATGTGCATCAGGTACTGTTATCTAGGTACTTCAGAGAGGAGCTAAAGCAGAGGATATGGGGGAGAGCTTGTCATGGGAAGGCCCCATAGGATCCTGCTTGGTTACATTTGCGGAAACATCTTACAATACCACTATTTCACAATTGACGATTTCAGGAAGAGAAAGGTCACTGCCTTTTTTGTGATCGTGCCAGGTATCAATATCTTTTTCTCCAGAGAGTCTCAATACGTATGTGCTCAAATAAATGCACAACGACTCATTTATTAGGGATAAGAATTTTACACACCACTGTGAAAATAAAGTGGGTAGGGGAAACAAAATGAGGAGATAAGGGAAAGACATTTTGTAGATCATAATGATTATGTGTTTTAATAAAACTGTTTTTTCAAGTCATAATTGAAATTGTAGAAGAAACACTTTAAGGTTTACCTATATTTATTAAGTGCCTATTGTATTTATTAAGCGCCATTGATAGTCTGTGAAAAAAGAAGTCACTTTAAGCAAGGTAAGTATGCTGTTATTATTTTTTATTTTATGTTGATCAAATTGAGTGATGTAGGAAAGTATCTACATACTGAATACATTAATGAAAGTTAAAGCTGAAGTAATTCTAGTGTCTTGCTTGGGTGCTACATGTTTTTTTCTCAGGCAAACCTAGAGCTTTTTGCTAATTAGTACTTATCACGAAGTGTTTCATGTGATAGAAATTGCCAGTATTTATAATAACTGAGGCAATGTTCCATCATAGCATAGGGATATTGTATATTTTGTCATGAAAAAAGTATATATATGCTGAAACTTTATGAAAAATAGCATGTACTAATATAAAAGAAACAGAATACTAATCATTTACAACCAAAGACATAACAATAAAAATTGAAATTTACCAACGCTACAATATTCTGTTCAATTTAATATTTGTGAGGAGAATAAAAATATCTCTTCTCAGAATTTGGGTAAGAAGTAGTATGATTAATTCAACTATGTTTTCTTATCTGGGTTTGTCTGTACAGTTTGTATTTCAGATAATTATTAGCAATCTTTTAAAGGACTATAAACAGGAAATTTAACATCTTGCATCAATCATATATCAGTATACCACCACTATTGAGTTCCAAGATATTTTTTATTTCATTTTTATTTATTTTCTAAACTAACTCTAAAGTGACACTAACTTTCTCAATAAGGATCTAGAGTAGAGAAATGAATGTTCATAATAGCTTGTCACAGAAAAAAAGAAATAAAATATGTCATTTACATTCTTACGTATGCCTGCGAATTCTAAATGCAGTTGATGGCTTTCACATAGTGGATATAATTCATGAATATTTCATAAAAATAGACAAGGGACTAGAGAAAAAGAGTTTCAAGATATATAGTGCAAAATTCTATCAATTTTCCTGAACCAACTGACAAATTCCTTTTTCTAAAGTGCAAATCTATTTTAAGAGAGACTTTTTAGAGTTCTTAGTTCCATGAAATGTGAGATTCACATAAATACATGATTCCTTAAGAGAAGGAATGAATAGGACCACTTACAAGTCCCCTTTTTGTGGCGTTTTTACACTAAGTGGCTCTTTTTGCTTAGCCCTGGAAAATGTTCTTATATTAATTGTTTGGGAGCTCCATTGTTTAGAGCATGTGCTTCTGGGATGCAGAGACGCTGAACAGGTGCTAAGCTACCCTGCTGAGGAGATCAGCCTTCTTCACATACAGTGTGTGTTTCAAGGACATGTGGTAATTTGGGCTCATGATAAATAACCACGCTGATAAGGTTGGCTGGTCAAGATTGGTCAATTAAAGTGGTTTTCAAAAAAGAAGGAATAAAACCTGAGAGCACGAGAAAAGCAATGTATATAAATATTGTATGTGGCATTTGAAACAATAGACTGGTCCCTAAGATTTAGAAATATAAGGAGAAGCGTAAATGAAAATTCTATGATTTTTCAGCTATACAGATGTCTTAGCCATTTCTGCTTGAAAAAATAATTAGAACTGCCTGGACCATTATTGTGGGGTCTTTTAATAGAGCAACCAATAACAAAGAATATTTAGGTCATTGTCAGGGATGTTGGATTTTAGCCTTGTTCTGACACTGTTTGATCATTTATCCCTTTAGTTATACTCGCATGTTCTGGAAATGATGTTCAACAGATTTCTCTACCACTAACTAGGAGTGTGACCTTGAAGAAGCTATTTAAACTCTTTGTGTTTTACATCCTGAAGATATGGACAAGCAATGCATTGGGACTAATGATTAACTTATACTTTGATTCATTTGTACAGGGTGAATAATTATGCCATCCATTCTAATTCAAAGGGTTATTAAAATGATATAACTTATTCAGAGTACTGTAAACACTGTACAGTTGGTGTACATAACAGGTGCCTCAGTTTTATAAATCCTACTGATTGGTGGTATTTATTAGTTATGTAGATAACTACAAAGAAAACATAGTTAATGCTAAAAAATACAGAGTATATAATTTTCATGAAATAATCACAATTCTCCTCTCTCTGGCCAATTGATTTCCAAAGAAACACATAAAATATTATTGATTGAAGAGTTATCACTTTTTCTTTTAAATCATATAGGTTTATTTATAAATTTTTCCAGCCCGTTTGCCAAGCCTAAAAGTTGTCACCCTTTTCTCTACCTCTGGGAGATTGAACATGGTCCAGATATTATATTCTAACCCCAGTGCAATCAGTTATCTGGGTTGGGAACTTCAAATTTCACACATTACCTGTATCCTTGGTCCACTGGTAATAAGAAAACCACCATCTTTCATAATCTTTGTAAGAAGATTATGTAATGATTAAAGCAAGTATTATTGGAGGACTTACTATTTGCCATGCATTCTTCTAAATGATTTTTGCATATATTAATTTCATTATTTTAAAGCTTAGTGTTCCAGAATAATATTACTCCCATTTGAGGTATGTGGAAATAGCTTAAAGAAGTTGTTTCCAAAGACACACATTAATATGTGTTAGGGCCAGGATCTGACTTAGTATCTGTCCAACATGAAACCTGTATTTTAAACTAATGGGCTCTGTAATTATGCGATTATGAATTGTTTATGGAATTGAGCCCCTTACAAATTTTACATTTTAGATAAAATTTTAAATAATTGGTTAGAAACACTATATTATGAGCAACTTTATAGGAATACTGTATAGCATTACTATTAAGGGTAGTTTTTAGACCAATTGCATAACCCTCACATAAAATGTCCCAGTGTTTTGAGAATCTAAACTTGGACCAGGTCAAGCTTCCCTCCTTGGAAGCTGAAAATATAGATTTTGTTTATAAACAGAATTAATTAGCAATTTTCAGAGGGATGCCAAAATGGTATTTTTTCTGTGTTTTCATCAAATAGGTGCTAATAGTTGCTGTTAACACAAAACTAATTGCCACCTAGGGTGGGGAGTGCAAGTTGCCTCGTCCTGTGACCACACTGGCCCATCTGTTGAGAATCTCTGCTAAGGAACAATACAGGAACTGGCATGCAATTTGGGTTCTGGCCAGTGGTCAACTAACAAGCTGGGACCACTTGGGCTAAGAAATGCCTTGAAGTCAGAGATGCTCTGCTGTCCATTAACTGGCAGCTCTTGTGTTGTGTGAGGGCAGAGCCAAGACCAGGTGCCAGTTTGCAAAGGATCTGTCTGAGTGCCGCCTGTCACTGGCATGTGAGTGTCGTCCCACCAGGAGCCACAGCAGGTGTGCTTCGTCCATCAAAGTGTGGCATATTAGAGCATTCAGCTAGGCTAAGGTCAGAACCAAGAGAACATTTTACCTTAGCCCAAACAGGAGGACAGACCAAAGGCTTACCACGACATGAGATAGTTGTCACATCACACCGTATCCCAACGGTGGATATACTGGATGTTTATCATTAGAGACGCTCTTTCTCATACCTGGGTTCTTGCCTTAACTAAATAAAGGGAAGAGTTATGTAATTGACTGTATCAACAAAAATCCTTGCCTTTATAAGACAATTTGTGGTTACAATCCCTTAGATGAATTAATTACTCCACAGGCTTTTCAAATTAAGATACAGTTCTGGTTGTTTGTTTATTTTTTTCTGTTGTTATTCTTAATAAATTGAATCGTAATGTGGAGCTGCAAGGTTAACTAGAATTTAGGAGATCAACATTCTTATCCCAGCCCTGTCATAACGCATCATGTTATTTTAAACAATTTATGTTACATGTCTGAGTACCACAGTCCACATCCGCAAAATGTGTAAGTTGCCTTGGATGGTTTCTGCAGTACCTTTAAATTCCAAAATGGTATGAATCTATGAATGGCAACAATGCAAAACGATTTATAAAGTATAATACATTTTTAGAGGAAAAAATCCCTAAGATTTGAAATGAATGAGCCTAAAAAGGAATATTAAAATTACTCATATAACCATTACCAATGGTATCTACTTTTTACGTTTTGCATATATCTTCTCAGATTTCTATGTGTAAATGGGCTTTTTTTTAATTCAAAATTGTTTTTGACCCTGAATGCTTATCTAAAATGTCTATTTAAAAATTTTACTTAAAAAGTTTATTAGACTTTATTTAAAAAGTCTAGTACTGAATCAAAAGAGTTGTTTTTAATTGCATTTTCCTTTCCCATAAATATAATATTAATAAATTATATTTACATAGTGCTTACTCTATATCAGACCTACTTTAGGCATTTTACATTAATACACATCCTTAGGACTTGATGTAAATACTATAATTATTCCAATATTACAAATGGGAGAAATGAGGTATAATGAGGTTAAGTATGACCAAGTCACTTAGTAAGGGGTCTAGGATTTCTGGCTCCAAAGTCCACACTCTTGACCACTACTTTGAGGTACTGGATGGGAACAACTTTTTTCCATTTTCCATTTGGGATTGAAGATTAGGAAAATACAGCTTAGTAAGTGCCTGGAGCATTTAGAAGTGTCACTTTCATCAGAAAGTCACAAAATATATCTGTGTGGTAAAGTACGTAATAAAGATTTTATAATCTTCATTATAATGGTACTTATAAGCAATAAATAAATCCATTATATCATATCAAATAAATTTTCATCTTTAAAAAATTTATTTTACACTGCCCATTGAAATAGAATTTATAACTATCTTTATTCTCACAGAACATTTTAACTTATCTTATCTGTGTTCTTCACAACAGTGTATCTGGAAAAAAAATAAAGTCACGAGAAGCACATTAGAAGCTAAAGAAATGTTTGCCAAGTGAATCAAATAGCATGAGTAAAGGATAAATACTAGAACTATGAACTCTTCTAGGGCATGACACTTTAACTCATCTTTTCATTCTCAGGGCACTTTTGAATTTACTAAAAGAGTATTTTTTTAATAATTTCATGATAATATTTTATTATCAACAGTTCCATGGATGGTTATAAACTGGAAGGCAGGACTGTGTTCCAGACTTTATATTTTCTACAAACATATATATATTTTTTATTTCTTATAATAGTCCCTTTGGGAAAGTTGCTGCTTGACCCACGTATTCACATCAACTGGTATGAATTGAAAGACAAAGGGAAAAAAAACAAATAATAACTTGAGACCCAGTATTACAATGACAATGTGAATGAGGATTATGTCTTTGTTAGTGTGTGAAAAAGATACAATTGCCAGAGATAAAAGATAAGAGAACGCTTCCAAAGCACACTAAGAATATACTCCACCACAATAGAAACAATTCTTAGTGAAATCTATTTTAGTTGGTACACAGTATTAACTCTTTGGAGCCTCATTCTAAAAGACCATATTTAGACAGGGAGAGTTGTGATTGGGGCACAGTGAACCTTTGCCAATAAATACAAGTACTAGAAGTTTCTTCTGAGAAGGTGATTGATCAATCATGTAGCTCTGTGGAATAGCCTTAAGGAGTTCCCTGGTTGCCTAGTGGTTAGGGTTCAGCTCTGTCAGTGCCGTGGCCCAGGTTCGATCCCTGGTCGGGAACTGAGATCCTGTAAGCCACGCAGTGTGGCCAAAATATAAAATTTTATAAAAATTAAAAACCAAAGATCTATGTAATAACCTTGTGACAAAATCTCAGTGCAGAAATTTTGCTAGTTATTCTTATGAGCATAACTGTCACAATTGCAAAGGTTATTATAATATCTTTCAACTCATTTCCTCGACTATATAGGCATTTGACACTTTTATAAAGAATATCTGGTTGAATATTCTGTGTCATTGCAATTCATACAACATATGGCACTTGTTATAAAAAAATGTTCAATGAAAACTATAAATATTCCATTCATTGACTCACATTTTCTAATAGTTTTGTCCAAATATTTACAGCACATAGAGCAGAAACAAAAAAATCAATCAAGACTTTTACCTTTATTTGAGATTTCATGAAGAGACTGAAAGAAAATATTTTGAACATAATTTATAGTAAGATATCAATTATCTCCAAGGAATAATGAAAATCTTCAATGTAGACTAATAAAATATTATTTATATTTCATGAATTATTTCAAAAGTAACCACAGACATCAATCAAACATTTCTATGTGTTGATATCCCAGCATATTAAAAAAAAAATGACTTTGCTCTCAAGAATTTGAGAAGGAAAGTAAGACTTTTAGAAGAAAGTATGAGATATAAAAACATTAATTATTAAATAAGGAAAATTATATACAGACTATGATGTACAAGACTCTTTAGGGTTTCAGAAAATAAAAGCTTCTCTATTCCCATGTGACACTAGAAACGGGTCTGAAAGGAAGAATAGAATTTCTATAAGTGGAAAGAAGACTATTCTAAGAGATGGAAGCAGGATGAAAAAGCTCTGGTGGTGGAAAGGGTAGGCCAACAATTTGTGGTTCAGTTTCCCTGGCGCGTAGTGGAGTGGCACTTAAGGCCAGCAAGGTTAGTTGAGGCATTATTATGAAAGCCTCTAATCCCAAGTGAAGTGTTTATACGGAACACACTGTGAAATGGGGAATTCACTAAACACATTGAATAGAAATATATTCTTGTTTCTACGTTTAGAAAATTGATTCTTACATTTATATGTAGTGTAGCTTGGAGCAGAGAAAGTTTGGAGGTAGGCATACCTGGTAGGAAGTTGTTTAAAAACTAGTTAGTGGATTACATTGGAGTATTTCCTGTGAATACCCCAACACGGGTATTAATGCAAGTGGCAATACAAAGAAAAATGTGTTGTTTTTTTTAAATTAGTAATTGATTCTATGTCAGGGTTCATGGGAGAAGAGGGATTAAAAGTAATACTGAAGTTTATTCTGAGGTTGGGTGCCTGGATGAATGATGTTGTCCTTAATAAATAGAGAAGTCAAAAGATTTGTTTAACCTAAATCATTTTTAATCATATAATAATACCATATGTAACTGAATTCAAGTTAGAATTATTTGTGAGATACAAGAGTATTTTTTTCTCTGAGTTAAGCGGAAAAAAGATTGCCAAATCAACTATGATATGCCATCTCTGATAGAGGATTTCTAATTTCAGAGATTTAAAATATGAAAAATGTGTATCTTAAAATTGATTAACTATGGGAGTAAAAGCTAATGTTTGCAGATGTTTTACATGCAAGTAGCTCATTTAATCAATCGTCACAATTGCCGCATGAAGTAAGTATTTTTATACTATCTTTATTTTACAGTTGAAGGATCTGAGAAGCAAATTTCACTGGCAGACAGAGATTTAAATTGAAGCACTTTAACCCTAAAGTATACTCTCTTAACTACTACACTAAAATAATTTGTTTCAAAGAAAATTATATTAAGATAATAACAAAAACTATAATTTTTTGAGGGCCCACTGGCTTCACGTTAGGCTGTTTCACATTTTATAATTAATCTTTCCAACAGCCTTGAAGTATGAATCCCCTCTTTTAACAAAGGAAGAAACTGAGGCTTAGAGCAAATGAACTACGCGCTCAAGATCACAGGACCTGTGGGTGGCAGAGCTGGAGTCCACACCCAGGTCTCTCTGATATCATTATTGTAATTGTTTATTTTTCTCCCAGACTCCCCAACTCCCTTTGCCGTATTTATCTTGATCTCAAATATCCAGTCCTACGTCTAACATGTGGGGCTCACCAAATACACATTCAGTACGGTATAGTAGCTCTCAATTAGGACCAATTATGCTTCTCCCTTTCCTAGAGGGACATTTGGCAATGTCTGAAGGCATTTTTGATTGCTACATTTGGGGGATTAGGTGCTACTGTCATCTAGTATGGAGAGGCTAAGAATGCCACTAAACATCCTGTCACTATGCACAGGACAACTCCCACGGCAAAGAATAATCTGCCCAAAATGTCAATAGTGCTGAGGCTGAGAAACCCGATTTAGTGGAAACAATGAATCTGGGCCTTGCTCACCCGAATGCTATTTTATTTGATTTTTATTTTTAATGTTAGGACAAAAATAATAGAATATAGTTCAAAGAAATAGATTTCAAAGATAATAGTCTTTTCTTATTGCCTTAACTATGACGGTTATACCAGTGAGATGGACAAATAATACCATGAATGGACTTGACATAAACATGTCATCATTTAACACAAGAAGAAGACCCTTTGGTTCACTAATGACTTGAAGTGAATGTATATTTTCTAGAATATATGAGGCAGGGAATTTTTCTTTTCATTTCTTGTTCATGAAATTGTTGCTGAATTGATCAAACTAGTTGAGTAGCTTAATTAGAGAAGTGTCTGAGCCTTCATTTTCAAATAGACCTACCAACCCACAAGTTCTGTGACACATTTAATAAGTGCTCCAATGTCATGTTGAATTTCTAAATTACTCCATAAGCATATTTCACAAGGAAGTTTCTATGGGCAGAAGGCAAGAAAAGAAAGCCTTTTGAACCTTCCATAGAACCGCCTAGAATGAACATCTCTCTGAGGACACAGAAGCCTACCCTGCCCCTAGTGCTCACTTTGAACACCTATGAAGGAGAATTCCTGGAGTTTGTCCATCAAATACTGCAAAGCCACTAAGTATGTGGCAAATTTAAAAATCCATTTTATCCCAAACTTGCAGTCCCTTATTGCACAGATTTCATTCCCAACTCAGAAGAGTGCAAGAAGAATGGGAGCTGCTAATCAAAAAGTCTGGTCTGAGCTGTGAGTTCTGTGGACTCTTGTGAAGTTAATCTCTAAAGTCCTTTTCTAAAAGAACTTAAAGTTAAGATTAATTTCTAACCAAACACAAAACTGTGAGATATATCCACTTTTCCAAATCTGATATTGTAATTTCTAGTCCTATTGTAAAACCAAATTGTCTTAAATGCACTTATGCCAATAAAATAACTATTTCTAAATTGGAGGATAATTTAACCTGCTTCAGCACTTAATTTGTTCCAACATTATCTCCTTAATTGTGATATATTTGCACTTTTTACCCTAAATTTTTCTGTTCTAATTAGTTAAAATAATAACTGCAATATTTTAAAAAGTATTTAAAAGTAATACATTTAAGGAGTTGCAGATATTATTTGAATAATCTGCTAAAAGTTAGTGAAAACATTATCACAATATGGTTGCATATTAAGGACAGTTGTGAAAATAATTAAGCATTCCTTTCTGTTATTATGAGCCAAAGGAAAATCCCAATATCTCTAGGATGGTTTGAACTTGATTTCATATGAGTGTGGAAGGAAGAGTACATGATTTTATTATATATATATATATATATATATATATATATATATATATATATATACACATACACACACAATTATGTCAATACATAATTGAGGTTTTCCCAGGCAAATGCAACAGAAAGGCACTGGGACAAGAAAAGTGAGGATACTGGCAAGTATCTTATGGGCCATGGAATCTAAGCAGGGTAGACAAATAAGTGTTGATGCAAAGGAGTGATAGAAATGGAGGAAGAGGTCCAGTTTGTAAACTGATTAAAAGAGTAGGAAACATGCAAGGTTATGGCAGGATCAGATATTTGAACTTCAGATTTCAAAGATATTTGAACTTCAGATTTCAAAGATGGATCCATTCCAATTGAAGAAAAGTTCCAGGATCTTGCTATGAGACAATGGCAAAGGGAGATGGAGACAATATCTCTGAAGGAGGAGATGTTAGAGTAGTGAGAGGCAGCTACAGAAAATCTCACATAACATCTATTGGGCATTTACCATATGCTAGGTTCAGGTCTCAACACTCTAAATGTATTAACTCATTTAATCCTTACAACATCCCTGTGAAGTAGGTCCTTATTAAATGCCATCTTGGTCAAATGGAAAGAAATTCTAAAGGTTCCATTTGAAAACTGGATAACATAATTACTATTCAATGGGATAGGACTTTTTGGTTTTGCTTTTAAAACTTTGCTTGGTTTGTTTTGAGGCTATGTAATTCTTTCCAAAAATATTTATTGAGTAACTGCTCCATGTCAGGCTCTGGGTATTATTTGGAATATCTGGGAAGGTGTTCTCACTTTCACTCTTTCTCCACCCTTACACAAACCCACAGGGAAGAGCCAGATTTCTATTAATGCATGGAGGTGAAGGTGAAAATCTGAGAGAGATAGAGGATCAAGAAGTTTTACAAATCAGCAAACAGGTAGTTCAGATGGCACAGTGAAAAATTTTGTGAAGAGGACCACAAAAAAGTTGTCTGAGGTTATATCAGAGGAGATAAAACTCACTGCAGAGGTGGTGAAAATGAGAGAATAAGATACAGGAGAAGACGGAAACTTGGATGGTGACCAAGGGTACCAGGCTATGAACTTCACAGTTGTCCACAGATTTGCCAAGGGAGTTAACTCTTGGAGTCTCTGCTGTCTGTCATAGGTGTAGAAGATGGGAGAGACAGGGGGTACTCAAAAGACAGCCATAGCCTCAGTGATTAAAATTTGGAGGTACTTTTAGTTGGGATGAGCAGGGTGCTTTGGCCTTTCTGGAAGGACTCGGCTGTAGTTTGGTTTAATTGCCCAGTCTCCAGAGAGGGACTCTGTTTTCACGATGGTCAATGTCTGGGATTCCCTGGCAGTCATTTTGAGGCCTTGTCTTTTGGGCCTATTATCCTGTGATTTGAAATATGCCCTGTGTTAAGTTAACTATTGTTATATTCTTGTGGGTATTTTAGTTATCGTTTTTATTTGCTTGCTTTCTCTTAGCTTTTTAGTTGGAAAACTCCTTGCTCTCTCAGCTGTGCTAAAGAGAGACTAGAAGAGGCGTTTTCCATTGATGGGTCAAGCCTACAAGGGTAGAGCCACCTTTGATTGGGATGAAGATAACGAGGATAGCATTTACGGGAAGCCAAAAAAGGATAAAATATTGTTTGGTTAATTAAGACAGAGTCAAGAATGCCATCATATTTCAAGTTTCATTTTGGCTTTCTGTATAAGCTTCCAGAATAGAACAGCAAGTTCTCTTTGGGGACCACTTTTCTCTTACTATTTCCCTATAAGTCTAATCTCCCAAGATTTTTGTTCCCAATGAATGTTATGTTAATTTTAATTTTTAAATGATACCTGTTCTTCATACTGCTCTTAAGTGCCCTGCAGGTTTTAGTTGATCGGTGTGTCTCTAATTATCAGTGAATGATTCCATGAGATTAATAAGTGATTTTTTTAATCTTAAAAATTCTTCTGTTGAAAACAAAGCAATACTTTGTAACATTTTCATGTAAAAGCTCCATAGTTAAATTTTCACTGAATTTGGAACTACGGAATGCCTATTATTGCAGACCTTCCTTCATTTTCTGAAAGAATCTAAAAGGTGTAAGGTGATCTTCAGCTATTTTGATTGAGTGCAAGTATTTTGAAAACTGAAAACAAACTTTTCAAGTCTCCCTAAAAGGAAAGAAGCATTTACTTGTGTAGATATTAAATATTTCCTGGTCCGATTCATAGTTTTTACGATTGGCCAACTTAATGATTAATAAAGCAGATACATAATAAAATTTTAGGTGCTAATTCAAAACACTCGTTCTAGAATTGGAGCCAGACATCCTATAATAAGAAGTAGTAGGTAATTTCAAAACTAAAAATGCTGAGAAGATAAATTTCCGTCCACAAAAAACAAAGGTGCTTTTGAGATGAGAACGGTCTTTCAGGAAGTTTTATTAGTGTAGAGACCTCACACAAGTCAAACAAGGCAATGAGATACAGGGACTTAAACTGAACATGGTAAAATTCCAGTTTGTAGTAGAAAATGTAGAGTATTTTCTTTCGTCTTTTCTCCTCTCAAATTATATAATTTGGGAGATTTGGAGGGGGTGGTCCCTAAGTTATCTTAGTTATATTCATAAAAGCCAGAAAATCATGAGAAGTTCCTACCCTAGAAGCTTAAGGTACATTGGGGATTGCAAAGTATGAGAAATGTATAAAATGTGGTTATGTTATAAAACTTGGCCAGTTTTCAAAAATCTTGTTTGGTATTTTCAAAGTAAATTTAGATTTATAGGAACTCTTCCCCCTAGCTGTGAGAGGTTTCTTTAGCAGGAAGAAATAAAATAGATTATCTCACTTAAATTTGGAAGTGATTTTAGCATATAGTACTCTGTTTCTTAAAATATCAGTAATATTTTCTCTTTTGACACATTTTTAAGATTATTTAAGATCACATACAAACAGAACCTTGCATACAAACTGTTGTTTTAAGTATTAAAAGAAATGTATTTTGTTTTGTTTATTATTTAGCTGAACAGATGGTAACGGTTTGACACAATTTAGTTCCCTTTTTCTCTCTCTCTTTTTTTTCTTTTTTCCTTTGGGAAAAAAACAACACAAAAACCAGAGCTTCTTTTCCCACTTTGTCACAGCTGGTTACCAATCAATCTCAATTCACGGTACAGTGATGATAGCACATGTTGTCCGGGGGCCAAATCTGATTGGGTTGCATTTTTCAGCAATGTTTCATATCAGAAAAAAAAAAAAAAAAAGGTATCTTTATAGTGGGGACTGTCAGCACATGATTGTACAACTGTCATTAATCAAACCTGGCAACAATGACTGCATTTATACAAGTCTGAGACTGGCAGATTTCACAATCAAAATCACCCAATTTCTGTTAGGATTTCTTCACCAGTAATGTTTTTTCATCTGTTTCTTTTTTTTTCTTATTTTTAATTAAAGTCAGACAATACCTCCTACATGTTGATCACATATAATATCATACCATGTTGGAAAACTAGTTGTTTTATACCAAAGTGTGCTCTAGTTACTAAAAATTTATCCTCCACTATGTAAAGAAGGCTAAGAGCAAATCAGGGAAAATTTTAGGTACATTAGATTGTTTAATAAAACAATAATTTTAAAGTATATAAATATATATATATATATATATATATATATATATATATATATATATATATGGAAATGCATTTATGACCCTCCTAGGATTACAGTTGGTTTTAGAGCAATACTGAGAAAAATATTGATAAAAGTTAGTTTCTGGAGTTTTTGAGACTCTGAACATAGAGTCTGATGCAGAAATACACACCTGCTCAAAGCACATGCACACAGAGCAATAAACACACATATCAAATGGAAAAGGTGTGTTGTTCTGTGTTAGAAAAATAAATGGACACCGATGCACAGGACATCGACTTCCGTCTCTCTATAACTCGAGACAACAATATCAGAATCTTCTTCTATAAAATGGTGTTTGGAAATAGGCATTTTCTCTAATTTATTGTTGTGAAATTTATATGAATCTCAGTTGTAAACTGTAAAGATCTCTTTAAATATAAGGAACTATTATTTATAATTATTTATATTACTCAGTCAATATTTGCTTTCTAGGGAAAAATGAATGTTTCCGCAATTATCCAATCTAGTAGTGTAAAGCATCAATGAGATGACTATTAAGCATGTACAAATTTATCCAGAAAGGAATACAAGAAATAAGGCCACAATTATTGGACCTGTGGAAATATTTGACATCTAATTTCTTGTGAAATATGTACTTTTAGGAAGCAAGTTATTGTCTCAGAGACATCATGACCTGTAGAGAAAGCAGAGACTGGCAGTAGATACTCATGACAATTTTTCTCCTGACTATAACTGTCTCAATGTGTGTGGCCTTGGGAAAGGAACTTTGTCATATTTTGCCTCAGCTTGCCTAAATGTGAAACTAGCAATGAGCCAAATATCTAATTCTTTCTGGGTTTTGAAGTTATTTAGACGTAATTTCTTTAAAACCAACCCTCAAATATCTTAAGTTTTTGCAGGTAAGAGCTAATTTGATCATAATTATAGGTTTATCATTTCTCTGATCTGAGTTGTATCTTATTGTGAAAATTGACAAAGGTACCATGACATGCTTCAGTCTTTTGGGTTGTGGGTACTGTCAGGGTTCAGGCTAGAGACTGGCACAGTGGTTCAGTTATGTTGGAAGGGACCGCAGTGTCTCCAGTTGTACAGTTCTATTAGACCCATGTAGGCAGTGTGATGAAGGAGAAAAAGTGTGCACTTTGGAGGAAGACAGACCTTGATTTGAAAATCCAGATTTCTATGTGAAAGTGTCAAAATTTTAAATATCAGTTATTCCAATAATTTTAAAACATTAGTGAGCCAAAACACAACACGCACATGGATACACACACACCACTTGCTCTCATGCAGACTTCAGTCCACAAATGAGCAAACTGCAATTATGATTTTATAGTATCCGGTGTAAATTTCTGTAGTCAGACCACAAGGCCTGAATTCTAATAACAACTCTGCCACTAGAAGCTTAATTGGCATGTTGACCATTTATTCATTGAACCCATTAAGGAAAAATTTGTGGGAGTAGTTGCCATTTTGGTAGTATATCCCCTGTTTAATTTCTCTTTATAGATTCATACATCATGATTTTTAAAAATTGAAACTTTATGCTTTCTTTTGGTAGAAAGTTGTAACCGCTGTAATATAATTGATGAAGAATGTGCCAGGAGAGCTAGTTTTTAATATGGTCTAAACTTTTGCTACCAATGAATTCCCAGACTCTGAATAGCAAAGTATTATTTTTCTAATCTTAAAATTAGAATATTAGACTAGACTCAATATTTTTTCCCTATGTCTCAGAATTTATAATCTGTTGGTTTCGTGGAATAACCAATTTCCATGTATTTTCTTATAATTGCATAATTAAATAGCCTTTTCCCCCCTCTTATCCTAAAGGTATTTTATTTAGGCTTCAAGTATTCTCCTTTAATATTATATTTGGGGATTTTCTGAGTATTTCCATGTTCACTGATTCATATTCTTCACAGTTTTCTAGACTTAAATTATATTTTTTGAAGTTATTGTTTTCACACGTGAAGAGTTCAAGTTCATGTATGTCACCTTTTCAATTTTTATGTCTCTAATTCCTTTCTTGATTAATAGGGGGTAAAATTGAACATAATATTCCACTATGCCATATTTTATAAAAGTGTAAAAATAAACTATATAGTTTCAGGTTGAAGCTTATATGCCTAAAATTTCTAATTTTTAAAATAGGAGACGTAATAACTTTACTCCTTACCTACCAGAATTGTTATGAGAATACATTAAAAAGTATATTTAAGAACACTATGCAAATGCATTTTTTGTCATTATTTTATTTTAATAACACATGTGATTAGTAACCACTCTAGCTGCCAGAATAATGAGTTGATATTCTCAAAAGCATTGAACAAAGCACAAAGCTTTACTTTGTTCTCCTGTAGTCTTCACATTGTTTTAGATATTCTTCTAGAATTATTTCATTTACTTTTGTGCAGAGAGAGAGGGTTTTTTCATGTTACCAACTTACAGAGGGAAATTTACAGTGATAATATGTAAATCAAAAGTCTAGATTGCTAGTCAGGACTCGCTAACTTCTTTATTTTAGCTCTATCTCCACAGTAGCATTTATGTATTAAATATTGTGAGTCTTAACATTTACAGTATTTTGTTTGATTTAACCTACATTTCAGAACTAACTGCTGATATATAAAGCTAATAACACTACTTTGTTTCTTGATATAATAGAGTTCTATATTTCATATTAGTTTACCTTTCAGTTCTGCATACGATTGTTTTACTAATAACGATGCTATGAAAGAACTATAGAAGAATTTTAAGAATGTGTTGGATGGTTCACCACTCATTCCGTAAGCATTCATTGAGCACATCCAAGATCTCAGGTGCTGTTTGGTAGGGTTCAGAGTATATAGTTTGGAACAAGACAGAATCAATTATTGTTCTCATGGAGCATACATGCTCTTGGAAACTAGGTAGACAATAAACAAGCAAACAAAAATTTGATAGAGGTGTGTGCTGTGAAAAAGATAAAAAGTACTAAAACTAACTAAAAATATAAAAACAAAGAATAAAAACAAGTAAAAGTAATTTTAAAATGTAACTAGTGGGGCTTCCTTCCCTGGTGGCGCAGTGGTTGAGAGTCCGCCTGCCAACGCAGGGGACACGGGTTCATGCCCCGGTCGGGGAAGATCCCACATGCCGCGGAGCGGCTGGGCACGTGAGCCATGGCCGCTGAGCCTGTGCGTCCGGAGCCTGTGCTCCGCGACGGGAGAGTCTACAACAGTGAGACGCCCGCGTACCGCAAAAATAATAATAATAATAAATGTAACTGGTGGGTAAAGGGCTACTTTACATTGTTTGGGCAAGAAGATATCTTTGAGGGGATATTTGGGTTATCTTGAAAGTCAAGAATGATCAGCAACAGGGCTTCCCTGGTGGCGCAGTGGTTGAGAGTCCGCCTGCCGATGCAGGGGACACGGGTTTGTGCCCCGGTCCGGGAAGATCCCACATGCCGCAGAGCGGCTGCGCCCATGAGCCATGGCCGCTGAGCCTGCGCGTCCGGAGCCTGTAGCTCCACAATGGGAGAGGCCACAACAGTGAGAGGCCCGCGTACCGCAAAAAAAAAAAAAAAAAAAAAAAAAAAAAACAAGAATGATCAGCAACAGCAATGAAAACTGTAGGGGAAGGGCATCCCCTGAAGTTACAAGAGAAGTACAAAGACACAGTGGTAATTAGGTTGTTATGTTGAGCAAGGGAAAAAGGGCCATGTTGTCAGGAGAGAGTGAACAAGAAGTTGGAGAGATTATTTAAAAATCTCAAAGACCAGAGTCTGTGCTCTTAACCACTTGGTTATGCTACTGGATGTTAAAAGCTCTGTGTTGGGGTTTTGGATATAGCAGTGAGTGAAACAGACAGGATCTCTGCCTTTATCAAAATAGACAAATCAAAATGTGAGTGAGTGCAGATTGATTGGTGTAGCAAGAAGTTTTTTTGTTTGCTTTGGGGGGTCGGTTTTGGTTTTTTGTTTGTTTGTTTTGTTTTGTTCTGAGGAGAGAAGAATCATAGTTTTCTAGTGTGGTAATGGATGGCTTCAAACAAGAGTAGTGGAAGATAAGGCTTCCCTCATGACTTAGGACATTGTAAATCAGCAGAAGTTTAACCCGAAACATGCAGACAGAAAAGTAACCACCATAACTGGAGGATGGAGGAGCAAGGATAGTTGAGTTTAGTTGGCATGCTTGGTTCATAGACACTTGATTTCTGTCTTGCAGAGTTCTGTAAAATAGAACTTTTATTAGGTCCATGTCTCAGTTCGTAATAATGTTAAGCTGTGTTATTCTTTTATAACTAGCTAGAAGTAGAAGAAATCTGATTATAATAATCTTCAGTGCAAGCCTAAAAGCAATAGGAAGTCCCAGCTAGTTGTAAGCAGACAGAACCAATTAAAGTAATATTTTGGAAATATAGCTTTAAATGTGTGGTATGTATGTATGAGGAGGACAGTCAGTGTGATCAACCAGAAGCTATTGCAAAAATGTGTGTGTGAAATAACACACACACATTTTCATTTTCATCAGTGAAAATCAAGAAGAAAAATCAGACATGAAAACAATGTAAAGATAACTTCTTCATCAATTTGTATAATTTCTTAGAATCTAATAAGAGCATATTCTTATGCAAGCTCTTAAAAAATTCATGTTAAAATTTTAGAATTTTTTTCTGAACTAGTATGTTAGTGTACTTGTTACAAAATAGAAGTGTGACAATAAATGTTTGTGAAAGAGCCGACGACGTGCATTTCCAGAAATCACTCCAAGGCATGTGGATGTTTTAAAAGTTAATACTGCTAATCTAAAAAAAGGATTACCCCTTCTTAATTCTTTTAGCCAGTGTCTGTTTTGTCAATTTGCCAACAAATAAGAGAATCTTCTCCTTTAATATATTTCAGCTCTATTATATTCAAGGTACCTAAAAAATAAATCATATATTTGAATGCAGTGTAACTTACAAAATATAACTCACCAAGAAACTGAACTATACACTGTTTTCTTACTGTCTAAGAGCTACCAAAAAAAAGTCAAAGTGTTAATAATACCTTTGAGAGTTTTGATGCAGCCAGAGTTGTATACATGTCTAAATTATCGGTAATTGATAATCAAGCAGCTAGAGATAAGATACAAAATTAATGATCTTATTAGCAGTAGCTTTAATCTAAGCAATTGCACTTTATGGCTGAACGTTGTGTGTGTGTGTGTGTGTGTGTGTGTGTTATTTTAGGTAAAATACAGTATAAAAGAGAAAAATGAATAGTTAGTGTTATCTAAATATAATCAATGTTATTTAATAAAACCAATTCATATTCTACACAGGTATGACATCAGAGATGATTACACACTGAGAATTAAAAAGGCCATGAGTACAGATGAAGGCACATATACGTGTATTGCTGAGAATCGGGTTGGAAAGGTGGAAGCTTCTGCTACCCTCACAGTCCGAGGTAAGAGACTTAAGATGTGAAATACAATTGAACCAGAAGACTAATATTTGGTCAAATTGGTAAGTGAACTCACAATCAAAATAATAGCTTATGCTGTTTTATTATCACATTAAAATGCCTAGATTTTGTGTCCTCTCTATATTTTAGTTGAAATAAAATTACTTTCAAATTTGGGTTTGAAGGGATGATCATTTGAAATGATTAATTTTTATTTAATAAATAATAGCTAATGTAGTTTAAAAGTAAATCTTAAAATAGGAAAGATTTACACTAATCTTTTATGTTTCCATTGTTTTGAACTCTTTACTGCTTTTAAATGTCACTAATTTCAAAGATACTTGGTTTTCTGTTTACTAGATTGTCACTTTATACTAGTAGACTTTTTTTGAAATTCTTTTTTATTTCAACATTCAAAAAGCAATCTGAAAAAGCTAACACTGCTTCCAAAGGTGAAAAATGGACACAAAGGAGCTCCCATGTTGAGAAAATCTGATTTAGAAAGTGATTTGTGAAGTTCATTCACCTTAAAAAATTGAAATAGTCAGTGCCGCTCCTGTAATAACTTTCACTTTCTGGGTATCATGCACTTTCTCAGTCATGGAATAATTTTCATTTATAGACTCCCTGCAATTACTTATAAGTGAAAGAAAGCATTACTTAACCCTACAGTGAGCTAGAATGAATTAACTGCCTTCCTGGTGGCGCATGTTGATCCACATGAGTAAATTATATAGCCCAAGGTACCAAGTAGTACCAAGTACACAGTTACACTTACTCTCGCCAAATAGATATCACCCATGGCATTGTTTACACTCACAGAACTTCAGAGATAGGCAAGTACATCCATTGCCCTATCTTCCAGCCTTTCTTCCAGTACCTTAACTAATGCCTCCTCCTCCCATCCCTCATGATAAGGAAGTGGGCTGCATGTTTATATCCATGTCTCACTTGCATCTCACCCTGTTTAGTCAGACCTCTTAGCCTTGTGCAGCTTTGCTCACAGAAGTTTTCATAAGATTAGGAGAAAGGCTTGGAGGAATTTGGATTGGCAAGAAGTGTGTCAGGGATTCTCAGACTGGTCCTCTAGCTGGTAAGAAAAATGATTTTTGCCAGATGTATGATTTGGGCATCATATCATTAAAAAGAAACCTTCCTCCAGGTAAATATTAGGAGACATTTACTCTGGATACCTAGAAAAAAAACTGGTGAGTTCCAGACTTCTCAATCACTTCATTCCTATTCCGCTTAATCCATTTTTCCCCCATCCAGATAGTCTAGTGTGGACTTAGATATAAAATAAACTTAGACAAAATGAGCAAACTAGTTGCTTAAAAAGTTTTTCATTCCTCATTAGTTAACAGATCACAAAAAACTATGATGATACACCAATTGAATATATATACTGATAATATATGATCAAAATCTGATTTGTAAGTCACTTTAGTATAGTTAACCTACCTTTTCCGGTAGGTGGTTATATATTTATGTATATTTGTTTGTTTTTATCTAGTCAGTCCTTTGCAAAAGGAATTCACTTGACCATAATTCGCCCAAAGTTTGTTTGTTTGTTTTTTCTAAAGTAAGTGGAAAAAGAAAATAAACAACTAACCAAGAAATGTTCCTGTCAAAAAAATATTTGCTGACTAAACAAATGGTGAGAAAATGTGAGGAGTTGTTTGTTGGTAGAAGCAGCAGGGTTCCTTTTATACTTGAATGCTTGGATGAATGAGATTTGAAGTGGTCTGTTTGCTTTAAGATCTTTCCCAGCTAATTGTTTTCATAATTTGTTGAAAGTTTCAGGTTTACCATTTCATTTAACAAAGCATGCTACTCCTGGATGGATGTTTGAAGCTAATTTACAAAACTAATAGAAAGAGTTGTTTGTTTTCAATAGGATTCTTTTTTTTAAATCAGCAAACCTTAATGGTCTCTCCCCTAATCTGTGTCCTGTAAATGGATTAGAGTGTTTAATCTATGTAGTATGCATTTCATCTAAGACTGAAACCTCAAAAACAGGGTTAAAGAATTAAAATCTCCATAATATAATAGAATGTGGAGTAAAAATTGTTTAAAAATACTTTTTTACCATTAGGAAAAACGGTTGGGATTTCTCATACTAAGAGGTTAACGGAAAAAAAAATGTTATCTACGGCTTATTTTTTTACACTCATTTTTCTATGCACATAAATGAAATGTTCAGCCCTTCTCTGGATTGTTTTATTAGAACAGGGTCAACTGACCCAAGAGGCCACATCCATTTTCATCCATTTAATGCAGGGACACAGTTTAGTTTAATTTGCTGATTTTGAAAACATCCACCTGCTGGGTTTTTTTTTCAGGATGAAATGTTGCTATGTTACAACAAGTTTTATTGTGATGTTTCTGCTAAAATTTTATCATGATATTCACTTCAGCCAGTTTGAGAAAAGAAAACGAAGTTTTATAATCACAATCTGAAACAGACTTACTCAGTTGTTTTCCACTTCAGAAATATGGTGAAAATAGACTATAAAATTAAACTTAACAGCAAGTAGCTCCCTTTGCTGACTTGACAAACATAAAATTAGAAAGAAATATTGCTAGACAATAATGAGCCTCCTAGCATTTATATTCTAATCAAATACTTCATGATCTAATAGAACTTTTTAAAAGTGGCTCCAAAATGAGTGAACACAAACTGCATATTTATAAACATATTTTTTTCCCATTTTTCAGTTGCTTAAATTGGCTTTGCATAAATCAAAGCTTCGTTGGGAAAACTATCTTGGTTCTAGAGCAATAAAGCTTTAATTTTTTTGGAACTTTCCTAGACTAAGAAATATATTTTATTTCTTTAAAACATGATTTTTCACCATGTTTTTTTCTTTTTCTCTCTTTACAATCATAGACTCAAAATGCCTTTTTGTTTCTAAAGGAAACATTATGTTTCAGATTCAGCTGGAGGTGGCACCTGAAAATGCAAATTCAAAAGTGAAACACAAAGTACTTTTACTACTAGACATTGGCAAAATCAAGAGAAATCTCATCAGTCAGAATAAGGCACAACTTCATTACGTTAGTCTGTTGTTTTGTTCTTAGTTGTTATTTTTGTGCCCCCCCAGAAAAAGAAAGAAATTATTGTGCATAGCTCAACTTACTTTCTCCCTCTTGCTATAGTAAACCCACTATAGACTGTAGGACACACTAGAGTTTCACTAAGCCAGAATTTTCATTCAGCTGCTATGATTGCTTTAGTCTTCTTTGAGTTGTATTACCCCCCCTTTAATTGTGAATAATATTCTAAGACCATGAATCTCATAGAGAATAAACTCCAATATAGTTTCAAAGATTACACAGAACTAGAATTGTGATGCATTTGTTGAGTGAATGAAGGTCTATAAATATGGTTTCAATGGCTATATCTATCTCACCATGCCAACAAGTCATCAAGACAAAACTACTCATAAGTTCGAGAGTTACACTGGGTTCACACTGGAGCTTTACCCACTGGGGTATGGATGAAACACTTGTTTGCTGAATAAATTTATATTTTGAAATGTAAGATTTAATAAAAGTTCAAACGCTACTAAATCTATTTCTTCTTCATTTGAAAATGGGACCATATGTTTTATATTTGTCCATTGCTTTTATATAAAGTGGTTTACTATCTAAATTGATTTGGCATTATTCTTTTTAAAGAAAGTATTATTAAGCCCATGTGTGTCTCTTACAGTTTCTGTGCATTAAAAAAGGGGGCAGTCTATGACAACTGATTTTAGTGATTGAAAGTTATAGAATAATAAAAAACAACAATAATTTGTTGAAGCAGCAGTTTGAAAGCCATTCTCAGTATGGACAAGAATCTATTTGTCAGTCATTGTTTCCTGCCCTCTGCCAAAAAAAGAAAAGAGCTTAACAGTAGTTAGAGAGCTACTCAGTTGAAATCTCTAAGGATGTTCCAACCTATCTGTTATATTTTCATCTACCCTGTCCACGGATGAAAAGTGATGTGATCTTAACTTATTACTGGCTGAAACGCAGCATCAGGGGCTTTTCTGTAGTCCTTGTAATGGTTCTGACTAACCATGCTTAAAATCCAATTGCTATTTAAATCAGACAGCAAGGCCTTCTTTTATTGACATGACATTTGCTAGCCTGTGACTTGAATAGTTATATTCATCAGGTTCTTAACTTTGGGGTAACACAAGGCTGTTTAACTCTAAAAAGATCTTTGAAATAATAACTATAGTAAATGATGATGACAATAAGACCTTATGTAAAGTATCTCTCAAATTGCTTAAAGTTAATCTCGGTGTGCAAAGTAATTATTTTCTTAGAGCTCTATTTATAATTACGTTCAGTTTTTATCAAGCTAGGACATCCTGTTCATACTTGAATAATGAGACTAGAAATCACCCTACTGTCCATACTTAAATGTAACATTACACATCATGCATTCTGATAATTTTCTTTTCTTTCTTTTTTTTTTAATTTCTTTTTTATGTTCTCACCACACCATTGTAATGTCTACAGCTCGCCCTGTTGGTAAGTAGCCATCCTTCTATCCATTTCGCATGGCTTTGTACAATGCTTCATAGCTCATGCATAGTAGGATATGACTGAATGAAATACATTTGTTCACCCCTGTTAAAATATTACTTGAGGGACTGTCTGCTGTAAAAGTTGCTCCTAACTTTTTCATCACTTTACTAAACCATTTTGTAGTGGCTTTTTGTTACTTAGCAATTAATAGGTAACAATTTTCTTGTAAAAGAATATATGAATGATGAATATTATAAACTTCTAACTTTTCTTGAGAAAAATACAATACTTCCTTTTTCTTGTGTGTATAAAATATTCAATTATTAGTTATGTTTGATATTCATTAATATAAAAGATTATGAACTAAATTAAGAAGTTCTATTATTTTATGCACTTTTATTTTAAGCTGCTTAGAGTCTGCTCTCTGTAAGGGTATTTTTTACTGCTGCATACTTATTATCTGCATGCCTACTTAAAATTTAGTAGAATGCTTCAAGTTACTGTAAGTTGATGCTTACACTAAGGGGAAAAGGAAGGGATGAGCCGTGTTCTTTGGCATGAAAAGTTTGAATATATCTTTTTCTTCATTTGGCTTTGCAAAACTGAAGTTAACAGCTTGCGCTTGCAGTAATTTAAGTGGTAATTATTTGTAAACAAAAATAAAATATTTTCAAATGTATTGATAAACTTTCTGCATCTCTTTTAAAGTTTTGCTTAACCTACCAAGAAATGTGTTTGAATAAAAGAAATCTTGGTAATTGTGTTATAAGTGAATAAATAGATACATGCATAAATGGATGGGTAGGTGAATGCATAAATTAATTTAGTACATTGCTTCTTTAATATACCAAGAGATACTTTAATAAGTTATTCAATTTGACACAGCTTTATAAATGGTCCACCTAACTTCAAAAGCTTTCTTATCATACTGGCTTGACATTGTTGACATTTGATGTATAGCCATCCAGACTCATAACATTTTTCCCCCGTTGGTTGAAACGTTCACAAACATTATTGTTATGTAATGTACTCTTATATGGATAGCAAATACAATAAATAGAACTTTGGCTTCCCAATCTGAATTTCTGCTCTGCCATTTCTGAGCAGTACTTCCTTTGTCAGTTATTCAACATCCCTAATCCCCAATCACTTCCTCTATAAAACGGAGAGAAAAGCTCTGACATATCAAAACTGCTATAGGAATGAATTGAGTTCAAAATTGATCATATATGTGAAAAAGTTTTGTATGCCAACATTTGTTAACACATTCCTAGTTTCTGAGACATACATTATTTCACATTTCAATATTTTTGAAGTATGCTTATGGCTTATGATTAATTTGAACATAAACTGCAGGCATTTTTTCTTAAAATACAATTATTAAATTGATCATGCTTTTTACAATTGATGCTGTTAGAAAATTAAAGAATATACTATAGTTTAAAATTTTTTTGCATTTGTAAGAATTCATATTAATAATAACTTTACATATCTATGGTATGACATCTAAAATGAAGAAGTAAATGGGAAAGAATAAGATAATAACTTCATAAATTAACAGGAAAAATCACATTTAAATTATAGATCTTTATATATAGAAGCCTTATGCTGATAAACCATGACCACTTGATTTGTATTATTTCACAAGCTCCTGGAATATAGAACAATATGTTAATAATTTCCAATATATTAAAACTCATGAATAAAAAAATATCTTGTTTAGAAAATGTGATATGCACAGAGTATTGAGATATATTTGTCGCCTACAAGGCATTTCAAAAGTTATTTCTGTTTTTTATTCTTTTTTGAAATGATTTCTTAAATTCCCATTGGACTGGAACTAAAGAATAGCTTCTTGACACATTGTACTTTATTCTGGGAAAGTCTGTCATTTCATAAATCTTTCTTAAAATGGCTTATGACAGTGCTCAGAAATATGAAGAACTATACTTTAAACTTGACAACTACTATTAATTTGGGAAACTGAATGTTTGATATGCTCTTATTGGATCACCAAAGAAGAGACTGATAATGTGGAAATTAGCCTGCTTTTTCTTTGCATCAACTTTTTACATCAATTTTAATTCAGGAAATATAGATATGCCAACTTTTATTGTAAGGTGAGAAGCTACAAATTAAGTAAAATCATGAATTAAATATTCAAATAATAGAAAACTACATTAATATTTGTTACTAGACTAAAAGTTTTTTAACTTTGAAGCTCTTAGCAATAACATAATCAGTAGTCTACAAAGTAGAAACCACAGAAGGGGGAGAAAATCCATCTTCCGATTCTAGTATAAATTATGTGAAGAACTATGTACCAACTATGTAAAATGTAGAGAAAGTTCAAGGAATAGTTCCTGTCTAAAGCTTTTAAAAGAAAATTAGAAATATATGCACATTCTGGAATACTAACAGATTCAGAAACCAATCACTACATTACCTACCAGATGAAACTTGATTGTCTGTGTGGAAAGCCAATTTAGAAATCATTTTAAACCTCCAAACTGGATGACTCTTATTAGCTGCGTTTGAGTCAAAGAATTGGAAACTCTATGCAACTTACAGTTGGAATAAACACCTTCTTGCCTGTACTTTTGAGAGTGTAAGAAAACTCTTGATTTTGAGGATCATCAATGTGGGAAGTCCTACTGAAAGCAAACAATCACATACTTGCCAATGGAGCAAAGTAGTCTCCAGATTTCACTTCCTCATCTGCAATGTCATCAACACCTCAGAAAGAGTCCTGGAATGTAACTTCCCTAGCTGCTTTTTACCACAAAATCTAGACAAATGCCACTTTGATCGTTAAGAATCCACCAACCCTTCTTGTGGTTTTGACTTTTTACTGTTCCAAAGGTATTCTTTATATGAGAGCAAAAGTACATCCTAGGACAGAGTTAAGTCTGAATGCTGAAATATTCATTTGTTTGTTTGGAAAACTCTGTTGATGAGGGAACTGACAGAAGAAAAGGGTCTAAATAGAGATAAATATCTTGCTTCCTATACCCATCTGTCTTATTTTCTATTGGAAGTCTTTCCCAAGCTTAAAAATAAAAAAGAACATCTATTTTGGAGATGGGCAACACATTTTTTCCTAGCAGCAACTCAAAACATAATGAATAATTTGGAAAAGGACTGTCAAACCTACCAGCTGCCTTGCTTGAGAAGCTGAGGCCTGCTCCATTTTGTGTCGTGTATACCATATGCTAGCTGGTGATAGCCTCTAGTATGGAAACTAAAAACTGAGTATATCAGGTGAAACTCATTTAAAATATCAAAAACAAATTGACAATACACAACTTTATGGAAACTTCCAATTATTTCCTAGTTTAGTAAATCAAAAGTATGTTTCTTTTTATAGAATATAATTGGCCACAAGAGTGTATAAGTATTGAGAAATACACGTTTTTGGCAAAATTCCCATCTTTTATTATTATTATTTTAAAGAAGCAGAACAGAAATCTATAGGGACATATTTATAGAACAGAAATCTATAGGGACATATTTTTTCAATCTTTTAACTGTTTAAACACAAAAAATTAACATGTCTTCATTTTAGAAAGTTCTCCTTTGAGTTGAAGTGGAGTTTGCTTTATAACATGCTCTGAAACATTTTATTGAGGCCACCAAAAGATCCAATAAAAAGTGAGTGACTGAAAAACTTCATTCAGGAAAAAATAGAAATCAGATAATGCTTTAAAAATAATGCAACTGGTGTTTTCAACACCCCTACCCTCCACCCCACCTTGAAATTTGGAAAGTTTAATGTGCTGGATATAATTCAACTTAATATTGGAAATATTACAGGTTTTTAAAAATCAGAAACTAGGTGGATATTATATACGAATCCTTTCATGTCGAGATCCACTTTTGTGCAAAAGGCATCCTGAGTGTATCTTGGAAGGAAACCTCTTGGAAGGAAACCTATACTTTTATTCTCTTCAGCCTTTCTTCTTTGGGCAAGGTGTTACCCCATGACCTGAGGTGATCATCTCTCTCCTAGGAGCCCTTGATGTTTCCTATATCTGGCGCTGATTAGCTACTTTATGCAGTGTCCCGTTTAATTTTTATTAAGCATCACGTTTTTCATTGCTCCATATGTTTTGATTAAATTGTAGGTTAAAAAAATGCATTGTATTTTGTCTTGTATATTCTAACAGAGTTCCCATAATGTGAAACATTTAAAATATCTTTAGCTCATACTAATTTTTCAAGTGAAAAACAAGTAGTGGTTACTTCTCATGCTTGGCTGGTTTTAGTCACTGACTTATTTCTTTTGGAAGCACCTTGTGTGTTTGACAATGTCTGTTCAATGCCTCTAATTTGAAGGGTAGGTATAAAATTATTGAGTCATACTTTCTTTTCTCAGACTTTCGTGAGAATGTTTTATTGTTTTTGTATTGAATGGTACTATAGGGAAGTACAAGACTTACAGAATATTTTTATCCTCAGCTGGGATACCCTTTTATGAATACAAATATGAATACCAATGTATTCCCTTCTTCTATAACTTTGCTGGGTTATACCTTGGGCCTGATCACCCTGTGTCTAATGTTCCTGGGACAGCACAACCCCTAGAATCTGCAGATTCATCCTTTAATTTACTCTATTTCAAAATGGTTTCTTCTGTTTTATCTCTGAATACTTTTTCTGTCTCACTTGTTTTTCTCAAATACATCAGTTATATTGGCTTTCCTTTGTCTCAGTTCCATATTTGTTAACTTCTCTATAATAATTTTGAAGTCATCATTCTTTCACATTGTATTATTTCTTAATGCGTATTTATCACCTTCCTAACTTTTTCAATTGCAGTTATCATTTTTTCTTATTTCTAAAATATATTTCTTTAACTTACTTTAACTTTTAGTTCATTTCCTTGATAAGCTTGAACAAAGTATTCTTCTTCACTTGTGTTTTAACGCCTTTACCCCTTTTTGAGATTTTTTTGTTTGTTTCTTTTTTAAAGAGAGGCCCTGTTGTACATAATTCTATTTAGACTATGGACAACTATTTATTCTAAAGTATTTCTGTGTTTCCTTGGGTTATTTTTGGACGATATAAATGCTTTATCTCCCTTTGATTAATTGATTATGTTCTTTTCTGTCATTAATTAGTAAGTAATTAGTTAATATACAGTTTGCTTTATTTTATTTTACGTAGATCCTGTTTTAGTCCCTATTTGATTATTAATCATCTAGTTAACTGCTGAAAGCTAGGGTTTACATGTTTGGAGAAGAGAAAGTGAAAAGTATCAGGGTCAACCTCTACTTGAACTCTTATCTGGAATATTTTTTCAAAAAACATGTCATTTTCTCCTTGGTAAACTAGTGATTCTAGTAATACACAGCAAAACACTTTATGTTACAAACTCTCTGTATTCCATAGGAAACACTCTTCATCTTCCTTCATACTCCCTGCTTTGTAATGGAGATGGTTTTTCCTAGTTTTACTAGTTTTCTACTGCTGCATAACAAGTTACCACAAATTGAATGACTTAAACAGCAGCCGTTTCTTAGGCCGCAGTTCTGTAGATCAGAAGTCCAACCAGACTCAACTCGGTCCTCTTTTTAGCATTTCACAGGCTAAATCAAGATGTTGATCAGGCTGGGCGCTTCTCTGGAGACTCTCCAGAAGAATCTACTTCAGAATTCATGCAGGTTGTTGGCAGTATTGAGTTCTTTGAGGTTGTATGATTGAAGTCCCCATTTCCTTGTTGGCTGCCAGCCAGAAGTTGTTCACAATTCACTTGCTAACCTTTGCGCATGCCTGCCACAGCCTTCAAAGTCAGCAGTGATCCCTTGAATCCTTCAGGTGCTTTGCTCTGTATCTCTCTCACTTCCCAGTCTGCTATCAGCTAGAGAAAATTCCCTGATTGAAAGGTCTTATGTGATTGGGTTAGGCCCCTAAACTAATCTTAAGGTCCCTAAGACCTGTCTTAAGGTCAACTGATTAGTTACCTTAATTACATCTGCAGAATCCCTTTTGTCACATAACATAACATAACCATGGGAGTAACTCCATGAAGGGAAGGTCATGGGGGCCCCCTTAAATTTTCGCCATCCATAGTAGGCTTGGCTTTTTCTTTCCTTCAATACCTTTTCTCCAGACTTCTTAATTTTAGTTGGTTATCTGCAAAGTCATGTCTCATATTTCCCAAGACTCCTTCTTGACTCTAGATCTCCTTTCTTTCTATCAAAGGATCATGGATTGGGTTCTCACAGTATTGACAGAAATTTTTTGTGAAATTGGCATTGATAGAGGATTGTGGGTGGGGCTAGCTGTTGCTCACCTTGCATCCTCATTTTCCTCCAGATTTGACCTTGTTTGGCAGGGGTACTTCACAATTTGTGGTTTGAGGCAATGGTAGTTTTTCCATATTATTCATTTATTTTGTTATGGTCAATAGAGGAAGGTGGAGCAATAAGCCTTTACTCCATTACTCATTAATTTTGGGATCTATCCAAATGAAAATAAAATAAATTATTAACTTAGTAGTTAAAAGTACTATAAATATCAAATATCTCAATAATGTAAATATTCTGGCTAGAAACAGTATTATGAGATTAGTATTAAGAGATTTCACTGGCTATTGCCAGAAAGAAATAGCATCAATATTTTAGTCACACCTTCTTAGAAAGTAAAAATTTTCATTTTTATAAGTTATAATAATTTGTTGACAGAAAGATATCATCATATCTATTTACATATGTATATACTGTAAAATATATATCATGATGTGCATTACACCTAAATATTATATGCATGACATTTGAATTACTGCACTATTTAAACATATTAAGTGTCACTCAAGGGAATAGTACATAATTAGATTCATTAAAATATATAAACTACGAAATTAAATTAAATTTTGAGTTAAAATATGTCTGAAAGCTTTTTTAAATCTCTTATGGCAAACATGGCTTCCCAGATTCACTGAGGCTATTATTTTCATCTCCCCTCAAAACTATTAGCTCTTTGTCAGTAAATACATTGTTGTATTTATCTTTCTGCTGCCTCTAGGTCTAGCATAACATTTACATGTGGGAGGGGCACACCAAATGTTGGTGCAGTTAATTGATACACACATATGCATACATAGGTAATACTTGCCTCGAAAATGTTTATGCAAGCAGTTTTAAACAGTGCTATAAAAAGATTAAGCAACATTAATGGTAACAGGCCAATCATATAGTCCCCATTCTGCTAGTAGGAGATAAAATACAACAAAAAAGAAGGCACTAATGAGTTAGGATGGTGCCTTACTAAGCGTGTAATTAATGTTATTAAGAAACATTGCAGTTGCATATTAAAATTCTGTTAACTAAGCAGCCCTTCAGCTTCAGTACATTTGTTCCTTGCTTGCAAGTTTCCCCCCCTTTTTTTTTTCTTCTGATTGGCATCTTCATGCAGTCTTTTTCTAAAAAAATGAGATAATGGGATGTGATCAACCTTTGTGGTTTAGCTAGAGTGCTGACATGACAGTTCTGGCAAGTTGACAGGTTAAGTGAGTGAAAATGGATGTCTTGTCTCACCATTTACATGAAGAGCCATTTTTAAGCTATAGTTTTACCTCCTCACCTCCACACTTACAACCTCTTCTACCCACAATACTGAGAACTCTAGCTTTCCCAGTTAGTATCTGGAGAGGATTTTTTTCACCACTACTTGAACTACTTTTCTTCTGCTGGTGAAAATGAGATCTTTTTCAAAAATAATGTAAATATTGCCTCATTCAATGATTCATTAGTTTTTAAATTAATAGTATTTTCCTTGAAAATTAACAGTCCCTTGAAGAAAACAAAATTTTATTATTTTATTTTCTACTCAGTATTTTAGTTCAGAAAGCAAAGTAGAGAAGCAAAGCTTGATTGGTGAAGGACAGTATAATATGGGAAAATGTGATTTACAATTCAGAATTTGTTTAAATTTAATTTTTTTCTTAATTTGTAACTTGTAGAATTCAAAAGTTTATGAAATTTGCATGTTAGATTTCAGAATGATTTCCTATAGTTACATGATTTTCTGTACTTGCCTATAATTTAAGTGCAAATGTAATAAAATCTAAAATGATCTGTAAACATATCCAACTTAGTTACTTTATGAGTTAGCTATTTCATTTATTACAATATAGAAATATTTAATACCATTAGAGGATTAAGTTGGACTTGCTAAAGCCAGTAAAGACCATTTACACAGAAAAATACATGGTTCCACCAATATAATCCTTCAGTTTAACAAACAGACTTACCTGCTTTTCTAAAGGTGTCAGTGAAGCCAGGTGATGGTAATGGTGCATTGGTGCAGTCTGGAAAACTTCTATCTCTAACATAATGCATGTATTTTTCCCTCTGTGAGGAACAACCTCACACCCTTCCTTTCTTACCTACTTAATCTCAAAAGAACAAATCTCTCTCTCGCTCTCTCTTTTTCTCTTTCAATGCTTTCCCCAACTGTTGGAGACAGACTGAGTCAAGTTACTCTCGTAATGGTGGGACATCCTGTATTACAGCAATTACCATGTTCATCATGTTGTGTCATGCTTGATTGTTTGCATGTGAGTTTCCTCTGGTAGGCGGTAAGTTCCAGAGAACAGAGATTTTAGTACCCTCAGACCCTGACACCATATAAAACCAGTAAATGTTTGCTTAAAATAATTAAACACGATTATGAGTGAAAGTGCCAACAAACATCTGAATTCATTTCTAGTACAAATTTATAATAATAAATTATTATTTTTATATTTAATAATTTATTAATAATAATAATTTTTATTTATTTATTTTTTCCAGTAATATGTTGCCTTAAAAAAATTAAGGTCAAATATGGCTATATGATGAATTGGGAGATTGGGATTGACATGTATACACTAATATGTATAAAATAGATAACTAATAAGAACCTGCTGTACAAAAAATAAATAAAATAAAATTCAAAAATTAAAGAAAAATTGGCTATGTGGTGGAGCTGTTTATTATAACACTGTTTTTATATGCATGCAGTGAGATCTTAATGTGCAGGGTATTTTGAACCAAATGAGTTTATCCTTTTCAAAGGCATTCTATTTATTCTAGATAATTGTAGAATTATTTCATTTTTATATTTACATTGCTCATTTTCAAGGAGAAGCATATTATCTGTGACTGTACATTTAAGAACATGGTTTTAATCACTGTCACAAAACATACACATACTTTTTTGTGTGTACGTCACATTATCACCAAAACTCAGTACCTTTGACCCTCTTTGGAATTACTTTCCCAGTTATTATAAATGTCAGTTTAGAAGGTCACTTACATTATTTTATAGTTATACTATATAACACATTTGACTAGCTTCATGGCCTACTTTATTCATCAGATTTTGAACAACCATGAGTAACTTTTAGTTTTCACTATTATATGAACCTTCAAAAATTAGTCTTCCCACAATCAATAAATTCCACAACAGTGGTTAAAAAATATAAAGAGTATAGCTGCAAATTTGGAACACGTCTTTACTCATACAAGGATTGAATGCAGTTTGTACATGCAAGGGCTCTCATAGGTGGAGAGTAGAATATGAAATCTAAATAGATGAAGAATCTAAAGATTTTGATTCATTTCAGTCATTTTATTTTTTTGACCACTATACTTTCCATATTTATGAAAACAGCAGACTATTTAGTAGTTTTACTTTTTCATTTTGACATTAGGAAAGCATATATATATATATATATATATATAAACATATATATTGAGAGATAGATTATTAGATTATTGTTGAAAAGAGGTATAGATATTGGTTTTTGTTATGGAATAAGAATTTTTAATATTAGTTAGAAGTAAGGTAATGGCTGAGAAAGAAATCACAGCACTCATCCAGAAGAGTTATTGCCATGGACTCAGTAAGAAAATGATTAATTTGAAAGGTAGGTAATTTAGCAATTTGATCGTTTATATTCCTGAAAAATAGTGACAAATGAACAAAATGTGATTAAATGGGGTTTATAAAAATGTTCATTTTAAATCCTATATCCCTAAGTTATATTTTTCATTATAAATTCATTACTTCCTCTGGTATGGATTATGTGTTAATAAGTTTCAAATCAAATATTTTTATGACATTATGCATTTTCAGTATTATTAACAGAAATTCTTTTGAAATCAAGTGAAGTGTTAAATAGTAAAAATTAAATAGAATTAAATAAGTTGAAGAAACAATCATTTATCAATTAGAAGCCAGCCTGTTCTGATTACTGAGTAAACATTCATCTCTTACTCCTGCTCTACATTTCATGTTAATGAAATGAATTTTTGCTATTTCTTGTTGCTGAGGCTAAGCCTATTAACTAATTTCTTTTGCAGGAACTTTTAAAATTGGTAAACATTTTTTATGCTGTTTTTGTCACTCTGGGGTGGTGGCTACTCATTTATAGTCTTTAAGTTATAGATTTTCATTTGGTATATTGGGCATTCTTTACAGAGGGGCATATAAGAATCAGTTAGGAAAATTTTTCAAACATATTTTCTTTGACTTCTCCCCACCCAAATTACTATAATAGTGAGTTGCTGTCACTGGTAAGAATGCATCGTATTCTTTAGTATGAGGAGATGGGAAAAAGCGAGAGTATTTGCTTTAAATCAAGAATTTTATTTAGTGTTCACTATTTGGAGATTTTCCAGGCCAAATAAAGATACCATTTCATTGCAAAATAGTAGACAGCACACCATACCACTAAGAGTTTACAATGGAACAGAAGAATCAAGGCACACAGGCAGGGGGAACAAATAGAGAAACAAGACAATACAAGCAAGGGCAAGTACCTTAAGTGGGAAGAACACAAGAGAAGTACAAGATTAGAGTGTGTTCAGGTTAATCGTTGTCGACAAGGTGGATCAAAGGATAATAGATATCAAGATGGATTAACCACTAGAACAAGCAAATACGCATGCAAGTGATTGAAAGTAGACTGGTCTGCTGAAATGTTGGAGCCAGTTTGGGGACAGGTGAGCATCAGGATGGTAAAACCCTGGGCCAGCTGATGGAAGACAACATGCTACACAGAGGAGAATGATGTGCAAGCATTGCAATGGCAAGCAATAGAAAAAGCACTGTAGGTTTTTGAATAAAGAATCACTTGAAATAAGTATACTTAAGAAAGGTTGTACTTACAGGTGGCGCAGAAAGAGCAAGATTATAGGTTTTATGTACTTTAACAATAAAAGCAATTATTTAGGAAAAACATGTTATGATTTTAACAACATTATACCATATTGGAAATTATAGCATATAATTCTTACCCTTCCGTTTGGTAATGACATGACAGATTCTCAGTCATATGGCTTGAAGTGAACCATATGTGTTTAAGAGGTCCAACTATATCAGACGGATCAGAAGTCAAGTCCTTCCTCCTATCTATTGATTTAATCCTTAAAAGCCTTCATGAGATTCAATTTTCTGGTCTTTACATCATAATGATAGAAGTTAAGACGTAAGGCTCTTTGAATATTAAATGAGATAATGCCTGTGGATGGTTTAACACACCTCCTGGTACTTAATAAGCACTCAATTAATTTTAATTATTGTTGTTGTATTAAGCAGTTTTCAACTTGCAGATCTTTAAAACAAGCAAATGATGGAAGAATGTGTGTTTCAAATATGCTTATAGAATATATTATAATTTAACATGCAAAAAATATTAAATAGCAAAAAAATTTTATACTTGAGTTTAGGATACAAAGTTCATAATCTTTATTGTTACAGAAGAAGAAGCTTATTCACTCAGGTGCAAAATTGTACCCAAAGGAAGAGCTGCTGAGTGTGCCTATAGCGACCCTATCACATATTAATGTATGCAACTTCTTCATGACTGTTTCCATGTTCATGTCTTCCATAGAAAGTCATATTTTCCTGTAAAAACAACTCTGAACATGATGTGATCACCTTTAGGGTCCCCCCATCCCACATCTCCAAACCCACCTCATGCAAGGCCTATGCTTCCTACTCGTGTTCGGCCATCTGATTTCCATATCAGCCACTCACTCACAGCAGCGGGCGTTAGCGTAACAGAGCTGTAGCGTGACTTTGATTGAAGCCAGCTTGGGCTGAATGAAGTATCAAAGCATAACCTAGCAGAAATCAAATCTAATTCACTGTGCATTGTATTTAAATTTTCAAAAACACAGTTTTGGGTGAACAGTACCAGACCCCTAATCTCTTTTTTATTTTTCCTGTGTCTTCTTCTAAGACTTTTTATTTTATTAGGTCTTATATTTAGTTTCTTGATAAAATTTCCTTAATTTTTTTAAACATCTTTATTGGGGTATAATTGCTTTACAATATTGTGTTAGTTGCTGCCACATAACAAAGTGAATCAGCTATATGTATACATATATCCCCATATCCCCTCCCTCTTGCGTCTCCCTCCCACCCTCCTTATCCCACCCCTCTAGGTGGTCGCAAAGCACTGAGCTGATCTCCCTGTGCTGTGCAGCTGCTTCCCACCAGCTATCCATTTTACATTTGGTAGTGTATATATGTCCATGCCACTCTCTCACTTCGTCCCAGCTTACCATTCCCCCTCCCTGTGTCCTCAAGTCCATTCTCTACATCTGTGTCTTTATTCCTGTCCTGCCCCTAGGTTCATCAGAACCATTTTTTTTTAATTCCATATATATCTGTTAGCATACGGTATTTGTTTTACTCTTTCTGACTTACTTCACTCTGTATGACAGACTCTAGGTCCATCCACCTCACTACAAATAACTCAGTTTTGTTTCTTTTTTATGGCTGAGCAATATTCCATTGCATATATGTCCCACATCTTTATCCATTCATCTGCTGATGTACACTTAGGTTGCTTCCATGTCCTGGCTATTGTAAATAGTGCTGCAATGAACATTGTGGTACATGACTCTTTTTGAATTATGGTTTTCTCAGGGTATATGCCCAATAGTGGGATTGCTGGGTCGTATGGTAGTTCTATTTGTAGTTTTTTAAGGAACATCCATACTGTTCTCCATAGTGGCTGTATCAAATCACATTCCCACCAACAGTGTAAGAGGGCTCCCTTTTCTCCACACACTCGCCAGCATTTATTGTTTCTAGATTTTTTGATGATGGCCATTCTGACTGGTATGAGTTGATACCTCATTGTAGCTTTGATTTGCATTTCTCTGATGATTAGTGATGTTGAGCATCCTTTCATGTGTTTGCTGGCAATCTGTATATCTTCTTTGGAGAAATGTCTATCTAGGTCTTCTGCCCATTTTTGGATTGGGTTGTTTGTTTTTCTGATATGGAGCTGCATGAGCTGCTTGTAAATTTTGGAGATTAATCCTTTGTCAGTTGCTTCATTTGTAAATATTTTCTTCCATTCTGAGGGTTGTCTTTTTGTCTTGTTTATGGTTTCCTTTGCTGTGCAAAAGCCTTTAAGTTTCATTAGGTCCCATTTGTTTATTTTTGCTTTTATTTCCATTTCTCTAGGAGGTGGGTCAAAAAGGATCTTGCTGTGATTTATGTCATAGAGTGTTCTGCCTATGTTTTTCTCTAAGAGTTTTATAGTGTGTGGCCTTACATTTAGGTCTTTAATCCATTTTGAGTTTTTTTGTATGTGTGGTGTTAGGAAGTGTTCTGATTTCATTCTTTTACATGTACCTGTCCAGTTTTCCCAGCACCACTTATTGAAGAGGCTGTCTTTTCTCCATTGTATACTCTTGCCTCCTTTATCAAAGATAAGGTGACCATGTGTGCATGGGTTTATCTCTGGGCTTTCTATCCTGTTCCATTGATCTATCTTTCTGTTTTTGTGCCAGTACCATACTGATTACTGTAGCTTTGTAGTTTAGTCTGAAGTCAGGGAGCCTGATTCCTGCAACTCCGTTTTTCTTTCTCAAGATTGCTTTGGCTATTTGGGGTCTTTTGTGTTTCCATACAAATTGTGCAATTTTTTGTTCTAGTTCTGTGAAAAATGCCATTGGTAGTTTGAGAGGGATTGCACTGAATCCTATAGTATAGTCATTTTCACAATGTTGATTCTTCCAATCCAAGAACATGGTATATCTCTCCATCTGTTTGTATCATCTTTAATTTATTTCACCAGTGTCTTATAGTTTTCTGCATACAGGTCTTTTGTCTCCTTAGGTAGGTTTATTCCTAGGTATTTTATTCTTTTTGTTGCAACGGTAAATGGGAGTGTTTCCTTAATTTCTCTTTCAGGCTTTTCATCATTAGTGTATAGGAATGCAAGAGATTTCTGTGCATTAATTTTGTATCCTGCTACTCTACCAAATTCATTGATTAGCTCTAGTAGTTTTCTGGTAGCATCTTTAGGATTCTCTCTGTATAGTATCATGTCATCTTCAAACAGTGACAGTTTTACTTCTTCTTTTCCCATTTGGATTCCTTTTATTTCTTTTTCTTATCTGATTGCTGTGGCTAAGACTTCCAAAACTATGTTGAATAATAGTGGTAAGAGTGGGCAACCTTGTCTTGTTCCTGATCTTAGAGGAAATGGTTTCCATTTTTCACCATTGAGACAGACCTCTAATCTTAATTGACCTTTTTCTATCTGGATCTACTCCTCTGGAAAGCACACAATGTACTTTTCTTAAGGAGCTGTTGTTTTTAACTAGTACATGTGTAATTGAACATTGAATTGTGCCACTCTGTTTTCTTCATTTCATTTCTTGTTATAGCTGAAGCAATAAATTATCGTCATTTAATAGGTTAAGCAAGTCAGTCGTTACATCATAGTTACAAAAGATTTGTCTAATGCTTCAGGTTTTAGAGAAGACATAAAAAATATGTATTTTATAGTCTTCTGTCTTCGAAATATATGAGAATTTTCATTTCTATAACTAGCATATTCTTCCGGAGTTTATAACTCAAACCCTTTAATTCACATTGGGTTTAAATATGTGTTTTGGATTGTCATCCTGAGGACCTAGTTGTGTTTTTTCATATTTAATGAGAGCCATCATAGAAAATCCATTTTGTGTATAGCACACTTTGTGCTATCGTGCTGTGTTGATAAAATGCCACCTCTCTGCCTACTCCCTCCCATTGGTGCCATCGGCCAAGTACTGTTTTTTCAAACCATTTTCACTGCCACCTGGCAGAAATACTGAAACTGTGAAGTGTTATCAGAAGAATTGTTGATGCAGTTTTTCATTTTAAAACCTCGAAAATAAATTCCTTCAGCTGATATCCCTTCACAGAAGATTACAGTATAGGTCTTGGGCAGAGAAGGAGGGTCTACAGAAGTAAAAGTGATTGATGCAGTTGGTTTTGGTGGCTCAACTTCAGATGACAAGAAGAAAAGATGTACATTTTCAGAGACTTGAATACTTCTAAAATCTTTTGCTTTGTTAAATGCTTTAATATCTTTATTTTTTAATTTTAAAAATGAAAATGTGATTCTAGTTTCAGCAAGATCAGTGTGATTTAATTTTGGGTGACAAGAAGCAATTTGGTACATTATAAATACAGTGTATTTATAATAACTTGGAATAAAAGTACATTAGATATAAACATCACATGAAAGGATATTTCATAGCCTGAGTAACACAAATGCTGATAGCATTTTGTTACTAGTCTTTAAAAATTCATTACTGAGTAAAAACTCAAGAAACTTTGATTTCCTGGTCTTTTAGATTATATCATCAGTGGTAAATATTGCACTGTGATATTGCAGAATTTCTTTTTCCTTTAAGAATTCTTACAAAATATTATATTTAGGTGCTACTATGAATATAGCAATTCTCAACTGGATTTGCTGTCCCAACTTGCTAAGATTTTTCAGCCTCATATCTGCCTTTTCTCTTTTAGGAAGAGCATTCTTTCTAGAACACAACCTTATTATATCTTTCTTGCATAAGCATCTGTGAAAAGATCTCCATACTTTCTAGGGCAAAATTTAAGCTCCTTTAGCATAAATTATCTCACCCTACCTATGTCACTTCTGCATCTCTGATTTTATTTTTTAAATCATTTATATCCTCCCAACACATCTGCTTCCACAGGTCTCTGCCTGTGTCTGCCTCTCTCCGTCCCAGGTGACCTGAGTCCTCTCCATCTCGTGAACTCTTACTTGTGCTTCAAAGCACAATTCAAACATAGCCATCTCCTGGCATCTTTCCTCTTTTTTCCTCAGCACTTACTTGATCTAGTTTGTGCACTTCCACACTTTTTCGCCTGATGCCCCCCGCATGTTTCTATTATTATGCAAATCATATTCTGCCGTATTTGTTTTTATTTATTTATTTAATAGCAAGTCTCTGCCATAGGCTATGAACAATATTTTATTCTGTTTTCTATCTCCTGTACCAAGCAGAATGTATCATAGTTTGTAACCAGTCAATACATTTTTGAACGAGTAAATAGATGAATCATCTTTTTCAAAAAGTGGATCGATAGATGTGGTTATTCGCCAGTCTTTATTTTGGGGGTTATGTTTTAGCAGCTGTGTTAAAATTGTAGGATCTGGATTCCAAAAGCATTTTGCAAAATCGCTCATCTATCCAAAGGTTTTTGAAAGCTTGAAAAATCAAATTTAAGAAGTCTATAGTTTAATATTTAAAGTAGAAATGGTAATTTTACTGAGATAGATGATAGATAAACAGAGTAAGCATAATATGCTTAAAACTATAAAATATGTTTTCATTGCTTGCATTTGATGTTTCGTCTGATGATTTTAATCATGTGTATTCTCAGTTATTACATTTTAAAAATTATATAAAGAAGCATTTTATAGTTCATATGGGGCTCTAAATTTTTACTAACTAGTTTTACTAGCTAGTTTTGAGAACCATTTCAAATTCTTTCTGGTCCAAAGCAATACAGATGAACTTATAAGCTGTGTATGTGATTTTCATCACAGACTGTTAACTGATTTTTACTATATTGACTTTTATTTTAGTTTTTATTTTTGATAATGAGGTACAAGCTAAGCTACTCAGTACTTCTTACTTAGTGTCCATGTTGACAGTAAACTTTTTTTCATAGAATTACTAAGAAGGAAAGAAATATACATTGATCTTTAAATTTTTTTAATGTATATAATTTTTCTTAGATATTACAGATGATAGAGACCAATCTTCAGTATCTTTGGGGATAACTATCGGTGGTTTCACATCTCTATTGAAAAATAGACACTGCAGTGTTTTAAGAGTCGTACCTAAAGTAATTTTGTAATGTTGATTTAAACTATCATTCGTATTAGAAAAAATGGAACAAAAATCAATGTATCTGCTGATTCAGTGGAATTGTGTAGAAATAACAAGAAGATCATAAGAAGCAAGTAATCTCCTAAAAATACAGGGCAACATAAACCACGTCCTGTTCAAATAGATCCATAAATCTGGGTTCTTCATCCTTTTAAACTGAGTCTTCTATTATCTATAGCTGTAGAAGAAATTTCACTTAGTAGATTTATTCCTTCTGTCTCTGAGGTGTGTGTTGAATGTATTGAATTAGGAGGCAGTATAATAGGACACCAAAAAATAAGCCACTACAGATCTCTTGAGATTTTTGAAAAAATGCTGCTGCTGTTTGTATGTACACTGTACACTGTAAATCCTGCATGTTTGAGGATACCCTACATTTACTCCATTCTTGGACCTGCAGTTATGTACTCCTAAAGGACTGAAAGAATTCTGAGTAAAGGACTTTACCGAATGGTGCTTGCTGTTAAAATTCTTCAGCGTTCAAATTTTAGGACTGTGGCCATGTACACTGTGTTCTAAAACTTCGAGTTCATTTTAAAGTTTTTTTCTTGGTCATAAGTTTTCTAGTATAAACCAGGAGTTACACTGGAAACAGATGATTAGAAAAGTCATAGAATAAACATGCTGTTTTCTCTTCAACAGGAGTGGATTTTAGTATGAAGAAGATGTCCTTGTGAAAACGTCCAGTTACACAGTCTACCGTTTTTCACTTTCTTCTTTCTCTTTATAATTAGCCCCAAATTTAAATCTGAACTTCCTTAGCATTTTTACCCCATCCCTTTATTTTCTACTGGAGTTCCTTGTACCTAGGTCTCATTATTTTTGCCTACACCATTTTATTGGCCTTCTAGTCAGACTCCCTACTTTATTCACTGATCTGTCTCGCTCACAATCTATATACTACATTCATTAGAGAGTTAAAGCTTCCAAAATTTTTGCTTTACATTTATCACTCCTCAGCTTAGAAAGAGTCGGAATAAAATCCTCAGTTTGTCTTCTCAGGCCATTCTTAGGATACGAATCTATCTTTTGTAGCCAATGCTGTTTATACAATGGGGACTTGCCATTCCTTTGGGATTACACACTGTATGCTAGATGCGTTCTTGCTTCTTACACTTTGCTCAGTTAGCTCCTTGCTTGGAATATGTTCATTTCTCCACTTCTCTAAATGCCACCCCTTCCTCCAAGTCTCCATAATGTCCATCTCCTGAACAAAGCATTTCACAGCTACCTTAACACAAAGCGATCCCTCTCTCCTGAAGTCCTATCACACTTATGATGTGTACTATAATTTAAGTGCTTCTCCTCTGTGCTCTGAGAGCACCTCTATCATTGAACTTACCACAGCCTTAGAGAATTGTTGTTTTAATTTTGCTGTTGCTGTTGTCATCATGATCATGTTCTGTATTTTCTCTTAGACTATGAGTACCTTCATGGCTGCAGGGTAGATGATTTTATCTGTGTATCTTTAGTGCCCAGTAGGGGAACATAGTAATTGCCGAATGCTTATTGATGTAAATGAAATGAATTAAATAGAATCAACCACTTTCATATGTTTCTTTATATTGTTAGTTATCTTTGTATGTAATTCCCATCTCTTTGATTCTTTGGTATTTTCAACACTTCAATTCCTCAGGTCTAGAATATCAGCACTTTGAGAATAGGTATCATATTTTATTCCTTCTGGTATCCCTGTGCCCAGTACAATGTCTTGCAAATATTACAAGAACAATGAATGTTTGTTAGTAGATTGATTTCACAGGAAGGAGATATTTGAGTAATGCAATGCCTCTTTTTCTCTCTTCATTCAAAACACAAGACCATATTGGGAAACCATGTTTTTTCTTAAAAACTTTAGAATATCATTAAAAATCTATTTTCCTATGCGAGTATAGGGGCTGCAGGATTTACAGTGTACATTTAAAATGTGTCTACGAATACATTTACTTCTTTCCTCACATTTGATAGAGTGCTCGTTTTTCTTTCCCCATTGTGTTTTGAGAAATACTTAAAACTAAATCAAAAACTGTAGCCTCTGCCTGGCACTGAGCAATCCACCTAGTATCAGATTTTCTCTTTGATATATTTTTCTTTGTCAACAGTTTATATTGACACACTTTCTTTCCCTTTAAATTATAGCTCCTCCACAGTTTGTGGTTAGGCCAAGAGATCAGATTGTTGCTCAAGGTCGTACAGTGACATTTCCCTGTGAAACTAAAGGAAACCCACAGCCAGCAGTTTTTTGGCAAAAAGAAGGCAGCCAGGTGAGTGTAAGCCTTGACTGCTTTTCTGAAATCTCTGAACTCCCCGTCTCTAGTGACCCTCAAAGTTTGTCTTTCCTTTCTTGTTAACAATGTTGAATTTATTTTATTTCTGAAAAAGAGACCAATTATTTCTAAAATTAGTGGGAGTCAGATGCTTTAATATAACATTTTTTTTCTAGTGTTATTCTCTAATATTTTTATCTTACGTCAAATAGATACAATGCAGTGTAACCAAATTATCTGAAAAAGTCTAACCTGTAGCTGTTTAAAACCTCCTAACAGAAAGGTAAGTTTGCTTTCTCGCATTGAGCTACATTGGGATAAGTAAGTGAGTTAGTATATATAAAGCACTTAGGACATCCTGGGCAAACGTAAAACAGTCAAAAATATTTCCATTATTAATCAGCCTAGAAACTAGTTTCAACCCCCTTTCATAGATATATAGTATAAATACCTTTTCTTTGCCGTTAATTTAAGCACGCTTCCATTTGAGTAGGAGAAATATTTTCTTCCATCATCCCTTCTGGATTCCCTCATAGTGGGGTTAGACAGGAAATAATACATTAAATACCAGAAAAAAACCAACACTTGTCTGGTCTTTGCTGTGCCCTGGTTTGTCCTCTCCGGGCCCTCTCTGGGCAGCATGCTCTCTTAAGACTCTGCTAAAAACAAATTGAATACACCCGTTTTCTCATTTAGAACTTGGTCCAAACTTGGACTAGCACAAGCCTCTAGGTTCTGAGGCAATGAGTGGAAATTCCAGCCTAAACCAGATCAGAAATTGAGTTCTTTGTCTACAGACTTATCTGTGCATTCCTGAGGGACCTAGAGATATTTTCATTCTAGTCTCTCTGGAAGCGTTCCGAAGGAGGCATAGAGTTCGCAGGAAGAGACCTACTGGTGTTCCTCGTCAGCACCCTCTGGTGTTAGTCCAAGTTCTGGAAGAATTTCCTGGGCAAACATGAAAACCATGATTTAAAGTCTCAGGCAATCTAAAAACTTTGCCAGAGATGGAAAATGCCTTCGACTAAGTTAAGAGAACCTGTTGATCAAAACTCGTGTATGATTATCTGGGTAGAGAGACATCAGGAAGTTTCCCTCAGCCGTCATCTTGCATTGTTGTGAATTCCTATACAGTTCCGTACCACCCCAAGCTAGCAGTTTTAACATCTCAGTATGGATGGGCAAATTATCTTTCTTCCTTTCCTCAATGCTCTTTGTTGGATTCACTTACCCCATGATTTGTGGGATGTAAATATAGTGATGAGAAGGATAAGGTAAAGTTCTGGCCACTGTCTTATCCCACATCAGGATTGTTCCAGGACTTAATTGCCATCTTTTTTATCAGTTAGTAACAATACAATAGATTTCTACTCATAGACTTCCTTGATTCTTCACTTAAAAATTGCTTTCAAATGAAAACATCCCAAACTCTAAAGTGAGTGTAAAGCAACATGATATAGTTATAACACACTTGAACACACACATACACACACATGCCCTGAAAAAGGAAAGAATTCTAAAGCCATTTTCCCTCCGTATAATTTTTACAATCTTTGTAGCACTGTTTAAATTTACTGAAGCTCATCTTCTTAATCTAAAATTTGAGGATAATATATTTTACTTCACATAAATTATGAAGATTATGTGATTAAATTAGTTTATATGTAAAAATGCTTTACATATTTTGAAGGTTAGAAATGGGGAAAATGCAGAATGCATCTGCCTTCCCTTGTTCCTGGCTGAAGTGGCAAGTTCATGCTTCTGCTCAGGCCAGGCTGCTAGGGCCAGAGGTACCCCTCTGCCCACGCACAGAAGCTCAGCCCCACTCTGGTCACCTCTGTCCCCAGACCCACATCGTGCCTGAGAAGGCAGGAGGGGATGAGCCTGGAGAGCCCTGGTAGCCTGTCAAGATTCTCACTCCTGCCTGTAGCTCCTTCCCTCCACCCATTCGGGGAGGTATAGGGGCCACAGAAGTTACTTTCTCAAGCCACTGATAGTAAAGATATTTATGTGAATTTATTATTTATTCATAAGTGATACAAATATAATGATATAAAGCAATTTGATTGTTGCAGATTTACACTTTAAATCCATGTAGTGAGTTAAATCTCATTATAACTTGTTATCGTGTAGATACAGCTATATCATTTGTAAATCACGTGCCCTAAAATAGCTTCAGGCTTATACACGCTATTGCATGAAATGTGTATTGGTCTTGTGGCCCAATGAGCATGATATTTAAATATGCTACATTGTGTTTTAATGTTTTTTAAACAAGTAATGATCAAATAGCATTAAAGTATTTCTTTTTCTCTTATTTGACAAAGTGGCATGTAATTCCAGAGATATTAATCTCTGGGAAAAATTTTCGAGTTAGGTGATTGATTTGATTATAATCTTAGGCCTCCTTTTCTTTATTTCAGCCATCTCCCTCAAATTAGACAGAGGGGTCGGGGGAGAGAGGAAAGGGGAGAGAGAGAGAAAGGAGATTGTGAATGAGAACAAAAGAGAAATGCTTGAGCAAATTGTAAATTTTCAAATCATGAATTGGGACATTAGGAAAAATAAATTAGTCTTACTGTCTGCAGTATCCAATTTTTACAGTGATCTATGACTATCCATCAGTATAGAGAGTTAAGAGCCTGGACTTAATGGTCCATATTCCTCAATATGTGCTGATAATGCCAATTAGCACCCAGGCACTTCAAGGCGAGAAGAGCTCTGTAGAATTCCTGGGTTTTGCTTGTCATCCATTTTCTTTTGCCTATGTCATACAAACAGGGAATAAAGATGATGGGTTAACCTCAATCATATGCCATTTTCCGTGTCATCGAATCATTTAGAAGGTGGACTGATAACACATTGTAGAGGAAGAGATCCCGGAGAGAATTAAGCCCATCTGATGTATTAGTGCTATGTAAATTAGTATTCTAATGGCTAATTGTAGGAAAGTGCACACTTTGAGTTATTGTATCATTTCCAAGTGCCTTTAAAATTTAGACCCTTCTCTTTCAGATGGTTTATTTCAGTAATATATTTGGATTCCACAGGAGAATTAGCTTGCTCTCAAATTATGCTACATATGTATGAAATAGTCTAGCCTTATATAGTAATACAAATTTTATAGGAAGGCAATAGCATTTTGAAATTATATTCCTGGCATGCTAGCAAACATCACCTCTTTTAGAAAAGGTTTAATAACGTAGTATGTTTATGTAAAGTGGGCTTACAGTGTCACACTCGAATCTAATAAAGTGGACATCCATCATGTTGCAATAAAGAGAAGAGCTTCTAATTAAAGTAGGACCTCATTCGCAGGATTAAAGTCATTTAGGGTAATTGAAAAGTGCTAATACCCTATTTTATCCTCTTTCATTGGTATTACTTCAAGGGTAGAAATATTTTAAGGGGAAAATGTATCTTATGCCTTTAATTGAATGTTATTACCTCCTGATTGTAACATATTGAAACTGTTTAATTACAAACCTGGAAAATTAATTACTATGTCGAGAAACAGATCCCAGAGGGTTCTAATGTTCTTTTTTTGTAAGTAAATACAACATAAAAATTGATATGTCCTTATTTATAATCCAACTTGGAAGCATATCTCAATATAATTTATTGTATCCAAATTTTTTTTTAATTGAACAACAGTAAAGCAACATAGGTCATCCAGGTTAACATTACTGCTCTCCTATAAGAACGTTCACAATTTTGTGATTTGGCTGCTTGTATTAATATGAGTTATATAGGAAACTAAAGAACCTTTGATTTTTTGATAGGGTAATATTATGAAATTCTTTACCATCACACGCATCCTTCAGAAACATCCCGCATCTTCTTTTTATTTTCAGTGATTTGGTTAAGCTTGCTCAGACGGTAGCCTTTATACCTAGCTCCTTTCAAAGCTGTTAAAACCTGCAAAAATCTTATAGCAGAAGGAGATTCAGCTGTCTCTCTGTGTCAGTCTCAGTCACACACTTTTGAATACCTTTAGGAGAAATTGAGTTACTTATGTCAAATATTCAAAAGGGTCAGCAGAAAATATTTTTGCGTTCTCTAGTGATCTGCAGTTTATGAAACACATACACAATTGATGTTACATTCTAGATTCTCACGATGTTTTATGAGTTGAGTCAGATGAGCATTATTATGTCCATTTTACAGATGAGGAAACTGCATTTCAAAACTGTTCAGTAACTCACAGAAAGGCACGCGGAGAGTAAAAGGTCACGATCCAGACCTAGATGATTGTTCCTTCAGCCAGAGCATGCTCGCTTCTTAGAGCACATCATTTTCCCATGATGGGAAAAAAGTTTCCCAGTGAGACTCACTGTGTGGCCTTTAACCCTTTTAGTACCGTATTTTTAAATCTTTGTGTTTTCTTTTTCCAGCCACATTTCTCTAACTGCGGTAGCTGTTTTTAATATAATTTTCCTTCTGAGTGAGAAGAGGATCTTAGTAACATTGTGTTTGTTTCCACAGAACCTGCTTTTCCCAAATCAACCCCAACAGGCCAACAGCAGATGTTCTGTGTCGCCAGCCGGGGACCTTACAATTACCGACACTCAGCGCTCGGACGCGGGTTACTACATCTGCCAGGCCCTAACTGTGGCAGGAAGCATTTTAGCAAAAGCTCAGCTGGAAGTTACTGATGGTGTGATATTATTAGAATTTGTTTTCTGAAAATAATGATTTTTATCAAAACTATGAAATTCTCTGACCTTTTAGTTAAATCCTTAAAATTAATGCTTATCTTCTAAGTTTGAATCTAGGTGAAATAACATTCTTAATAGTTTCTAATTCTCCCTGATTTAATACCATTTACTTTCCCAAAGAAGAACATCAAACACAATCTATTTTATTCTTAAAAATATAGTGATGCATTATTTTAGTGAAATAGAAATAGGAATGTTAGCTGTATATTTTTATTCAGTCTTGTGCTGATATGATTGCTTCTAATGGATAGTAATAATCTTATTTTACTAGAGGAGAGAGAGAGATATAATCTTTATTATCAGTGGAAACAGAGATGACTTTTCACTTAGCCAATCACATTATGACATCCTATGATGTGTTAATTATACATTCACTAAGTTAAATTAATTAAATACCTTCCAAACTACAAATGGATGCTAAAACTATTTTTTTATTTGTATGTATGCCCTACAAATCTTAACTGAAGCACCTGATTCAGGTGAAAGTTGAAGACCATGCAGCACTCTTCATGTCTGATTTTTTTTTTCCCAAGAGCTTTTCTGTCCCAATTGACACGTAGGGAGTTTTAGATATTTGTGAACCTCTGAGCATTAATTTAAGCCATATTCTTTGATATCTTAAATTTAAAAAATCTCTCTTGCCCTCTTAGATTTGTGGGATTTCTGATTCTCCCCACACCCGCACCCTCCCCCTCTGGGTTCTGCGATAAAAGAGCTTTGGGCTGTGACCTCTCTGATTCTCTTCTTTCTCTGCTGAGCTTTCATGCAATTCAAATTTACATGTAGATTAAAAGGTCATTTAAAATTAATAGAAAGGCAGTATTTTTTTAATGTCTGCCCATGGTATTGCCTGATTCAGCGCCATGTCAGGAATGGGAATAAATAGAACAGACAAACATTAGCTGAGGGGATATTGAGTCGTTAATGGCCATACCTGCTGATGCAGCAGAGATTTACTGCTATGGAACTGAAAGAAGTCAGGTTCAAGGGTAATGGTGCCAAGAAATTCTTCCTTTACATGGACAAGATCGTCGATCCTTCAAACCTCCATATTTCTTTAAAATAAATAAAATATAATTATTAATCTTTTTTAAGCTCCTATGTTTTCTTCTACTAGGAAAAAATGTCTAGAAACATATACTTGGAAAATAAGGTATTCTGGCCCAAACCTAAGTTTTATTCTATACTACTATGAAAGATTCCAAATATAATGCTTACGAACTCCACTATAGCTGCTTATGGTATTTTACAAAAGACAGACTTTTAAATGTTTCTAAATGAAGAAAGTGTTATGAAGAAGGCAAACCATATTTGTAGAAACAAAGTTGATGATTTAGAAAAGCCAGTTGATATGACTGATGTGGTTCATGAAACAGGTGGATATTCAAAACTGTGCCTGATATAATGAAAAGGAAAACTTGTTTTGAGAAATTATGTTTGATGTTGACATAATCTCTCAGACCAGTAGTAATTCTAGCTTTGGTTCTGTGGTCAAACTGAAAAGAGTGATAAGGAAATTTAAATCTGTTGACTGAGATGTCTCTGAACATTTGGTTACAAGTGGCTTGAATATTAATTGCTACATTGATTTTTACTTTCGTAAGCATTCACAAAGTCAAGATCCTTTTGCAACAACATTGAATGGAGGTTATAGAGTTATTGATTTTGACAGTAAAGAAATCTAACTTCAAGACCTAAACACACACACACACGCACACACACACACACACACACACACACACACTTTATTATAAATAACGGTCTCCAAATATTAACTTGCCACATTGGCCGATGACTTCAGCTTTTATTCATAGTTTTGAACTTTTCAGACTGGTTAACAGTTTAATAATACGCAAGTCATCCCCTTTTGAACGTGTTGCTTGGTATGATCCAGGGCAGTTTAGAGCCAAATGAAATTCCAGTGTAGAATGAAAACATATGTCGTGTTCAGAAAAACAAGCAAAACATCTATAGCGATGTTTCTGTTGTTACAGTTTTGTACTTAGACTCCTTTCTTGGAAATATTTTTAACTCAAGTGTTCACATGAGATGAGATTGTTAATGGTGATGAAAGGTGCTGTTGAGTGATAATTTTACTTATTTTACTTATTTTACTTATTATAGGTAGAGCTAAGATCTTTAATACACTTGAATTTCAAAACATCCCTTTAAAAGACCTTCTTATTATTTCATTAACACTGTTCTTCATTTCTTTTCTTCTTTTAGAAAATTAGGAAATTGTAATGAGAATTCTGAGTAGAGCCAATAGAATCTAAAAGGACTGGAGAGAAGAAATGTACAATAGATGTCACATCATGATCTTATATGAATGGTTTATTGAGGATTCACAATGCATAGTTAGAGAAAACCATGGAATTGTTCACAGATCACTGGAAACCCTAAATGTTCATTTAACCTCTGACCTTAGTGTCATGGAAACTTGTGGTCATCTTTCACCCATAACATCCTTGAAACTGAAAGTTCTTTCTGGCCAGGAAATTTTCAGTTACTGTTTTGATCAAATTCATTTAAAAGACAATGAGCTACTCATTTGGGCAGTTAAAAAGAGAAAAAAGAAACTAATTGTATGTCCTTTGCCCATATATAATGATTTCAAGGATATGACAGTAAGAGCAGGTTATAAGACGTTACCAGAATTCTATATAGATATTTAATTTGAAACAAAGAAGTAACATTATATAAAATTTAATAGTTTCTTCTCTGGTAATGCAGACCCATTTTTCTTACTGAATTTTAAAATTATTCATAATGTTTGGTGAATTGGCCTTCCATTTTTGACTCAGAGAAAAAATAAATTCCACAAAGCATTCAACTTGAATATCTATTTGCACAATTATTGCCAGATATGTCAGAATTAGTATAATATTGTGCTTTCACATTCTCTGAAGATTATTTAATTTACTTCTAAAATGAAGAATTTGATCAAGAAAAGCAGTGAACTAAATGGATCTAATTTTTATTTGCAGAGAATACACAGAGAATCTTGTTTTCCTTAGGTTTTTATAAGGTTTTCTACATATACACACATTTTAATACATATTTTGATATAACAGGTTTAGGTTGATTGGAAGTCCACTCTATCTTGACATGCAGGAGACCTCTATTTTAAATCAAGATCAGTTGGCTTTCTCATGGTAGCCTCTAAAAGGGCTGTTTGATTTAATGTCTTTCGCCAAAACTGTGAACTCTACAAATAAAAATACATATAGATTGAGAAATATATAAACATATAAATGGGTATTTGTAAAAGTTGGTAGACAAAGGAAATTAGAGCATTAATAAGCAAAATGACTTTTTTTGATTATGTACATAGTAATCCAAGATGACCTTCTTGAGAAAAAGCATTCTTCACAGTTGCTTAGCAATAATTCAGATTCACCATCTTTTTCTTTTTGTGGAACTTATATATATATATTTAAATATTATATTTGTTATTATTATACATAATAAAGAGCATATTTGGATAATTAACCAAAACCTATGTGAAGTTTATAAAACTTTCTCTTACGAAATCCTTTCTTGGGCTTGGGTATATCAGTTTCATTGTGAGATGGTCTTCTAATGAATTGTAGATGAAAGCCTGCCTCCAATTGATTCCATATTTTCATTACCCATTTAAATATTACTATACATTCTGATACACTTCCTAAATCATTATATAATACTTCTAAAGGCACTGATGATACTGCTACAAATCAATATTCAATTAAAAAAACAGTGAACTATGTTTATGAAATTATGGAAAATTTACTCAAATGATCACAAAAATGGATATATATGTAAACACAAATTTTCATGAAAACGCTATTTTTGTCATGTCATAAATATGGTCTTTAGATTTTTTTGCTTAAAAGTATAGACTAATTAAATTATATCATCCACATTATATTACTATAATCTAGAGCCCAATATCACAATTTTAGAAATAAATTATTTATAGTCTAATATTTTAACGTCATCAAAATATTATAGTCTATATAAATAAAGCCAGCAACTGGTGCTATGAAGGTAAAATTATGTATTACTCATATATTTATAATAAAAGCAAAAGTGAAAATTGATTGTACTCATGTGATATTCCACAGGCTTTCTAAAACATGCATATGAGAGAAAAAATGGCCATTTTGCAAATGATTACGATAAGCTCTCAACATTTTAATTTTAATATGATTTAACCTTTCTAAGATGTCAGAATTTATCTTATCATCATCTTAATTATAGGTAACTCAGAGTAAGTTATAAATATAGTATGGCTTCAGTAAAATATGTACAGGTGTATGTATAGTAATTATAGATGATAGATTTATAATGGATGTAGAATATTACAGAAAAAATTGTAAGTAATATGTATGACTTTGGGGCTTTAATCTTACTTTTGATATAAGACTACTGATGATATAAAGACTACCAAATTTCATAAAATTAAAATATCCTGAAAAATATCTTTGTCCTTTAGTTTTGACAGATAGACCTCCACCTATAATTCTACAAGGCCCAGCCAACCAAACGCTAGCAGTAGATGGTACAGCATTACTGAAATGTAAAGCTACTGGTGACCCTCTTCCTGTAATTAGCTGGCTAAAGGAGGGATTTACTTTTCTGGGTAGAGATCCAAGAGCTACTATACAAGAACAAGGAACCTTGCAGATTAAGAATTTACGCGTAAGTAATGTTGGAATTTGTATTTGGATCTTCATCTCACAGAAGTACGTACTTCCCTAGGGAAACACTGTGTTGTGAAGTTAAAATCTTACATCCCTGCATAATTGCTATACATTTTATTATAGACCCTGTTATTTCTTATTTTACAAATGACAAATTGAAGTTAGAGGGAAGTTCATTGTCCTTAAGTTCGTTATAAGCTCATAACAGGCCTAGAAACTTTTTATTCCTTCATTCTATCCTATATGTATGTAATCAGTGAAACTAAAAAGGTTAAACACATAAAGTTAATGATAGTAGTAGTACATTTAAAATAACTGAAAATGAGAAATGCTTCTGATTTACTCTCATGAACAAGGGAAGTTCGTAATGAAATGTGGATAAATTGGCTCGGCCAAACAGTTATGTGGAAAGTAATAAAGAGATGAGACTGATGACTGCATAGGAAGCAGGTTTGGCTAGTTGGTAAAAGTATCTTACATTTTAGGTAAAGTTGCTGTGCAGTTTAGGTTTAAATCTGTGCCCAAGAACAAGCCATTGCTGGTCTTTTAACAGAAGATGACGTGATAGAAAAATGACCATTCCTGACAAATTACCAAGTTAGACTTGCTACAGGAGCAGCTCAAAATAAATGTTTACTTCTGAATATTATATTAGCTATCTACTGCTGTGTAACAGTATTAGAAAACACTTCACAACACTTGTGTTGTTAGACTCAAAACAACACGTTTATTATCTCATACCTTCTGTGGGAGTCTGGGCATGACTTAGCTGGGTCTTCTGCCCTAGGGTCTCACAAAGCTACAGTCAGGGTTGTAGTCTCATCTGAAAATGGACTGGGGATCAGTTTGCTTCCAAACAACATAGTTGTTAGTGGCATTCAGTTCTTAATGGCTATCAGACTGGTGACCTCAGCTTCTTGTTTGCTGTTCACTGAAGGCTGCCTGTGGTTCCTTGCCATGTGGATATTCCCAATATGATTGTTTGCTTCCTCAAAATCAACAAGGAAGAGAGTTTTTTTGCAAGGCAGGCTTACAATCCTATATAACATAATCACAAATGTGACATCCTGTCACTTCCATGCCATATTCTATTGGCCAGAAGTAAGTCAACAGGTCCTCCACACACTCAAGGTGAGGGATTACACCAGGTGTGAATACCAGAAGGATGTTATCATGGGGGCCACCTGCCCTCCACAAGTATATTCAGTTCATTCAACCAAATATAGAAAGCCTCCCCTCCATGTAGCAAGCACTATGCTAAAGCTCAAGAGTATGTCAGAATAGTCACAAGATTGGGAATGAGGGTCAGAATTAGGGTGGTTGATGTAATAGTACATGAAGAAAAATTGACTGAAAATGATTCAGTGGAAGAACAATTAGTAGCATCTGGTATCTAGGTATAAATTGGGAACCAAGGTGATTCAAAAACAAACAAAAAGGTGTTGCATTTTCCCATTCAGAAGCCTGAGGAGGAAGATAAATTATTTTTATTATGTGTATTTTCAAATGATCACAACGGGGAGTGTTTTTTTCTTACAATGTAAATTATTTACAAGCACATGTTTATCAGATGTGTAAAATACGGCCACATAACAAAAAGGAAGAATGACTTTTTTGTAGTGTGCACATGCATACACAAACACAAATCTTTAATTTGTTACTATAATGAATGTATATATTGTTTTATTTTAATTTTGAGATAGGCATTAATTATTGCTCTAAGTAGACAAAATGCTATCAAATTCAATTTAAAGAAAAATAAATTAATACAGATTTTTAGCCTGTCTTTTTATTTATTGTAAATTAATTGTAAACCTTCTTTGGACAAAATGGGAGTTATTAAAAAATTAATGCCAGCTCTCCTTGAGTAAACAATTTAATCGCTCTCTCTGAGCTAAAAGCAGACTTCTTGGGCCATGGAGGTTAATGCATTTCCACTGTACTGCTGAATTAAAGAGTGTGCTTGAACAGTCAAGACCCCCAATAGTGTTTAAAAGAAGCAATTAAAGGTGGGTGCTTGATGATGTCAAACAAAGTTTGAGCCCCTCTCTCAGGCTTCTGAGTAGTTTTTCTGAGATGCATATGCATACTCCTGGGAGCTTGTCTGCAGCCAGCTACACAAGGAGAAAAGGAGGTGAGAGAGTGTGCCAGCACATTTGTCTTTTTCAAAGCACTGATTAAGGACGAAAAGAGAAGGATGGAAAAGATATCAAGCACTCATGACCAGAGAAGACATTATTTAAAGTTAAAGGAATGAAAATGAATATGGTGATGATGATGATAATACAAGAGTGAGCTTTAGCAATGTATTTAGGGTTTTCATATCACTTTTGATAAACTCCACAATGAAAACATTGTTATTTTTTCTGTAAGATGACTGTCTTTAACAGAAATAAAATGTTTTACACTACTTCACTGATACAGTCAAGAGAGGGTTTCTGTAGATCATATTCCTTTAGATCTTACTTTCTTTTCCAGTACTTAAAGCAAGGGGGGAAAAATAGTGTGATGAACACTGTGTTCTCATGGTCCAGTAATTGGTAGCTGAATCCGTTTCTTCTGAGGAGAATATTCCAATAACCATTAAAACCTACCGACCACAGCTAATGTCAGACTTGTATCTCCATACAATGACAAGGAGGTGCAGTTAAGAAGCATTACCTAGTACTCTTCTTTTAGCATTTGCACATAATAACAAGTGCTACATTTTAGTTCAACTGCTATAATAAAATGCAAATTTTTTACTCTTTCACAGACCATATTCAAATGAACATCCCATTAAAATCCAGCCTCGGCTCATTATATTTAGTTTGTGAGTGATGCTTCTTAAAAGCAAAGATCTAATGACTATAATGCGTGCACAGCCACATTTGAAAAAATGGCTCTTTCTACAATGGCTATTCCCCCATCTTGCCTCACTATAATAGAAGACAATTGTACAGAGATAACATAATATGGCAAAGAATGACGTGACAGAGTAATCTGAAACTTAGGTTAAAATACATAATGCCATTTAAAAGCAATTAAAATTGTGGAACCGCAGTAACATCCAGGCACTAATGATTTACCCGAGAATCAGTTGTGGAAGGTTGAGTCATCAATACACTTACATTTTGAACCCAACAGATATTATATTCCATGACCTCCCGTATTTTATCAACAATTAGACTCACTCTCATCGTGGAATTTTAATTCTACATCTTCTGCTTTGCCTTATTCTGTTTGGTCATCAGTTTCTCTTCCCAGTCTCGCTTTTCCTTCACCCCTAAACTAACCTGAATGAATGTTGTTTGCAATTTAAGCCCGTGGGGCTCAACCACAGGGAGGATTTTTGATTTACATATTACCAAACTTGAAGATTTTGTCAAGGTATAATCACGGAATCTTCTGCCTTTTAACATTTACAAAAGGGAACTCTTGATTATATTGTCAACTATTCCTCAAATTCTTTTGCCGCTCTTCAATGAATAACAAAAACATTTTTTGTAATCAGTGAAAGACAGTTTTTAGTATGCTTTAAAAAGTGTTATGGATTAGATGATTTCTATGACCATTTCAGCTCTCTATTGCAATGATTCCATGGGTATCGTTTGCTTGTTTTTAATGACACAACTTTATTTCATTCACTGTTACACTGCTACAATTTTAATAAAAGTGAGCACTGCACTCTTTAAAAGGAAAGGTTTAGTTTTCCTTTTTTAAAAAACAAAATTTCTTCTTCACTTTTCTCCATGTCTTTAAAAAAAAGAAGATCTGCCCCCATATTATCTCAGTGCTTATTTACTCCTGGGTATATTTTATTCTGTGAAATACAGTTTACTGATGACAAAGAGGACAGCTTTGCATTACTGATCTCTGAATGTTTATAGGATGCTGAAAACTTCTGTCCTGAGTTATCCATATCTAACTCTGACACAGTGAAGTACCAACATAAGCTGGAATTAAAAGATAAGGGGATTGCTATGGAGGCAAATAGAAAGACAACTAAAGTTTACAGACAAATAGCATTTAGTTGTAGAAATATAATAAGAATCTTTGAATCACCATTATGAATAAAATACATGATATGAGCTTATTTTAATATTTTACATGTGCATATGATTGACTCTAATGTATAATTTGGACAGCCAAGTGATATATCACATTTTCACAGTCAAATATTGCCTTGTTGAGATTGAGTAATTATTCTACAAATCAATTAAAACAATTTTATTCTCCCCCTTCTATGCACACTAGATTTCTGATACTGGCACTTATACTTGTGTGGCTACAAGTTCAAGTGGGGAGACTTCCTGGAGTGCTGTGCTGGATGTGACAGGTGGGTTCTTTGTGAACTATTTTAACAGAAGAAATCTTGAGCCAGTTTCAGTGATTAGCTCATTATCAACTAACAAGTTAAAGAGAGATCAATATTTTAAATTTATTGAATGTAAGAACTAAGCTTTACGCCACTTTTTCATTTCTATACCTCTTGGTACGTAGCATTGCATATATGAAATGTGATACATTTGTCCTTAATAATCTTGTTATTTTATTTTCTCTGTCTAAAGAACAAGCAATTCTAGTGATCATGTGTGAAAGTAAATATTTACTAATATGTAGGAAAAATCAAATATTCACTTATATACTTTTGATTCATGAAGATGAATTGCTCACTGTCTATTCAAATTCTTTAATAGACTGTTTTCCTTTTAAGCATCTTTGTCAGCTTATGTAATCAGAAATGAAGCTTTTTCTATTTGTCCCCTCTAGAGTCTGGAGCAACAATCAGTAAAAATTATGATTTTAATGACCTGCCTGGACCACCATCCAAACCACAGGTCACTGATGTTACTAAGAACAGTGTCACCTTGTCCTGGCAACCAGGTACCCCTGGAACCCTACCAGCAAGTGCATATATCATTGAGGCTTTCAGGTATGAGACAGTTCCTTTTTTCTCCATTGGGTTTTTGCTTTAGCTCCTATATCCTAAAATCTCAAGTGAGCTATCCTGCTGTTTTATTCTAAGGACATGCTTAATCAGTGCATTTTAAGAATTTATCTTTTATATCTGACTTTATTCAAGAATAGACTTTAGTTTTATTTTTCATTCATACCTTAATTATAAGATTAAATATGCATTATCCATGCCTATGTCTGTAGGGATCTGGTTATGACATAATCACTTAGCTCTTGACCATTGTAGGGATTTATCAGATGTGAATTTTGGCTTTAGAACTAAGCAGAAAATAATTTAATTAGGCACAGGCACTTTTTAAGTTATGCAACTGTTATTGAGGCATGGAAGCTTGGAATTTTACGTCCTAATAATTAGAGCAGAATTTAAAATAATTCCAGTGTTTTATGCTATATATTTGAATACGTGTATTGGCTATGCCTAAGAGAATATTAAAAGCTACAATTAAGAGATTGAGTACATGCACTTCTGATTGCTGAACGGAAAAGATATGTCCAACTGTTATTTGAAATAATTGCCGTCAATTCAAGGATATAGACTATAATTTAGCAAATACTAGTATAAAATTGTTTTATGAGAATTTGAAAAAATAGTTGTACTAATGGGAAAATGTGGCTTCATATTTAGTTTCAATGTGCTTCTGTTTGCCACTATAAATATAGTGATAGCCTCTCTCCTTTTTAAGCATTAGGACAAATCATCACTTTCATTTTAGGCTTCCCTAATCTATTAAAGTTAAGGATCGATATATAGTTTTCAAATTTCAAAACAGTGTTTTTCTATAAGTTTCATGCTTTGATGTAAAAAGACTTCTGAAAAATAAACAGACAGCCCTGAAAATCACATTTCCTCCTCATTCTAAACCAAAGCAGCATTTGACCTTAGACAAAGTGCTATAAAAGGGCATCCCATCTGCAGATGACTGTTAAAGGGTCCACACATACAGATTCAGAAATATTTCACCATTCCGAAGTGGTAAATCACAATACTGTGTAATGTACAATTTTATTAAAAATGTGACCAAGGGAAAATATTCATTACATGCTTCCTTTCTTCTTTTACAGATATGTAGTTTTAGAAGGCTCTATTATAATATTGCATGTGGAATTGATGCAAAAGAAAACACACCTTGTAACAGGAAAATGTATTGGCATAATTTACTCTGTAGTCCATTTATTCTTTCTACAGGTTAATTCTTTTCAAGGTATATATATATACATTTACGAGGACCATATTTATTGTATAAACTTGATGTTGTGATCTTGGCCTCTGTTCCTTTTACAGGTATTCATTTAGTGGCTGCTGTGCTTTAGCAAAGGGCTATCACATCTCCTGGGCTGAGTTTAATTTTGTTGTGCATGGCACTTCCGTTAGGTGGGCTCGGCTTTGTTGTTGAATAAACTGAAATCATCCAAATGTTTCATTTATTGGGCTGAACACTTCAAGCGTTGTGTGTGTGTGTGTTTAATTTTCAGCCATTAACCTTTGTCATTGATACCCAACTCCATTTCCAAGACCCTTATGACTGCTGTTTAAATGAAATTTCTGTTCATGTTTCAGCCAATCAGTGAGCAATAGCTGGCAGACAGTGGCAAACCACGTAAAGACCACCCTCTATACAGTGAGAGGACTGCGGCCCAATACAATCTATTTATTCATGGTGAGAGCCATCAACCCTCAAGGTCTCAGTGACCCAAGTGCTATGTCAGATCCTGTGCGCACACAAGGTAATTTCAATAGCTACAAACATGACTGTTTCTAGAAGGAGGCATTAAACAGATCTTTAAGGGCAAAGGGGTTGCAGGACCAAAGATAAATGTGTCTGCATTGCTTATTATAATGTTTCGCTAGACCTGATCCAGTGAAAAAGAAAACTTGTTGTTCACCTTGGTGAGTGTGTCCTCTTTCTGGAGTTGTCAGGGTCTATTTGGTAAAAAAGAAACAAAATAATTTGGTACAATTACATAGTAAGTTAAATTGGGGCTTAACTGTAGGGCTTTGCTATATTTCAAAAGAAGGAAAAATGTTCCTCCTTCTTTGAAATTAATTGTACAATAGCAAAAAGTGATCTTTAATGGATAAAATGCCCTGTTAGGGATATCAAAATTACTTCCTCTAGTTCAGGAATTGTGTTTTGATAGTGCAGTGGGTCTCAAGGTGTGGTTCCCACAGAAGCAGCATCTGCATCACCTGGGGCCACATTAGAAATGCAGATTCTCAGACCCTGACTCAGAAGCTCTGGGGATGGCGCCTGGCAGCCTGTTAAAGTGCCCTCCAGGAATGTTAATGCTTAAGTTTGACAAGCATCATTACAGTGTATTTTATTAAACCACATGTTTAAAGGAACAATTTGTTTCAGGAAGCAGTAAACCAAGCTTTCTTCCCGAGGTATGCAATGCTTTTGACTAATAAAAAACGAAACAAAACAAAAACACCCACCCAGAATATTATAAGATCAAAATGGAAGATTTCTCATCTCATCTTTCATAGCCTGCCTTCAAACTGAGAAGTTGCTGCAGTCTAGGGGTTAATATGGGATGTTGAATTACAATTTTCCTTCTTACTAGTAGGTGAAGGGAATTAATAAAATAGAAACGGTGGCTTTATTCTTTGTTACGGCTTACTTCCCACAGGGTTCTTGAGAAAGGGTTAATTATGTCTTATTTGTAAAAGGCTTTGAACAAGATATTTATAATTCAAAGTAGTATTTTTATGCTATGAAAAGCACCATACAGCCATAAAATATTATTATAATTACAATGTAGTTCGGTGATAGTAACTAGCATGCTATTATAACAGAGAAGGGCACCTTAAAGGAATCAAGTCAAATAAAGTCACCACGTGATTTTGCAACGTTGCTGACATGATGACAGTCAAGGGAGGAGGGGATGCCACTTTGCTGTTGTTCTCTAAGCAGTAATGTGATTAATTTCCCATAATGATAAAGGGACTGTAGGTAAAGAACCTGTCTCAAGAGAAGGAAAAAGTACAAGAAGGAATTTGACGACCTGAAACTGTTTCTATTTTACCTTGCCAGGATCCGGTTGCTTTTAGTGTGTCTGAATTTAATGAGTACATTAAATTATTGAACTTGAAAATGAAGAGGTGTATGGTTTTAAGTCAAGAAGTTGTAGTACCCAGATCTTTTTTTTTTTTTTTTTCTTTTTTGCGATACGTGGGCCTCTCACTGTTGTGACCTCTCTCCCGTTGCGGAGCACAGGCTCCGGACGCACAGGCTCAGTGGCCATGGCTCACGGGCCCAGCCGCTCCGCGGCTTGTGGGATCTTCCCAGACCGGGGCACGAACCCGTGTCCCCTGCATCGGCAGGCGGACTCTCAACCACTGCGCCACCAGGGAAGCCCAGGATCATTTTTGACACCACACTTTCAGCAGCTTTGCATTCTGCAAAGCACCTCTTTGCAAAGAACACTTGGCTGTGTGAGCTCTTATTTTTCAAAGATATTAAATACTGTAGAATTTAGCAATTTCTTATTTCAGCAAGGCAGCAAGTACTTGTACCATCAAAGCACAGTAGATCATAGATATATCAGCAAAGATTAATAGTATTCACATGATATTAATAATACACACACACACACACACACACACATATATATATATGATTTCTAAATCAAGTAAAACTCACTGTGTTGTCTATGTTAAGGATGAAAAAAAGTGGAACTGGAAAAAAATTACCAAAATGTAGTCCCCAATTATTTATGTTCCATCTTAAGTTAGTGCAGCCAGTTTAAGTTATGGCTGAGATATGCACTTAAAAATATTTTTGCAAGAGTGTCGCATTGTGGCCTGAGAAAAAACAAGATTAAGAAAATAAATCCTTTTAAATTGGACTTTGTTCCTTAAATAAGGTGATGGAAGAAAAAAATGCAACATAACATTGCAGTGCACCAGTTAAAGAAGCTGATTTGAGTATGTGTGAAATTCAGTGTTTGATATCAATTTGATGGATTTGGACATCTATAATTTATCTTTTTTCTTAATGGACACATAGGATGTAAACCATTGTATGGGAAGTAGAGTAGTATTTAGGCAAATGGTGACTAAGGGGTCAGAACAGTTTATGACTGAGAGTATATCATTTTAAACATTGTAATTCTTTCTCCCTCCTAGCCCCCCCATCACTTCGAAAAAATAGCAGCATGATTTTTTGTCAGATATTGGAGTACTGTTCAGAATTTATTACATAGAACATTTTATCAGCATTTTAAATTGGTCAAAATTATTTTTGTGAATTTGGGAGGGTTCTTCCCCTTCTTTCCCTCATTTTGTTTACATTTAGTAACATAATTCACTCGCAGTTCCCCTAATTACTTTCTCTTCCACACTCACAGACTGAAATAGCTCAAGGAATAGGAACACACAACCTACTAACTGGGGAACGGGATTGAACAAATTCCTCAACAGCAGTTTTCAGACCTGGCCCCATTAACTACTTGGAAAAGTCCTTCAACATGGCAACATCTGTGTAAAACTGATGTTTCTAAAGAAGTCTTTCAGCACGTACTTCATCCTTTAATAAGAAAATAATAGCTCTTTCACAGCAGTGTACTGAGTGGGGATAAGGGGTTGCATACACTTTTATTAAGATTATTTTAGTGAAGGTATCAGTTCTCAAATTATGTTCTAAAATGTTGGTACGTATATAAATATGCTTTAACATTGTCCCAAAGAGTTCTTAATTTTTCCCCTGGAATTATTTCTAATGGCATAATATTGGCTTATATAATGTATATTAGAATCCACTATTAATTTTAAAAAATTGGGAATGGTTATCCCTGTAGATATCAGCCCGCCAGCACAGGGAGTGGACCACAGACAAGTCCAGAAAGAACTCGGCGACGTCCTTGTCCATCTTCATACTCCGGTTGTATTGACTCCCACCACTGTTCAAGTCACATGGACGGTAAGTTTTTAAAGACTATCCTAATGGTAGTCTCTTTTACTCCTTTAAGAAAACAAACCAAAACAGAAAAAAGCAAACAAACAAACCAAAAAAAAAAAGGAGCAAAAACACTCACCATTTAAAGTCAAGGTGTAATCAAAGGCAAAGAAGAAACAAAACTCAATAGATAAAAGTGTGACTAGAGTAAAAACAGATCGCAATATAAACAATACGATCTGTCTCCTGAATTTTTAAATGGCCTTACTGAGATATAATTAACATACCAGAGTTAAAGTGTACAACTCAGTATTGTTTGGTATCTTTGCAGAGTTGTGCAGTCATCAGCAGAATCTGATTTTAGTACATTTCATCATCCCAAAGTGAAACCCTCCGCCCATTAGCAGTCACTCCTCCGTTCCCCTGACTTTAGCCCTTTGCAACCACTAATCTGTTCTCTGTCTATATAAATTTGCCTATTTCTTCCATGTGAATGAAGTTATACAATATACGATCTTTTGTATCGGGCTTCTTTCACTCAGCATGATGTCATTGAGATTCATCCATGTTGTAGCATGTATTATTAGTACTTTGTTCCTTTTTATTATAGAGTAGAATTCCATTGTATAGATGTATCACATACATCTGTTTATCCATTTATCAGCTGATTCATCTTTGAGTTGTTTCCACTTTTGACCATTATGAATGATGGTGCCGTGAACACTTGTGTACACATCGACGTATATTTTCATTTTTCTTGCGTATACTTAGGAATTGTTGAATTAAACTCTCTGCTTAACGTTTGGATGAACTGCCAAAATGTTTTCCAAAGTGGTTACACAATTTTATGCTCCCACAAGCAATATTTGAAGGTTCTAGTTTCTTCCACATCCTTGCCAGTTTCTCTTGCATCTTATCCTGTCCTTTTGATTATAGCTGTTCTAGTAGGTATGGGTGGTATATCACTGTGATTTTAATTTACATTTTTTTAATGACTAGTGTTTTGAATCTTTTATGTGCTTATTGAGCATTTGTATATCTCCTTTAGAGAAATGTCTGTTCAAATTCTTTGCCCATTTTTAACTTGAGTTGTTTGTCTTCTTATTATAGTTCTATAATGTTCTTTACATATTGGATACAAATCCTTTATCAGATATATGATTTGTAAATATTTTCTCCCAATCTGTGGGATTTTTTTTACTTTCTTAATGATGTCATTTGAAGCATAAAAAATTTTATTTGAAGTTCTCTTCTAAATATAAATCAATCATCTTCACATTCTTTTAGCTGAATGTCATCCAGCAGTACCAAGAAGAGTATTTAATTTTAATAATTTGACATATGTAGTAAAAAAAAATTAATGGGTTTTAAGAAGTAGATTGATATTTTAATATATGCTAAGAAAGTCCAATTCCAAATTCCATGCATTATTAAATGTCAACCTGCCCACTGTTATTTCAAAATACAAATGTTTTCATCGCATGATAGTCACTGAAATGAAAACAAGAAATAGCATAAAAATAGCCATATTACTCATATTAGAGGATATTAACCCTTGTATATGTATTTGTGTCTATGTGTGTCTGTTTTGTGAAGAGCCAGATAATGTTCTTCCCTGTGCCTAATACAGTTTTTGCCAACTTCTCATTTATGCCTGAGATCTCTTGCCGCTAAAAATCCATGGGGATGGTAAAAGGGCAGTTTTTTAAAACCCCCCGTATTTGTGCTAGATCTTGTATGTTGTGTAAGTAATGGTCATTTGAGTCATGGATATCTAGAAAATTTTCACTTTAATTATAATATTAGAATTATATCCATCATAATTAATTAGAAAGAATTATATTAATTAGAAAGTATTTATAATTATGACTATTAGTTTTGTTATTGTTTTTGTGGTAGTAGAAGAATGACTGTAAGTTAAAAAAAAAAAATGGATTTTTCCCCCTTAGAATCCAAGTTTCTTTAGGGAACTATTTCACCCATTTCCATCAATTCCCTTAACAAAAGTAGTTGAAAAAGGAAAACCAGTTATTTTTCGTCAGCTCTTAACTAATTATGTTTGAAATATGAAACGCAATGAAGAGAATTATTCCAGCGTCCTCTTATTAATAAAACCATTGAGCAAACATAGTTCAACAAGCATTTTTTGAGGACCAGTTTTGTACTAGATGTGGGGAAACACTGTATAAAGAGACACAAATCTGCTTGAGAAAAACATGGGAATTCTTAATGACGGTACACAGGGATAAGGGCCATAACTGTATGTACACATTTTATAAACACAGGTTTCAATCAAAGAGGAAGTGATTAACTCTATCCTCAGGCATCAGAAACAACATTATCACTTATCTACATCTATACGGGGAAATATAGAGGCATTATTTATTTGAACAGAGGAAACTAAATTAACATTTAAGGCTGTTTTCTCCAGTTCTATAGACTTGTAAAAGGAAACCAATGCAGACAGGTTGAACAGTGTTCCCAGTATCCTACAACTATTTACAGGTAAAGATAGGATTAGAATTTCCTTACTTTAAACCTACTTTTTGTGTTTTTCACTTTAAAGATAAACTATAGACAAATATTTAGTTGAAAGAAATACCTTTTAACTGTGGAATTTCAACATATGATCCTGGATGGGGCACTTTACTTCTTAAACCACACTAGTCAAACGTTTAGTGAGTACCAAACTGGGTAATGCTTTAACAAAAAATAAAACTAAATTTTAAGAGTAATTATGATTATTTAAGATTACATTGTTTCCAATTTTATTTTTGATTTAATTTCACATAGACTTATTCTGTTTTCTGCATATAATGGTTTCTATTCTTCTGCTCCCGTGAAGGGAGTATAATGACCTCATCATTTTTCCAATGGCACAGAAAGGATATCATCTGACATGGCTCTTCCATCTTTCTGTAGCTTTGGCTAGATACCAAACAAATAAAGCCAAGGAAAGGGTTATATTTTTAACAACAGATTTTTCCTCATTCTCAATTGAAAAAGTCTTTTCTGCTTTGTTGTGAGTTTTGAAGGGGTTTCTTTTTTAAGCTGCTTCTAAATGTGGAAATTATTTGGGTAAGAATCAAAGTCATTATGTTTATGAAGTTAATCACTGTAAAAGTCACTGAATTTAAAAGAATAAATCAAATTAGATAAGAATTTCAGATCAGTAGTCTGGGAGTTCTTCCAGGAGAGGGACCTTGTCATATTCATCTCTATATCCCAAGAAACTTGTCATTTCTAGTTTGCATATCTCTATCCCTCATGAACTTGTGTTCTGAGAGTCCAAAGTTCGTGTTTTCATTTCTGTTTTTTCAGAACAAAGCATTCATTATGAAATACTTTTTCAGTAACTGTCTGTTGAATGATCAAATCAGTTGTTTTCATACATTTTAACTTTTTACTTTAAAAAAGAAACCATTCAATTATATCACAAATTCCCCACGAATTTGTAGTTACACATGAGATAAGTATATATTTCAGAGGTAAATTTTAGTGAAATAAATTTAGGCTGGAAGTCAGATCAGTTGCCAAAGAAATTGTAACCAAATATTTCATTTTCATGTCATATTTTCAACTTGCTAAATGTGTATGTTCTTTGAGTTATAACACTGTTAGTATTTGAGTTATAGACATGTTGATGTTTGAGGGAAGAAATATATTCACCAGCCCATGTATTTCGATTAGGGGTCAGCTGATATGGTTTATCAATAGTTGGCAGGATTCTATTACCAAACACATAGGATGTTTGAACTGGAAAGACCATCTGCCTGCCCCACAAGTCTAATCTTGAAGCAACAATACTTAACAAAAGCTACTTTCTAAAAGTGACTGCTGTTATAATAAGGGTAGGTAAAAATGATGAAAATGGCTGTTTTACAAAGAAAGTAGCAATAAATCCCTTATTTTAAAATCATTATTCTAGTTTTTTCGTGTGTGAGTGTTTTGTTTTTATTCAAGGACAAAAAGGATTATAGGCTCCTTGCCCCTTAAACATCACAGCTACTGGAGTTGAAAGAGTGTTTTGGCGAACTTGAATTTCAGAACTCAATTAAACCCAGATCAGTTACTTAGAAGGCTAAGCCCACCAAAGGAAATTCAATTTGAATTTTCAGTATAGATGGAATTTTTAAAATTGAAATGATAGATATTGAGCATCTCGCTTTAAACCTTTTAATGAAAGTGCTGATTTGAGGGCCACATATGGGCCCCCATTTTTAGTATATCCCGTACGTAACAATGCTTTATCATTGTACAGCTCTAAAACTTGCAGAGTGCTTTAAACTGTATTAGTCATTTAATTGTTTCTGTGCCCTTGTAATATGCGTATTATTTGAGCAAACTAAGTAAACTGAGGCTCAGAAAGTTTAAAAGGCTAAGCTGTCACTTAATAGAGACCTTGTGACCTGAAGACTGAAACTCTCTTCACTTCACATGTTCCTTAAGACAATTCATTTGTATTCAGATACCAGAAAATACCAATTTTTTAAATTCTATAAGCCCATGCATGGATTTGTGGCTGGACTCTGATTATAATCAACTCTAAAAGAAAATCCTCCATCTTATAACTAGAATGTTAATAAAACTAGTGACAAGCATAAGGTTTAACTCAAAAGTGACCACTTGTCAAAAGGTGCTCCAAAAGTCAGTGCTGTAGAGCACGTATCCACTAAAAATCCCACCTATTTTTTAATAGGTAATATGCAGCATTTTCATTTTTGCTTTCACCTGCAACAACAAATTTCCTTCTGAAAAGAATGTATAGCAACCGCGCAAAATCAAGTTAAACTATTTAGCTATTAAGTAGGCCATTAGAATACACTGGTTGAAGGCAGTGTACACTGAAGTGAGCAAAGCAATGTTGTGTAGTAAACATTAGCTTCATAAAGTCCTAAAACACTTAATTAATGAAAACCAAACATGGATAAAACCAATTTACCCTGATTTACAGACTCCCTTCATCTGGAAACAGCTGCTTAATGTCCTTCTTAAAAACACAGCTTGCTTCTTTCAGTATTAACAAGCTATTATTGTGAGTTATGTCTTTCTTTCAGTATATAAATTCACTTAAAGTGAATGCAGAGAAGTTTATAAACTGCAAGCTTAATGTTGTTTTAACATATGCTGCAGGGATTTTTTTGAACATTGACAGTTTTGATGAAAGGCATCTCTCCTGGCTCTCATAAATTTACCTTTTTGCTTTTTACTTGCCTTGTTTTATAATGTCAGAACAACTTCTGCTTTTCAAAAAATATGTATTTTGGTATGAACACAAACTGGTAGCATGCATTAGGATTCAAAGATCATGAGCTTTGGTATCAGAACCGAGCTTACTTTTCCTTGACATAACCTCATACAAGTGTAGCACTAATTCCACAAATCTTTGAGGGTTAGAAAACTGTCAGGTGGGTGAAGGAATTCTTACTTGTTGAGACTCATCTGTGAAACTGGAATTAGCTATACTTAGAAACACACATGCTCATGCTTACCAACTTTATGGATTTTTCTAGCTTGGACATTGTAAATACCAAAAAAAATGTCCCTTTGTTTCACTGTATTTTGATTGAGGTTCTGTATTTTTTAATTTTCTGTCTTCACTTTAAAAAGTATTTTAAAATGCTGCAACTAATGAAGAAATGCCAGAAGTTAATACATGAAAGAATACCTTTTGTTTATTATGTGTTAACAGTTGGATCAAGACATTTTTAAAAAGCTGAAGTAACCGTTTCCATCATCACCTTCTTTATTTCCTCTCTCTCCTCAACCTTCCTAAAATGAGGTTATTCCATCTCTTCTCCATTGAATTTTACACTTTATTTGACAGTGAAATATGTCAAGTTAAAGGCTTCTTAAAATATGGCTACTAAACTATAGCATATGGAATATTAATTGAAGAAGGTGCTGTGATAGTTATATTTGTCAAGCATTTCTAAAAAATGGCAAGACATTAAAAAAGTTTAAAAAGCTAAAAGTTCCTTTATCCCTGAAATGAAACAATGGTAACTCCAATAAAGACGGTTCAATAAATGTAAAACAAGAACTTGTTTTTTGATATTTTTTGATATTTTGATATTGGTTTTCAGGTTCCAAATCTCAGATTTTTATTAAAAACAGCTGCTTATCCTCTGTACCTCAAATGAATGAAAGGATCAAGAAAGTTGTCAGGTTGTGCCAATAGTGGGATATTGGAGGAGCCAGAAGTTGATAACTTAATAAATGTCTTTCATTTAATATTTGTTAATGGGTATAAGCTTTTCATATGCATTTAAAACAGACGCTCTGGCGCCACAACTCTCGAGTCTCTTTCATATGCTTCCTTCAGCTACAGGAATTTTACACATTCTGTTCCTACTCTTCTTCCCCTAAATAAGTCTTACTTTCCATGCAGACCTCAGCACTTGTTCTTCTTCCAGGAAACTGTCTCCCCTTCCTGACCACTCAGCTTCCTCTCCACTCTAGGCTTTCTTAGCTCCTAGTACAACTCACTCATAATATCTGCGTATGCTTATTTGTTATGAATGTAACCTGCCCATTGTTTGAGTGATCATTAAATAATGCCCACCTTCTACCTGAATTCTATGCACCATGAGGCCTGGGACTGACTCTACTTTCATTCTCCAGTTTTACCCTCAGAGTTAACAGAATAACTGGCACCTCTTAGTAGGAACTCAGAAAATGTTTGAGTGAGTGAAGACATTAGTGAATGAACAAGGGATGAGAATGGAGATTCTGGACAAATAGCACACTACATATAAAACCACAAAAATGAGAATTGTTGACTATAAAAAAAGAACAAACAGACGAGCAACAAAGCTAGAAACATTGGCATGTCTAGGCCTTGACAGGCTTTTGTGCTAATCCAAAGAATTTGAATTAATTGAGTATCTTAGCTGCTATGAAGTATTTTTAACAGGAGAGAATGTTGTTCCACTCTTCATTTTGGAAATAACAACTCAGGAGCAACGTGAACTCAGAACTGGAAAAGGATATTAGAAGCAGGGAGATGAATTAGAAAGCCATGGCATCACTCAGACACTTCCATTTGGTTTCAAAAGTCTTTTGCTTTGTTTTTCAGGTTGATCGCCAACCCCAGTTTATTCAAGGCTACCGAGTGATGTACCGTCAGACTTCAGGCCTGCAGGCTACATCAACATGGCAGAATTTAGATGCTAAAGTCCCGACTGAGCGAAGTGCTGTCTTAGTCAATCTGAAAAAGGGGGTGACTTATGAAATTAAAGTTCGACCATATTTTAATGAGTTCCAAGGAATGGATAGTGAGTCTAAAACAGTTCGTACTACTGAAGAAGGTCAGTATTCAGATTTCTAACATAAACCAAACTTAAACCATAATGAAATCAATTTCTGTTGAAGTTCTAGTTTATCATCTTCCTTAGAAGGGTAGCAAAAGACATTCTAAAAGTCAATCCAGGAAGTATCATTTTCTCCTTTTATTCTGAGAATTTCATAGAATCTAACAACTCAAAAAGATGACATTCAAGTAGTTTGAATTTTCCTTAAGGAAACATTCGCTTCAAATCTTGTTTTTCAGTGCACTGGAATTTGATTATAATGTTTTCCTATTTTTTTTTTTTTACACATGGATTTAAGACATTTGGCTTCATTAAAGGACAGGCTAATGGAAACCCAAGTACACAGGCTGTTCTTTGTCTCTCTTTGTTTGGGTAGAGTAAAGCATGACATTTCCTTTCATAAGCCTGCTTCCCTACGGGCTCTGCCAGTCTGATTCATAATTTCTAATCCGGAAGGCCCCTTGCATGTTTGCAGCAGCATTCTTCTTAGTGATGTTCCCTCTCCCTCTTCCCTTTGTAACTTTTCTTACCTGTAGATACTTTTAAAGTCAGTCTGTGATGGACATGAAATTAATGTTGGTCTCAACCAGACCATTTTCTAGCGTCTCCTTCCCTAAACTAGAGGTTTATAATGAATGCTATCATCAACGTACAAAAAATCCGGGCTTCCCTGGTGGCGCAGTGGTTGAGAGTCCGCCTGCCGATGCAGGGGACGCGGGTTCGTGCCCCAGTCCGGGAAGATCCCACATGCCACGGAGCAGCTGGACCCATGAGCCATGGCCACTGAGCCTGCGCGTCTGGAGCCTGTGCTCCACAATGGGAGAGGCCACAACAGTGAGAGGCCCGCGTACAGCAAAAAAAAAAAAAGAACAAAAAATCAGATACCAACTATAATAAATTCCTCCCTTTTCTGCTTTTGTACTAATTTTATGTACAAAACCATATTTTATATAAATCAATATAAGAGCAACCTTAAGAAAATGTGTGTAGGTTGTTCATGGTAACATAGATGTACATGTTTGACCAAAGAACTTTTAAATTATACATATCTTATAGTAAGCAACACAGAGAAATTTTATCTTCATATTGGTTTACAGTGTGCTATACTGATATGAGCTGAAGTGCATATTTTTAAAGGCATCATTAGTCTACCTTTAAGATTTGTAAAGAAAATAAATTAATAATAGGATCTTCATCCCCCATTAAATTTTACTTTATGTGGATAATGTGTAGAACTAATGAGTGGGGTGGGTCCATTTAATACAGAATGCTACATTTGAAGCATATTTCCAAAAATCAATTTCACTGCAGTTAGACTTTTCCTCTAGACTAGACATTTGTCACCATTCGGTATACGTTCATCTCCGCTTTCTGTGGCCTTCTGAAGGGAACAAACTGGAACTCAGCTGGGCTTGTCTGGGAGCAATGAGTGGGTTCTTTCACATCTGTGTAATAATTGACAGGTCAGGAAATAGGCACGGTGTTCTCGCCAAGCCAGCGGTAAGGCAGATGAGAAGCCAGCTCTCCAAAATGTTACTTTTCAATGAAGTCTACTTAATAACTACAAAACTGGTAGGCAAATGGTTGGATTGATGTCATTGTGCCACATTTTGGAGCAACCTTATCACACAGAGGAGTGATAAAGAGCAGTATGGTGGTAACGTGTCTGTGTGTGTCTTACACTCAATGCAAAGATGACTACACCTTAGTGAAATATGCTGTGACAGATTTATCAAACGTGGGAAACTTTATTGATCGGCTTTTTTTTTTGGAGGGGGGGCTGCGTTGGGTCTTTGTTGCTGCACGCAAGCTTTTCTCTGGTTGTGGCGAACAGGGTCTACTCTTCGTTGCAGCGTGCGGGCTTCTCATTGCAGTGGCTTCTCTTTGTTTTGGAGCACGGGCTCCAGGCACGTGGGCTTCAGCAGTTGTGGCACTTGGCCTCAGTAATTGTGGCTTGAGGGCTCCAGAGCGCAGGCTCAGCAGTTGTGGCGCACGGACTTAGTTGCTCCGTGGCATGTGGGATCCTCCTGGACCAGGGCTCGAACCCGGCTGCCCTGCCTTGGCAGGTGGACTCTTAACCACTGCGCCACCAGGGAAGCCCCCATTGATAGTCTTTTAAAATATGTTTTATGTTTCAAGTGTACACGTTTTCAAAGAACTAAGTTGTGTAGTTGTGAAAGCATTGATCTTATATGTAAAAATTCTTTTGTACCACAAGATTATCTGAATTTTGCTTTAACTGTTAGTACTTTGATTTGTTTTTTCCATAAAGGAAGAGAACTGTAGGAAATTAAAATCTGTCCATTTCACATTTGATCCAACATGAACTGTTTTCATTTATATCATCAGAGTTCCTTGTTCATCAATATAAAATAAGTTTTAAATCTTAAATTATGGGTCAATTTATAACAGTCAATTATTTTTCTCAATACGAAAACAGAAGTGTCTTTTTTCTGCATTGGTGAAATTTATAGCTGTGTTTCTGTTTTTATGTATTAAACGCAAATCAGAACAAAACAAAAAGATTGTCAGTAATGCTACCACTCAGAGATAATAACATAAAATTTTGGAATGCATCCTCTCAGAACATTTTTGATAGCAGTGTTTTTTTGTTGTTGTTGTTTTTTGTTTTTTGTTTGTTTGTTTTTTAAAAAGCGAGCCTATTAGAGTCAAAAGAACCGAAGTTCTAGAATCAATCAGGCATACCTGGGTTCAAATTCTCCCTCATTATTTGACTTAGCTAAGTCTTCAGTTTCCTTATCTGTAAAACTGAGATAAGAGTTGTTTTTATTTCCTGAGGTTATTATGAGAATTAAATCTTACTCTTACCTCAGTTCTGGGCACATAGGAAACATTCATTTGAATGTTAGCTGTTAAATTTATTGTTGAGGACATATTACCATAGCTGTTGTATTTACTTTAATCTATCCATTATATTTAAAGGATTTTTTTTTAAACTGTCACTGTTAATTCAGAACTACTGGAAACCAGACCTTCTTGCATTTTGTCTTTATATTCATATTCTGTAAGCAGTCTTAATGTACACCAAGACTTACAGTTTGTGTTCATTCTAATCACTTCCTCTGCAGCCCCAAGTGCCCCACCACAGTCTGTCACTGTGCTGACTGTTGGAAGCCACAATAGCACAAGTATTAGTGTTTCCTGGGATCCTCCTCCCCCTGACCATCAGAATGGAATTATCCAAGAATACAAGGTAAGGCCCGGATGAAGAAGGAAAGTTCACAGGTAAAAGTGCCCAGAGAAGTCTCAGGGTCACATGGAGGGGGAACATTTCGAGTGGCCCTCTTATTGAGTTTGAGTGTAAAGTAATATTTTATATCTTTGTGTGACAGGTAAAGAAGCAAATGCATAGGATGCATAGAACCTAATTCCAAGGTCACAGATAACACAAACTCAGTTGGACACGCAAACCATAAGAATGCAGCGTTGTTGTTGTTGTTTTTTTTGTTTGTTTTAATAATGTGATTGCAGAACCTCAGGGATTTAGAGAGACAGGGTAGAGGGTAGATAGTGAAGCCCTATCCTAGGGAGTGCCTTTATCTTTGTTATTAGATTTCTGTGTAATGGGACTTAGAACAGCTGTTTTTAAACTGTATTCTCATAAAAAAGATGCTTCAGGAGTTTAAAGAGTTGAGATGGAGATAAGAGGGTGGGCAGTACCGCCTCCCACTGTAAATTCTGCTTTTACCAAGTTATTGGTAAAAGGTTCTGTAAAATATTTCATTTGAAAAAAGGGAGCCATTGAAAAAACAAATTGTGAAAAACTCTTATTTTTCAATTGATGAGTTTGTTGCTATTTGGAAACAGTATATATTCGTTGTTTCTTCACCATCATTTGAGCAACATCACTTAAGAATCACAAGTTGTCTAACTTTGAGAAATAAGGTTCTAATTAATTGTGATGTGATTAGACCACATGGGAGAGTAAAACACCTCATTAAATCTTGTAAAAATTTAAAAACTATGCTTTTTTGCTATTAATAAATTTTTATAGAAATCTGATAATAACATACTAAGTAGATCTATTAGAAAAGAAAACTAGACACCCCACCTCACCCAGGAAATTCATAGTTGGTATGTGAAATTAAGCTGAATAATTTTACTCAAAACATTGTTACTTCTAGGAAAAAATGTGAAAGTTAAAGTAGAATTTTCCTAAGTTAATGGTTAAGTTACTGAAGCAAATGGACTAAATTTGCATAAGAATTTATTTTAAAATTATTCCCATCACATTATAAAGAAATGTGAATAAGAAAATAAGAGTAAGTGCTTTTACAGTAGCATAATTATATAAAATCAGAAATTTTATAAGTGTTAGGACACATGGTTTTAAAAGCAAAACATTATCTACCCTGGAGTGTGTGTGTTTTTTAATGAGTTTAGGATTTTACTTTTATATCATCTAGGACTAAATATCTTCAACTTCTATTTATTTAAATATTGATTTTTTTCCACAACATGATAATTTTTCATAAGTTGTAAATTTTCTCACTCATATGAGATTGTCCTATTTTGGTAAAAATGTGTATATTTTGGTAAGGGCTAAATAACCCTTCACTAGTAACTTAGGTTTCATAGACTAAATAAAAGACATTTGCAATTCAAAGGCACTCTTTTAAAGAAAAAGTTTCAGGAACTTACCTCTTTCAGAAACAAGCAATGTACGTGTCCCCATGTAGATTATAAATACTGTATAATAGAAATACAAATAAGTACACACAGTAGAATTTTTTATAACACATTTTACAGTAACAGATTTCCATATCCCAAAAGAATGTATGACTTAAAATTTGATTCTTATTGGAAGTACAAGCCTAGCATCCCTCACATCAGTGTTTAAAGACTTCCCACCACTCTGTTCTCATGCATGTGTATGTATGTATAGATATGTTTTGATCAATATTAAGATTTGTTACTGTCAGTGTAAATATTGGCTTTAATTTTATCTCAGTCAATACCTATAACTTTAGTCAATTAATCTTGTTAACCACTTCTGTGTAAGTTAATATTTTCTTAAATGAAATATAAATTACTTCGATGTGCACCTATATACTTTGGATACTACAACTCATAATCACCATATTTTTAATAATTCTTTGCATAATAAATCTTGATAAATAAATTAAGCAGAGGAATTTGTGTGTTTTAATCCATACCTAAACGCCATTTGTAATCAAGGACCACTTTCCAGACCTTGCAGAGGTGCTGAGGGAATCATTGTACTATGAGCATTCAGTGTTGATTGTAAAATATAAAGGAATGCTGCATAGTTTTAGCTTCTTTTGTTGTTCTTTAATACACGCACACACATACACAGACACACACACCTATATATATATACATACATACGTATATATATAAACAGCAGAAATTAGGCTTGAGAAAATGTCATTTACAAATACTTCTATAAGACTAGAAAATAGATTGGTCTCTACTAAAAGATTGAATCAATTATAATGAACTAATTACCAGAAAAAAATAATTTGATATTACCTTTACATTTCTATAGATCTGGTGTCTGGGGAATGAAACACGATTCCACATCAACAAAACTGTGGATGCAGCCATTCGATCTGTAATAATCGGTGGATTATTCCCAGGGATTCAATACCGGGTAGAGGTTGCAGCTAGTACCAGTGCAGGAGTTGGAGTAAAAAGTGAGCCACAGCCAATAATAATTGGTGAGTACCAATCCATATGATATGTGTTTTAGAATCAGTCAACTGGTAACAAGGTAGATTATTTTTTTGAATCTACATCCCAACAGTGGAAATACAGTAAATAATGAGTAATAAATGCACACATCATATAGGAAAATAAACTGACTAGAGCTTCTAACAAAATGTTTAGCAATTGCTTATGCTCTTAGGATTTCCACAAACTTCTTAAAATCATAATCATTAAGAGTTTACATGCTGAAAGTTGGTTTGAAAATTATTTTTAATCTATAGTTTCATTTGTAATTTTGATGCCTTTGAAATACAATAGGAAATGAGGCAGTTACTGAAGAAGGCGCATTATGTTTCAAATCTGTATACCTCCTCTTAGCCAGAAAAATGTCAAAAATTAACCAGAAACAGGCCAAAAGAAACTAGTAATCCAAATAAACTATCCCAAAGACAAAATCCCTATTCAATCTACTATCATCATTACAGAAAATTGCTTCCTATCACCATGGATTATGTTTGACTTTTCTTGAAATATATATAAATGGAATCATACAGAATATAATATTCTGTGTCTGGCTTCTTTCACTAAACATAATGTTTTTGAGATTCTCCCATACATATATTATGCAATTCATATGTTTTATTTCTGAGCAGTATTCAATCATGTGAATGTATCGTATTTTGTTTCTCTGCTTTTCTCTTGAGAGAATGTGTAAGAAGATTTTTTGAGGACATATGTTTTTATTTCTTTTGGAGAATTACCTAGAAGTGGAATTTCTGGGTAACAGCACTGATGTAGTTTGACTTTATAAGGAACTCTAAATATTTTTTTCAAATTGTATAATTTTATACTCTCACTGGGACAGAATATGACTTCCAGTTTTTCTGCATCCTCACTGACATTTAATGTTGCCATCTGTCATTTTAGCCATTTCAGTGAGTGTAAGAGTCCCTCATTGTCATTTCAACTTCAATTTTCTTTGATGACTAATGATGTTGAGCAACTTCACATGTGCTTATTGGCCATTCACATATTTTCTTTTGTAAAATTTCCAAGCCTTTGCCTTTTCTAAAATGGTGTCATTTGTCTCTTGTTACTAAGAGGAGTTATTTGTATATTTTCAATATAAATTATCTGTCATAGGTTGTATCACAAATATTTTCTCCCAATTTATGGCTTTTTAGTCCTTTTCTTGATAGTCTTTTGATGAGCAAAGGTTTTCAATTTACATAATCTATAATTTATCAAATTTTTCTTTCATGTTTAGTACTTTCTAAGAAACTATGTCCTAATCTAGATAGCAAAGATATTTTCTTCCAGAAGCTTTATAGTTTTAGCTTTTATGCATAGCTTTTATAATTCATCTTAAAGTAATTGCATGTGATTTGAGGGTTGAGGCTTATTTATTTCCATATGTAAAATCAAAATGCATAGGTATCTTTCACTGAAAAAACTTTCCTTTCTCCAGTTAACTATATATGTGTGGATCCATTCCTGGATTCCCTGTATGATTCCATTTGTTTATATGTCCATCCATATGCCAAACCACAGTGTCTTGATTACTAATAGCTCATAGAAAGTCCTGAAATCAGGTAATGTGAATACTGCATCATTTTCTTCTCCAAAATTTTTTTGACTGTTCCAGACCTTTTGCTTTTCCATATACTTTTCAAAACAGCATGTCAGTTTCTACAAAATTATGTTGGAAGAAAAATTTGGAAAATTTTTTTCTACAAAATTATGTTGGAAAAATTATGTTTAAAAATACAGTGGATCTATACATCAAATTGGAAAGATTAAACATTTTCATAGTCAGTCTTTCTCTATGGGAATTTGATGTACTCTCCATTATTTGTCTTTATTTTTCTCAACAATATTTTGTAGTTTTCAGCATATGGCCTTAACATATATTTTGTTAAACTTTTTCCTATTTAATGTTTTTTACACTATTACAAGTGAATTTATAAAATTCCCTTTTTCAACTACTTTATGTTATATATAAATTTATCTTTATGTATTTCCCTTTTATCTTATGGCCTTACTAACTTCACTCACTTATTTTAATAGTTGCAAAATACTTTTTCTGAGTGTATTCAGATAATCATCTATTTTCTTTCTCCTTATTTGTGTTAATATGATAAATTCTATGGTTTCAAAGGTAATTAAACCTGGCATTCTTGGGATAAATCCCACTTGGTCAGGATATATTATGCTTTTTACAGATACTAGTGGATCTGATTTGCTAACATTTAGTAAAGAATTTTGCATCTATGTTCATGAGGGATATTGATAGGTAGTGTTCTTTTAATGTGTTCGTCAGGTTTTGGAATCAGGGAGGCTAGCTTTAATGGGTTGGGAAGTATTCCTTCCTCTTTTACATTCTGTAAGAGTCTTGGTAGGCCTGGTCCTATTTCTTCCTTAAACCTTCTAGAATTCAATGATGATATCTGTGCCTAGAGTTTTCTTTGTGAATTATTTTTATTGTTATGAATTTACATTTATTCAGATATTTTTTTCTTCTCTGTTGGTTGTGGTAAATGGATTTTTGGTGTTTGCCCACCAATGAATTTGTCTAATCCATCTAAATTGTTGAATTTATTATCACATGTTTATTTGCAGTATCTCCTTATTTGTAATCCCTTTAATTGTAATGTTTGCAGGATGAGTAGTAATGCCATCTCTTGTATTCATAAGTACTGTGGATTGATGCTCTCTCTCTCTTCTCCTTTTTCGTTGCCCCCTACCCTCTCTCTCTCTTCCCTCTCTCCAACTTTAATCTCGATAAGGATTTATCAATTTTATTAATCCTTTCAGTGTACAAATTTTGGCTTTGTTAGTTTTATTTGTTTTCTAATTAAGCGATTTCTGATATTTATTTCTTCTGCTTACTTTTATGTTGCTTCTTAAGATAGAAACTTATATCAATGATTTGGACCTCTCTTCTTTTCTAATACAAATATTTAAAATTATAAATTTCCCTCTAAGCACTTCTTCAGCTGAATCTTACAAATTTGATGTGTTATGTTTCCATTTATCATAAAGTTGAAAACACTTTTCACTTTCCCTAAAAATTTTTGGGTTTTGCAGAAGTTATTTGGAAATGTGCTATTAAATTTCCAAATGTTTTGGTATTTTCCATATAGCTTTTTGTTGCTGATTTCTAATTTAATTCCACTGAGGTCAGAGAGTGTATTTTACATGAATTTAGCTTTTTAAATATGGAGACTTAGTTTATGGCCCAGAATTTTGTTTTAGCGAGCGTGCCTTGTGCATTTAAAAACTATGTTCATTTTTATTTTTCTATATTGAAATGGAACGTTCAATAAATGTCAGGTCAAATCAGTTGGTAGTATTGTTAAAGTCCTGACTTATTTTCTGTTAATGCATTCTTTTAATTAATAAGAAAAGAGCCTGACAATTTATTATAATTATAGATTTGTATATTTCTCCTTTTTATGTTTTTGTTTCATGTATTTTGCTACTCTGTTTTCACTGAGTATATTTTAAGATTGTTATAGCTTCTAAATGAACTTATGCTTTTTTATTATGAAATGCCTCACGTTATTTCCTCGTAAGATTCTTTGTCTTGGAACTTACTCTGTCTGATGTTAGTACACCCGTGTAAGTGTTTGCGTTTTGTGATTTTTTTTTCCATCCTTTTATTTTAACTCCTATGTCTTTGTATTTAATGCACATTTGTATTATTTAAATTGCATATTGTGAGGCCTTATTTTTTATCCAATATGACAATCTTTGCCTTTTAATTGGAGTGTTTATTATCTTTAATGTGATCATTGATGTTTTGGAGCTTAGAATTACCCTTTTGCTATTTTTTTTTTAATCGGACTTTGTTCCTATTTTCCTAATTTACTGATTTCTTTTGGATGAATAAAATGACTTCCTGTATAATATTTTATGTTCACTATTGAATCGTTAAGTATACTTATTTTTGTAATGATTACTCTAGGATTAGCCTATGCTATATGGATCTTAGAAAATATAATTCCATTTTCCTCCCTTTCAAGCTTTTTGCTATTGTTCTACATTTTACTCCTGCACATGTAATAAAAACCAACACACAAACTAAAGTATTATTATTGATTTTGCTCTAAACAATCAACTATCTTTCAAATCAATTAAAACTAAGAAAAAATATTTTATATTACCCACCTTTATCTGATATTCTGTTCCTTAAATTCAGTCCCTGAGTCTGCCTGAGTTTTACTGTCTCTTTAACTCAGGAATGCTATTCAGCCATTTTTGGACTCCCCTTCGTTGCATCACATTTTAGAAATTGTCTCCAGATAGAAAGATATGAATATCGTACGATTCCCCTTGTTTATTTCCTTTTTTCTCATAGTTCTGTCCTTTTGTTTCACATATTTTGCCTAGGTTTTCCTTGTTTATGGTGGGATGGCATGTCTCATTCCTGTTATTCTTTCATGGGCAGAAGTGGAAGTATCCAGTGAATTATTCAGCTTATATAATACAAATTCCATTTGTTCTCTTTTACATTTTTCACTTCCCTCTGAAATTCCCCATGTGTTCATTCATTAGGACTCTATTATTTTAAATTAATGAACATATTGTAATAGTTGCTTGAAAGTCCTTTCCTCCTAATTTCAACATCCATGTCATCTCATGGTCTATTTCTATTGATTACTATTCCTCTTGATCTTGGGTTATCTTTTCCTCATTTTTGCTATTGTGGTTGTTATTATTGTTTTGCTTGTTTTTGCATGCCTGGTAATTTTTTACTATATACTGGACGTTGCAGAAAACATACTATACAATTTTGTGATCTTCTGAAGAATGTTGTTTTTCTTTTCCTGAGAGGCAGTTATGTTACTGGCTGATCATCTCGATCTTGTGGTGGCTTGGTTTTTACATATTGTTAGTATGGACTATTTATGCTTTGACAATATTCTTCAGGCAAAACCTCAGTTTAATCTTTACTTCTAAGGCATAGTGCTCCTGGACTTTCGGTGAAAAGCCTAATATATTTATCTGGTCTGCCTAACTTGATGGAATTTAAACTTCAAACACAATCTTCTCTGCAGTGAGAGAGTCTGCTCAGTCTTTGCAGCCTTTTACCTTTTGAGTTTCACCAAATCCTTGAAATCGTCCTTCTGCCTGCACAATTCAGGGTTCACACTAGTACTGAGGGAGAATTTATACACAGATTTGAGAACATCACTCTCCTGTCTCTCCCTCTTTCACATGGTTTCTCCCTTAATTTTCTGTCACACTGGCAGCTGCGAAGGCTATCTTCTGACACCTCCTAGAAGTAAAAGACTGAGATTTTCAGCTTGAGTTCTAGCTCCCTAGTGCTGCATGGATTGAGCCCTCTAAGGGGGTAGAAAGCCTCATAAATGCAGATTCTTTTTCTTGAGTGGTTTTATTCTTTCAAAAGGCAAATCCCTTCAGTTTACTCTGATTTTATTTGTTTGTCAGTGTCTTTATCTTTTTAAACGTTCTTCCTAGAGTTTATATATTTTAAAAATACTTGTCCAGAGTTTCATACAAGCCAATGTGCCATTTGCATTCTTTTCTGTTTATTTTCTAAAATATGCACATAGAACATACTACCAAATTTTGGGAAGCTGTTTCTTTTTACAATGTTTTTATTATATAATGAAGAGATTTAATACTCAGTTGTCATATTAAAATTTTTTAGATTCTCCAAGTATTCTTCCTTTTATATATTAAAAACATTTGAAAAGTTATAGTATTAACTTTTCTTTAAATTGCCTTCCCTTTCTTAATTAGTCATACAAACTGAATTAATTTCTTAACCTGAGGGAAACCTATAATCTTGCCCTTCTGAGATTTTCTAAAATAAATTGGAATAAGAAAGAAATACAGGTACACCCAAAAGGATTTAACAGATATAGATGAACTTATTCTTATTTCTACATATTTTCTAAATATTTAGAATATTTGTTATTTAGAAATAAGGCAGTAATTTTTCACTTAAAAAACATGAAACAGGGCTTCCCGGGTGGCACAGTGGTTGAGAGTCTGCCTGCCGATGCAGGGAACACGGGTTCGTGCCCCAGTCCGGGAAGATCCCACCTGCTGCGGAGTGGCTGGGCCTGTGAGCCATGGCCACTGAGCCTGCGCGTCCGGAGCCTGTGCTCCGCAATGGGAGAGGCCACAACAGTGAGAGGCCCACACAAAAAAAATATATCTATATCTATATCTATATCTATATCTATATCTATATCTATATATATATGAAACATGTTTGAAAGGTATAGCTTTCTATGAGAGCTCCTAGATAGGTAAACAAAGTTTTTTTTTTTTTTTTGCGGTTCACGGGCCTCTCACTGTTGCAGCCTCTCCCACTGCGGAGCACGGGCTCCGGACGCGCAGGCTCAGAGGCCATGGCTCATGGGCCCAGGCGCTCCGCGGCATGTGGGATCTTCCCGGACCGGGGCACAAACCCGCGTCCCCTGCATCGGCAGGTGGACTCTCAACCACTGCGCCACCAGGGAAGCCCGCTTCTTTTCTTTTTTCACTGCCCTTCTAGCATATCTATGAAAAAGATTGACTGAATGTAATTTTTCTAAATCAAAGATCAGTAGGATTACCAAATATCTATATTTTCCTTTCATGTTTTCTGTCATCTTTGGTAATAAATATAATTCTCAAGCATGGAAAAGTTGGTTTGTTTTGGTTTTGATTTTGGTTTGTAGTAGCTACCTATTTGCTTCACAATATTGGGGGATTTATTGTATTTGGAGGCAAGTAAAAATTGCAGTAACACCATTTCCCCAAGTTCATGTCATGACAGTTAAGAATAAACAATTGTATGGTAACTTAAAATAATAATGTTAACTAAGATTATTTTAAATCAAATGGAAAGTTTTGCTTAACTCGTATTATTTTAAAAAGACTGAGTGATCAAGTGGATAAAGAGTACCTTTTAATTTGTTTATATATCATACTTTTCAAATTTTTCTATGAAATAAAAAATAATCTAATAAGTAATATTTCTATCTCCTTTTCATGTAGTTAGAATACACAATATCCAAGACATAATTATAGAAAATAGAATTGTACTACTTGAAATAAACACACACACACAGACACGCACATGCACACACACACACACACACACACAAGCACAATTCAACCTGGAAAAGGCTATTTGTCCTTGAGAGATTTATTTCTTTTTAATATCTACTGTTGTACTGAAGAAGCCTTTAATTGTTTCTTTAATTACCCTTGCATATCTACCTCAACATCTTGTCTGATAACCGTATCTACACAACTGTTATTCCTTATTTGAAAAGTGATTTAGTGATGGCTAAACTCCATTTCTCTTTCAATTTACGCTTTTCCTATTGTCTATTCAGTACTGGAAACAGCACTTGAAGTGACTCAAGCTCTTCCTCACTTCCCCTTTGCTTTAATTAAATCATGTATTGGCATTTGATGTAATTTATGGCTGATAATTTTAGATTTGTTTTATGCCAGACAATGTACTGTTTCATCTATTCTTTCTCAGCTTAGTTTTTATTCCAAAAAGTTACATTAAGGGACCTTTAATTAAAATTTGTATAAATATAATAAATAGCCTTACACAGACTTAAAAGTAGTATTGTTCTTTTATTTGCTGTCTCCACTGGTAAGGTGACTTTTACATCAAAATGTCCATAATTTTATATGTTTGCAATTACACACACACAAATACAACCAAATACATTTATATATATAAGCATCAAACAGCATGTCATATAACAAAATTACATTGACTTAAAATTCTCAGTAATCTTGCTTAGTAATATACCTATTGTTTCCTTAATCATTTGCCTATTTCACACTTACCTTACATAGTTGGTAATAATATGTGGAACAACTGCAAACTTTCACAGTAATAGGTACAGTCGAATCTGATGTGTCTAATTAATTTTTAGTCCAACAAATTAGTTTTGTTCTTCATTACTGTCCAGTGGGAGGAAGACATTATATTTCATTATATTTTTTTGTCTGAAAGAACAATGGAGTGTTACAGGTCACACACATCCCATGTCTGTGCTCTAATTAGTCCAACTGATGACATTGTTTTAAAAATACTAGCAGCACAAGAAATACTCATACACTTTGGGTAACATAAGTAAATTTTTCATTATCTTCAATAAGACATTTTATGGATCTTTTACACAAATGAAGGACGAATTTTCTTTTCTGTTTGTGCTATGAGGTGTTTTCTTTTTAGTAACTACTAGTGTTTAACACAATCACCAGATATATGTGTTGATATGTCTCAAGTTGAAAATATGAGCTCATTTTAAATACATTTTTGATTATGTTTATATGTATAGTAACTAAAAGCAGATAGATTAGGAGAATGAACCAGCTTCAGTACATAAGTGAAGCTAGTTTTTAAATCTGGAAATTAACACAAAAGACGTTTCAAGAATGGAATATTAGACTATAAAAAATGCTAGCAGCTATAACAAACAAGTAGGCATACAGATTGGCTTAACAAAATAAAAGTTTCTTTCTTATTCATAGCCCAGTCTAATATGAGTCAGCAGAATGGAGGATGGGGTTTCTACCCCATAAAATTCTTCACGGAACTTGGCTCCTTCCATCAATGGCTCTACGTCTCTTAGAGCAGGGGTTCCCATCCCCTGGGTTGCGGACTGGTAAGCACCAGGCCGCAGAGCAGGAAGTGAGAGGCGGGCGGGCAAGCTTCATCTGCCCGTCACTCGCATTACCGCCTGAACCTTCTCCCCTCCTCCACGCCCGCCCGTGGAAAAATTGTCTTCCACGAAACCGGTCCCTGGTGCCCAAAAGGTTGGGGACCACTGTCTTAGATGGTCAGCATCCTGCCGCAGATCCCTCGTTTCTATCCAACATGCTAGGAAAGAGAGTGTGACGTATTGTCACAGTGGTTTATGGGTCAAATCCGGAGGTAGTATGCATCTGCCTGTGTACAATTGGCTAATATTCAGTCACTTTGTTGTACTCAGCTACAAGGGAGGCTGGGGAATATAGGCTAATTTTCTGCCCTGGAAGAAAGGTGAAACCTTGGTAAACAAGTCACCTATTGTTTGCGGGACTCTCACATCTAGATAATTTACAACTTCTATTCCCACCTGAGTGGCCCTTAAAGTAACTCTTAGCCTTATATGGGCTATAATCACTGTGTTCTTATTAACCTCTTTACATACATCGTCTCAATTAATCCTCCCAAATAAATGAAATAGTACTGTTGCCAACTAACAGAAACAGGGATTCCAAAAGATTAAGTGCCCTACATAAGCTCACTGCTTACTTAGCTAGTAAGTGGCTGAGATGATACTCAAATGTGGAATTTCAAAGACCTTGCACTTTCTAATATCTTACAGTGCCATGATAACTGAAACAATGAGAATTACACATTCCTGTGATGTGATATGCTGAAATTTGCCATTTGTATTTTGCTTACAATTTATTTTTTAAGTATTGGATTAGTTACTAATGAGATATGATATTAACATAAGAAATCACTTAATTTCCAGTGCCTGAATTCATCCATCTCTTAAACACATAAATCTTTGCTCTTCAGTGATATTATGATTCCGTGAGTTTTAAACCTGTTTAAAAATGTGGATTGAGATTTTCTTTATTACCTCTGAGAGGGCTAAATTGTCAGACACATGACTACTAGAATCATCTTAGTCCATATTTAAATGTATGTTTTTGTTACATAGACCTTAGAATTAATTTTCAAGTTGTTTTGTATCCAGCTTTCAAGTGGATTTTCAAATTAGTTTCAAATACGTTAAGGACATTTAGGAATTTTATCTTTTCATGATGTTTTAACTGTAGATACTAATGTCTATGAAAAGATATTTACATAATTGTCATTGTTTAATATAGTAATTTTAATACCTTCCAGAAAATTAAAGTATGTTTGATCAAAATAAGACCTTTGGTAGAATACTAAAGGCAATATTTTGAACATTTGTATTTAGGCAGTGCTGTAGGGGGAAGGTAATTTTCAAATACCTGGCGTTAAATGTTATAGTTGCTTTTTTTAAAAAAATGAGAATTATATTACAAAATGCTTTACCTAACTGAAGAAAGGTTACTATTATTTCAGCTCACAGCACTTGTTTTAGTATTTATTTATTTATGAGGCAGTAAATCAAGAAGTGGTTCTGAATCTGTCCACAGCAAAACAAAACACAAGGGAGCAATGTTCTTAATCACATTTCAAACTTATTATTTGATTCTTTTTCTGAAACTTACAAAATATGCTTACCAATAAATTGTGACAGGCTCAGGACACAACAAATATTACCTGCTTCAAAGAATGTTCTGATCTTCTGTGCCTTTGGCATACCATATATGTATTTTTGTGGGGTTTTTTGTCTTAATATTTACTAACACTAACACTGTTGTTTCTTCCATAGGGGGAAGGAATGAAGTTGTCATTACTGAAAACAATAACAGCATAACTGAGCAAATCACTGACGTTGTGAAGCAACCAGCTTTTATAGCTGGTATTGGTGGTGCCTGCTGGGTAATTCTGATGGGTTTTAGCATCTGGTTGTATTGGCGAAGAAAGAAGAGAAAGGGACTCAGTAATTATGCTGGTAAGAGGCTATTTCCAGCTAAAAAAATGTCTTATCTTTAGAAATACGACAAAATTCAAGGGAAGGAATGGAATGGAATAACTGAGTGAATGAATGGATGTTTTGGGCTTGATTTAAACAATTACAGACAACATGCTTTAATGCACTGCTCTTCACCATATCACATTATGACCATAAGGCAATCTTTTTGCTTGTATCTCCAAGGAAGCATAAGAAGAATGCACACTGATAAAGTGCTTAGACATTTTTCTCAACTAGTTCAACACACACACACACACACACACACACACAGACTTTGCATGCTATGACACCGTTGTTTGAAAAGTGAATTTAAGCAAGAGCATTCCTAAAATGCTCAGAAAAAAAGAGAAAAGATTTGAAATGTAGTTCTTTGTATTTCATGATACAGATTACAATACAATCTGTGTCTCAGATGGAAAATACAAACGAAGCAAAAAAAATCTCACCAGGATTGATGAGACTGATGAGGCATGAATTAAGTGATTTACTAGTCACTTAAATAGGATGTCTATTTCAAAGGGACCAATAGGCATTTTAGAAGGAAGAAAAAGGAGAAGGAAAAGAAGCAGCAGAAGAAAAAGAAGACCGTTGGTGTTCTACTTATTCGCAAAAATGTTTTCTTCTTAGAATCAAGAACAGGAATTTTAAGGATGTCCAAAATTATGGCCTTCAAAATACTTCCAAGGAAGAGAGAGAGGGAGAAAATTATCAATCAGTGATTGAAAAATGAACTCAATACTGAAGCTATATTCAATTACAGTTTAAATTGCAATAATTTTAAGTACTTTCTCTAACAATGATCATCAAAAGAAATTGTCTCACAATATTTCACACTTTGTAGAATTTACAAGGGAACAATTTTAATTTGCCATCATCCTACAAATATTTTAAAATTTTTGAGATATTTTATTCATCTTCTATTTCTAATTTTTACTTTAGTAAGAAACATAAATGTGTTAGGTGACTTTGACAGAGGCTTCAATTCTTATTAAGTTTATCCGCTGCTGTAGCTTGTAGGTGTCTGAGCTTCTGAGAATAGTTCAAAATAAAAGGAATAGCACCCACTTGGTTGCCTTTCTTGTTATTCGATAGCATTTAAATACGATCATTTGACGATCACACTGTGGCTCATGTCTATATTTTGTGAAAATAAGTTTATTAGTTACTGGTTAGAACAAATTCCCAGGACTAGAGAAGGTAGTATAATGTATCCATTGAAAAGAGCCTTTCATGCTTTGTGACTTGCTATTGCTCTGCCATTCTCATTTCTCATTGGTTGCTGATGCCAGCATCCTTACGCTTTGTCATTTGAGTGCTTTATCATCCTACCAGTGAGTGATTCTTCCTGGAAAGGTATGCTGGGCAATAACTGCTGAGTGTCAGAGTCATGAACGTTAATGATACTTTAACATAACTTCTTGTTTTGCAGTCCAGTCCTCTGCTTTCATTCCCTGAAGGTATTGTCCATCAACCTGTCTGTTTAGTCAATCACCACGTTCCATTTCGTCTCTGTGACACGCTCATATAAATCACATGAGAAATAAGGAAGAATGATTTAATTCAAGGACTATTTTTATGTTTTATCTCATTGCTTGGCTTTAGTGAAAAAAATAAAAGATTGACTATGCTAGCCACTTCAGTACGAAGTTCTAAGATGCCACGTTTGGAGTGTTGCATTTTTACGCTCCACACATCTTTATTCACTCACTCCTTCAAAATAGCATAGGTCTCGTAATTAGTAGTTTACGTTTTTAGTAAAATTATGTCAGATAGCCTTTCTTCTTCTTTTTTTTTAAACAGCAGTTCTTTGCAAAACCTATGCATTTAATTTAAAAATATCTGTTGGTCTTTGAGCTTGACAAGAGTAGTACATTTCCAGTTATCAGTTCTCATTGTGATTGATACCCATCTACTTGTAGAAGAACTACTAACTCGGAAGGTGCTATGCACTTCAAGTATTTTGGAATTAGGCCAAGCCACAGAGCAGCCTTTCTGAACCTTTATACTTAATTGATAGATGGCTGACTCTCAGAATGGATTCACCTTCAGCTGGTAATTTGCCTTCCAGCAACTGCTGTTCTCTTCTAGGTGAGAAGCAAATGAAAATCCAAACCACAGGTACTTAGTATTGCATATCTGACCTGGCGATATTCTCTACACATTTCCCTCCATAAATATCCTATCCTCCACCTCCTGGAATTTTTATATTCTTGAGAATATGAGGATTTTAAATAGGAATGATTAGTGTAGTATGTATTTATCATATGTTTAAATTTCTGATATTTCATGCATGAGCTAATGATCCATTTTAAGAGCACAGGGATTTCGTACAGGGATATTTTTCTCTGAAGTGTTTTATAAAAATTATAGAGAAAATAGTCTATGTGTACTAGTTCTGTTTATTTTTGGTTTTCATAAAAATTTCTCTGGAAATCTTATAATTTAACAAGCATGAAAACTGAACCCAGTAACATTAAAGCAATGTAATTTTACTCACAAAATGAAAAGTCTAATGTTTCCACTTTTTACTACATGATAATATCTATATTGTTTCAAAATTTTCTAATTGATTTATGATAGCAATAACATTTTTTTTTCAAATAAATGAAAGTTTACTTTGGGATCGGTATTTAAATCAATTTATAACAAAAAATGTCTTCATTTATTTCAAACCCCAAATTTGATCTTGGATTATACTTAAACTCTGCTGCAATTGATGTAAATTAAGAAACATGCATTTTAATAATGCTAGACTGATCCTAAGTAGAATTGAAAAGCAGGTAAAATTTGATTTCAGCACTTGCTTTTTCCCACTTCATTCCAAGTCTTCTTAACCATCACAGGTAGATTTTATTTTATTTTATTTTATTTATTTATTTTTTAATTTGTTTTTTTTGCGGTACGCGGGCCTCTCACTGTTGTGGCCTCTCCCGTTGCGGAGCACAGGCTCCGGACGCGCAGGCTCAGCAGCCATGGCTCACGGGCCCAGCCGCTCTGCGGCATGTGGGATCTTCCCAGACCGGGGCACGAACCCGTGTCCCCTGCATTGGCAGGCGGACTCTCAACCACTGTGCCACCAGGGAAGCCCCACAGGTAGATTTTAACCACCAGAGGGAAGTTTTTAACTAGTGGGGAGAAGAAATAACTCGCAGAGTGGAGAATCTAACTCTCGGCAGGATACTTTCACTCACTCTGTACAGGCAAAAACTCACCTGCTGATTTTATTGTGGCTAATCTTTGATTCTCCATCTCCATGTGGAAAATTATATTTGAATGCTTAAAAGGAAGGTAAAAAAAAACGGCATGCTACTCAGTGTTGATATTTTTCTTATGTTTCAGAGGATTTAACATATTGATCATAGAACACTAGTGGATTAGCACCTTAGATTGTAAAAGCAACTATCAAGAATCAAATGTAAACTTATACACTTAAATGATCTGAGAGTAGAATTTGGCCTGAACATGTTTTTGCTCCTTTACATAGAAGAACTTGGAGATTTCCCCAGGGCAAAATTACACACTAACTTCCTATTCAGTTTTTTCCTATTTATTCTTTATTTAAATTCTTCAGACACAAACACGCACAACAGCTTTGCTCGTGGCTCAAAGAAGGGCAGCTGGGATGAGAAAGGTATCCTCATATCTCATATTCTACATGAAATCATTTTATATTTTTCTAGAGTAACATGCAGTGTTATTTATGTTAATCTTCACTGAACACTAACAGTCTGCTTGTCACTGCATGTGAGGTTCCTGATTGCCAGAAGAATTCACTACCTGAATTACTGGGTGAAATAGAATTGTAAACATGTTTAGGCAGAAAATACTAGGTGATTTTGAATCTAGAGTAAATGTTTGATTATATGTATTATGGTATTTGTGAATAGAAAAGTGAATGACATAAGTTTGAATAAAAGCCATGCAGCCTTCATGAAGATTCTATATATTGTATTATAATCTTCATGAAGGCTACACGATTCTTTTCAAACTTATGTTGTTCATATTCACAATTTTTAAGTCACCAACTTTTTAATGAAAATAAACATTTTCACTTTTAAAGGGGTGAGTTCTATTTTATGAATATTACCTTTGAGGAGAACAGATTTTATTAAACTCAGTAAATATATATAATTTAATAAGTGAGCAAATTATGAAATACCAAACACTTCATGCATAGGTTTTAAACCCTTGGTGAAATTATTTGACAAAATGACCCTAAGACAGCTAAAAGATTTGATGGAATTTTTATACTCTGATTATCTGGGCTTGAGTTAATGCTTATTAAAAGAGGATTAATCTACATTCATAGTTGAGAAATAGCTTATCAGGAAAGGGAGTGAGGCTTGGCTGGCAACATTAAAGTTTCCATTTGGAGTAGGAAAATGTGGCCTACTAGAGATAGGCACTCTGAAAGCTTCCTTACCTCAAAATGTCAATTTACCACGTAGCTCTGTTTCCCTTCCCCCTCAATTCTAGAAAGCGAGAGATTAGGATTAATCCTGTCAGATAATAGTAGAGGTACTTTGTGTATGATATGAACTTGCAAAATCTCTTTACCTTATATCTTTTATAAATATTGCAATAAATTCAGAATATTTAATGCAATTCTAAAACATTTAAGATTGTGGTGTCTATAGAGCTTTTTGGAAACCTTAGCACTAGTCAGTTAGTTTTAGCAATAAAAACTTCTCTATGTTGCTCCCTTGAAAATTCTTAATTTTAGATGCTAGCAGAAACTCCTGGTAAAGATTCACACTTATTTCAAATTTAATTCTGATAAGCACAAAGTTACCACACTGTGATTATCAAAATAGTGACTAGAGCAAGATTGTCCAACCACCTACCCTCCTCACCCTCTTGCTTTCAGCTTTAAGGCAGTTCAACATCTCTGAAATGAGAGCTACCTCAAAACAGTTTTCACTTTGTCGTGGCATTTATTTTTATGTTTTTCTCTCTCTGCACACACAAAAAATGCTGACCAAAACACCAAATATGACTTCCATTTTAGGAGTTCTGATTGTTCATCCTTAGCGCAGGCTGAGCGGCCATGGCTCATGGGCCCAGCCACTCCGCGGCATGTGGGATCTTCCCGGACCGAGGCACGAACCCGTGTCCCCTGCATCAGCAGGCAGACTCTCAACCACTGCGCCACCAGGGAAGCCCTCTAGTCTGCTTTTGATCTCATGGTCTAATAGAACTCAGTTATTTTTGGTCTACTTTTCAAAATGGAACAAATCTAAAGGTTTCAGAGCATGGGAAGAAAAGGATACTCGAAAAAGTGTTCTCTCTTTTTCCCTTGCTTTAAAAAGACAACTAATCAATGTTATTATGTAAAGGTATTGTTTTTTGTTGTTGTTTTTCTCTCCTGATAGAAACATACAAAATTGAAGATTCTCATGTATATCAAATTGTATCCATGGGCCATTTTAAGTCAATTATGTATTTACATAATGACTGTGTATTTTTGCCTTTGTAGAGTTGGTATGCAGAGGTACGAAGATAAATGTCTTTATGAAATATTTTGACGGTCTTTTAGCGGTCTAGAACCATTTGAAAACAGTTTAATGATTTAGAATACAAATAGGAAATCGATATGTCTTGAAAGTTTTGAAATTTAAAATTCTTTTATTCACACCATTTAATTCTCATTTGGTAAATATGGACCATATCATAGAGTCCATACACTAACACAGCTGTAAATTAACTTGATAAATTTTTTTTTCAATTTTTTATTGTGGTAAAATAAACATTACATAAAATGTACTATCTTGACCATTTTTAAGTGTACAATTCAGTGGCATTAAATACATTCATGATGTGCAACCATCACCACCATCCATATCCATAAATCTTTTCATCTTCTAAAACTGAAAATCTATATCCAGTAAACAATAACTCCCTATTCCCCCCTCCCCCCAGCCCCTCACAACCGCCATTCTTCTTTCTGTCTCTATGATTTTGACTACTCTAAGTACCTCATAGAAGTGGACTCATACAGTATTTATCTTTTTGTGACTGGCTTATTTCACTTAGCATAATGTCCTCAAGATACATCAAAGGTTTAGCATATTTCAGAAATTCCTTCCTTTTCAAGGCTGAATGATGTTCCATTGTGTCTATATGTACACTTCGCTGATCCATTCATCCATCACTGGTTGCTTGGCTTGCTTCCACATTTTAGCTACTATGAATAATGTTACAATGAACATGGATGTACAAATACCTCTTTGAGACCCTGTTTTCAATTCCTTTGGAAACGGAATTGATGGATCTTACGGTAATTCTATTTTTAATTTTTTGAGGAACCAACATACTGTTTTCAACTATGGCTGCACCATTTTACCTTCCACCAACAGTGCACAAGGGTTTCAATTCCTCCACATTCTTGTTAATGCTTATTTTATGTTTCTTGCATAGCAGCCAACCTAATAGGTGTGAAGTAACAGCTCATTGTATTGGGTTGGCCAAAAATTTCGTTCTGGTTTTTCCGTAAGATCTGAATGAAATTTTGGCCAACCCAATAGTTTTTTTTCTGCGCTACGCGGGCCTCTCACTGTTGTGGCCTCTCCCATTGCGGAGCACAGGCTCCGGATACACAGGCTCAGCGGCCATGGCTCACAGGCCCAGCCGCTCTGCGGCATGTGGGATCTTCCCGGACCGGGGCACGAACCCGTGTCCCCTGCATTAGCAGGCAGACTCTCAACCACTGCACCACCAGGGAAGCCCTAACCCAATAGTTTTGATTTTCACTTTCCTAATGATTACTGATGTTGAGCATCTTGTCAGGTGCTTATTAGCCATTTGAATGATATCTTTTGGATAAGAATTTCAGTGCTGCATCATAATACTTTAAAATTTACAGTTTATGAAAAATTTACCATTGGTAAGTACAAGAAGTTAAATACAACTTAATTTCTGTGCTTCTGCTTCAGTTCTCCTCTTTTGCTCTAATATCATTTATTGCTCTGACAGTAACAGAAAATTTGGGTGAGGAAAAAGAGCATCTAAGTTAGAGAGAAGGGCTCAGCTTCTCCCCATGTATCTCCTAAGCAGCACATTTGGAGGTGTAGTCCATCAGTACCTGCTGATTTGCATATTCACAATGATATTCACAGCATTATCTTAGCTCTCTTTTACCAGAGTAAAACAATCACTTGATAGTCCATTAAAAATCCACATAACTAGGAAGTCACATCAGATAGAAAGCTAATTAGCTGTACTGTTTTCACATTTTGTGTTTTTTCCTCCTAATCAGGCCTGTATTTAATACCACCAGTGCTCAGTTCTTCTCAATAATTGTTTCAGATCAATTTTTTATTGTTGTTCTTAAAAGCAGTTATTAAAGGGACCCAGTGTGGTGTGGATACACTGCTGATTGTTGATTCCCAACACCTGAATCCATCAGGAAGCAGATTAGTGATCAGTATTCTTTTATTTTCTCCAAGGAGCTGTCCATAGCCAGTCGTGGGCAGGTACAAAGTTTATGTAAGGATTGTTTTATAATTCACTTGACAAGTTACCTAAAAACTTGATACGGCAATGTACTTTAGGTGCCAAGATGTTTCTGAAAGCACTGCTTCATGAATTCCTGAAAGAACCTTAGCCATCTTATTGCCTAATTATGATGCCATGAGAGATATATCCTTAGATGACCTTAGGGAAGGGATTGGGGAACTACATTTAGAAAGTTATAAGATCTAAAGAGTAATCATATTTATTAGCTCAAACTTGAGAAAGAGGTGAATGATGGAGAGATTATCCAAATGAGAAAGTATTTACTATGTGTGCACTTTAAGTAGCAATATGTCCTTAGTTTATTAAAAATATGAATCAATTCATAAAATTTTATTTTTACTTTTGCTTACCAAGTAATCACAGGAAATCTAATCAGTATCTTCCAAAGATAGGATATGTTGGATTCACATCTGTAAATGGTATTTTTGCCTTCATCCCCAGGGATTGGTTTAGCTGATCCATACTAATTTTGGTCAGAATTGCAATTTTGCAATCCATAAACTTCTAATCACCAATTTTTTTTCCCAATGATTTTCTAGTTAAGTAATTTTGTGGCAAAATTTGGTCGAAAATAATATGAAGTTATTTATAGACTTTTTTCCACTAATCATGAATATTCACATCTCATTGCAAAAACAATAATTTTAAATACATTTGCTGCCTTGGACCCTCCCTGCAGTATGCATCATATTACCTATCTCAGATCTGAAGCATTTTGAATTCCAAGTAAATTTAGCTGCAAAGGTTTTGGATACGGGATGATGGACCCAAACTGATATCTACCTTCTTTGGCCAATCCTTGAAGCCCACTTTCATGTTGTTAGCTTTGTAGAATGGAATCTAGTGACCAGAGGGAGTGGATTCTTCAGCTGTGGCCCTCCTGGATACTTCTTGATATTGCTAATAAGTTCCACAGTTTTAAAAAGGACTTAAGTTTTGTAATCATTATATACAATTGGAATATATTCAGTATCAATTATTTGAAAGTTTCATTTTTGTAAGAGTTGGCTAATGAAACAAAGCACCCGATACATCATGTATTCTCCATTCATTACAGTTCATGTCTTTGTAATTATAGTATTTCAACTCAAAGTGCTTCTTAATGTTCCTAAAAGGATCTGTGATGGGGAGGAATGTGTTGTCAATCAGTACTTTCACTTGTTTCATTAAAAGGATATTATCTGTTTGGACTATCCTGTTTCAGTTTCAACTATGTGCATTTTGCATTATGCCCTCTGATTAGGACACCTCTATGTTAACATTAAAAGTCATGATTTGATAATTCCTCGTTATTGCATGTCGATCTTCCAATACCATGTATATACCAATTGACACCCAAATAAAATTTGCCCCTTTGACTTAACCATATGTTTGGCTTGAGGAATATTTCAATGTCTTATTAAAGATGGAGCAAATGATAGCTTTGCTTTAGGCCAAACCACTGCTTCTTATTCTCTGTACAATTATGTTAATTATATTTTGTTAAAATTCCCAGAGGTTTCAGCTCTAAACTAGGGGCCAATATGTAGTTGTTATTAATCATAATTAATATTGACTACTTGTGTATGTTTCTTTTTTTTTTACAGTTACATTTCAAAGAGGAGATGGAGGACTAATGAGCAATGGAAGGTATACTGAGGAGATTTCTTAAATTATTATTTTTAATCAGGACTGAGGAAACTCTATAGTAAGAGGCTATTATTGTAATAAACAATCACTTATAAGTGAGAATTCTAGGAGGAATTAAACGGCTCACCACAAGGTTTAATGGCCTATCTGTTGTGCACTTTAGAGGAATCAAGTCCAGATGTTTCATATCTCCCAGAGGCCCCTGAAGAAATTAGTAGTAAATATCACAAGGAATGTATTCATTTGTTAGCAGGATGTTTATTGCATTAATTAGACATTAGCAAATGAAGTTGCTGTTGTTTAAGACTCCTTATTGGTTCTCACTAAATTGCTGTGAGTGAACAATTACACATAATCGATCACAAAGTAAATGATTCATGGATGATGAATAGGCTGTAGATTGATCAGACTGGATTCCACAACTTTGGATACTCAATTGAAATTGATAAAAGTTGATAACAAACCCATATATCCTCATCTATTTTCCCTTTGCCGATATGGAGATTGTAATTAGGCTCTGGTAATAACTTCCAATCTCCCATTTAATCAATATTTTAGCAAAAAGAGATTAGGTCTAATGAGAGCTAGTGGATGTAGCAAGAAAGCAGTTGGATCTTCTTATTGCAGTTTCCATAGAAACACATGTTTCTCTTAGGGATTGTATCACAAAGGGTCTATCAGAAAAAAAAGTACAATGACTATAGATGTTGCTGTATCTTTGTAAATATGCTAATAATCTGGAAAGTGACCAGAATCCCATCTTTTATTTTAAAGATGGGAATTCTTTATTAAATAGAATATGAAGGAAGTTTTCTTCGTAGATTATATACACATGCTGGATCAGACCACAGTGGATCTTTAAAAAAACCTTTAATATTCTCCTAACATTTTCAATTTAGAGAACCTGAAAATGTGCTATTGATGGAACAGTATAAATACTGTTCATTAATTTCCCTTAAGTTCCTTGCCTCTAATCAAGCATGAGGGCCCATATCAGGGGTTATAGCCTATAGGGGACAGATAAATATGGGAGCTGCAGGAATTAAGGAAGCAATAGTTCAAAGTCCTGGAAATGGCTGATACTGAGCAGTTGTTCCCTTGAGGTGCCAGTTTATCATCAGACCTTGTTTCGGGATGCTGCTATGTTACCAGTTTCCCACCAGTTTCAGGGAAGACGACTGAATTCATTTGGGTATCAGCAGAATCCCAGGCAGCACTCTTCAGCTTCCACTGACAGGGTTGATCTATATATAGCCTAGTGAACTGCTAAAGTTCCTTAATTCTTGAGAGCCTACAGATTTTAATTTGAAAGTGAATTAAAATCTTAAATTCTTTAATCCATTTTAGTTCATGAGACTGATGTCCAAATCTCTCATTGAGTTCCATGGATTGATTTCCTTTAAATTCCTGTTTTAGCCGCCCAGGTCTTCTAAATGCTGGTGATCCCAGTTATCCATGGCTTGCTGATTCATGGCCAGCCACGAGCTTGCCAGTAAACAACAGCAATAGTGGCCCAAATGAGATTGCGAATTTTGGGCGCGGAGGTAAGTTATGTTTTTCAAAATTTTTTCGTTTATTTGTTTTCTTGGCTTTCCTAGGTGTTTTGAAAAAGGCATACTAAAAAGTATTTTCTTCCATAATTAAATTTAGTGATGCACATGTACATATAATGCTGTACATTTGCTAAGTATTTTATTATAAAACTGTTGTATCTATTATCTTGAGTAAAACTAAGCTTTTAAGGACGTCATCACTAACCAAGAAGATAAATATTCATAATACATTTGGTTTTGGAACTATTAGTACAAGATTACGAAAATCAGGAACGATGCTGCCAAACAGGGCTTATGATTTCAAACTAGTCTTTTCACTTCTCTGATTTTCATTCAATATATATTTATTGAGCATGTCCTGTGTATCTGGCGCTATAGCAGACGGTAAAAATATAATATCATATAAGGAGCAGACACTTAAGTAAGTATAACAACATGTTGACAGAGAGCTTTTCTGTAGTTCTACAACTGATAGTACCCTAAATAAAAGACAAAAAATGCTAAGTGGCTGACATGCTAAGGTCTTCAAAAATTGGTACCAGGGTCCTCCCCATAGGTCTTTATAAGGAGACATAATTGGACCTACTATAAATAATCACCACCTTCCCCTCTCCATCTTTTCATCCAGTCACTAGGAGAGCAATGGGTTTAGAGAAAGATGGGACTAGAGAAGTCTCAGGCCCCATTGTTCCGTTCAGCCGATACATGAGTTTTTCCTTAGCAGGGGATTGTACAGACAGTAAATGGACTGGAGCTGCCTTGCCAGTACCCCAGATGAAAGAGCTGACCCCGGGAGTAGGAAAGTTCTATGAATGGAGTATTATTTAAGCTGATATATGAAGGAAAGATGGGGAGTCAAGAGTGTGTAGAAAGTGTGTAAAGAAACCTACTGTGTTTCAAGGCCCAGAAAGTAAGAGAAACGTTGACCTATTTAAGAAGCGAATGAATTTCCTAATGACTTGAGTATAGATTGCAAGGCAGAAAGAGTGGTAAGAAATATAGAAGGACAGGTAACAGAGGGCCTTCTGAGCTACACAAAGACTTTAAACGTTGGCCGAAGGATGTTCAGAAGCCATTGATGGACTTTTAGAGGAGAATGCTAGAATGCGAGTACTGTTTTAAATCATCCATCCTGCTGCTGGGTGGAGAATGGAGATAGTGTGGAAAATTTGGGTGATTAATTAGGAGAATAGTGCTGTAATCTAAGAAAGTTCATGTGAATCCACTGGAGGATTTCTACACTTCTAGGTAGAATTAATGTAGGAGACCCAGGGCTGAGCTAAACTATTCTGAGTCCATTATAAACCTCAGTGATGGATTTCACGTGTATGAGTGTATAAACATATTGACTTAGAAGAATAGTCATGGATATTGGCATTTTCTCTTTACAAATGTAATATCAATCCAAGTTTGAATATAGTTAAAATAGCGTTTCAAATAATAACGTTACTAATTATTGCACAACTCTGCATTGTGTCAATACAAACTGAAAAAGAGGGATCTCCCTCCCATTCTCCAAATAAGATGCAGAAAATAACCAGCCCTACCTTATAGGTGTGTAATGAGAATTAAATGGATGACTAAATATACAGGTTTAGCACAAAGCTTGACATACAATCAGTGGCCAACAGGCATGACTGGGGAGTAAATGATAGAACAGAAAGTAAATTGTATGACTCCTCAAGAGTCTTGCTTACCCTCTGTAACCCAGTACTCCCCGTTTAGATTCTCACTTGCCCAGACCCTCTGATAGTGGTGGCTGCCTCCCCTAGGTGTCCAAACTCTGAGCCCTGCAATTATAGGCTACTACTTTACATTGGGTAGTTCTATGCCCAAGCATCTCCTCACCAAGGAGATGCCCTGCCCTACCCACTGCCTTTGAAATTCTGGTCCCAAAGCTTTTATCAATCAAGGAATAGCTGCCTGTCTTTCTTGTATTTGTATTGGAATAACACGCTATTCTATCTACATATCAAGAATTAAATGCGCAAAGATGGAGAAAGTGTTTTGGTTTTGGTTTTGTTTTTTTCAGTTTCTGGCAGACTACATCAACATCTAAAATGTCTCAGTCTAATTTAGCCAAAGGGTACATTTGAAGATTTTCAAGGTTTCCTTCCATTTCCACTTCATTTTCATGACATGAAAATATTTCACAGGTAGCTATCAAGGCCAGGACAAAGTTTCTGCAGGGTTTACTGTATCTTTTTTCAGTGTGATAAGTATTTTAAGCATTTACTATGTACCAAAGATAGGATTTTTTGCAAATTTTATTTCCTTTGCACAATAAATGTAGGACATAGATAATTATATTTCCATCTTAGAGGTCAAGAAATTAAGGTTTATCAAGATGAAAAATTTGAGATCTATGTGTAGAATCCAGATCTAACAGATTTTAAAGCCTAGGTTCTTTTATTTACACTGTTCTGCAGTTAAGGTGGGATTCACATGTATGATTGTATTACCATGTTCACTTCGAAGAATAATCACGGATACTGACATTTTTTCCTTTGAGAATGTTATACTGGGACTTCCCTGGTGGTCCAGTGGCTAAGACTCTGTGCGTCCAATGCAGGGGGCCTGGGTTTGATCCCTGGTCAGGGAACTAGATCCCACATGCCACAACTAAGAGTTCTCATGCCGCAACTAAAGAAAAAGATCCTGCGTGCTGCAACAAAGGTCCTGCGTGCCGCAACTGAGACCTGGCACAGCCAAATAAATAAATAAACATTAAAAATCTAATTTAATTTAATTAAATAAAAATTAAAAATCACACCAAATATGTCAACTTTAATAACAATAAAAAAAGAATGTTATACCAATACATGTTTAAATGTAATGAAAATCGTATTTTGAATAATAAAGTTACTAATTATCACATGTCTACATTTTGACAATACAAACTATAAAAATTCATTTAACTGTTCAGTAAGTGCTTACTCTTTGCACAATGCTAGGTGAGGAATTATGGAATTAGAGACATAAATCCCAGGTACTCCTGTCCTCAGCTAATTTAAGATACAGTGAAGGGGACAGTCATTCATACAAGTAATTATTCCAAGCAAAAAGAAATAAATGCATGTGTAACCAAGGTGCTGAAAGACTGCAGAATGAAATCATGAGTAAATCCAACTGGAGGGAAATGTTTCTATAATTCATAAGCATAGAGAGATTCTATTTCTAGAACCGTAGCTTTGTTCGGTGCAGAATAACATTATGAAGGATTAGATTCTCGGACTATTTTTTTTCCATTTTTAAACATTTAAACACACAACAGTTCAAAAACTTGCAGTGCCTCACAATATAAATCTAAAGCTTTGGAGAACATCATATTCAAGGTGTTGGGAAGCTGGGGTCAATGCTGGAGAAACATCTATCCAGTTAATATTCATCAGTGAAAGACATGGTGGAGGAAGTAGAAACAAAACCCTAAAAACTTCCCTAGAGTGGGATATATTCCCTAGAGTCTTGATATATTATTAAGTATCAAAAGTTTTTGATAATAAAATGATACTGACCTAATGCTTTAGAATGAAATACGTTTCTTTGTCATCAAATTTTCTAATTAGTTTATAGCTAAAAACAAGAAGGGCGAGAAAGTAGTTACAAAATTCTGAATCCAAGAACAATTTACTTGCTTATACAACTTGGTGAAATATTACAAATGTGAACATGTTTAACAATCTCACTGATATGTATTTAAAATAGTCATTTAATAAAGTACATATATACTTAATTATAAAACAGTTTGGAATTCCAGACATCAATACCCTCAGAGAGACCTAAATTATATAGTGCATAAAATATATTATAAATGTCTTGTTACTGTTGCTAAAGAAGATCATTTTTAGCTTTTGTAAAATATAAAAGCAAAATTAATATTTTACAAGAATCCTTATTTCAAGTACTGTTGGGTATCATCTCATCTAAAAGTTTTAGGATATTTTGACTATTTCAGCATTCTCCTTGTGATGATAAGCTGGTTTTGGTACTGAGACAACCTGGTTCATTATTACAGTACTAGAACTAGTTGAAAATTTCCCATAATGAAGAGATCAAGTGGGTTGATGACCTCATGTCCTATGAAATGTGACTTTCAGAACATACATTATTAAGGAGCATAATATAATTATATTCACTTTAACTCTGCATGACTAAAAATAGTATTAGTGTGTGTGTGTGTGTTTTTGTGTTTTTTTTCTTTTTTTAGATACTAGTATCTTTCTTCTGGGAAGGAAAGTGAGTGCTCAGGAGAGAGGTGGCAGTTCTGAAATAAAAAGCATCATGTAAAGATAATTTAGCACACCAAAGTGATAAATGGACTGATTGATATTCAGTGTTGTTCCTAAATTTTAATTTTATACTTGCTGTGTTACAACTTGAAACTATAATTCTCCACTTCTAAGATTTGGTAGCATAAACTAAACTCGCTAATCACTCATTGCTTTTTCTATAGTTAAATCCTGCTGTATTGTGAAAATGACTTATTCATGAAAATGTTCCTTTGTTATCCAATAAAAAAAAATTGTTACCATTAGTTACACTCCATTTCTGGAGCTGTGAAATCAACCCAGATAAACAGCAAGTTGAAACTTCAGAAGAAAGTGCCTCATAGTTTGGAGAGTATAATTTTGGACATGTTTGCATCTATTTAGCAGTTATATTCCATGTCTCTTGGGATAAAGTGGAAAAAGATGCTTTAATCCATGATTTGTAGATTCACTTTTGTCATTGCTTCAGTAAAGAGCTAACAATTTCTTAGATTCTAAAACAGAATGAGCATCTGAAAGCATTTTTTAATAGTGAAATATACCAAACTTCTCATTCATGGTTGAAGAAAATGGGGGAGGGGGTGTGTTAACCAGTGAGACATGAAGGACGAGCTGTAGGCCTGCCTGTCACAAGGCTGATAGCTTGGTGATGGTTGTATATCATCTACCCTTCATTGGCTCATGAAGCCCATCTCAGCTGAAATGCAAACGTGTGGCATGACACGTTTATTTTTCATCTTCAGTCCTGATAGTTTTGGGCTTCCTGTGCATCATTAAATTGTTTCATTTCCCTATGTTCACCACAGATGTGCTGCCACCAGTTCCAGGCCAAGGGGATAAAACGGCAACGATGCTCTCAGATGGAGCCATTTATAGCAGCATTGACTTCACGACCAAAACCACTTACAACAGTTCCAGCCAAATAACACAGGCTACTCCATATGCCACTACACAGATATTGCATTCCAATAGCATACATGAATTGGCTGTTGATCTGCCCGATCCACAGTGGAAAAGCTCAATTCAGCAAAAAACAGATCTGATGGGATTTGGTTATTCTCTACCTGATCAGAACAAAGGTAACAATGGTATGTCAAGTCCTTACTTCCTGAAGAGTTATTTTCATATCATTTTTGCATGAGATAGAAAGTAGTATTTGTTGTTCAGTTTAGTGATTCATCACCAGGTTCACTACCCAAACTAAAAAATATACCGGCATGTATTCAGTACCTTCCACAATCCCCACCACCACCACCGTCGTCACTATCACCACACACCAACACCAATCAGTTTCATCCTTTTAGCTCTTTTTTCAATAGTGATCAATAGTCCATCTCGACTTCCATTAGGCAGGATAGACAAAACATGCCTCCACTGTCCTATGACATCTGCTTCTGAGTTGCTAACTGCATGTTCTGCATGGGCTTGTGCTGTGAACTAATCACATGATGCCACTATGACCTCTGCCCTTTAACCCTTAGCCTTACTTTACATCCCTGACTACCGATTGGCTGAGGGATTGTCTAATAGAATGCCACACAACCAGTCACAGGATTTCAGCACCACCAGCTCTCACAACAGCTCAGAGAGGAGTGGCAGTCTCTCAGGTTGGTCTCGTCACAGTAAGGAGAAATATTTGTTTGTCACCAGCATATGACCTGTGTTCCTAACAACCATGAAGAAGTACCTGGATCACAACTCACTGTCAGACATTTATCTTTCAAATAACAATAACAGTTTATCCTAATGAAATCATGATTTGGGGGAGGGGGGTAAAATTCACCATCACCCTTTATGTACTAATTATACAAGGATGTATTCAGGGAAAAATAGTACCATTTTACTAAATACGAATTATTAAGGATCAGATGAGTTTGATCTGCCTTGAGCCCTGCTTAAGAGTCCAGAGAACTTTACAATAAAAAGATCTTGTAGGAAAGTCAACCCCATGGTGTGGACAGCAACAGATGAATTCAACAAAAATGCAAATGATTTTGGCAATTGTTCAAAACATTAGGAGTCTGGTGATGTGACTTCCTATCTTTGGACAATTTTTCCGAAATATTATGTAATAGTATTCTATTGAATGATATTATTTAGAGTAAGGTCCTGATACCATGCTAAACGAGAATGTTAATATGGGACATTACTCTTTACATTTAATTGCCAAAAAACCCCTAATCTTTCCTATTGATAATTCTTTTGTGCTGTAAATTTTCATATATATTCAAGATACAACAGCTGAACTAACAGTCTGTACTGCAGGTATTGTATAGCACACGTGGGGAAAAACACATTTTACTGGAAAGAAATATATACCTATCATAATGAATATCAGTGATTTTCTCTAGGCCCAAGGATCCTCATCTCTAAAATGAGGAGGTCCTAGCAGACATTCTAACTCTCAAACATAACATCTATGTTGTGTATGACTGACGACTTTATCTGCACATTTCTAGTTGATGCCATGACCTTATTTGCTTATTTTTTCATACTAATGATATACTATTTATTTCTATGAAGTTTTTTTTTAACCTCAGTTCCTTAATAAAAGATTATGGTGTATTATGATATGTCACAGGCTACGAGGCATCAAAGCCATAAAGAGTTAATTCTTTTACGTCATTAGGTTAACATTTACTAAATGACTTTTCCTCAGAGATAAAACCCTTTCAGTCTGAAAATGTTAATGTTCTCTCTCCCCTCCAAAATGAGCCATTTGCTCTTCTTACCTATTGGTAGAATTAGATACATTGTAGAATGCAGAAAATTTTAAACATCTGTTATGAATTTAAACTGGCTTAATTATATAGGGGAATTTTTTTGAATAACCTTATATGTCATTTGTACTGTCATTTATTTATGAGGAATCCCACAATTGTACTGAATAATTAAAAAATTAATTTTATCCTAGGCTTATTTCATTCAAGATATGCAAAGTCTCAATCAATATATATATATATATATTTTTCTTTTTAATCTATATATTGTAAGCCATGGATTGTTTAAGACCTTCTGTGAATTCCTTATTAAATATTCTGTATATCTTGATTACCACTGAGTTTTTAAAGTTATCTTTTGAGTAATTGTAAGCAGAACATGATTCACAATAGTGCTTACTGCTTTTTTGAATCCATTAATCTGAGTGACATTTATATATATATATATATATATATATGAATTATATTAACTACTTCATCTACATTTGAATACAAAATTACTTAAATTGGTGATAGAAAGCATTCTTTAGGAGGTAAGAGTGATGAGATTATTCTCTTCTTAGTTTAGTCAAATTGAGCTTAATATTAGTTTGTTTTGTGCTTATAATCAGAGGTATGTTTCCTAAAGCTTAGATTTAAGATCAAACTTCCCTATGGATATTGGATCATATCATACTGATATTATAAGATTTTCTTAATTTGTGCACAGTGATAAAACAAATTTAAAATAATCACAGTAATAAAGAAAATTGGACATTCCTGAGTTATATGAATGAATTTCTCACCCTTTTTGAAACACTCTTATGATTTATTAAATACATAAGTTCTTAGCACTTCTCTTAAAAAAGCCAACCATTAAAAAATATAAAACTCAGATTTTTTCAAAATAGTATCTGCAATCATAATTTTATATATATACATGCATATACAACACAGTGCCACTAGTAATAACTAAATCTTTTTATATGCCAGTATTTGTTTAAAATAGACTATAAGTTTAATTTTAAAATGAGCTATTTTCATAATTTTCTTTACATAGAAATCATTTGTTCAGCATAAGTAAATATAAATCCAAATATTTACATTTTCAGTTGAAGAGGGACGGATCAAATATGTTTGCAAGTCATCAAAATATGTTCCCCTAAAATATAATGCAGGCAGTTCTCACCTTAAAATGCTTGATGATCTTTGGTGGCAAGTAAACAGCAACACAATGAATGGGTTCACTTAGATCAAGATACAGATCTCAGATAGAGAATTTAATTTTCTTAGCTCATATCATATGCCACTATTATGCTAAGAGCCCACCTCTTAACTCATTCTAGAGAAGACAAAGCATGTTGATTGATAGTCTTACCAAAAGTACCCACAATGAGAGGCAGAAATTTCCCCCAAAGAGGGGAAAGTAGACATTGTATGGAAAACCCTCCCAAATTCCCCCTATGAATCACCTCTGCTTCCACAGCACATTTTTAAGTAAGTTGTTTGGAAGAGTTGATAATGGCTTTCCTGACCTTGGACAAGGATTTCAACAGAGCTGGGTTCAGAGCTGCTGAAATTGTAATTTCCAGTAAAGCTGCTGCCTTCTAAATTGCTTGTTCTCTTACAGTGTGAATACGGACCACAAACACAGAAAGAACCTCTATTTTCTCATCTATAAAATGGAGATGTAAAAACTTCCCTATTTGTGTCACTCAGTTCTGATGGTGATCATATAACATTTCTAAAAGTGCTATAAAAAGTGAAAAGAACATAGTACACATATAAATATACAAGGGATAAAAGAGGTACAACTAGGGAAAAGCTATGAAGAACACACGCCCAACCCATTCTTCTTTTAAGTATTGAGACATAGTTCTGATACTACCGAGAAAGATACAATCTTGTTTATGATTGTTTTGATCAAGAAACAAAGAATTAAGGCTCACCTACCTTAAACACAAAAATTACAGACTTAAATTCAATCAGGTTTATTATTTTTATTCTGAGAATCGGATTATTTCTGGGATCCTCATTGGGGTAGGAGTTGGGTGTGGAATGGCTTTGGAAACAGGTAGGATTTAGTTTGCTTTGAGATAGAGGAGATGCGAGAGTGTGATAATGACTGGCATTTACTGAACATTCTATATATTCTGAGCCATTTATATGCCTTATCTCTTGTAATACTCAAAATAACCCCCCAAGATAGTAACTTTATATTTTTTTACATGTATGGAAATTGAGGTGATATCTATGAATAACTTGTCAAGTAGGTGAGAAACTAGTTTTCAAACCCAGAGATCCAGCTCTTATCCTCAAAGCAGAAGATACCTGTTCTCCTTTCTCTTAATACTTCTTCTGCCAAAGATAAAAAGTGAAAGGAAAGGTGAAAGCACTCAGTTTTCAGGGATGCTCTTTTAAATATGTGTGTATATGTGCACACTACCTAGAAAACAGACATAATTCCATAATTGGCAATAGTGTATACGTCCAGTTCAGTAGTTTCATCACTTTCTGGCACTCAAAGTTATTATAATTTTCTGAATTGGCTGATGCAGGTTAGTAATTGGTAGAAGAAAAGAAATGAGGTAAACTTCAGTGGTATCTCTATTGTTAGATAGCTCTGCTACAATTTGATGCTCATAACTTTTAGTTCCAGAAAGATGTAGTCCAAGGGGTCAATACCATTTTTTTTTTTGGAGATACAGCTATTGACTGTAGTGGGAGTGACAGAAGTTGCTTAGGTTCCCCTGAAACATTTTTTTGTCATTCTGCTCAAGAAGTACACGTTTCTGCATCCAACTGTGGTCCACTTGGGAAGAAACTTGATGTACTTAATTTTGGCGGAGTAAAAAGTACTGCACTGAACAAATGATAAAACTATATTTTTATATTTTTTAAACTCTATTTCATTAAGCTCTGGTAATTCCAGATACGGCTTATATGCTGCCAACCTACTTTCTGCTCATGTTTTGTACATGAATTCATTTGTATTATGAGAATACTGAAACTGATTACTCTATTTCCATTAATCTTCCCCATATTTGGAATTTTAAGAAATGTTATGCTTAGACATCTGGGAACTACTCTCACTATATGCAAAAATAATTGTGCCATTCATTAGTCAGAAATTCTATAAAACATATCATTGTGAAAGATTTATAAGTATCCTCAGATTGTAGTTGATTGATTTTTATAAGTTACTTTTGAGAGAAAACTGTTACTCGCCTGGATTAATTAAATTGAGTAAATTCTAATGGAAAAGTTTAGCCTGTATCCTTAGATACTGCATTTTCCACCGAGACAGATTATGCAAAGGAGCATTATAAACGCACTAAAATCTGACATTTGAAAGAATTTGTTATGGCCCATTATTTCATCTAACAATGAAAATGTGGAGGCAGCAGACGTGAATAAATCAATAAATTAGCTTTTGCTACCGCAGCCATGTTTTTGGTTCATTCAACTCTGCAGTTAATGCATTGTGAAAGAAACAATATCATTTTGAGTGATTTATAAAAATGTTTTTCTTATTATATCATTTCATTGTTTATAGCTTTTAACAGCTGTAACATACTGATTCTGGTGTTTTGAAAACATAAATACATCTTCCTGCCTGATATACTCTGTTTCTTGTGATATTCACTATGTCTGAATAAATGTATTATTATTTTCAGGTGGGAAAGGTGGAAAAAAGAAGAAAAATAAAAACTCTTCTAAAGCACAGAAAAACAATGGATCAACCTGGGCCAATGTTCCGCTACCTCCTCCCCCAGTCCAGCCCCTTCCTGGTACAGAGCTGGAACACTATGCAGTGGAACTGCAAGAAAATGGGTAAAAATATCTCATATACCAGCAAAATGCCCAGGGCTATCCTCCTTTCTCTGTTATGCATTTTTGTCTTGATACTGTGTCGTCTTCCTGTTTTCCCTGCCGCCTTCCCAACCTGTTCATTGCTCCCCCCCTCTTTTATTGTTTGCCCCATCTATATATTTTTAGCTGATAAATACAACACAGCACATATTGAGGACGTAGAATCCTTGACCATCAAGTGCCTTAGATTGTCTGCAATCATGATAATGCAGCCTCCATTTATAATATTGCTTGTTAGTTTGAAAGCAAGTAGCCCAGAGCTCTGTGAACTAAAGAGGCACTCCTGAGAAGGGCTGAAAAGGAAATTAAAATAACCTTCTTCATCATCCCTCGCATTTCTCTAATGACTTGATGTCTGGCCATAGCAGGGCGCCCACTGTTGAGCTCCATCACAATGGGATAATTGTAGGGATCTGGCCAGTGGGTAGGACTTTAATCATCAGCTTTGATGGGAATTTAGGGGTCCAAACAATAAAGGAGGTTCAAGCCAATGCACACTCTGTAACAAAACCTTTTAAGTTAGAAAATTTCCTTTAAGAGTTTTAAGTTAAGTGACCAGCTTCCTTATTCTTTCCCAAACATCTCACAAGAATTGGTTTGTTTTCCTCTGTTAGTTTAAGTGTTAATTGATTTTGAAGTAGAAAGACATTGATACTGTTTATTTTTTAATCCAAAAAAAATAGCTAGTCAGAAGAAACATAGTCTCTTTTTCTATTTTAATAATTCTAAGTGCTCTGTCTTCCTCACAATTTCCAGGTCACCCATTGCTTTTGACTAAGAAAAATGCAGAATAGAGGCAGCTTTTTATTCCAAGTTTTCCTTTATTTAGAAGTATTTAGGTATTAAAATATCTCAGTTTATTTAAATAATGATTTTATTTCTTATCTTGTTTTACATAAAGATCACATGCACATGCTTATAATTTTTTCTCCATCTCCTTTTTTCTTACATAATTGCTGTCTTTGAGGTCTCCAGATTCATTTTCCTAACTAGAACTTTCTTTATCACATTTGCTTCCGAAAAAAGATTCCATTTGCTTTTTCTTTCAGTTACCTAATATATATACACATATACTCTATATATTCATTATATACACAGATAGATAGATAGATGGGCATGCATATATATAAATAAGCATACCTCCATATTTTTTCTCTATATCTTTCTTTCCCTCCAAAGGGCTTCATTTGCTTTTGTGAGATTGTAGTTCCCATATATATGCATGTCATTTTTATTATACTTTTGTTAAAACGTTCACACCTGAAATAGGAAGTTAAAAGTATACCTTCTTTCTCTGACTTTTTTAAAAACAAAATTTTGCCCATGATCTTATGTAATACATATCAATAATAAAATATGTTAGTGTCACACAATTCCTAGGCAGGGAAGCAGGGAACAGAGGTGTGTATTTCACAAGAAAATATTATTACAGGGCTTAGAAAAATGCATTTTAAAGGCTGTAATTAGAAAATAAGAAAATAGAACTTGTAAACTGGGGAGAGAAAAGTAGTGTTGTTAAACATTTACAAACATAAAGTCTTGAACTCATTTGGAATCTTGATTAGTAGATTTGAGATGATGATGACTTTGTCCATCTCTTGTTATCTTATTAATATTTTTGTATTTTCTAATGTGAAAACCTTATAATACTGAAAAAAGATTTTTAAATATTTTCTATATTTATACTCTGCTCTTCATGATATTAACTTTGAGCTTTTTTTTTTTTTTTTTTTTTTTTTTTTGCGGTATGCGGGCCTCTCACTGTTGTGGTCTCTCCCATTGCGGAGCACAGGCTCCGGACACGCAGGCTCAGTGTCCATGGCTCACAGGAGCAGCCGCTCTGCGGCATGTGGGATCCTCCCGGACTGGGGCACGAACCCGCGTCCCCTGCATCGGCAGGCGGACTCTCAACCACTGCGCCACCAGGGAAGCCCTAACTTTGAGCTTTTATAGAATAGTTTATATGCCTTGATTTGAAACTTATGCAAATTTAAAGTTTTCTTGAAATATAAACAAAAAGCTTTAGAAGTCACCTGTTTTTAATAATTTTTAACAAACAAGGATTCAGCAATTGTACTTCTTATGGTGATATGTAGATTTTGTTTTTGTTGTTTTAGTATATCATAATAGAGACCTTATTCAACATACATTTTTTTTTAAGAACTGTTAAGCCCAGTGCCAGAAAGGAAAGCAAAAGAGATGAAAGAAACAAAAACACAATTAATAAGGAGGATGTGATCCCTGATTTAGGAAACTCACAGAATTCAGAGGTAGAGACCAGAAACCACACACACACACACACACACACACACACACACACACACACACACTATTTTGTATGGCAAGCCCTAGCTAAGCAATGTGTACAAAATAATAACTTGCATACAGAAAGGGATAACCATGTATGCCAGATAAGGTTGGGGCAAGCATATAGAAGTTGAGTTTTGAGGTGAATCTTAAATCACTTATTCACAAATAATAGTACCCAGAGTTGGGTGTCTGTTGGGTGCCGGGCTCTGAGCCAGAAGCAAAAAGGACAAAGATAATGAGAAGTAGTCCCTAACATAAAGTAACCGCCACATCAGAATAGCTTTCTAACCAATGAGTACAACAAAACGTTACTAATGTCACTATTAGTCGTGCAGATGGAGAGAAATTTTCCTAGCCAAAGGCGAAAAATAGAAATAAAATGAAAGATGAGGAAAAAAAAGAATAGTCCCATTAGTTTTCCTTTAGTACTTCCTACTTTTCCTTTGAAACCCCACCCTATTCTAGTTAAGGTTACTTACCTTTCCTTTATTTGTCATTATTCCTTAAACTTACTTCTCTATTGTAATACTCATCACATTGCATTCTACTTGCTTGTCTATATCTTTCTGCCATATGAGGTTTGTTGAGCTTGAAACATGCACAGGATAGAAGATAATTTGAGAAGGTGTCGTGAGGCCAGTTGTGAAGTCTTGTATGTCTTATAGGAATTCTGATCTTTGGGTATAGAAGGTGGATTGGAGGACATGAGGCTAGGGCAGGTAGATAATGTATGGGATATTGCAGCAGAATGGCCAATACCATGAAAATGATAAGAGAATAAAATAAGGCAATGGCAGCAGGATGGAGAGAGAGGGATAGATTTTATCTTTCTTGGCCTTTCTTGAGCTATTTTCCCCCCACAATACTAAATATCAAATGTTATCAAATCATTGTCCTAATAGACGATGATTTGTTAATTCAGTACTATATCAACAATGGTAAATGTTCTCTCTCATCAATATGCCTCTCTCAACTAGACAAAAATGTATCAAAATGTTTGTTCTTAGCTATAAATATAATGTATTTTAATGTAATCATATGATGCTAGGAAGAATTCAGTAGTAATTCAATAGAAAACTAATGCTTTGTTTTGCTATTGCAATTAGAAATTGGCAGGCTTTTGTGGTTGTTGAACTTTATTGTATTTTTATTAGTAGTTTGGTGTTTGTATCTGGCCTTTCACAAGTTAGTTCACATGCAACATTGATTTGTTGCCATCCTGCTTATTATTCACCAGGCAAGACAGATAATATGATGCCTCATATTTCACTGACAGGAAGTCAAAGAACAAAAGCTCCTCTAGGAAAGGTTGGCCAAAAGACCTTTGGATTGGCATTAGAATCGTTTTCACAGTCTTTTTTAGGTTACTGCAAGAAAAAGTTGAATTTTCATTGCTCAAAGGTATACATCTGTAAATATGAAGGAAACTCTAAAACCAGAACTATGCTTTGCATAACATTCATAGAGTCATCTATTATTTTCTTGCCCTTCTTCAGAAACTGCACAAAACCTAAGTATCTGTTGTTCTGGAATGAATTAAGACATGAATACCTCAGAGGTGATGCACAGTTGTCCCCATCGTATGATTTGCACCATATCCCAAATTTCTTTGACCTGTTCTCTCATGTTCTTCGCCTAGACTTTCTTTTATCCCCCTCTCTCTATTTTCCACTTCTTGCACAAATGACTGAGATGAATCCATGGATTTTTCTTAGTTCTGCTTCTGTTCCACAGGGGGACAGAGTTTGCTCACTACTGTTCTAGATTTTCTTTGTAGAAAAGACTTGGCAGAATTGATGATAAACACCCATTCTAGTTAAATGGAATAGCAATTAGAATATTTTTTAGTCATTTAGTACATTATGTAATGTAACTGTATAATGTTAAAACTCATATTTTATGGTAGACTCTCCTTTGCCTGATGGTATTTGAATAATAAAAAAATGAGTTGAGTGAAACTAATTACAATTTTTTATGTTACCTTAATACATGATATATGTACCATTACTTACTCCTTTTCTTATGTTCTATATGTATTTTCATTCCATATGTGTGTTCCCTTTGAATTATTTGAAGTAAGCATAGTTTACTACTTATGAAGTAGGGAAATTTTAGGAGATAATTCCCTACTTCCATTTGAAAGATTGAATATATAAATGTTCTTTCTTTGTTCAAAGGTAGGACATCCCTGACAATAGTCTATGTAAGCAAGGAAAGTACATGTACTAGTTTATAGAATAAAATTGTGCTATTTTGTAACAAGTTTATGAAATAAATTTAATTATAACTATTGATAAAGTATAACAGGATGCATATTCCATATTGAAAATGGGCAGTTTTTAAAAAAAAATTAGGCTACTTATACATATTTTTGTTTGACTTAATAATATAGCATTTAAAGTTAAGTAAGTTAAGGAAAGAAACCTAAGCATTCTTAATAATGAAGCAGTTTGTGAGTTTTCATTTCAAATCAATAAATATGCTTATCATATACTATTTTTAAGGTATTCCATCAGATGTGGCCAAACAGGAATAGTTCAATGTCATTATGTTAATGTAGCTTAAATCCACTTGAGGAAAAAATACTATTAACATGTGAAAGGTTAAATACTAAAATAAGTTGGACAACAGTTACAGAAATCAACATTGGAAATGGCAGAAGACAGTGTATAATCAATTTTCAAGCAAATGTGCAAAGATATTATCAGTGCAAGTTCAGAAGAGTTATATATCAGTGCTACTTGGCCTCATCAGGGAAATCTTTATAAAAGATATGGGATTTAGCCTGTAGCTTGAAGGATTTGTAAGAGTAAGCTAGGTGAAATTGGAGGAGTCTAGCTTATTTGAAATAAGTTGAATTCTTTAAACTAATGCACCAGGATGGAAAAGTACAAAGAAAGGAGGAAACAAACCAATTTCTTTTGAGCAGGAGATTCTTGTTGAGAAACTGAAGAAAACATCTGAAAAGGTAGGTTGAGGCTTTGACACATTTAATGGACAGAACAGAGTAAAGTGAAGTGAATGTTTTATTCCAAGAGTTCTGATGTTTTCATAGACAGAAAGTGTAAGTGATGTGCAAGATTGATTAGAAGATGGGGAAAATTAAAAGCAATAAATCCAACTGGGATCGTCATTACGAACTTTTACACCACAGACTCTTATCTTCGAATGAAATCTAACTGTGATCTCCAACATAAAAAACATTAAAAATGCCATCGTTTTAGAGCAATATATTTTCTCGGGTCATACTGGTACTTATATAGCCAAGAAATGGGAATACAAGTTTAACCGTTGATATTTTCTAATATATAAGAGTGGTTATTTGTAACACACTAAAGTGTGCCTGATACTAAAATGTAAAAGACATTTCAGAAGAGGTATTATCAGATTATACAGGGCTTCTGAAACAAAGTATTCAGTTTGCAACTCATCGAGGTAGAAGATTATTCAGGTACCCTCAACAAGAGATGAAAATTTAACAGCCAAAGATGTCATCACACTCTGTATAAAACCTCTCAGTGACTATCCATCACCCACAGGCAAAATTCCAAACTCTTTCTTGGGGCTGATGAAGCCCTTCATGATCTAGCACATACTCACCTCTCCTGCCTCATCTATAACCAACCTTCTCTATTGGCCAGCTGTTACCAGTTAGAAAGCTGAGTTCTTCAAATACTTTAAATTTTCTCTTCCTCTGGGCCCTCTCATGTGTTACCTAGAATATCCCCTTTTTCAGTGGTCGGCAGAGCCTCACCCAAGCCCCAAACTAATTTCAGCCTCCCTGCTTTATTCTTATAATACTTGGTATCTTTGATTATTTGCTACCTATCAGTCTGCCCCACCGGATTTTATGCTCTATAAAAAGATCCAGTTACCTGACACATGTTGGTCAAATCAAAGGATGATAACTTGAGGAGTTTTAAATAGACTTTATTTTTTTAGATCTGTTGTAGGTTAACAGCAAAACTGAGCAAAAAAATACATAATTTCCCAATTTCCCATGCCTCCACACATGCATAGCCTCTGCCACTATCAACATCTCCCACCAAAGTGGTACATTTGATAAACTGATGAAACTACATTGCCACATAATTATCACCCAACATTCATGGTTTACTTTACGGTTCACTCGTGGTGTCGTACATTCTGTGTGCCGATGTACAAAGAAAAACTGGATGAGTGTATAATGACATGTATCCACCATTGTAGTATCATCCAGAGTAGTTTCACTGTTGTAAAAATCCTCTGTGCTCAGTCTGTTCATCCCTCCCTCCCCTTAACCTCTGGCAACCACTGATCTTTTTACTGTCTTCATAGTTTTGCCTTTTCCAAAATGTCATATAGTTGGAATCATACAGTATGTAGCCTTTTCAGGTTGGCTTCTTTCACTTGGGTAATATGCATTTAAGATTCCTCCATGTCTTATCATGGCTTGATTGTGCTTTTCTTTTTAGCACTGAATAATATTCCATTATCTGGATATGCCACGAGTTATTTACTCATTCACCTACTGAAAGACATCTTTGTTGCTTCGAAGTTTCACTAATTATAAACAAAGCTGCTATAAACATCCATGTATAGGCTTTTTGACAAATTCATTTTTAAACAGGATAATTGGAAAGACACTCCAGTGAAACTATTCAAGAATCATCTGGACATTTACAAATTAGTGTTTTGTAAGGGACATCGAGACTAGATATATATTTTTGTAATATTCATTCTATTTTCAGTTTCTTTAATAGAAACCTTCTATATGCTAGATACTGTAATAGGTGCTGGAAATGCAAAGTGGAGAATTACAGAGTTCTCGAGTTAAGGATCTCATAGAATAGTGGGGAAAAAGAGACGTGAGACAAATAATTCCAGTATAACATGGGGAGTGCACAGTATAAGTATCATGGAATTGTAATCAGTTCCATATGGTGGGAGCAGAGAAGGCTCACAAAACTGAGGACATTTGACTTGAACCTTGAAGGAGAAGCAGGAGCTCACAGTCACATGATTTGAGAGTAGTCATATACAGACCCAGAGATTAAAAAAACATAGAGTAGGCTGGTGTTGGGGAAATAATGGGAAATTAAGCTAGAATAATAGGCTGATGAGATGGGGAAGTATCTTTTTTTAGTCCTTGCTAATGGGTTTGAACTTTTTCTTACATTAGCAATATCACTAATAATTTAAGCATAGGTGTGATGTGAATGAAGATTTTAGAAATATAATCCGATTGCCTGTATGGAAGATATAGAAGGGATGATGATGACATTCCAAGAGACTAGGAAAGCTAATGGGCTGGTTCATCTCAGAAGGAGATTGATCTGTGATCGTGGGAGTAGAGGTGAAGTGTAGAATAAAGACTTGGGGGATATTTAAGAGGTTGAATTTATAGGACAATTACATCTAATAAAATTGCTTATCTTATCCTTAAGTCTCCATTTAAAAGTGCATTGGGATCTATTTGATTTAAGAAAATAATAGCACAACAGAGAAGGTGTAAATAAAAATGCTACTGATTTTGTGTCACAATTAAAACATTGGGGATTAATTTTCTATGTTCCCTAACCAGAATCCCTAAAACATGCTGTTTTTAAAATTGTTGTTTTTCTTTTTAATATATATTTTATAGGATTAGGTTTTAAATTTCTGTTTCTATAGATTTGAGATGTTGAGATACAAGGAGACATCAGTTTCTAATGAAAAAATTAAGAAAATTAAGACAGTTGAAAGGCTATTGAATACATTTTGTAGCACAAAGTCTTAATGATTGACATGTCATATGGAATGAAAGGTTGGCATAGATCTAGAATAAGAGTAAATAAAATTATCAAACACTTCTTAGATGAATATTGGCATATTCTGTTGGTGCACAAGGATGAACAAGAGAAGAAAATAGTTAAATCTACAAGCACTAAATTCATTAATTGTCTTTAATTGGCAATTTGGTTTTTCTACGTCAGTAACTTTGTTGGGAAGTTATTGCCTTTTGTAACTGTCGGGGTAACAATTAGCTAAAAAGATCTTTTAAGAATAAATTGAGATCTTGAGATAACCGATGTACTTATGATTAGAAATTAGATAACAGCCAGGTGATTTACTATAATAGTGCCAACAACCAGAAATCAGGAGGAAATAAACTGGGAGAACATTTTAGATGCTACTGTGGTTGCCATTCATTGCCAGTGTATTTGTGTGTGTGTGTGTGTGTGTGTGTGTGTGTTTGTGTGTGTGTGTGTGTGTGTGCGCACCTAAGTGTTAATGTGCTTTTTTTCCTCATTTAATTTCAGCTATGACAGTGATAGCTGGTGCCCACCATTACCAGTACAAACTTATTTACACCAGGGTATGGAAGATGAACTGGAAGAAGATGATGATCGTGTCCCAACACCTCCTGTCCGAGGCGTGGCTTCTTCCCCTGCCATTTCCTTTGGACAGCAGTCCACTGCAACTCTAACTCCCTCCCCACGGGAAGAGATGCAGCCCATGCTGCAGGCTCACCTGGATGAGTTGACAAGGGCCTATCAGTTTGATATAGCAAAGCAAACATGGTAAATATCCTCATGAGGTCAGGGGACCCATGCTTTCAACACATGGATAGAGGAAACGTTCTTTCACATTAAATTCACAAGAGAGTCTCATTGAACTCTACAGCTGGGGTTAGAAATGCTTTTGTACAACTCCTTCATCATCCAGATAAGGAAATTGACTGAAGAAATGTTAAAGAATTTGACCAAAGTCACACAACTAATTAGAGTGAACTGGAGCAAGAATTCAGATCTGCTGAATTTCAGGCTCAAGTACTTTTGGCTACACCAGAATCTTTTCTAATTTACAGTTTAGCTTCAATTAGCTTATCCTTGAACTCACTTCCAACACCATAATGAAGGACTCTTTTTAGATTCTTCAAAGTGCCTGTGATTAATTCTGTATGTGTTTGTGAATATGTAAATGTAAGCTTCTGCAAATCACATATGGTCAGTGTCAGTTATTAAAAGACCTTCTTTGGGCTGAACTAAATGAGACAGAAAAGAACAACAATGTTAGTAACAGTAAATGCACACACACACAAAAAAGCCCCTAGAATAAATTACAAATCCCAAATTCCTTTTTTTCTCATTGATTCATAAACTTTCATAAGGTATATATGGCAGTCTGCTGATGTATCCTGTGAAAAATATGACAGGAATACAAGTGGAACCAACTCTCACAATTCTGTGCAGTTATTTTTTCTTATTTTCTCTCCCTTCTCCCAAACAGTAACATGTAAGTTTGACTCCTGAAAATGAAATCTCAGTAACATACCTCTGATTATCTTATGTTGATTTACGTCCTGTGCTTGAAGTTAAAGTTTTATGAAAGAGCCTTAGCTTCTTTTTTGGTAGTTTTAGCTACTGGGATGAGCTGATAATGAGATGTCTTATTCTCAGTGTTAATGAACTATGTGTTTTAAAAATACAACTAAATATACAAAGAGATACTCAAACCAGGAATATCATTTAAAGCTTATTACAAACATAGGTTCTTTTTTTAGAACCAGAGGTTCTTGAACATTTTCTCAATCATCAGATGTTTTTCCAAAGGTCAAAGACATTTTACCGGTAAACAGTATTATTTTGCATCAGTCTGCTTTATAAAATACAACTATTGAAGTTGAAGCCAGCTGCTTTAAGAGCCAGAGGATTTCTTTCAAGTTAATTAAATGAAGCCCTGCCTATTAGTCCTTTAAAGCACAGATTCTAGCTTGGAGGGTCTCAGCGCTGCCTGCGTTTTGGAATCATCTGGATAACCTGGATGCGTAGGCCCCAACCCCAGATATTCTGATTGTTTGGTCTGGGATTTGACTAGGGTCAGCCAAGGCTGGACCACTGCCACTGCCGCTCCTTACTAGCTGTATGACAACGGGCAACTCGCTTAACACTTCTGTGCTTCAGTCCCCCATTTGTAAAATATAATGGTAATAGGAATTGACTCATCTACAAAGTGAGAGGGCAGTCCCCCCAAGACCACCCTCACTTCTGACACTATGTACAAGTTTGGAGAGTCCCCAAGACTACCCCCAGGTTCAAGAATCGCTAGAAGGAGCCACAGAACTCACTGAAAGCTATTATACTTGAAGTTATAGCTTATTATAGTGAAAAGGTAGATTAAAATCAGCCAAGAGAAGAAATGCGTGGGAGAAAGGCTAGGAAATTCCAAAGACGGATCTTCCATTTGTCCTCTCCCAGTGGAGTAGTGAAAAGCACAATTTCTCAGCAACTCAGTGTGACGATATGGGTCAACCAGGGAAACTCACATGAGCCTTGAGTTTCAGAGTCTTTATTGGGGGTCTGTCACATAGATGTGGTTGACTATCTGCATGGCTGACCAGGGTCTATGGCCCCTCCAGAAGGTGAGCTGATATCCTGTGACTCGAAGTTCCCTCCATAAATCATATAGTTAGACTTTCTGGAGGAGCCTCTGGCCTCCAGGTAAAGACATTTTATCAGACAGGATGTTCTAGAGCTTAGAGATTACCTCTCAGGAGTACAAGGCAAAAGTCTAACTTCTCTTTGGGCAAGGTCAAATTCTTTATTTCACACCATTGTTTTTGGGAGAATTAAATGAGTTTACGCTTGTATAGTACTTAGTAAATTATCTAGCCACGTTATAGCTGTTATTATTCAGAGGGCTTGGGTTTTCACCTGAGTTGTTTATTGCTGTCTTTCCACTCTTAGAGCCCCACTTAGTGAGTGCTCTATAGACACTTGCTGAATGAGTGAACAAACTAGTTCTCGTCCACCTGCCCCAAGTACCCACAGAGCACACCCTGCTTCTCTCTCTGAGTATGCTTCTGTTAATCCAACAGTCCTCCAGAATGCCATGCTGACGCCCCATGTAGGAGGTATGAGTCTTCATGTGCTCGCACAGAACCTTGCCCTACTAGGATGGCAGTGCCAGCCCATCTGGGCTGCACATCGACATCACAGGAGGAGTATGTAAAAATAATAATTCCAGGCTTCACCTCCAGGGATTCTGTTCCTATTGACCCATGAAGTGCAGAACACAGTGCCTGTTACTAGAAGATACTTAAAAACGTTACGTACCCTTTTCCTGTTCATCTCCTCATTCTCCCGAATTCAAGGAATACACTTTCACCACTCAGTGTGTCTTGGTTCCATTAAGAGGTGTCACCAGTGCTGTAGGACTAGAGTGTTGGTCTGTTCGGTCCTTCTTAGGACCAAAGTGAAAATTATTAGACAAGAATGGCTCATGTATATAAATATCACTTTATATTCTCTTGCTCATGACTTGACTCAGTCCATCCACTCTTCACAAACAGAATTTGAGGTTACACTTAGAGCAAGATGTTGCCATCAACACTCAAGATTTTCTGTGAAAGCATTAGTTAGGAAACTTCCTGACTTTCCAATGAATGAGCTGTGATGAATGCCAGGTAATAAATGGGACCTCAAATGCCTTATCTATTAAATTAAAGATGTGGGCCTGATGATATTGAGGTAGCTTCCAGAACTAATATCTTAGGTTTTTTAACATTAAAAGGTCTAGAATCTTGTTAATATTGGAGTTGGTTACAAGTTCAAGAATGCAGTTGGGAGAAGAATATTAAACAAATTCTGGAAAAATGAAATATTTTCCCCATAAGTGCAAATATTAAAGAAAATCTTGTATCTTTAACTCAAAAACTAACCATAAAAATGCATAAATCGCCCTTAAATCCAGTGGTCTTTTAAGTATTTTGTATCAAGGCAAAAAAAACCCCAAGAAAACCAAATGTGTCAAAACATGCTATATTCCCTCTATAATGACAGTAACAAATAACAGACTTACTTTCCTTCAGCATTTTATGGTTTAGAAAAAACTCCTAAGTAGTCACCAAGCGAACTGACTGGACTCTAGTGTCCAGCTCTGCATTTTACTAGCCATGTTATTTGAAACTTAAGTCACTTAAATTTGAACCTCCCTTTAAAAAATTCTGAAAGAGAGGTGATATACCAGTTCTATCTACTTCCCAAGGTTGCAATTAGAGTTATTCATTCATTGCAACTGGTTTATTTGGCACACCTACTGTTCTAAACACAGAGTGCTGAGATGAATCTTTTCTGCCTTTGAGGTGTTTAAGACTTTGGTGGCTAAGACAGATGCAAAAATATTAGCTAGAGCAAAATTAGCCATTCCTCCCCAGTTTAACCTAAACTCGTTCAAGTGGAAACAATCACCCAGCCTGATTCCTGGGGGATCGTGCAGGAGGAAAGCCTCATAGGGCAGCGAATGGGCCGTGGTTGGAGGGAGAAGGTGTTGGTATTAGATTTTCATGTGACATCTTTTCTTCATAAGGGCCAGCAGGTGATGTGGGTTACACAGGCTGAGTAGAACTTTGACACAAAACTGGGAATGTAATTGTATTCTTTTTGGACCAAAAAATATCAGCTTTAAATAGATATGTGTGACGACTATTCCTATTCTCCTCTGGGTGATTTATTTGCACAAAAATGTTGGGTCTGTAGTCTTTTTCCTCTGTGTATCATCCCGTAAATACCCATAGAAGAGTGTAATAGTCTATACTGTTGTTACTGTTTTGGCAAGTCATGTATATGTAGACCATTGTCTCTGCTGAAATGTAAGGAAGCATAGTAAGCTCCAGAATTAGTTAAAGGAAAGCAAGAAAACAAAATTAGTTACCACAGCAGGCTGTTTCATTCTAATTACAATTTTGTGGAATGCTAACCAGTACTTTTTTTTTTTCCTTCCCTTGTGAATTCTAGGCATGTTCAAAGCAATAATCAACCTCCGCAGCCCCCGGTTCCACCATTAGGTTACATGTCCGGAGCTTTGATTTCCGATTTGGAAACAGATGTTCCAGATGATGATGCTGATGATGAAGAGGAAGCTTTAGAAATCCCCAGGCCCCTGAGAGCACTAGAACAGACGCCCGGATCCAGTACGGACAATCTAGACAGCTCTGTGACAGGTAATGGAACTGATTTAATAGGAATAAGTGACCCATTTGTAATATTAAAATGCATCGAAAGTCAAATACTTTCTTATGTAAGATTTATTCCACTCCATCTATTTCTTTAACATTTTTAATATGTTAATATTAAACACAAAATTCAAAAAGGATTTGGAAATACTTTTGCTTCGCTGCAAAAATGATAAGAAAAATTCATGAATTTTAAAAAGCTTTAAGACATGAAAGAAAACTCAGTTATATCCAGGGCTTTCATGAAAAGTTCACTCTACTGGGGAAACAAGTCTATTACGTAAAAAACCTTGACTTTTAAAAATGATATATTTTGTATATCAGGAGCAACATGCAAAGTGAATGCAATCTTAAAACGCTGCTTGATAGTTCACTCCGTAAAATCATTCACTGATGAAAGTAAGCAGCTCTTCAGAATAAGGCTCTCTAAGGTTGCACAAGGTATTATTTTTAGAGTGGAGAAAATGTATAGCGAGATAAACGATACATTTATGCGTTTCATATTGTTGATCCAATAATTGCTTCTCTCCCAAGAAAGAGTTATTTTTGCTGTTTACCCCTTTGACTTCCTCTGGCCTCCTTCACCAAGTGAAAGGCTGCAACTCGTATCCTCCTAGGATGATCCCAGGACTGCCACCTTTTTCCAAGGATTTAAATTTAGCAAATTGTATTTAAAAAAACTTAAATCCTAATGTGTACACAGTGACTGTGGAGAAAAGTAAAACTTCAGTCTTTCTATTCAAGTAGGTATCCCTTCTTTGATACACACACGCAAATGCCTCTTACGTGACTATAAAGATATAAGTGCCACAAATGTGTCGCCCATGCATGTCCTATCCTTGAGTCTTCTCTGTGTGCCACTCATTTCTATATTTACCTTCATGACACTCTTCATTCTAGGAGTGCATTTTACCACAGTCCCATTTAATTCATTTTTCCTCCAACGGCTTCTTAATTTGCACACATTTCACACTGTGTGTTACAGTTCAAAAACACTGATGGAAATTCCTTTATGAAAGTGATGGAGAAGCATGAGTACCTACATGTTTCCTCTGCACGACTTCCTGAATTACACAATGTCATGCACAAGCCTACACTTTTCAGGTTTTCTTTTTACCTGGGGGCTGTCTGCATGCCGAGCTAATTAAGATTTAAGAAGTGCAGATAAACTGCTGTGATTTGAAATCCAGATCCGACTGAAGGTGGCAGAGCAAAAGTTTAAATCTTTGAATGCAGAGAGCTAACTTATTACTGCACTATTATGTTAAGCCCCTTTGCCTGAATTTCTAGCATAATCTCCTTCAGGGTAAAATCTGCATAGTTTTGCATGTCTCGCTGCTGATACTGAACTCTTTTCTATTAGGAGTGCAGTAAAAATTGCAATGATAAAAGTCAGCCAGAGCCTGTGTAGTTCTTTTCTTAAATATTATAATGTCAAAGATGATAAATATACCTATAAATCAGGAGAAGGCCATTTTGAACTTTTACATGCTCACCTGTTAATAACATGTTTCACTGTTAATATGACTGCAGTTAAAGACAATCTGAATTTCCCCTTGTAGCTGGTATAATGTTCATTCCAAATGAAGCTTTTATTGGTAAGAAAAAGTCTGTTTTCCTACTTAAATTCGGTGCTTAATTACTGCCATATATAAAAACCTCAAGGTGTTTAGGTATGCATTCCACAAGGAATTTATCCTATGATAATATCTCTCCTTAGTTAGTAAAAGAAGTTGCACTCTATACCAAAGGAGCCAAGCAGGAAACTTTTTTCTTTTTTTGGGGGGCGGGGGGATTTACAATAACTTTGTGGGGAAGGTATGATCAAAGATTTAATTTGCTTTCTAGGGTGTAAGTGTAATTTAAAGTAAATAAAAGTTAAAAATAAAAGTAAATATAGTTTTTCAGAAAAAGGATGTGTGTGTAGGGAGGGACTGTGTGTACAGAAGAGTGTGCGTGTCTGAAAGTATAGCCTGGGTTTGTGATTATGTGTAAGGTGTGTGTGTGTGAGTGTACGTAGGAGTACGTATATGAGCATACATAGGACGTTGAGTGTAGTAGAGCATGTGTGCATGTGTGTATGTGTACCTGGGGGTGGCCCTGAGATGCATGTGTGTATGGACCAAATGCTACAGAAACCAACATGCTAATGAATATTGCTCTAACGTGTTTATGTTTTCTTCAGACACTCAAGGCTAGTTTAATGGTGCTAAATGAGGTGGGCAATAAAACAGAGGCTATTTCCATTGGCTTTGTATGTTTTTAAGATGGTAAGTGCCCACGGAGAGGATTCTGATTTTTCCTCAAATTACCTTGAATTCTAAATTTGTGTGTGGTGTGAGTAAATTAGTCATCACTTTCATCTGAATTCTCTATTTTCATTTTCATGAAACTAATGACCATTTTTTTATGAAATAGAACTAACAGTTACGTACCAGTCCTTGAAACTCTAAAGCCAACCAGAACGAAAGCCCAGCAATAACACAAAGATGGGCTAATAAGACTGTATATAAAATTATTTAGAATTTTACTTCTGAAATATGTTGCATTCCAACAGCTGCCACATTAAGGAATATCAGCAGTTAACAAGGTACAGAGCCTATTTTTGTAAAGAAATAAATATATTATTTTCAAATGTTTTTGGAACAACTAAGAAATTTATGAGGGCCTTTAAATTTTTTGAAATAATGCTTCATGAATGGAAAAGGCCAAGAAGAGAGGAAAGTATCAGTAATTCTATAACCCATAGTCTCAGTGGCTTAGTCTGGTTGGGTAGTTATAACAAAATATCATAGACTAGGTGGCTTAAAGCACAAACAGTGGAAAGCTGACAAGTCCAAGATCAAGGTGTGGGCAGACTGGGTTTCTGGTGAGAGCCCTCTTCTTGGCTTACAGGAAGCCATCTTCTCACTGTGTCTTCACATGGCAGAGAAGGAAGCAAGCTCTCTGATCTCCTTTTATAAGGTCCCTAATCCCACCTTCATGACCTCACCCTCATGACCTCATCTAAACCTAATTTCCTCCCAAAAGCTCCACCTCAAAATACCATAACGTTACGGGTTAGAGCTTCAGCCTATGAATTTTAGGGGGATGTCAACATTCAGTCCATAACATTCAGGCGTGGAAAATGTATTTGAAAATCTGTTATTTATTGATTTCCACAACAAATATTTATTGAAAGTCTATTCCTTCCAGCCACTTGGCTAGGAATTTAGATTTGGTAATAATAGTAATAATAACAACAACAACAACAACTTGCACATATATAGCCCTTTGTACACCCAAGGCACTCTTCTAAACAGTTGCCTGTTTTCATGTATGAGTGGGTTAGTGAGCTAAGAATGCTTCTTACATTTTTAAAGGGTTGTAAGAAAACAAGAAACAAACAAAAAGAAAAAATAAATGACAGACAGCAAAGCCTAATATATTCAGTATATGGCACTTTGCAGGAGAAGTTTGCTGATCCCTGTTCTAAGGTTTTAACATGTATTAACTCATTTAATTGTCACAACCCTATTTTTATTCTCATTTTATAGATAAGGAAATTGAGGCACAGAGGGGTTTAAAGACTTTCTTTAAGATCACCCACCTGATAAGTGGCAGAAGAATGTTCAAAATCAATCAGCCTTACCCCAAAGACCAGTTGTCATGATCCCTGCTCTGGAAATGCTCAACTGTTTTCTCATCTTTGGATTTAGCATATTTAAGAGGAAAATGATTTCCTGGTCTGTTCTTCTCTCTCCCTTTCTGTGCATGTGCATGTATACATATATGAATAAATATATATTTATACAAATACAACACATTATTTTATCTCTGGAAACATTCATTTTTACCCCTTATACACTTAATAAGATCAAAAATATTAAATTTTTAGATGTAACTTTTATTATTTGTTTTTTTCATATTTCATTCTATATTCAGTTATAATGACTCATGCCAACAAAATTCAACTCTCATAGGGAGTCACATTTTTATAATTTTATTTTAATTTATACTTACAGTTTAAACCTACTTGGTTGTAATAAAGTACAAACAATGTTCTGATTACAGCACATCACACTCTTTTTTGTCTAGAAAGTAAACATACAGGATTGTTTCAGTCTTCAGGAATATGCTTGTAATATTTCCTTCTAAATGCCAAACCCACCACTTTTGAGTAACAGGTTGGGGGAAACCTTTAATACTTTTTTCTTTGACTTCCATGGTGGGAGTCAAGGGTGAGTGTTTCCTGTATTTAATGACTCCAGCACAGGGAAAAAAAAAAAAAAAAAAAAACAGAAGGCAATAGGAGAGAGGGCAGGAGAAAAATGTCCTGAACATGGAGTCAAGATTCTAACTGCCTCAGTGATCACAAAAAGTAACACTGAGAGTGAGTGCTGTTAAATGAAACAAATAAAAGTTTCCTTGACTGCTGAACCCCACGTAAATACCCTGGTTGAAAGGAAATAGGGGCTCTATATTTTCTGTATTTTATGTCTTTGGAGGTTTTTGCTGGAAGTCCCAAAGCAGATTATTTTGAAAACAGTAAAACCTGGCAGCCTCACCACCTTACTTGACCACACAGCTTTTAAAGAATTGGCCACTTAAAAGCATGACCTGATTTCTTGCTTTTGTTGCAAAAATTTAAGGAAAATATTTTTGTAATAAGGAAATTTCAGAGGTAATGCTAAAAATCACTAAATAATTTTCTTAGACATTCTCCACAGCTCTGATTTATTTAAAAAGAAATTAAATACTTCAAAATTTAACAGATAAATGTGGAATATCATATATTCAATTTTTATCTGAGTAGAACAAATTAGCAGGTGTCATAGGTCACAAGGAAGAGATTTTTTAATTTCTTATTTTGCTTTCCCTTTTATATTACACATTCCTTTCTCTCTGAGGAATGTAAGTGAATTGTTGTGCATTCAATATGTTTGAGTGAAAGAACTTCTAAATATTAGAAATGTTCTTCTACATCTAGGCAGAGGTCAATATTTGGATTGATTTGTCCAAAGACACTTAGAGCTGAAGATTTTATTTAACAGATAGTTAGACAGATTGCACTTAATAGGAAGAGCTCCTGTATTAAATATTGGCTGAAAAAATGGGGGACAGCCAGTTTTTGTATCTCATAAAAATGGTAATGCAACAATTAGCAGGGTCATATTATAAAGCATACACTTTACTCTAGCTTAATGGGTCTAAGGATGAGCATCTATCAGCAAGGAAGGATTTAGCATAAAACAACATGTAAATGAATTGATGACTGATCATAAATTAATTTTAGTGCTGAAGACATAATGGAGATACAGCAAGATACCACTTTATCATGGTATTTTACTGCTCAGTACCATTTTGCAACAGCTTAATGTCCTATCTGCAGTTCTTCCTTAACAGCTTGAATACATTTGAGATTTTTTTGGCCTTTCAGCAATTTTTAAACCTGAGAAATTTGGAAAGATGGAAGATGCAAACACAAATAAATCTGGCTATGTTACACAAATTCATTTTTCATTAAATGTTTAAATATGTATTGATTATGTTTGTGTCTATAACATGTCAAATTGGCATGGATTGCTTGTAATTTGTGAAGAATCTCTACCTTCGCTGTTTTACCTAGTTTTGGTTTCAACTTTCATGGTTATGTTTACATTTATGAAAGAAAGCCAGTTATCACAAAAGTGGCTTACTTTCTAATTGATGAATCACTGTTTTTCTTTTCTTATAATCATTGTCTTTTTTTGGTAATAGTTTACAGAAATCTTCAGATAATCTTTGATGTTTAAATATAAAGAAAAAGAAAGAATGGTAGCCACAGAGAGATGAAATCAGAAATCATGAAATAAATTTTAACAATTTTACACTATGGAAGAAATTTAATATATGTTATATACTTTTTTACTCATGGTGTATTGCCAATTTTCCTTAAAAATATTTCCCGCAAATGTAGCCATTCCGTATATCATAAGTACTCCATATCTCAAATAGAGAGAATGGGTTGTCAAACATAAAGACAGAGGAGCAAAGAGGGAAAGAAATTTTTTTTCCTTCTGTTTGTTTCCTTCTTGCCCTCCATTTTGAAGGCAAACTCAACTATATTAAGCTGAAGGCACTTGGCCCTCTTTAGTTTGTGGTGATGAGGTTTCCTATTGCCCATTATGGGCAAATCACTATGGCACACATCTCTTCAACTCTAAAGTCATCTATCTAGTTTCTTTGCTCTTACAGAGAGTGGTGAAAAAAGAATATCTTTCTATATTGACCAACACCCACTTGAAGCCATGCCATTCATCCATGCTACCCTCTCTTCCCAGGGAAGGGAAAAAAAGCATCAGAGAAAACTTCGTGAATAACTGGAATTTCTGAGTAATAGTAAGGAGCATTAATGATTGAGATAAAGTCAGAGCAAAGACCCAAAGGCCGGAAAATAGTTGATTTGTTTAGGAATTGGCAAATCTGTATGTGGAAATCCTCATATGAAGGACTAGTTACATCACTGCTTTCCCCATTGTCCAAGTAATCAACAGGAGTTGACTGACCTTATATTCCTTATTTAATAAATGTTCTGGGAGTTATTTTGAGTATGTTCTTTCTGTAACTAAAGTAAGGCCATTGCTAGGAAATTACACATGGAATAGAATCCCATGCAGAATTTATACTGAATAATGAAAATATCGAAGGCATTTAATTCATTATGCCAATGTTCATTGAATTTTTACTGGGAAATGTCCCTGTACATGAGGTATTAAAATGAATAATAAATAGTTCCTAATCTCCAGAGTTCCACTGTCTGGAAGAGAAAACATATATGCAACAAACACTAGTTTGTAGAGATATGATATGCTACCATATGCATACTATTTGAAAAACACAAGAGGTAGAGAAATTGATTCTCTCTAAGACAGGGTTGAAGACGAAGTGGAGTCAGGGTGATAAAAGAGATGATATTGATTTGGACTTTGAAGTTAGGCACTGGGCAATACAGTTAGTAACAATCTAGAGGTGTGTCAAAGGAATGAGAGGCAATGGGGCTGCACTGGCTATTAGAGGGAATGGGACTGGAAAGGTAGGCTGGGCTAGATATTGAAGAATCTCAAATACCTCAGTCAGTGTTTAAATGTATTGGCAAACTAGGTAAGGCTTTGGATGGAAAGACAGAATTATGTGATAAATGTCCCAGAAAAAGTGATTCATATGACAAGGAGGAAGATAGAAGGAACCAGAAGGAAATCAGTTAGGAGGAGCTTAGGAATGAAACTGGAGATGTAGAAAAGGAGATGCTTGTTTGGAGAGTGAGTTTCAAATAGCCGGCACAGATTTATTTGCAGATTTCAGCAGACATGTAGAAATACAGAAAACAGGACATAGAAGGGACCAAAACTGAGCTTTCCCATGTTTCCAAAGTATCCTCAGTTCTAGGGTTTCATATTCTTTTGTGATCACTGGCTGAATCACTTTGATTTCTTTCTTATCTACTGTAGCATTATATTGCAAAACTGATTGCATCATTTCTCCTTTCATTTTGGGCTGCTGGTCCTCGACTTGTGATTATTAACTCAGAAATGGTTCTCTCAGAGGAGGCTCAGTTGCTGGTGTTATCTTGGCTTCCTTGCAGTGACCTGTGTCAAGGGAATTTGTTTGGAAAGTAAAAAGTGTATCTCCATGCTTTTGGCAAATAGAATCAAAACTCTTTCTTTTTCTGCTACACTTAGCACCCTTTTAACTTCTCTGATCCTTCTAACCCCTCCAGTGTCTGTTTTCTCTGTCTTGAAAGTGCATAAACCCGTGTTATTGAATCCTGGCACCTGAACTAAAAGTACAAACACTTTATCGTGGCAACACTTCTAACTCTACTGCTGTCTCTTAAATATTGGAGTAAAGGGGGAAGAAAATCTATGGCACTTAACTTTAGTCTCTTTGATGTGAATACGTGTTTGTTTTATTCTGGAATATTAAATTAGCTTCCTATAAATACTTTGTGCCTCTCTTTTTGAAAATTTGGGATAAGCAACACTTGGTATTTTTATTGTGTCATACTCTAATGGTACAACAACCTAAATAAATACTGTAATGTTAATTGCTTTAAGTAATAGATCGTCTCAGTGTGCTTTGGTCTAAAAAAAAAAAGGATAAAAGTGTAAATGACTTGCTAAAAATTAAGAATAAGCATTATTTCTCAATATCATCATATTTTGCAGCTCTTTACTCATAAAGCTGTGATTCTTTTCCTCTATTGCCATGTTGCACTTTGCAGAAAAATCCATGTTAATGTCAGTGGTATTCTTTATAATGATTAATTTTCTAAAATAAAGATTAGTATTAAAGAGAAAACTGGAGGTCTTAAAGTAATTGAAAAACAAAGAAATCATACTAAGCTTTGAAAAAAATAGAACTTTTCAAAAATAAATTTTTTGTTATATTCTATTTGCTCTGGTATTATTCATACATTTTTGATTATTAGTGTTTGTTATTTCCTGAGCAATTACATTTTTATTTTAAATTCTTGAAATAATTCTAGCCCTTCTGCAGTATGTGAGTGTAGATTTCATGACAATTATCACTAGTCTGCATTAAATTCAAAATATATTCACACTATTTGTTCAACTGAGTTCTTGATAAGTTGACTTTAAACACACTATAATTTATTTCAGTAAAAATGTTTTTCTCTGAAGTCTAGGCCTTAAAATATACATAGCAATTCTCTTTTAGAAAATAATAGTGTAACAATTTAAACAAGGTAAGAACGGAATCATACAGAGCATGTTTTGTTCATGTGTTGAAAACAGATACATGTCTTAAATGAGCTTAATTCTTCTGCACTAGAAATGTTTAAAACATGGATGATGCTTGCACATGGCTAAAGAAGTCTTGATGAAACCCGATTTACCTCAAGGAAGAGTGAGGAGTGAAGGCTTTTGTTCATTAGTATAGTTATGTACAAGCAGATGAGCTATCCAATATATACAACTCACTAGATGACTACATTTGTTTTTAGGTTCAATGGTAAATGGATGGGGCTCTGCATCTGATGAGGACCGTAACTTTTCTAGTCATAGATCTAGTGTAGGTAGCTCCTCAGATGGCTCCATCTTTGCCAGCGGCAGTTTTGCACAAGCACTGGTGGCAGCAGCAGATAAAGCTGGTTTTAGGCTGGATGGAACCAGCCTTACAAGAACAGGTTGGTAGACTGAGTCAACACTCTTTGCATGAGAGAATCTTGTCCTTGGACACTGAGCTATTTATCTTCTGTTCTTTCTCCTCAGTGAGTCTGACTGCAGGGTTTTCTTTAATATGCATGAACACAGTTTGGGTGCTCAGTTATCAGACAGAACTCTCTTCTGATGCCCCCTTTGCAGAGCCAAGAATAGGCTCCTACTCACCACCTTCCATCCTTTGTTCCCCTTTCCCTTCATGGTTCTGCTGATTAATTGGAATATGCTTCCTTCTTATACTACAGCAAAGCTGCAACTCAGATTGCCATTAAATTTTCAATAATTCGCACTTTGCAAAATTCTCACACAATCAATAATGTACCCAGTGATTAAAATTATTCAGCTTTTATCTCCATTACTTTCCTTTGCCCCATTTCTTTCTGCAAATGCATTTTCTGGGAAGGTTTTCTCAGCATGGGGTGAATGGGTCTGAAGCTGTCAGTCTAACAGTTCAAATGGCTGATGGTCTTATTAGTTGTTTGGCTGTTAAGATTTTAATCCAATAATTTATTATTTGTTTTAAAGGATGCTAATTAAAAATACACCCACTGCATTTGCAAGTTAGATAAAATGATGACTACTTGTATGTTGCTCTTTATCACAATCTAATTTTGGTTTCTGAAATTAATAATAATAATATAAAAGACCAAATATGTAATTTTTCACATTTCTGATCATTAACTCAAAAATAAATGTGGGATTCACTTTATTAATAGATCAGTAATTTCGTAATCATTTGTTTTACTGAACAAAATAACTTTGGCATGATCCTGTTACATGACTGTGTGTACTTCTTAAATGCACATAGAAAAAACTTCTGATATATGAATTAAACTGACTTGCCTTACAAAACAAACTAATTAAACTCTAAATGCATTTTTGAAATCTTAATAGTATTCAAATAGTAGAAAATAAAGGACTTTGACCCTTCACTAAACTCTCAAGTTATAAAAATGAGTCTTGGAAGCTTTCTTTGAATTATACCATCATATCATGTTATACTATTTCTTTTGAGTATGCACTAGGTATCTTCAAAGTAAAGAAGATTTTCCAAGCATTGCAGAGGTTTATTTTTCATATAGCATCTGAACTAAAATATGTTGTAATATAATGGTTATTTGAATTTTCTTGCTTTCTAAGGCATAAGTCAGAAACTTTATGTTGCCTGAGTGCTTTTTGTGGCATAGCTATAAGCAGAACAGTGAGAAAGTGCAAGGAAACTAATAAATTAGAAGGCACAAGTACATTTCTTGCATGTATGCTAATAGCTAATAAAGCATTAAGCGATATCATGTCACATTGACTTAAAATGTAACTATATACAGTAATTTTGAATGAAATGAAAACATGCAATAGAGAATAAATGTACATAAACCAACCCTCTCATACCATAATAAACATGTTATTAAAATTGTAAGATGTTGAAAATTCATTAGCTTACCTTTTGCCAGAATATATTTCCCTGTATATGTACACTAAACTACAAGACAAGGACATAACACATTTCATTTTTCAGTGAGAATTTGGAGTCTGCTCAGATACAATACTATTCATCAGAAAACACCTATTGCACTTTGGATATACAAGGTGATTTTAACCTGCTCTCTATCCTATACTATACACTAATGTTATTGAGTTTCTGCTAAGAGAGGTAGAATTCATCATGTATGTGTATGGGTGGTAAGGTCAATTAAATATATGTATCTGAGCAGACCTTTCCTGTAAAATTTCAAATGTAATTACTACAGGACATTTTTCAGTGCTCAAAGAGCGTTTGTAAGATTCCAAGGGTGAAATTTGATTAAACAGATAAGACAGTACATAATTCACTTTAGAAATAGCTTCTTTAATTTTAAGGAGTAAAAGCTGCATGAATTTGCCTATATCTATGAAAATATTACTAAGATTGTCAAGGTTAAATAAAAATATAATCAAGGAATATTGAGTTTTTGGTTAGTGGCTTTGTTTCATATTCACTTGTTTAAATTTTTTCAGTGGGTAGTATGTTGTTTATAAAAATCGGACAAGCTAAATGCAGCAGGGCATATTTTTTTTCTATGGAGATGCACCAGTATTTTGTATCTTCAAATGTCATCTCCAGGCAGGTTGAGAGGCTAGTCTTAGAGCAGAAATACAAGACAGAATCAAGGTCTTATAATAACATTCTCTATACCTCATTCCCTTTGTTTACTTTTTAGGCAAAGCCTTTACCTCCTCTCAAAGACCTCGACCAACCAGCCCATTTTCTACTGACAGTAACACCAGTGCAGCCATGAGTCAAAGTCAGAGGCCTCGGCCCACTAAAAAACACAAGGGAGGGCGAGTGGACCCACAACCAGCATTGCCTCACCGAAGGGAAGGAATGACAGATGGTAGGTTTGTTTCCTTCTCTCGTCTCCTAACTGAAAAGACATGCTCTGTGCAATCATTAACTTAGATTAAAGAAGCTATGGTAGATTAGGCATTGCCTTGTTATATAACCAGGCTGAACACCTGGCAATGTGGTCTTGTTTCAATAAAACACCCTCTTTTTTTTTTTAACAATCTGGAATTATTTCTACATTATCCAGCCCCAAGAAATACAGGCCATACTGCTTTGCAATGTTGATTTTTCTGCTGTTCTGGCATTTTCCATTAGTGCTTTTTAGTGAACATTCCTTTTTAAGATTAAGGAAAAAAACATAAGTAGCATTGCAGTTGCCATGTTGTTGGATCATTTTTGAAATTGAATTAAGATATCTTAGATGGTATTTCACTTTAAAAAAAGACCGTGTAGTGATTTCCAATTTAGTAATTTTTTAGTTTCATTAATTCCAGGGCTAAAAATATGCTATAGATCATCTGGTTGATGGATCAGTAAACTTTTTCTGAAAAGTCCAGATAGTAAATATTTTTGGCTTTAGCAAGCCAAACAGTGTCTGTCAAGACTACTCAACACTACTCAATTGTGGTGTCTGTGAAGCTATAGAAAAAATGTACATGAATGGGTGTGACTGATTTCTCATAAAACTTTATTGACAAAACAGGCAATGGCTTAATTTGGCCCATGGGCCATGGCTTGCTGATTTATTTCAATTCCTTTATTTATGTATAGCATCCAGTCTTTGAGTATTTGCTTAAATACTGCTAGTTTCAGGAAACAAAATATTACTGGACGATATCCTTGTTCAATAATGAGTAGTTCATCAGCCCTATATTCAACTTAATTCTCATATGTTTAAATATAGGAATAAAAGTATTTATCCCGAAGTTTTATCCTCGGGAATATGTAAGATAATATATGTAAAAAGCCCAATATAATGTCAGACCCAAAGGTAAATTTCTTCCCCCTTCTCTGTACTGTCTCCTGCAAGCGCACACACTTTTTCCTGAGATAGTACTACGAAACATCAAAAAGATGAACCTAGCCAAGCTGCACATTAGAACCATCTGGGAACTCTTAAAGTATACCCTGGAGATTCTGATTTAATTGTTCTGGGGTGAAAACCAGTCACGAGTATTTTTAAAGCTCCATGGGAGAATCTAACGTGCAGTCAGCTTTGAGAAGCTATAACTGAGTTCTGCGCACTCATCTCAGTCTCTTAGACTTATCATTACAGGACAGAATGAGGCTTAGTTGGAAAAGAAGTATTTGTTCTTTATTGGTTTGGGGGTAGGTCCTTAGCTGGCAGCCACCGTTGTGCTTTCTCTTGTCATTTTATAATGCTAAGAAGATTTTAAAAGCCAAAATAACTTGGTCTAAAAGCCTTCAGGTTTACTTATCTTCCCTGCTTACTTTGTCCCCATTGGAAAGTGTTTCTATGGAATGCAAGGGTAAGGGTACAATCAAGATTTTGATTCTCTATAAGTGGATATCCTGTGGTGAGCAAAAATGCTTATTGCCTCCTTTCTGCCCCAGATGATCTAAAGATTAGTTGAGCACTTGAAGCATTCATCTTGTTCCCTCTAAATAAAAAGGACTACTCCCACTGATATTCTAGTTACAAATCTCAGCATTAATAATTTTGTGGAATTTTCCTGATATGAATGTCATGGAGAGAGGAAAAAATCCAGGGACAATACGGGTTTTCTGTGGCTTTTCCAAAATGTTTGAAGATCGTGTCCAGAATATGTGGAAGATATAAAATATAAATCAGCAAAATAGAGAGCTCTTTTCTTCCTTCCTAAAACACTTTCCTTGCAAGCTTTCTTCAGAATGTCTAGTTAAAACAAGCTACCTCCTAGTTTAAAGCATGATCAATATGTTGCTTATATTTCTAAAAAGCAAATAGGTTCCTAACGTTTCAAATTTACTGGCATTCCAAAAAAGGTTATGGATTAGGTGCTATTAGTAGATACATTTTGGAAGTGGTGATATTGCAAAGCAAATTTTGGCTCACATATCTTTCCAAGTGTTTGATCCAAAGACATTTTAGTTACGATACAGGGACATTTATTTTGGATAGCACTCTACAGATTATCCTTAAGGATTTTGTTATTTTACCACAGATGTATATGTCGTAGCTTTTGTATGGTATGAATCCATGCATCAGTAATAAATTTATAATATTTGTGTATAAAATCAAACTGTTCTTTTGAGGAAGGTTGCTCTTTAGTAGCACTTAATGTATAGACATTTTACCGTAAAATTTTTGCATTATAGATTTTAGAACAGTGTTTTATGAGTACATTAATCAGAGTAATTATTGCTAGCTGCTATACCAAACAGCTTCTATCCCCTCAGTGCCTTAGCACATTAAGCGTTTATTTCTCATGGACACAGTGATTTATAAAAGTCAGGTGACTCTCCTCTAAGTTGTAGTGTAAGGGTGTATGCTTCTTAAATATTGAGACACCATTATTTCCAAGATGGGACCTTGATGGTTTCTGAGTGAGGGGAAGACAGAACGTAGGTGATTATTTGAGAGGTTCTATGGCTAGTCCTGAAAGTGGTACATGCCTCCTTCATTGGCAAGAACTCTGTCACATGGCATCAAACTAACTACTGGAGTGGGAAAGTAATCTTCCCTTGTGGCCAATAGAGGAATTGGGAGTGGTAAGCAACCTCAGTCTCTGTCTCAAAGACTATGCAAAAACTCACATACATGTTAAGGAATGTTCTTCTCCCTTGGATAAAGTCTCACCTAAACAGACATTGTTCAGTTCAAATCATCTATTGCATTTGCATAAGCCAAAGAATATCCTTTAAAGCAAATACATTGACCAATGCTAAACAAAGGAGGCAGAGAGGTAGTTTTCTATCATCAGCATTTTTCCCATCTCCTTCCAGCCTGTCCTCCCCTCACCCTACTGTCTATTCAGAGAAGGGGCTCTTTTCCAGCTCTACCATGGACTAGCTTTGACCATTGAGCAAATTTCTTTATTCATTAATCTATTCATTCAAATATTTATTAAGCTCATACCAAATGACAGGCACAATGGGAACCATGCAGACAAAATTCCCTGCCCTCCTGTAGCTTACATTCTAGTGAGAGAAGATAGATAAAGACCAACATAAATATATAAGTGAAAAATAAAAGCATACAAGACGGTTGTAAGTGTCATGGAGAAAAAAAAAAACATAGGAAGGAAGTTGAGAAATATAGAAGTGGGGGAAGTTTTAAACTAGATTGCTCAGGGAAGGACTTACCAAGATGACGACATTTGAGAAAAGACTGGAAGATTACAAGGGAAAGAGCAATGATGATATCTGAGGAAAAGTCATTCCAGGAAATGAGAACAGCAAGTGGAATCCTGAAATATTTGATAAAAAGGAAGAGGAGCAGTGTGACTGAAGCAGAGAGAGCAACAAAATAGACTGTGAAGTCAGACAAGTAAGTGAGGACCAGCGTTCTGTAGGACCTTTAAGTCTCTATAAGGACATTGGCTCTTTACTTTGAGTGGGAAACCACTGATGGTATGTACGTGTGTGTGTGTGTGTGTGTGTGTGTGTGTGTGTGTGTGTGTGTGTTTAAGGCAGAGGAGTAACAGGATTTTCCTTATATTTTTATTAAAAAACAAGTCATTCTAGATGTTAGGTTGAGATAGACTGAACGTGCTTCTATGTAGAATCACAGAAACCACATGGGAAATTGTGGAAGTAATGTAGGGAGTAGATGCTAAAGGTTCATGTCAAGCTAGAATCAGTGGAAGCAATGAGAAATGTTGAATTCTGAGTATAGTTTGGAGGCAGAGCCCACAGCCTTTGTTGATGAAATTAATAAAGGCTGTAAAGCAGGGAAGCCAAAAATTACTCCAAAGTTATGGCCAACTTGTAGTAATTGAGACGAGGAACACTAGAGAGGAAGTATAGTTTGTGGAGGAAGATCTAGAGCTCGGATTTCATGTGTGAAATTTGAGATACTTTCTAAACATCAAAGCTGAACTCTCCAGTATGGATTTAGTTAGATGAGTCTGGAGTTCATGGAAGGAGAGACCCAGGCTGGAGATACTATTTCTTTATGCCTTTTTTTCTTACCTTAAAAAAAAGAGTATAATAATGGGACATATATCATTGAACTGTTGTGTGCCTGACAATAGCAAATCCTCAGTAGGCCAGCCAGAGACTCTTTAGTGAATTGATTTAGTTGAAATGAATCAACAGAGAAATGAATAATAAATTTAATTTAAGTAAACATATTTGATTACATACTTTTATTTTTTCCACAGCCATTCTTAATCTCATCTTTTTTCCAATTTGTTTATTTCAATGTGCTTTCAATGTTCTTTCTTCTTAGACTATACAAACTCCAAGGATATTACTTAATTACGTAGCCATATGATTTCAGGTTAAATTAAATAGTAATCAGAATTTTAGCTAGCATAAGCAGATGCCATTTTGGCCATTTGAAAAATTAAGCTGCTCTGATGGAGAATAAAAATCGGTGAAAAGATATGTTATTTTAAAAGCAAATATAATAATTTCCCCCCAACTGGCAGTCTTAAGTCCAATTACTCAAATGAAATAATTAATTTATATTTATAATAATACAAACTGAAGGGAGTCAGTGTTGAATATAAAGAAAATACCAAACTCATTGGTGGATTATTCAACAAACAGTTTTCTCAGTATTGGATTAGCTCTTCATTTTGGAAGAAATGTTCCAATTGCAACTTTATCCTCCCAGATAGAAAACCTGTTCCCTTCAATAATTAGTGATTCATAATCTAACAAGAGGACATACATAAGAATTGGGAATGTTGCTCCAATGTGGGAACTCCCGAAGCAGATACGGAGGAGATTTTCACTGTTGGTTCAATGGAGGGCGGTATTATTTTGTTCATAAAAGAGAGTATGAAGCTTCTTACTAAAGTCTTTAAAGGAGTAACTTAGCCTTCCTTAAAGAAATTATGTTTTGTACACAAGAAATTTATACTTTCCCCTTTTAAATTTCATGAACAATATTATTAGAAACAAGTGCATCATTACTAAAATGGCCTGGGAAATAATTACCTATGTTATATACAGTATCCTCTATTAATGACATAAGTATGTATATTGTCCACGATATTTGATCTTTGTGAACAAATAACATAATTACTGATACTTTAAGGATGAACAAAGCAGTTTGCAACAACATTCCAGAAAAATGAGAAGAAAATAATCCAAAAGAATGTTAGAATGTTTAGAAGATTTCAAAATCTTCCATAAAGTAATTTCAGGACTAGTATAATAGTATAAATTAGATGATAGAACGATAATACTTAAAGAAATATGAAAGAAGGGACTATGATTCCACAACTAAAGACATTCAAAATATAAAAGTATCATGGAATGAAAAGCTAGTAAAAGAAAAATGAAAAATGAGCTGAGTATTTGAACTTTTAGTTTTTTCATATCTGATATTTAATGTAAAGAGCTTTTATGAAAAATTATCTATTCCACTACATCTCAGATTTTCATGATGCATTGTCTACTCTAGCACCATGAAGCATATTCTATCTAAACTCTGAACATTGGTTATTACTTATTAAAATTAATACATTGGAAGATTATAATATATTAGTTGTAACTCATTAGCTAACTCATGAAACGAACAGCCAGAATTGGTTGTCAGGCAGAATGTTAATTGCATTTAATAAATGTTAGCTTAACCCTTTGACTGTTGCTAAATGTGCCACGCACACGGATAAGAGCAGTCGTATGCTGTATACGATACGGCATACAGTTCTTAATTTCCCAAGGGCAACATTTCCTATGGAGATTGGCAGGGCAGCTTTTATTATTCCCAGGGCCTTTTATTAACACAGCTGCTAGGATTTCTATTCATTTTGTGTCTTGGTATTTCTACTTTGGGGAGGTGGCAGTGGACAATGGATTAAAGATGGAGAAACCATAAACTGCTCTTTACACCTTGAACATCAGCCTCAATGTGCAATTGAAAACACTCTCTATGTACAATAGTTGGATAAAGCCAGTTGATTTTATTTCAAAGACACTGTGATCAAAAGATAGCAAAGAGATCAATAATGTGCATTTTAGATATAAATAACTGACCTTTTCCTCCCCCAAATTCATTTCGCATAGGTGATACTTGTAGGAGGGCAAGGGTTTTTTCTTCATCTTGAATTAAAACCTGTACTTTTCATTACATTTTAGTCCATTCTAAACATTATTCAAAATTTTTAGATCTTCCACCACCACCAGATCCCCCTCCCGGTCAGGGTTTAAGGCAGCAAATAGGCCTGAGCCAGCATGCTGGTAACGTGGAAAACTCAACAGAGAGAAAAGGAAGCTCTCTGGAGAGACAGCAAGCATCCAACTTAGAAGACACAAAGAGCTCTTTGGATTGTCCAGCTAAAACATCCCTAGAGTGGCAGCGACAAACCCAGGAATGGATAAACTCCACAGAACGCCAAGAAGACATACGGAAAGCCCTCCACAAACAAGGTGTTGGACCAGGTGTGTTCTGCACAGTCCCAAGAAAGTGTGGACTTTTACATTTTTTTTTTCTACCAGGTATCTTGGAAATGCCAGTTGTTTAAGGGCATCTGAAATGCGTTTGCTTTGAATCACTAATTGAAGTTGGAATTCCGCAGCAGAGATGTAAGGTGTAAAGAGCACATCCCTTAAGCCTGACTCAGTTCAGTGAGGGTTGTTCCTCAAGTTTACCTCTGCATAGGGTCTTTGAGCTCAAGAGACCTCCAGGCTTCATCTGCAGAGCTCAAGAGACCATTTGATTTTTTTTGTTTCTTTTGCCTTTTAATGTTTGTATTGAGTACTTTTAGACCACTAAATTTCATCTTTAGCGTCAGTTGAATCTCTGTCTTCAACCGTTTGTTCATTTTGACTGAAGTAGCTAGTCATTTTGAGAGAACTTGCTTCAGTCAAATAGGTAAATTAATGGAAATAACAAAGTTGCAAATGAACAGGCAATTACAGAATTCTCATATTAGAAAAGGTTAAACTGGAGCCTGCACTTGCTCCAACGGATTAAATTTAGTTGATAACACTTCAATGTGAAATGTTTTTGTTTATAACTCAAACTTCCTGGAAATGTCACAAAGTAAGTTCCATGGTTAGTGGTTGGATTTTTTTTGGCAGGGGGATGTTGACCCACTTATAGAAATGGATTTTCTAGAACATCTCTTCTTATGTCAGGATTCATTGAATATTAAAACATACACACACACACACACACACACAACACACACACACACAATTGAGTTTCCTTACACATTCTTTTATTCATTCGGACTTTTCTGGATATGTCCTCTACTCATGCATTTTCAATAATTATATTTTGTCACAACTTGGTGCTTAAGGTTTAAGAAGATACAGTTATAAAAAAGCCAAAAGATGATAATATTAGTATCTAGATTTAGTGGAACATTTAGGATGCTTACGGTTGTGAGAGAAAAATCACGTGACCCTTGTCATTAAAGACTATCTAAAAAGAGAAATACTAAATTCAGTCAGTATTTTTTTCAGTCATCTAATCGCAGTAATAATAACCCATACCTAGAAAGAAAGAAAAAACAGAGAGGTGGAGAGAAAGAGGGGGGGGGAAAAAGAAAGAAGAAAGAAAGCAAAAAAAGAGAGAAAGAAAAAAGTTATTTCAGTGTTAAGTATTTAGTAATGCACATCATGAATTATTTTTAGAGAGATGGTACATAAAAAGAATATGGACATTATTAAAATGAATGAGTTTCTCTTTTTCTTTTAAGGAAATACACAGCTTTTCAAATAATGTATTTCTATCCAAAGAAGCAACAGAAATTTTAAAAGCCTAGTTTATTACACTGATATATACTTCTTTATCTAAGTTGATTGAGAAAATGTTGCCATAATTTAAACTAAAACACAAACCATGTTCCTTCCTTCTTAATGAAAAAAGTAAATTGCAGCCTCTTTGAACCCAGAAATTATTCTCAGAAATGCTTTAGTTAAACAATATGGTTATTGTATGCAAATATCTTTTAAACTGGGTTTAAATTTTGCAAATAATATATAACATTAGATACTTATTCCAAGATCTCTTTTAATTTAATCCTGCCTCAGTTCCTATTGTAGGAAATGTTGCTTGCACATAGAAATTCCTTTACTATTTGGGCCTTATTAAACTTATTTTTAATTTTACTGAAGAATGGAATCATAAAATAGCCTAGCTTGAGCTTAGTATTTAAAGTTAAGTTTGTTTTGCCTCCACACTGTTGTTCAACTCAACCTTTTGTGTTTCTTTTTTCAGAGGAGACCTTGGTGCCCTACAGCAAGCCCAGTTTCCCATCTCCAGGGGGTCACAGCTCATCAGGAACGGCTTCTTCTAAGGGATCCACTGGACCTAGGAAAGCCGAGGCATTGAGGGGAAGCCACCAGCGCAATGCCAGCGACCTTCTTGACATAGGATATATGGGCTCAAATAGTCAAGGACAGTTTACAGGTGAATTATGTAAGTGCTTTAGGACGTTTAAAAGGCTATGGTGATTCAGAAAGACGACTGGGTTAATAACGTAAGGCAGAAAATGTTTTCCTTGACCCTCTTAGGATCTCTGACTGGGTCTGAAAAACAAACTGATGAGATAGATTAACAGGAAAAAAGCATACAAATTTTATTGAATTTTTACATGAACATGGAGCCTTCACAAGAGAATGAAGACTCAAAGTGACCAGAGCAGGAAGCTTTTCAATCCTTTAGACAAAGAAACAATAAATGCGTTTAAATTTGGTAAGACAGAGAGGTTTGGGCTAGGGGTAGTAAATGGTGAAGAGGCAACTGAGAAGATAAGGATTAGTTTAATAAGGTTTGTTTGTACAGATTTCTCAGCCCCCAATTCCCCATCTCTGGTGACAAGACTATCTTCCTCCTGGTACTACAGGGTGGGTACCTGTCACACAGGAGTTTTTATGATCCTTCAGGGACAGATGAGGTGGGAGCGGTCACAGTGACCTCTCTGTTTCTGCTGCTTTTTTTTCCAAACTCCCTCACCTTAAGGTATGCCAAGGTACCATATTTTGGCGTAGCATGTCCTGAACCCCTACAATGACATTGCCACAATAAACAAATTTCAAAATTATAGAAAGCTTGCTTTACTATGAGAAAAAAAATCATGATTTTGAGTAGGTTTGGTTATAGTAAAGACCATTGCTATTTACATCAGTCAAATAAACATTTTTCTCTTTCGTTTGAATTATTCTGTGCAAAAATTGCATAATTTAGGCAATTAATTTTAATACTTAGAAATTAATTAAATATAGTTCTTGTAGTTTTCTTTGCCTTTTCTTTCTTATTTAATAAGGAAATGTTGGCTCTTTGATAGTTTTAAAGAACTTCCTTGGGAATTCCTCATTCCTTAGTTGCTCTTCATTTATTTATTTTTTTAAATTTAGGCAGTCAACCTTGAAAGGTTGATCTTTGATTTTAGTTAATTTTAATATTTGAATTATAATAACATATAAATAAATTTCTCTTTTGATAAAGAACTGTCATTGGTAGTTAATATAACTAAACTACTTTCCAAGTATAAAATACTAGAGAAAAGTAGGATGTCACAGTACGTCACACACAGTGAAAAACATTGAACTCTGTGTTAATTTCATCATGAAAGTTACCAATTTCATTATACAATGTCAGAATTATACTTGCTGAATACTTTCAACTGCTTCCGTGAATTCAGTTTATCTGAAGGAATAGCCCTGAATTCCAATCTTGTCAACTTTTACTGGTTATATGAGAAGAGAAAGTAAACTACTGTCTTAATTTCTCTACCTCCTTATCTAAAATATCGTATTACTCTTATGCTCACATCACAGACTGGGGGATGCCATGAGATAATGAAAGTGAAAGTACTTTCAAAACTGTAAATTTCTTTATTAATGGAAGTTATCATTACTGTTGTCTATTAATAATCTGATTAAGATACACTTATAATTTTTCATTTGATTCAGGACTACTTGGATTTTTCTTTAACTATTATATTGGAGTAATTATACACTCATAAGAAGTGCAAAAATGATCTACTCAGATTTTGTCTCCAAATTTTACAGTGTTTTTTTCTTTCACTTTCCATAAGTATAATTTTTTAAATTCACAACCTCACAAAATCCAAGATGTTATCTTCATCTATTATCTGTTTGCTTTGCTTTTTGTTACGCTGATCAAGATAAAGAATACTTTAAATGTAAACTTATTTCTGATTTTTTTAAATCTCTTTATAGAGTAACTGAGAGGAGACATGCAAAGCTGCTCTGAAGGACCATCAGGTCTGAACTCATGGAAGTGATGACACTAAACAGTGCAATGAACAATTTCTATTTATGTACTATTAAAAGAACTGTAAATGCAATGTAAAGACACACAGCCACACATATCCCACAGATATTTTACTTGTGTTCTTCTCTTAAGTACACCACCCACCTTAACTCTTTCTTGTCAGGAGTATATAAAAAAAGAAAGAAAACAAAGCTCGCCCTCCAGGAAGAAAAGGATTTTCCTCTGTATATAATTTCTTTTGTGCATTGCTATGCAAGCTCACTCTTTTTAGCTCTGTTCATATTATTGTCCGTTCTTATTGGTCTGTTGTACTATATGTGAATTAATAGGCTGTGGTGCCGTATATTAACTTTTAATTGTGTAACTTTTATGTTTAAATTTTGCACTGCAATTTTATTTGGTGATAAGCACAAATCTCTACTCCTCGTGACATGAAGAAAAAGACTGAATGTGAAGGGAGTTTCTGTACTGTAAGCTAGGTTGGATAATGCTGGTTGTAACCGATCACGTTAGGGGGGTTTCAGTTGGGGTGTAGAAATAGGAAAGATGCAAAGGAACAGTGGTGTTGGCGAAGTCTTCTTGGAACATCAGCGACTGAGTCAATAAAAAAAAAGCAGAAAGGTGGCTTTTACTATTGACAAAAGCAGGGGTCAAAAGAAGGAAGTTGAAGTCTTAAGACTGAATAGGCATTAAAAAATACAGGTAGCAATGATGTACAAAACTTGCTTAAAAAAAAAATTAAAGTTATATTTAGAATCAGCTTTACCTGTCATTGTAATTGACCCATTTGAGAACTACAACAAGCAAGAGGAAATTAAGGTGTTTCACAAGAGCTGTATTTATATTACAGTTTTTTTAAAAAAGCATTTTCTGAATTACCATAACTAATCTCTCCAATTCATTAAGTCAGAATATAATATGAAGTTCCCCAAGGAAACAAACAAAATGAACTCTAGAGTATCTAGCAAATAGTTAAAGAAGCAATTTATTATTAGGACATACTCGAGCTGCTTCCAAATACAAAAACTCTATTGCAATATCTTGTTTCATCTTTTTAATACATGTACAGTACACACTAGAGGATAGAGCTGCATCACTTAAATTCATGATTTTTTAAAAATAATGCAGTCTATATACAATTTTGTGTTTTATTTGATTAAGAAGTGAAGTTATGCCACCAAATATATAGCCAAATTGTAAGTGCTTAAAAAGCAGTGCTCAGAGTATGTTCAGTTCACAGTAAGTAGAGTTATTGGAATAAATATTTTATGGTACATTCTCAAAAATTGGCTACCAACTAAAATATGTTTGACCCATTTTGAATGAGTAAATCGAAAAGAAAAATTCTAAAGAAGAAAAATGCATGTTTATACACTTTTTAAATAAACCAAACCTCATAAGTGGACATTAATAACAGTGTCCTGCCTCATTTGTTTACACGACTTTGAGAACAAGAAGTTCCTGAACATCAGTCAGGTATCGTCCAAATGAATATGACTTTGAAATATATGTTAGCTACTGTACATGTATAGTCAATCATTCAAGTAGAAGAGAACTTTCCTGAATTTCCCAAACTTTCCTGAAATTCCCACTTGTGACATTTTTCCATGTGCTGCCTACACAATTGTAAATTCTATCTCTAGTTATACTTTCTCATGTTTTTCCTATGATGTGTTCAGTAGTTGGTACTATGAAAAATATTCAATGTAATGATTAGAATCAGTTCTAAAATATGGGGCCAGTTTGAATGACAGTTCATACTCCGTGCATTATTGGCTCAGTCACCAATTGTGTGTCATATTGTTATAGCAAAGGAAGGACATAGTTAAATGTTTCCATCTTTTTTATTCCCCGAGACTGCATCAACACAGGCAAGAGTAGAGGAACGTAATGTTCTTTATGGGACCAACATCTTCGTGGTCCCATGTAGTTCATTTCTTCATAGAAGAGAAAGAAAACTCTGCGACCCACTTACTCATCCCTTTATCAACTTTCCACCATCAGTGCCTGAACCTTAATGCAGTTTGATTTCTCTGGGACAGAGAGACTGGGGAAGATGAGAAGTTTCTGTGAAGAATGAGTACATACTTATTCACAGCTCTAAGATGTGAGGAATTTAATTCTTTATTTATGCAGTTCCCTACTTCACCTCTTTCTATTTAAAAGCAAAGTTTTGTTTGTTTTTCTTTCCTCTTTATGCTCCTCTATAACCCAGTTTAGCCTAAAACTTTAATTCATTACGCATATTACACATAAACATTTACCCCTGGTAATTGGCAGGTGTATGTGACTAATAAACTAAGACTTCAAAAACAGAGTATGTGTATGCAGGTGGCTTCTGGAGTAATGCAGGGCAGAGCGTCGTACCTTTTTGATTGTCTTCAGTGCATAAAAATTAACTGTTTTGGTTAGATTATATCAGGCCTTATGGTTACTTGGAATGTTCTTTTACAATAGTTCACATCCTCTGTTAAGTCTGGTTTTAAATTAATTGATTTCGGTCTAATATTGCACCCAAAATATCCTCCTCCGTAGCTATAAAGCAAGAAAAAATACCGTAGCGATTCACACGAATTCGGGAACACTACCAAAAGTCAAAAGCCTTTGTCAACTTGCTTTATGTAAAAAACGTCCGATAAGGATAAGTCAGAGTATCATGAGAGCTACCATGATTTTTTTCATTTTTGAAGCCAGTTAAATGAATGTGGAAATTCACAGAGCTCACTCTTGAGCAGGTCTAAACAGAAGCCTGCATAAGCTGTCAGAAGGAAGCCTGGGTGGGAGAGAATATAATCTTACCTTGCACTCACTGGCAGCGCTGCTATGCAGTCACGCCCAACACAAGCACAGCTCCATTCTTAACATGCAAGGTCTGCAACTGGGGCCATGGCCGAATCAATGCCCCAACTCAGGTGTGCCTCAGTGTATGCAGGCAGAGGCCCCGTACCCCTTCTCCAAATCTTCCCCATCCTGGATTTAAAGTAAGGTGGGATAGTACGGGGGCATGAAAACAATTGATTTCTTCACAGGATTTGAATCCAGTTCAAAGGAGAATATAGGAAAATCCAGACCAACATTTAAGATATCCTGTAACCAAAGGGAAGTAAAAGCATTGCAAGTTGACTTTCTCTGTAACAAAACATTAAATGGTGTTCTATGTCATAGTCTAATGCTCTGGCTATCTAAATATACCTTCAATGGGATTTGAGTTGAAAGTTTGTATGAGTTTAATAGAACACCTCCAAATTTCTATTCAACAAAGTTATGTAATTGTCCATTGACAACATAATTATAATACCAATGAGCTCTTAACTGTGGTTTCTCCACTGGAAAGTGATTGTGTGTCAGTATTAAAGATATGCAGAACTGTAACATTCACTGATTTGTTCATCTGCTTCTGTATATTGTATTTATAGAATTACAAGACAAGAATTGGTGTAAAGCAACATGTCTTTCCACATTATCTTAGAGGTGAAGTTACTTTTATTTTGCTTCTCTGCGATATGTACTTCAAATGAAACACCATAATTTTTACTAATGAAGTTAAATTTTTTCTTATCTCATAATTTTCAAAAGCATTTATTGTGACTTTAAAGTGTTGCAAGATAAGGGATTTTGTGGCCGTGGGTAGACTTTTTATACTTTGTTTTATAGATGTACTTTTTTTTTAACTGTAGTTTGTTTAAGTCACCAAACAGTGTCCAAAATCTTAATGTGTTTCATTTGATGTTGTTAGATCGGAAAAGAAATCGGCATAAAATTGATTAATAGTATTGTCAAAGAATTGTGTATTGTGTACTCACTGGGAAAAAAATAAAATATATTCACATTTCAAATCTGTAAAAAAGCCATTTATGTAAAACAGACTTGCTTGTAGACAAATCAAAAACAGACCATTTTGTCACTTTCAGAACTCTACATTAATATTTTGTGGCCAAATGCATAATCTCATTTTCTCATTTGGTTATGGGTTGGTGGCGATTAATAGAAATTGATTAATAGAAATTATAGTAGTGACTAAAAGTCACTGATGAAATGTTAAAAGCGTTTGAAACTATAGATCCCACTCCATCAGCACTACTTTACAGATCTGATCATCCCAATCCCACAAAGGCCTTCAGATAGATAGAATACAAACTTCTTGGCTCATTCGTTTTCACTAAGTACAATTACAGGATCAGATGCTCTGTAAAAATAAAAAGAATTTTTGAGCTCTTTAAATTAATAATCGTAGCAACAGGAAAATGAAAAAAAAGAAAACTTTAAATATTTTTAAAAATACATGGTAAGTGGACAATACATTTCAGAGTTTAATTTAGATTAATAATAAGAAAATAAAATAGCATTAAAATAATTACAAATAATGCTGTCTTAATATAATACAATGGTAATATATAATACATGTGGTTAAAGAAAAATATATCAGTTACCAGTATGATAAATGGTAGAGGAATTACAAAACAATCATTGCTCTATTGAGTCTGAGTGTACCATGGAAACTCCTGCAAATGGCGGAAGTGCAAAGTTACCAGAAAAGTTTATTAAAGATACACTGTGCTCTATTTTCTTTTCACTATTCTCTCTTAATTATTGTACATGAGCTAGAGAAAAGATATATCAATGTTACAAGAAAGCATTTAAACAACAAATAATATTTAAAGTCCTCAACTTGTGAAAATGTATTTTATCTCTTTCAAAGAAGCAATCAGGAGAGTTCATGCTAAATTTCACTTTATAGCAGAGATGTGAAATAAAACTGCAGTAACAGAAGACTGCCATAAGAATTCAAAAGAAAAGGCAAGTGGAAAGACTTGCTAAGGGTGGGACAGGGAGGGGGCTGGGATTCGTGGCGTAGGTGGGGAGGTTATATGCCATCTCCAAAAGCTCTCAAGGACTCTTTCACCTCGATGAATTTAGCATTTTGTTTTGGTCTTCACCCTCAGAAGGAATTTTCTTCAGGACCAGGGAAGGAATCTGGTACACAAGAGTTGCAAAGTTGTCAAGAATCCAAGTGACAGACGCAAGACACTTGTATGATTGTGCATTTAATTTAGAAAGAACTACAAAGGTGACTTCCTTTGCATCTTCTAGTCAACACATTTTCTCCTTCCAGCTGTCAAGCTACAAGAAATATATATATATATATATATATATATATATATATATTCAGTTATCTTTGTAATTAATAAAGGAAAGATGCTTTTGTTTTATAATTCAAATACAATGACCTTGGGCTCAGGTCAACCTCCAATTTGCAGGCCCTTGTAACTGCCCTTAGGTCACAGCACCATATCACCCTTTGTCTATAAAATGCCTTGGTGGATACAGCTTCTGGGTAGCAGACAACATTTTTTGGTCCATTTTTAGACAATGTTTTTCTAGAGAACATCTATGAATAATTTGTTTCTGACAAACTAGTTTTTTTTTTATCGTTGTTTGCTTATGCATTCCTTTTGCAAGCAAGCATCGAGATATTATGCTAAGAATTAAAGATTCAGAGTAATTAAAACAGAAATGGATTTTGCCTTCACAAATGGATTAGTATCTTCTGTGAAGTCTGGCCCTGATCTCTAGAAAAGTATCTTTTTGATTACTGTTTTTGAACTAAGGGAAAAGAGGCCTGAAGCAAGACTTTCCAAAAAATTCACAAGCAATAAAATCTGCACTAGTTTCATTAATTTCCCTTCACCCCATCACATTATCCAATATTCTAATTTTTCTCAAAACAGTCTATGGAATTTTAATAGGTATATTTAAAATAAAGAAGAAGATAAAGGGGTGAAAATTCTATGGTTGAATATGTAGAGATTTCTTTACTACTTGACTTATTTTCAAATCTGTTCAAATCTTATCTGACATAAAACCCTTAGTCCTGGAGCATCTTGTAAGACTAGTACTATGTGAACCCACTTTGAAAAATACTCTTCTAGAAGCTGACATACCTCATTCTGTCCCTAGGCTCTACATTAGTGTCCCCCAAGGCATGCATGCCATGCCTTGCTGTGGTTTTTTAAAGTCATTATTAAGTCGTGAGAAAAACGCATGTGAATCCCAGGTATTCTGTGGAGATAACAGAAAAAATACATAGCGAGAAATTGCATGTATCCTCCCCTTTTTGATAGAGTTTCAAGTACTTAATTGATATCAGTGTTGAGCACTTGATCAACAGGTAAGGTTGCAATATGTTCTTTAGCTTTTCCGTATTTCATTTGTGTATTGTTAAATCTCCAAATCATTAGGCTAAAACGAAAGCACGAAAATACACTCATTATCTTCCCTCTCCCCTAACTCCCAACTCTTACAAAAGGATAGTTTATTCATTTTTTAAGAGCACTGTCTGATTATTACTAGTTTCTACTTCAAATGGAACATTGCTAAAAATAATAGTGGATCACACAAAATTTACAAGGACAGAACTTATAATTTGTCAATAAGACAATAGAGAACTAAGTTGCAGTGGGATGTGGAAAACATCTAATTAGTGATGATGAACTTCAGTGTACTCAGAAATGGATAAATATAAAAAAGAAATTGAGGATTACCGTGATATGAACTTTTGCTGGCATTAAGTGTAAAAGAAGATGATATGTTATAAGGGAAATTAAAGTGAAATGGGGGGAGTAGGGACTTAAATGTACTTGATTAATTTTGAATAATGGTAGATGAATGCAATCAATAGATTAAAATGCCTCAACATAGATGATTTGAGAGTAGTTGCTTACGGGTAATGGTTAGTTTAATAAAAAAGATTAAACAGGTAAATGGAAGCAGCCTGGAAAAAAAGACACAAGATGAAAGTGGCAGGCAGCTTTAGAAAAGGGATTAAAACATTTTCAATAAATGTGCAAGCATTTTTGTGCAAGTAATTATACTCCAAAGATTAAATCCCTGTCTTCATTAATGTTGATGATGCTAATTTTTCTTAGCATTTCCCTGGCATTTAAAGTATACTTCAACTATACCTAAAATGCATAAAATACACACTCATAAACATATGACAATAAAGCATAATTTTAAAGAAATATGTGTTAAATATCCAATATCATCCAATTCCTATTAAAATCATTTAACTAGTTATTATCATAAAAGTTAAAATTTATAATGATGATAAGAGCTGCTTTTATCATTGACTCTCAAGGGGAAAGATATTTTGGATCTGTTTAATAACATTAAAAATAAAATGAATTTTAACACTTAAAATGTATTTTGTAGCCAATAAATGCAGTAGGAGATACACACATATGTATACACACACATATACATATATAAATGATTTTCAATTCAGTAGAATCTAAGATATGATGAATACACTCATGGAGTATGGAAAAGGGCACCTAACAAAGACTATAGGCATCAAGACAAGTATCCCAGACTGAATAATGCTTTAGATAATCTCTGTTTCTCCTGGACAAAGTATATAAGCATTTATACTTATGTGTATGTATATATACACTCATGTGCATATATGTTTTTATATATATCCATTTTTATTTGTGTGTAGTACACATACACTCATTTTTATATATACATTTATATTTATACATATGTGTACATACACTCATGTACACATAAACTTATGTATATCATATGCATCATATATATCATAATATATACATATATGTGAAGGAATGGGTATTTTGTTGTTTGAATAACCAAATGTTTTAGAATGAATAAACAAGTGTATACATAGTATTGTGCTTGGCACAATGTCGTGGGAGGCTGGCAATGATAATTAATACAATCTCATTATCAACTAGTCGAAAGTAATAGAAGGCATGAACATTATATTAGAAGTAGAAAGTGAAGCAAACAGTATAAGACTGAATGTCGCAGAAATCCATTTCAGGAGTTAGGTAGGAGAGAACACTGAGGGCTGGTATGGTCAGTGAGACTTCGGTGATAAAACAGATTGAGTTTGGCCTTAAATGGGAAGAATTGATAGAACATAACCTGGTGGAGAGGAAGCAGACACAATGCAGTCTCCAGCCTATACGAAACTGCAGTCTCATGAGAGAACCAGCGAATTGAACCGTTTCCAACCAACATCATATGATGGAATCCAAGATATGATAAATATGTGCAGTATTACAGTGAGATATGGAAGGTGGGCACCTAACTCAGACTCTAGGGGTCAAGCCAGGCCTTCCAGACCAAATAATGCCCCAGAGAGTCTCTATTCCTCCTAAACAAAGGAGTTAAATGAGGGCTTCACTTTCCCTCTGCAGAAGCACATGCTTCTTTTTCCATTCTGGGGAGGTAAGGACCTCTCACCCTCAAAGGGGATTTGTGCTTTTGGAAATGGGAAAATTCAATTCTACCTTTAAATTCTATGTATCCAAATTTGCCATTCATGTGATAGGTTTCCAAATAAAGAATGCTATATATGCCTAAATCTGCAAACTAAATAAGTATCATAAACATAACACAGTGTGAAGTATTCCTACTTAGAAAGTGTGCAGTTTCATGTAAACAACAACAGGAAATACCAGGCAGAAGCAGAACGAGACCAGTTACAAGGAACACCAAATGGGGCAGAGCAGCTTTCCACACATGTGCAATTGAATGCAGCAGAGCCAAACCAGACCCCAGGGCTCAAATAGGACCTTCATTAGGGAAAATTAAGAACAATACACAATGCTGATAAACCTGATATAATAATCTGCCTGAGGACCAACCACAAAAGGAGCACAAACAAATCAAATTATATCCTGGCAAGAACAGATGAACTGAAACAAAGATAATGATGTGCAGTAAAACTTTGTAGGGAAAAGTGGATCTTGGTCCTTCTGTCTTACCTCCGTCCCATTCTGCCTTCCCCCAGGATCCTAATGAGTTGTTGATTATCTTTTATTAAAGACCAACAACAGAAAAACTCAAAAACATGAAAAATAATTAGAGCATAAGACTAAGTATGGATAATTATGAAGTGGCAAAATATAATTAATCATCCTTTCCCTGCAAATCTCTTCTAAAGTGGCTCCATCATTTTAAAATGCACAAGAACTTTAATTTTGTAAAACCCACGCACACTCTTGAACACACACATACAAACGGCAAACAAAGCTATTTGCTGACAAAATAAAGTTGCTATGAGATTTAGGGGCAATATTCAACATACTCTTGAATGTGAGTTGGCTAGATTAGCTTTCCAGGCATAAACTATACCTGCTCAACACTTTATTTGATATATTTCTCTAGTTATAGCTTGTCCTCAGGGATTTCAAGTTTTCCATGTTTAAATTTAGTGCTATTAGAAATGATTTTTTTCCCTTGAAAATGTGGATATTTATTTTCCCAACCATTTGAGATTTGAGAGAGGGTTTCTTAAAAAATATTGTGAATTATTTAAAAATGTGCAACACTGAAACATCATGTCTTATGCCCCATTTGTAACTTCCACTTTCTGACGCAACACTAAATTGAAAGGCTGCTAAATTGACTTGACTACACTGGCACCCACTGAATTATTTTACCACATTAAGTAAAATAGTATTGTGACTTTTCATGTAAAAGCATTCATTCTATTTGACTAAATACCCTATCTAAGAGCTTAAAGTCTGAACATATTAAAAGATAAGCTAATTAGTAGTGGAAACAGAATAGAGGGCAGCAAAAACGTGTTTAGAAACCACTAGGCACATGCCTGTTGAACAGTTAAGTTTGGGGCTTAAACCCGCTTAAGAGAAGCAAAACATAGCACATCATTTTACCTCTTTATGTCAAAGTAAATAACATGAAATTCCTCTAAAGAGACAACCATATTTATTCTACTAAAACCTCAGGCAAGCAAAAATTTACTAGGAGATTTTTTTGTATAAATTGTGGGTAAGCCAGTAGAACTATCTTCAACTGCAGCTTTGCAAAAGTCAGAGAACTGTTTTTCAAATAGATCATTTTTTAATATAAACCCTTTATAAAAGCTGAGGATTGAAGTCATAGTAAATATTACCTTATCCAGGCAATTTTATTGGTGGTGTTAAAGTGTAGGCAGTAGACCAATATTTTGTACCTGGAGAGGTCAATCCACTTAATCAACATATACTTAGGGAGCAAATAGAGTCAATATTTTCCTGTGAGAAGATCCTTGCATCATCTTAAGCATTTATCAAATGCCTGAATGCTGCGTTATGTGGAAGAAATTGTCCTTGAGCATAAAACGATTCCTGCATGTGCTCTCGTAAGAAAAACTACAGAAACTCAGCTATGCTGTGGAACGTACTGCAGTCTGTTGAGCACACCAGAAGTCACCCAATATACTCATGAAACAAGCAACTCGTCAATTAAACCAGTGAATCTTAGATTTTCCGTATAGATGTTGATGAGTGAGAGATACACACTGGTTTTGTTTAGTACTGTCGACAGAAAAAAATAATGCACAACCTAAAAGTTGAGAGTTGTGTTTTATTCTGCATTCTTGGGACTTCAAGCCTGCTAGGCAGCATCTCAAGTAACCCTAAGAAAACTGCTCCGAAGGGAAAGGGTGGGAAGAAGCCAGATATATAGGAGTTTCTGCAACAACACCAGGTAGTGAGAACAAAGGATTACTGATAATAAAAGAAAACCAGAACCTCAAGTTAAGGAATTTAGCGTTTTTCTAAGTATGGGATGATGCAAGAGTCTGGGCTCACTGAAGTGATTCCTTTGATATGCACCTCAGCTATCTGGGGCCAGTATCTTACTGTACTTTTGAGACAGGCTGGGACCTGGGACCCTTTGCTTGCACCTGGACAAACGTCTCCTTGAGCAACAAAATAAAAAGAAACTATGAGGGACTAAAAATAACTGTATACATGAACAGTTGGGGCAAATTTTGGATAACAAGATACAAAAAGACCAAAAACCCAACTGCGACTTCTAAAGAGCTGTGAGCAAAAACAGGGTGTTAGGAGCAAAAGCAGAGTACTGTGCATGTCCCCTGCACTCAACACTACCAGAGGGGTGGGCAAAACACCTAAGCCTCCCCTCTGGCCCGACCCCTGGACACAGCCCTACACTCACTCCATAGAAGGCATCAGCTCACGGCCCCAGGGAGTGAGCAAGGGAAACTATTACTTGTTTTTGCTCCCCGCTGCTGCAGCAGGAGCCCCAGTAAAGTTCTGCCTGAATCTTGTCTGACCTTTTATCAATTTCTATCGATTAAGGAAGGCCAAGAACCCTGGTCGGTAACACTTCTCAGCCTGAGTCTCCTCAGTGTGCACCGTTGGGGGTGGGATTGGGGGAATTGACTGATAGATGGTGGGCATTCTTTGTTTCCTTCCTGAGTTTCCTCAGGGCTCACCATCGGGGCAGCTGCAATGTGATGGCTGATGACTGTGACATTCTTTGTTTACTGATATGACAGGCAATATTTTATTTCTCAGTACAATGACTGCTCAGTGGAAGTTATCAGAACAGATTAGGCAACAGGTTTTTTTTTTTTTTCTTTTTGCGGTACGCGGGCCTCTCACCGTTGGGGCCTCTCCCGTTGCGGAGCACAGGCTCCGGACGCGCAGGCCCAGCGGCCATGGCCCACGGGCCTAGCCGCTCCGCGGCATGTGGGATCCTCCCGGACCGGGGCACGAACCCGTGTCCCCTGCATCGGCAGGCGGACGCTCAACCACTGCGCCACCAGGGAAGCCCAGGCAACAGGTTTTAATCTTACTAATATCTCAATTCTCATTTTCTTGTTTACAATAATAATGATATGCATTTATTTTTTCCTAATTGTTGATCCAAATTGTGAAGGTTCATATGAAAAACAAGGGGTAAATTTAAAAATATATATGTAATTTTATTTAAAAATTTTCAGTGGAATACCCCCTGTGTATTAGTCAATGCTTCTGGGTGCAAGAAACAGGATATTCCCCAAAGGAAGTAGTTTAAAAATACAGACTTAATGTAACTTAACAAGTTGCCAGTGGGTAAGTAGTTCCAGAGTAGTTGCACTGAATGAGTTGGCAACAAAATAAATGTAATTAGTTTTGGAATAATCTTGCCCAAATCCTACCCACTCTTTCTAATTAAATTTGTTCAAGAGAAAAATTGTATGGAGTTTCAGAGCTTTGTTCAAAATTATTTTTTTTCACTTCAGGACGTGGACAAACAAAGAAGACTTATCTGTGATGTTAATTATTTTGTAAGAAATCATGCTTTATATAGATTCTGAAAAAGTCCAGTGGAAATAGATATATTTCAGATTTATGTGAATCATCAGACATTTTAGAAAAGATGGAGGTAGTAGCTCCCAGATGGGACAGGCAAGGAATAATAATAATAAAATTAAGTATGTAATATGGATAATCTACTGGTTCTCAAAGTATCTTTCCAGTACCCTGGGTGTCCTCAAGACAATTTCAGAGACATTGTGAAGTCAACACTATTTTCATAATAATAGCAAGATGTCACTTGTCTTTTTCACGGGGTTGTTATCTGCAGTGATATCGCAAAAGTAGAGATGGATGAAACTTCTACTCCTTCAACACAAATCAAGTTACTAGCACCAAAATGTACTAGTAGGGCTTCCCTGGTGGCGCAGTGGTTGAGAGTCCGCCTGCCGATGCAGGGGAAACGGGTTCATGCCCCGGTCCGGGGAGATCCCACATGCCGCGGAAAGGCTGGGCCCTTGAGCCATGGCCGCTGAGCCTGCGCGTCCGGAGCCTGTGCTCCGCAACGGGAGAGGCCACAACAGTGAGAGGCCCGCGTACCACCAAAAAAAAAAAAAAAAACAGTACTAGTAGTCATTGTGCTTTTTACTGTATCCATTGTATTGGTTTCCGAGGGCTACCTTAACAAAGTACCACAGACTAAGTGGCTTAAAAAACAGAAATTTATTTCCTCACAGCTCTGGAGACTAGACAACCAAGAGGCCTTGGCTTGTAGACAGCTAACTTCTTCTTGTGTCTTTACGTGGTCCTTCCTCTGTGTCTCAATATCCTCTTCTTATAAGGACATGAGTCACATTGAATTAGGGCCCATCCTAATGTGCTCATTTTAACTTAATTACTTCTTTAAAAACCCCGTCTCCAATACAGTCACATTCTGAGATACTGAAGGTTAGAAATTCAACATATGAATTTGAGGGAGACAGAATTCAGCCCATCACATTCACCATCACACATAACTTAAAAAGATAAGAATATCTTGATGAAGCAGTAAAAAGTATTAATTTTATTAAATCTCAACCCCTGAGTAAATGTATTTTTAATATTCTGTGTAATGAATGGATGGGAAATACTCATAAATACGTCTGCTCCACACCAACGTATGAATGGGAGTCCCAGATAAAACGTGTGAGATTGAACTAGCAACTTTTTAAAAACAGAACATATTTAATTAAAATTAAAGACTAACATACATGTGTTAATATATGATATTTGTTTTTCTCTTTCTGGCATAAATCACGCTGTATGACAGACTCTAGGTCCATCCATGTCTCTACAAATGACCCAATTTCATTCCTTTTTATGGCTGAATAATATTCCATTGTATATACATATGTGGAATCTAGAAAAATAGTACAGATGAACCTATTTGCAGGGCAGGAGTAGACTCAGATGTAGGGAATGGCTGTGTGGACATGGGGGTGGCAGGGAGATGAACTGAGAGATTGGAATTGACATATGTGCACAGCCATGTGTAAAACAGGTAGCTAGTGGGAAAATGCTGTATAGTGCAGGGATCTCAGGTCGGTGCTCTGTGGTGACCTAGATGGATGGGATGGGAGGGTGGGAGAGAGGTCTAAGAGGGAGGGGATATATGTAAGCATATAGCTGATTCACTTTGTTGTACAGCAGAAACTAACACAACATTGTAAATCAACTATACCCTAATTAAAAAAAAGTTTTAAAATATAAAATAAATAAATACTAACAGACAAATAATAGCTATTCAGATGTGAGTATTTGACAGATTTAAAACAAAAACAAAGGAAGTAAGCCTGACACCTCAAGTAAAAATACATGAGAGTATTATTAATGACAAAATTTGAGCTCTCAAACAAAAATTAGAATTAGAAAACATACATGTGCCACCATGAACTTGACAACTTTCTAATAGTTAAAGACTTTTCTGGTAAGACTGGTAATAATACTGGCATATATGATTTTTTGATATTATATAACAAAGTAAGCCAACAATTGAAAGATCTGCATAACTCAATGGGTCAATATCTTCCAATTGGCCAATGCATGGTATTTAAAATCTTGCATAGACAAAAAATCTATTCAAAGTGCCTGATAGGCTAATGGATTTTAATGTAACAGAGTTTTAAAAGTTCACTGATACGGTTTCAAATTTCGCATTGTGACTTAATTTCAGAAAATTCCACTTGTCAAGTTTTATATAGTATAAAAAGAGGAATAGCCATCATTATTTGAAAAGGCTGTTAAAATACTCCTCCTTTTCCAACTACTTATGTGTGTAAGGCAGGATGTAGTTCAACCAAAACGGCATATCTCAGTAGATTAAACATAGACGTGTATGTGAAAATCTGTCTTTTTATCAAGCTAAACAAATATGTGTTATGTAAATTGTTTACTACTGTTATTTCAAAATATATTAACATATTTTATTAATTAATTAAATTTCGAATACAGTAAGTCTCTGTAGTTATAACCCACATAAACAAAATTTTTTGAGTTATCTAATCTTTTGAGTGTAAAGCAGCTATTTCCAATAAGACCTTCTGCAGTAATGAAAATGTTCTGTATTTGTTGTGTCCAATGAGTTGTGTCCAATATAGTCACATGTAGCTATTGAGCTCTTGAATTGTGTTTGTGTGATTGAGAGACTGAAATTTTTAATTTTATTTAGTTTCAATATAAATAGTGGATGTGGCTTGTGGCCATCTAATGGATAGTATAGGGAAAAAGCATCCTGAGACCAGTGACATGGAGAGCCACTGGAATAAACCATTGTGGAAGTTTCTAATTCATTCATTAATTCAATTATATTTGTTGTGTAACTGTGATGGTTAATTTATTTGTCAACTTGACTGCAATAAGGGATGCCCAGATAGCTAATAAAACACCATTTTGGGGTGTATCTCTGAGGGTGTTTCTGGATGAGGTTAGCATTTGAATCAGTAGACTAATGAAGGTTGCCCTCACCGCTGTGAGTGGATATTGTCAACTACAAATTGGCACTTGTCATTGGCACTTGCCGTCGGCACTTGCCGTCTACCTCTACAGGGATTAAATCATGAGCTGCTGCATCTGCTGACTTTCAGCACCCCCTGAAAGGAGTTCAGGTGGAGAGCAGAAATGAGGCACTCTGAGCTCTGGGGAAAACTGGCAGAACAGGTCTTCAGATAGTAAGATATTTTCAGGAGCTGATTTTATGAGCCCAATTCTTGTACCTCTTCATATCTAGAAAAGCACTAAAATCCTTCATGGTCTGCTTCTTGTGACTAGGAGTAACCATGAGACTAACAGTAATCTTCTGCAAAAAATATGTGCTTGTTTGCATGTACTCCCTCTTCACCAAAATCACATATATTTGACCTTCCCCCCTACCTCTTTGGAGCAGTTTCACAGAGCTATCTGAGATGCCGCCTCCCAGGCCATAGTCCTCCTTTTGCCCCCCAGAAAACGTAACTCACAACTCTCATGTTGTGCATTTATTTTTAAGTCAACAGTATCATCCAATCTACTGAGGGCCTGAATAGAACCAAAAGGGGGAGAATTCGTTTTCTCTGCTTGAGGTGAGGCATAATTTTCTCCTTTCCTTGTTTATTTGTACTTCTGGTTCTCAAACTTCCAACTTAAACTGGAACTACACCACTGGCCTCTAGATTCCCAGGCGTTCTGACTCATATTGAATTTTACCACCAGCATTCCTGTTTCTCCAGCTTAAACCAATGATGCAGGAAAGGCATATGATACTACGGGGCTTTCTAATTGGGGAATTTGATGTAACCATGGGTTGTGGTAGAGCTGCCTCAGTTTCCTAGCTGCCTTACAGTTAAACTGGGTTATATGACAAATTCCAGTGAGTAGGAAATGATATTTATCACTTCCGAGCCAATGTAGAGAAGAGCACATGTGCCTGACTTGGAGGATTCTTCTCCTGCCACGGCAGTGGAGGAAGCATGTATTTCTGGGGGTTCAGTTACAAGATTCTGGATTTCCCATAGGCCTGGATTTCTCCATGAGTGGATAGAGTATGTTCCCATGATAGGCCTCTGCCGTTAGCAGAGCCTTATACCAGACATTGGTCCTCCTGCGCGTGAGGACCTGTGTGACTGCATATGTTGCATGACCATGAAGCTGACCTTGTTAAGTAGGAAATAAACTTTGTTGTATTAAGCCATTGGGGTTGTGGTGTTATTTATTATCACAGCATAACCTGACATATCCTGACTAATAAAGAACTGAAGAAAGGTTAACTAAAGAAGTGACTTTCTAACCTAATATCCAAAGTATAAATAGGAATTAGCAAAGTGAATAGAAGAATTACTCAAGAAGGAATGACATATGCTAATATCATTTCTCAGGAGAGATCATGACAAACACAGTATAGAGATACCCCTATTTGTTGGATATGTCTATTTATCCCTCCAAAATACTCTTTACCATTTAGCTTGCTGCCCCAGGAGCTGACCTGAATAGTTTATAACAATGGAGTCCCTTTTCTCTGGCTTGTAGTTTTTTAGTTTTTGGTCAGGGGGAGACCTAACCCAAAAAATAAAAGAAAAAACAACTGAAGGGAGCATAAAGAATCAAGATATCCATTCCCCTGGCTCCCTCCTTGTGGGGTTGCCTCAGGCGTTGCCTTTCACTACAGGTCATGGTTTCTTTCAAGTCTTTTCCAAAAGGATCTATCTTCCCAGTTTTCATAAGCACTCCTATCTCACAATCCCTTTGGTCCGAAGGATAGTAGCACTTTTAGGGTGTGGTTTCAATCTGTCTTACTCACATATTTGTAAATAGTTCATTTATTGAGCTCTTTATTGAACTATCTTGTTTTAAAAGTTGTCATATCGTTCCCATTTGGCTATAGTATGATGATGCTAGTATCAGAGAACACAAGGATGTTTGAGATGTGGTTAGAGGGCAATGTAGAGGCCAGACAATGCAAGTCCATGTGGTTATTTTAAGAAGTTTTGTGTATCATTTTTTTTTTTTTTTTTTTGCAGTACATGGGCCTCTCACTGTTGTGGCCTCTCCTGTTGCGGAGCACAGGCTCTGGACGTGCAGGCTCAGCAGCAATGGCTCACGGGCCCAGCCGCTCTGTGGCATGTGGGATCTTCCCAGACCGGGGCACAAACCCATGTCCCCTGCATCGGCAGGCGGACTCTCAACCACTGCGCCACCAGGGAAGCCCTTGTCTATCATTTTTTAAGTGAAGTTACTGAAGTACATGCTGGAGGCATGTTATAAGTGTAGGTACACTTGGTAGAAGAAAACTGCTACTACATATTACATTTGAAGCAAAATATAACATAGACTCTAGCTCAGTGAATATACTCACCCTTGGACTCTACATGGTTAAATCAATTTTTTTTTACAAAGTCAATCACAAAACTGTTGTCATTACTCTGTAGGTATTAATCATAGTACATATGAGTAAGAGAATAATGTAACCATCTGTTGCCTTGTCTATAGGAGAAAAAAAATATATAATTAGTCTAAAAGGACAGCCCTAGAGGTAAGAAAGCACAGGTTTTTAGGTTTTAATCCACTCTAAACTGTAGGTAATTAGCCATAATTTCAGAGTAAATCTCAACTGCATTACCAGGTTTATAATTTTCTCACTCCTACAAAGAAATTCACATATTTACTTTATAGCTAGAAAAAGAATTATTAAAGCTACCAGTTGAATGAGGTTTGTACCTCATTGTGGCTAATAATGGTATCTAGTTAGAATTTTCTGAATAGCTATTTAATCATGCTATTTATGTCCATTCATATCAATTTACTAAGCCCAAGAAATATTTGTTTCCTTTTCATCAAGTTTGTGTTTTAGAAAAAGCTTTATGTTGTATATACAGTCTTGCTAGGAACTGAATCGTGCCACCCTCTCTTCGCTCCCCACCTCCAAAATCATATGTTGAAGCCCTAAGTCAAAAAGTGACCATATTTGGAGATAGGGCCTTCAGGAGATATTAAATTTAAATGATGTCAAAAGGATGGGGCCCTAAGTCAATAGGACTGGTAGTCCTATAAAAAGAATAGGAGAGAGGCATGCCACAGGGGAAAGGCCAGGAGGAAAACAGCATGCAGGAGGTTGTCTGCAAGTCAGGAAGAGATTTCTTCCTGGAAACCAACACTGCTGGACCTTGACCTGAGACTTCCAGCCTCCAGCACTGTGAGAAGATTAATTTCTGTTGTTTAAGCCACCCTGCCTGTGGTATTTGTTATGGAAGCCCAAGCTGACTGGAACAGATTCTGATACTGAGAAATGGAGTGCCACAGTAACAATTACGTAAAAATGTGGAGGTGCCTTCGGAACTGAGAAATGGGTAGAATCTGGAAGAGTTTTGAGGTGCAGGCTAGAAAAATCCAAGATTGGGGTGAAGGGGGTGTTGATAGAAATATGAACGTTAAAGGTCATTCCGATGAGATCTCAGAAAGAGAAAAGAACTGGAGAGAAAGCTTCCATCTCCTTAGACAATAAATAAATAATCATGAGTAGAATGTTGGTGGAAATATGGATATTCAAGACCATTCTTGTGAGATCTTAGATGGAAAGGAGGAAGAGGTTATCAGAAACTTGAGGAAAGGCAATCCTTGTTACAAAATGGCAAAGAAATTGGCTGAACTGTGTGCAAGTTCAAATGTTTTGTGGAAAGTAGAGCTTGCAAGCAATGGATTAGATATATAGCTGAGGAGATTTCTAAGCAAAGTGTTGAAGGAGCAGCCTAGTTCATCCTGACTGGTTATAGTAAAATGTGAAAGGGGAGAAATGAATTAAAGAAGAAATTGTTAAGCAACAGGGAACCAGAACTTGAAGATTTGGAAAATTCTCAGCCTATCCATTATTACCAAAAATGAGAAAGCATGTTCTGAAGAGAACACTGAGGGTGTATCTGAACAATCATTTGATAAAGAGGTTAGTATGAGTACAAAGCATGATTTTAATCAGCCACCTCAGTAGAGAGCAGAACAGAGATGCGACACTGGACCAAAGGAAACAGAGAAAATAGGGCGGAATGAAGGAAGGCTGTGAACATGTGTTAATCTTCAAGAAAAGGGAAGAATGACCCTCAAAGTAAATTCAGAGATCGTGAGGGCTGCCACTCCCACCATAGACCCAGGGGGAAGGCTGTTTTCTCCTTTCAGTGGACAAGAGGTCACCACAGATAACTGCATGAGGGGGACCCTCACAGAGAGCTGCATGAGGTGGGGAAGTTACCCCACAAATCCAAAGAGACAACTGCCCTGCAAAGCCATGGGGTGATGTTACCACCCCAGCGGGCCTGGAGGGGAGAGCATCAGAGCAAAGAGGACTGGTTTTAGCCTTAAGATCTAAAGAGATTTGCTCTGCTAAATCTTGGACTAGATTGAGGTCTGTCGCCCTTTCTTCTTTCCCATTTCTCCCCTTTGGAATGAGAATTTCCATCTTACCCCTGTTCCACTATTATACTTCAGAAGCACATAACTTGGCTAGTTTCACAGGTTCACAGCTGGAGAGGAATGTTGCCTCAATGAAACACACCTTGAGTCTCATCCATACCTGATTTTGATGATATTTAGATGAGACATTGGACATGTCTAATAGACTATCTGCACTGAGTTAAGACTTCGGGGGATGTTGGGGTGTAATGAGTGCATTTGACATTTGAAAAGGACATGAATTTTAAGCTAGAGACTGAATTCTCACCCCAAATTGCCATGGTGAAGTCTTAGCCCCCTATGTGACTGTATTTGGAGATCGATAGGACATTTGAGGAGGTAACTGAGGATAAAAAAGGTCATTTGGGTGGGGGTTTCATCTGATATGATTGTTGGCCTTATAATAAGAGGAAGAGCTCTCTTTCCACATGTCACAGAGGAAAGGCCATGTGAGGATGCATCAAGAAGGTGGCTGTCTGCAAGCCAGGAAGAAAGCTCTCCTGAGGGACCAAATCTGCCAGCACCTTGACCTGGGACTTCCAGCCTCCAGAACTGTGAGAAAATAAACTTATGTTATTTAATTCATACTGGTCTGTGGTATTTTGTTATGACACCCTGAGTCAGCTGATACAAGTCTCATTTTAAAATTATAGATAATAGAGAAAGAAAAAATTCCTGTCTCCCCTACCTTAATACACACTATGTAACTTTTGTCTTAAAAGAAAACTGAATCCGTATCAGTTCGAGTGAGAAGCCTGGATTTGGGGGATAGAGTGAAGCATGCATAAAATAATGTAATGCCCTGGCAATACTCCGCTCTACTATTTTTAAAGCCAGATGGCTAATGGTGCTACCGCAGGTCTCTCATGAAGACTGTTGCTATCATATGAATCGCTTGGCAGTAGCTTTTCTACCCCTTCACAAGTTGCCAGGGCAACTCGAGTATTGATTGCTGTCTTTTTGCTTCTATGAGTTCCCTTTGCTGTATTTTATGAGTTTGCTGAGATATGTTTATATGAAGCAATATATGTGTGTATGGGGGGGTGTTGCTTGTATACATATGAGAGATTGTTTTTCACATGCACTAATCTGACACATGTTTGTTTATTTTTTTCCCCCGTACAACTAGTGGACCACTGACCATCTTTGGACCTTGTAAATTCTCAAATAGAAGCAGAGCTGACCTCCACTGTGCTTTCTAGGGTTACCCAGGGCTTTCAAAGCACATGGCCTCCTAGGACTCTGAGGCAGTCCACAAATCATCTATAGGAAATGATAATTTCCATTTTGTCTGTCAAACTATAAGTTCTAGATTTAATGTCAGGCAAGAGATATGTTTTTTTCTTGAAGAAAACCCCCCACTGCTAACAGTGTTATTAGTTCTATTTTCTGCATGCTTCAAGCTCTCATTAAGATCATCCAAAAGAATGAGTAAGTACAGGATTAGAAATCAAAGAAATTTCCTCTAGTTCTGGCTCTGCCACTGTCTAGCTGGACAGGTTTGGACATTGTCATTTAGCATTTTTTTGCCTCATTATCTCATTAAACATTATTCAAGGACCCACTGTATGTCAGATGTGGTGCAGGGATAAAGAAAGAAAAATAAACAAAAACAAACAAACAGATAAAGAATCCTAAAATCTCCAAGTCCCAGAAGAACTGAAAACCTTGTAGAAAAAAAAAGCATAGGTAACAGCAGGGTGTCAGCTGACATCAGCCTGGGAGCCTGCCTGTGTGGAAAATGTGTGGTCCATGACCACTGTTCCAGGTAGCCAAAATGTATGCATTCTTTAGAAGTAGTAAAGAAAGAGGAGGAGAGATGTGTGCTGCAGTCACAGGGAAAAAGAGAAGAGAGAGGAGGGCCATGGAGGAGAAACTGGGCTGTACTGGCATCTGGCCTCCTGCAGGACCATGGGATTGGATCTGAGCTGCAGCCTAGAGAAACGTGAAACACTAAAGTTGATCCTGCTGTTTTCAGTTGGAGGCATCACGCGATTCTGACACATTGGTCGTTTTGCAGCTTTGGGCTGCCCTGGACTTTTGGACTTTTGTACTCAGAGCAGGACCTCATTCTCCCAAGAGGAGGGAGAATTTGTGGCAGGTAGAACAGGAGCTAAGAAACTCATCAGATCCAACAAATGTCCAGCAGATAGAAAAGGTCAGCAGTAGAGGCCTGAGTCTGGGACAGCTCCACCCAGAGGCAGGTACTCATCCTTTCGTACATGTGGCTTCCACAATATTTGAGAAATGGGTGGGTTGTCTTTGCAGGAATTTCCTGTCTCTGCAGGAACATGAATGTGAAGGGGACCGAGGTAACAAATGATTATTAATGCTAATATAATCTCAGAGTCTATGGAAACTGAATGGGAACATACAGGTTATATGCAGAGTTATCACTAACATGTAAAAAATATCTAGTGACTGCAGGTACAAATAGCTATGAGGACACCTAAAGGTGGGGAATTAATAACTCCAGGAGGATTTGAGGGAGAGATCAACAGGAGAGGCTATAGTTAATTATTTTCTTAAAGGTAGAATAACACATTTCACACAAGGAGAGAGGAGACATTCATTCCAAAATGGCCAGCATTAAAAAACCAAAACATGGACAAATAACAATGGCACCTTGAGAAAGTGCATTAGTTTAGAATGCTCTCCACTGCAAGTAATAGAAAACCTAATAACAGTATTTTAAACAGAAAAGTTGGTTTTTCTGGCATAACAAGAATGCTCACAATAGGTAGTTGCTGCATATGGTTCAGGGAATCAATTATGCCTTTCCTTCATGGTTGCAAGGTGGCTGCTGCAGCTCCAGCTATCACACACATTCTTTAGTCAAGATGAAGGAAAAAGATAAAATGTCCATACCAGCCATCCTCTTTTACCTGGAAGGATAGAGCTTTGCTAAGACCCTTCCTCCCTTATCTATGACTTAAGCTAGATCTCAGCCTGAATGTACCATGTTTGTTCCCTTTCAACCCTTCTCCTCTCTCTTCATGCCTGTCAGCAAGGAAGCAATCTGGGAAAGCAAATATTTAGCTGAGAACATTGTCATATTGAAAATAACAACAACAACAAAGAATTCGTTAGGAAGAATAAAAGAGGAACAAACAGGGAATAGGGAGAAATGACATATGACTGGAAACGTAGTCTTTGAGATGGAAGGGGGGTGGGGGGCAGGGAGCTTCAAAAATGAAACCTAAAAGTAAAGATATGGTCAGATTTTAAAGGCCTCTTTAGACTATGTTTATAAGGCTTGTTCTTTTGTTCCTTGAAACATGGTATAGTTGAATTCTCTTTTAACTTTAAGATTCTATAAGATGCCTTGTCAATAATCCCTAATATTTAAGATCTTTATTCGAACGTCAGAAATTTTCTGTTGGTCACACGCTTACTGCTTGCTCTACTTTCCCTAAAGCTCAACGAATGTAGAACAATGAACCCTTCCTTCCTCTCTTCCTCTCTCATCACCATCAGTGCTAGAACTTTAGCCACATAAAGAACTTAATTGAAAGTAGCCTGTTTTTAACAGAATGGCATCTGTGGTGTATCCAGCAGCTTGAAGGAGCAATGGGTTGAGTAAAGGATGCAGAAGCAGGAAATTCTGGTCAGGTCCCGTCACAGATGAGCTGTGACGCTTTGTGCAACTCTCAGTCTCTGGGCTGGTGTCATGGAGAAAAATCTAAAATAATAGACTGAAACCAGTAAAATTCTGGAGTCCCTTCTAGTTCTATGGTTATTTGTTGACTCATTTCCTTCAGTTCCTCCAAGCATGCACATACCATGGCTGTATTTTATAAGGACTGATCTAATGACATTTAATGGGGAAAAAAAAATTCCTTTATTATGAGATGTATGGATCTCTAACTTAGCTAGATTTGTAATCTTGTGCAGCTAATGATTTTGCTGTAAAGGAACCTATTAAACAATACCCCATTAGTTTGGGGGTCCTACATTTTTATGAATTCAGTGCCTCTTATTGCACTGTCAGAAGTTTTAAAGTCTGGGGTTTTCAGATAATTCTCGTTTCCTTCAGAGCGCATTTCTGCCCATGTAGCTTGGAGCTGCAGCCTTCATGTTCCTAGGCAGTCACCAACATCTTTAAATGTCTGTCAGGCATGACTGTGCTTATAAGAATGAGGAGGTTTTGCAATTGAGTTCAGGGAAATAATGACCTCTCTGTCATTTATCATCAATAAGCTGTTGAAAATAGTACATGAAGGCGCTCTGCAGGACAAAGATGCCAAGCTAGGCTGTTCAACTAGCATCCTAGCAGCTCTGTTGTTTATTGCTCCTCTTGGATCACTTCCTTTATTTAATTTTGGCAAGTTACCAAAGTTAAAGAAGATATTTGCTGCTGTTGTGGCTCAGATCAGCCCACTTGTCAAACAAGCGGATTGTGAGATGTGGGGGGAAACTTCTCAGTGCCAGAGACCAAAGACAACAATGTTCACTGATGGAGAAAATCTTTATTACTGTGAGGTGGTGCATGCTGTTTTTACAGGACGTTTTTCTAACTGGATTGCATCCGCACTTTTAAAAGACAGACAACTGGAGTATCACTGGAGATAATAGGATCTGGGGCTGGAAAGCCTTCATATTTTATTAGGGCTGCATTCATTCCATTTCTTTAAGTAACTGGAGTGTTATTTCATGTTCTAGTGTCTGCATAACTGTGTTGCCTTTGATTCTCAGTTCCATTTAAAATTCCTCAGCATATCAAGGCTAGTGAATGTCAGCGAAGACAACTATCAACATGTAATAACTTCCAAATATGGGAACGTGTAGCTGGAAAACACTTAAATGAGCAGGTCTTTCTATAAGAAGTGGGAGCCAGGGGAGGACAAAGTAACTCCAACCACCCTGCATGTATGTCAGATTCCATTTAGGTTTTGACTGTGCATAGACATAGGCATTTATCACAGACAATCAAGGAACTGGAGTAGGTCCCAATGAAGAATAAGGTTACATAGACCAAATGAGAGACCCATAGGGTACATGACAGAAAATATTTATATCAACCAGCTTCAAAAACCTGTAGGAACTGGGGAAAGGATATAGCCCAATTGGGACAGTAAGGAAATCCTCAATAAAAACTCAGTTTAGTAACTTGCTTAGAACTCCATCCAGGTTGTCTATTGTTGCATAAATAACTATGACAAACAGTGGTTTGAAGCAACAACTTACTATCACCTTTATTGGTTCTATAAGTTTCCCATGAGGCTGCAGTCAGATGTTGGCAGGGTCTGGACTCTTGAGGGCTCAACTGGAAATGCAAGATATCTTCTTCAATCCCAAATGTATTGTCTGCCTGAGATGGGACAACTTAGGGCCGCCTAGGCATCTTTCTCTCCATGCCACCTCCTTGTATGGCTAGATGGGTAGCCAGAACATGGCACTCTCAGGAAGCTAGCCTTCCCTGGAGCAAGTGTTCCGAGAGACTGAGACAGAAACTATGAGATTTCTTATGATCTAGCATCAGAAATCGGACAGTATTCTTTCTGTCACATATTATTTATTACAAGTGAATCACAAGAGTCAGCCCAGATTCAAGGGAAGGGAACTAAACAAGGGCATCAGTATTAGGATGCTGGGTGCTATGGGATCCATCTTTAGAGACTACCTACCAGAATCTTATCGGTTCATTAGCTAAGTGAATTGTTATAGCTTACTATTTGCCAAGGAATATACTAAGTTCTCTTAAATAAATTTCTTGGTAGGACCTTCAAGATGGCAGAGGAGCAAGATGTGGAGATCACCTTCCTCCCCCAAAATACATCTACATGTGGAACAACTCCTACAGAACACGTACTGAACGCTGGCAGAAGACCTCAGACCTCCCAAAAGGGTCCTGGTGCTCTGGCTGTCTGTCAGACCTGAGCCTCTGAGGTGGGAGAGCCAAGTACAGGACACTGGACCACCAGAGACCCCGCAGCCCCACGTATTATCAATTGGTGAGAGCTGTGCCAGAGATCTCCATCTCAATGATAAGACTGACCTCCACTCAACGAACAGCAAACTCCAGTGCTGCACGCCCCATGCCAAACAACTAACAAGACAGGAACAGAACCGAACCCATTAGCAGAGAGGCTGCTTAAATCATAATAAGTTCACAGACACCTCAAAACACAGCATCAGACACGGTTCTGCCCACCAGAAAGACAAGATACAGGCACATCCACCGGAACACAGGTGGAGTCCCCTCCATCAGGAAGTCTACACAAGACACTGAACCAACCTTACCCACTGGCGGCAGACACCAAAAAAAAAAAAAAAAAAAAAAGGGAACTACGAACCTGCAGCCTGTGAAAAGGAGAACCCAAACACAATAAGTTAAGCAAAATGAGAAGATAGAGAAATACACAGCAGATGAAGGAGCAAGGTAAAAACCCACTAGACCAAACAAATGAAGAGGAAATAGGCAATCTACTTGAATAAGAATTCAGAGTAATGATAGCAAAGATGATCCAAAACCTTGGAACTAGAATGGAGAAAATACAAGA